>NC_056729.1:1461754328-1462417722 GCF_019279795.1 Protopterus annectens
TGCGCTTTGAGGGTCAGTCAAATGCGCCTTGACCGACGTCAGCCTTATACTTTGATATTCGGGCCGACCGAGGACAGCGGACTACCCAAGTGTAAGGACTGCAGCAATGTGGATCTTCGAACATCTACATTTATGGTAGGTACAAAACTGTACTTTTTGGTTATGGCTCCTAGTTTGCAGTCATCTGTGATCTTCGTTAGCCAAACACCTTCTGTGTTAGCCTGTACTTCAGAGAAGTAAATTCCAAACAGGAGAGGACCCAGGACTGAACCCTGTGGTACTCCACTTGTCACTGGTCTGAAGTCGAATTTGGAGTCGGTTAGTTTCACAGTGTGGGTTCCGTCAGTGAGCCTGTTGGCAACCCATCTTGTGACATAGGGATTTATACCTAGTTTAGTGAGTTTATCTACAATTCCAGAGTGGGGGATGGTGTCGAAAGCATTTGCAAATCTAGATAGGCTGTGTGAACCACCTTACCCTCGTCTACGGCTTTGGTGACTGTTTCAAAGAAGTCTGTCAGGTTTAGGAGACATGATCTGCCTTTTACAAACCCGAACTGGGTGGGGTCTAGAGTTTGGCGATTACCGATGTCTGTAAAGTTCCATGGCCTTGCAGACCAGGCTCATCAGGCTAATGGGATGGTAGTTCCTGGGGTCTGTGGTGGCTCCCCTCCTTGTGGAGTGGGATAACAGTCTCTTTATGCCATTCAGCAGGCACAAAGCCTGAGGTGAGGCTATGACTGAACATGGTACTTAGGTGGGGTGTCAGTTCATTCTGTAGGTCGTGTAGAACGCAATCTGGGATGTTGTCTGTTCCCATGGATGCTGTGTTCTTGGCTTTGGAGAGTGTGGCTTTTACCTGTGCAGTTGTGATTACAGGAACTTTGCATTCTTCCAGTATAGAGATGGGCTCTTTAGGGGGTGAGAGGGGGTTAAAGTTAGCACTGAACCTATCTGCCAGGATGTTGGCAATATCAGTTGGGTCTGTATATTTAGTGCCATTGTGTTGTAACTCAAGATCTGAGTGTTGCCATTGAGATTCTTGACATAGCTATAGAATGCTTTGTGGTTCATAGGTTCATAGGTTGGTACTAGGCTATCAGCCCTAGGGCCTATACAAGCCTAGCCATAACAATTCCCTGGCTATTTCTTCCCACATTATTTACTTTCCTGGACCCCTGTCTAGCAGGGCGACTGACGTGATCCCTGGGGTGAATTTCCTTTCTCCCATCCAATCGTCAAGGTTCCTCTTGAAGAGGTCCAAAGAGGCACTCTGCTTGACATGTATGGGCAATCTATTCCAGAGTCTGGGGAGTCTCTTGGTCAGGAACCTATCCCTCCAGCATGTTTTGTTTATTGTGATGACAAGGTTTAGATCCCTGGAGCGTGTAGCTCTGAGGGATTGGGATTTCTTTAAGTGTAGCATGTCCAACAGCTCTGGGTTTGACATGGCCTTGTATGTTAAGCAGAGATCGCCTCTGAGTAGACGATATGCATAGAGTATAGCTGGAGTTTTTAAGTCGGTCAGCGTGGGGCATCTGCTTTAGGCCTGTGATTCTTTTAGTGAGGTATTTCTGAGGCCTTTCCAGTTGTTGCAGATGTCTTGAGAGGTACATACCAAATGGGGCTGTATTCTATAATGGGTCTAATGAGGGATGAGTACAGTGGGACAATGACCTCCTTTTTCTGGATGAAAAGCCCTTCGTGATGAGGTGTGCCACATAGAAGGATTTCCTGACTGTTGTGGCGATGTGGTTATCGAAGGTGAGACCACTGTCCACCTGTGTCCCTAAGTCTCTTATCACACTTTCTGTATTTAGTGTACTGCCACCTATATGGTAATTCATGGATACATCCCAAAGGGGATAACAATACGTTTCTTGGCATTGAGCTTGAGCCCATGGCTCTGGCACCAAGCATCTGTTTCTGTAAGGCCCTTTTGTAGAGTATCCACATCATTTGGGGATTCAATAATGGCTCCCAGTTTGCAGTCATCTGCAAACTTTGTTAGCCAGAGTCCCTTAGTGTTGACCTGTACTTCAGAGAAGTAGATGCCAAACAAGAGCGGCCCCAGGACTGAACCCTGAGGTACTCCACTTGTCACTTGTCTGGAGTTGGATTTGGAGTTGGCTACTTTTACAGTGTGGGTTCTATCAGTAAGCCATTTAGCAACCCATTGGGTGACATAGGGATTAATGCCCAACTTAGTAAGTTTATCTATGATTCCAGAGTGGGGGATGGTGTCAAAGGCCTTGGCAAGGTCTAGATAGGCTGTGTGGACCACCTTACCCTTGTCCATGGCTCTGGAGACTGATTCAAAGAAGTCAATCAGGTTCAGGAGACAAGATCGGCCCTTCACAAACCCAAACTGGGTGTGGTCCAGTGTTTGGAGGTTGCCAATGTCTTTGTTTATAAGTTCCATGATAATACGCTCCATGGCCTTGCAGATAAGGCTTGTCAGACTGATGGGACGGTAGTTTCTGGGATCCAAGTTGGATCCTGCCTTGTGGATTGGGATAACTGTAGCTCTGCGCCACTCAGTGGGCACGAAACCTGAGGTGAGTTTGATTAAACATGACACTTAGGTGAGGTGCCAGTTCATATTGTAGTTCATGTAGTACACAGCCCGGGATGGCATCTGGTCCCATGGATGCTGTATTCTTGGCTTTAGAGAATGCGTTTTGTACCTGTGTGGCCGTTATTACTGGAATTTGGCAGTCTTCCGGTATTGAGATGGGCCATTTAGGGGGTGAGAGGGGGGTGAAGTTGGCACTGAATTGATCTGCCAGGATATTGGCAATATCCTTTGGATCAGTATATTTAATGCCATTCTGTTTTAGCTCAGAGCAGATCTGAGTATTGCCATTTAGATTCTTGACTTAGTTATAGAATGCTTTGTGGTTGTCTTTGGAATCTTTGGCAATTTTATTTTCGTAACTAGCTTTGGAGGATTTTGAGGCATCTCAGTTTCTTACTGAGGCTAGTAAGGAGTTTTGCATCCTGGGATTTTCCTCTTTCTGCAAAAGTTTCTTCCTTTTGTTGTAAAGTTTGTTTATGGCAGGGGACCACCAGATTGGCTTCCTTTTTTTGGATGAGAGCATTTTGGTTCTGTTTGGGATGGCACGATTCATGCATGAGTGGATGTGCTCGTACAGTGCCTTAGTGTAGGATTCAGCAGTTGAACTTTCAGCTCCCGTCTGCATGGGTGTTATGAAGTTTGTCACTTCTGACTTGAGTAGCATGAAGTAGGCTTTGGAGAAGTTTTTTATGGTGGTTTCTTTACTGGGGGGTGGGGGTGGGATGTGGATGTTAAGGATGATTAGCTTATGGTCAGACCTGACTAACGAGGGGGTGACCATAGGTATGGAGCATTGATTTCCCATGTTGGTAATGACCAGGTCTAGGTTATTGGAGCCCCTGGTGGGACTATGGATTAGTTGATCCAGGGCATTGGAATTTATGAATTCCAAGAACCGTTGCGCAAAGGTGTTGGGACATTAGTAGTTTTCCCAGGTAATGGCAGGGTAGTTAAAATCACCCAGTATTAGGATGTTTGGTTCTACCTTAATATTTTCCAGTATGTTTAGAAAGGTGTAGTGAGAATCTTGGGGTATGGTGGGGGATCTGTAGCAAGCTACAATATGGATTGCAGTCTTACCTAGTGTTAGTTGCACTTGGAGAATTTCAGACACATTGTGTTGGCCAACTAGCCTGGTTGTGTGAATATCCTTGGTGAATATTGACACTCCTCCACCTTTAGTGTTTCGGTCCTGGTTTGGTGGCCGAAAAGTGTGGTAAGAGTTGTAGCCTGGTATTGCAGGGTTGCTCTCTGGAGCCTTGAATCAGGTCTCAGTTACTGCACAGATATCGATATTCTCCATTTTTAGGAGAGCCTCGAGAGAGTGCATTTTGAGGTTTAGACTTCTAGCATTGAGTAGCATTACCTTCAGATTTTGCATGCTTGTACCTGTTACGGTAGTGGTTTTGTCCTTTGAAGTTTGCCTAAAAAAGGCACTATAGGGGTGGCAAGAGCCTTAGCCAGTAACCTGAATCCCAGGGGCGACAGGTGCAGACCATCTCTGGCAAAGCATCTTGGTCTGTCAATCATGTCATCCCAGGCAGACAGATACTGGATCCCCTTTGAATGACACCATAAGCTTAGCCAATTGTTGAAGTCAATCATTTTATCCTTATATTGTGGTATCATTCTGGCAAGGCAGGATGCTACTCAGGGCTCGGTCATACCTGCCTGGGCCATATGATCCGAGAGCTCTTCCATGTCTCTTTCATGTAGTCCAGGAGGTCGTCTCAAGTCATTCACTCCAGCATGGACAATGACAGAGTCATATTTGTACTTGTTGTGGAGTGACTTGAGTGCATGCATTATGTGGCGGATCCTGGCACCCGACAGGCAGCTGACTGTAATTTTCTCCTTATTCAACCTGGTGAGAGGGACATCAGTGTGCCGGACTATAGAGTCACCTATGACTAAAGTGTTGGGTATATTGTCTTGCCTTAGGGGCTGTTGCTGGGTGGCACACTGGTGTTGTGAACTATGTGACACATTGGTTGTGATTGATATTTGTTTGTGTTTCAGCTTCAGAGGTCTTTGTTGCTTGGGCAGGTTACAGTTAAGGGCCTCTGCATATGTGGATTTAGTGTTGCTATATGTGGGTGTTGGTGGTGCGGTTGTCTTTAGTCAGTGGCAGTTTTGTTTTCGTAACTAGATTTGGAGGATTTTTATCAGGGATCGCAGCTTCTTACTGAGGCTGACCAGGGAGCTCCTCTACTCATGGGATTTTACTATCTTTTCCAACAGTTTCTTCCTTCTGTTGTACAGTTTGTTTATGGCAGGGAACCACCAGATTGGCTTCCTTTTCTGGAGGATAGCACGATCCATGCACTCATGTAAGTGCTTATAAAGTGCAATTGTGTAGGATTCAATAGTTGTAACTGTATTGTCCATCTGCATGGGTGTCATGAAGTTCATCACTTCTGTCTTAAGAAGCATGAAGTTGGCTTTGGAGAAATCTTTTACCATAGTTTCCTTAATGGGGGGTGGGGGTAGGATGTGGATATCTGGGGTAATTAGCTTATGGTCGGATCGGACCAATGAGGTGTTGACTTCAGGTGTGGAATACCAGTCCCTCATGTTGGTAATGACTAGATCAAGGATATTGTTACCCTTGGTTGGGGTGTTGTTAAGTTGATCCAGGGCATTGGAGTTTATGAATTCCAGAAAGCGTTGAGCGAAGGAGTTGTTACATGAGTTGTTTTCCCAGTTAATGGTGAGGTAGTTGAAATCGCCCATTATTAGGGTGTTTGGTTGAACCCTAATATTTTCCGGTACATGAAGAAAAGAGGATTGGGAATCCTGGGGCATTGTGGGGGATCTGTAGCCAACTACAATTTGGATTGCAGTTTTGGCCAGAGCTAGTTGCACTTGGATAACCTCAGCTGCATTATGCTGAGCAACTAGCCTGGATGTTTGGATATCCTTAGTGAATATGGATACAACTCCACCTTTGGTGTTCCTGTCCAGGGTACACGGCTGAAAAGTGTGGTATGAGTTATAGCCTGGTAGTGCAGGGGTGCTCTCTGGAGCCTTGAACCAGGTCTCAGTCACTGCACAGATATTGATGTTCTCCATTTTAAGGAGTGCCTTGAGTGAGTGCATTTTGAGATTTAGACTTCTAGCATTGAGTAGCATCACCCTCAGTTTTTGTTTGCCTGTTCCTGTTACGGTGGTGAATTTGTCATTTGAACCTTGCCTAAAAAAGGCACTATAGGTCAAAACAGATAAGGTGTACACAGTCAGTGAATTGGCTGTAATTGGTGGTATCTCTGTATTTGGTGCAACAAGCTACACTATATGCATTTGACAGAAGGCTGAAATATATATCTATGGCCGTTATTTTTATTTCATTATTCATTCATTTAGTCATAGTCCGACATGAGGTGCAGGCAGTCAGTGATTGTAATTGGTGGGCAGATCTGTCATCTGTGTTTGTGCGTGCTCGTCTTTCTGTGTTTGCCTGCACACAGTGAATAATGGGTTGTATTGTTTGTGTCTGACATCAGAGAGTTTAAATATATTATGGTAGCTGCTGCTCTGATGGCATAAAGGGGTAAAGCCCTGACTGTGACCCAGACGACCTGAGTTTGATTCGTGGCTCAGGAATCTGATGGAGTTGGCAGGGAGGATGGGTTATTCCTATCCTGGTGGGGTGGTGGGGTGGTGGTGTTGGCATTCTCCATTAGAGCCTAGCAGTGGCTGGACTTGGGGAGGTTAATGTGTATCTGAGGGGCAGGACAGATGTGACCATGCCTACTCCTTATGGGCCCAGGGGTTCAGTGGACCCTGTAGTTTCCTAGGCCTCAACTAGTTGTAGCATTGGGCTAGGAACGCAGGGCTGGCACCACAGGCCAAGCAAAAAACACACAGATCCGTGGATGCTCATCCCACATCATTTCTGAGTGAAGAAAAATAACTTGTAAGATGTACCCTCAGATGGATGGTGGACGGGCTTATTGAGTAGGGAGAAGAACTGGAATATCGTTGCGTACTGGGAGAAAAACAAACAAAAACTGTATTATGGTGGCGATTATTTATGTATTCATTCATTTGCTCTGTCTCAGATATTTGAGGTATATAATAAAGACGAAGTGTGACTGATGAGTTGAACTATGTGTGATTTGCAGCAGCAGACAGCTGAAGGGTAGACAGTAGCTTGCAGAACTTCTCTTATGGTTATGCTTTTGTCCAAGATAAACATATATCCAGAAATGTAATGGTCTAACAGAGTGTTTGAAGGGGAGTGTTGTTTATAAAGGTCTCTGAATTTTTAACTTCTTAATGGTTTAATTGCACATGATAGTAGGTTGAAAGATTTTACTGCCCTATTTGGTAGGTTTGGACTGGAACTTATTCAACTGATGATAAATTTGAACTCAAACATTATTCACAAGTTGCTAAATGAAGTTGGATAATTTAACTTTATTTTAAAAGATTTACTTTTTGAACAATGTAGGCCGGCATACAGCAATGTATTTGCACATACTGACCATAGATTTAAATTGAATGTTGATGAAAAGATTAAGAAAATTGAGAGACCTTTTTCATTATCAAACGAATAATGTATATCCAATTAAGGAAGCCTTCAAACAGGTTGATAAGTCACAACCACATAACTGCAGGTTGACTGAGTCCTGGCAGACATTTAGATAATGCATCTACTTTTGACCTGCAGGAAGTGCAGGATTTTCAGGACCTCCAGTGGTCGGATGTACTGATAGCTCAGACCACTTATGTTCAGGCCCAGGTCGCATCCCAAGACTCCCAGTGTCGAAGTGGTTCACAGCCTAGGGAATCGGGAAATGAGAGGGAAAGGTAAAAGGAGGGGGGAAATGATGGTAATAGTACCACATAGTGATGGCATACCGTTATCCTATAATGGATACATTTGCAATTTTAGTAACATCTCCATCTCTATGAAGTATTTTAGTTTATTTTCAAAAGGTTTTAAATTTATATCTACTCCACTATTTAATGTGACTGGTTCACATATCTTTAAGTTATTCTTAAGAAAGCTCAACTTAGCCCTTTTTTTTTAAACAGAGTGGGGTAAGGGTGAAGTTACACGCAAGGAGAATGAGTGTCTTGATACACACACACACACACACACACACACACACACACACACACACACACACACACACACACACACACACACACTCACTCACTCACTCACTCTATACTACAGGCATTTGAGAGAGATTGTACTATTGATGTTAAGTTGTCTCTCTCGCCTTCATTCTTGCTGGTTGGGTTCAGAGCTGACACTCTGCTCTGACTCAGCCATTTTATAAAGCTCGAGAGCTACTTACTGGCTCGAGGCCTCCCTATATCCCACAATGCCTGGCGCTAGACCTCCAGATCTCGTTTGCCGCTTCAGCTACGAGGTTGCGCTTCACTGGCTCAGGTCGTATTAATCTTTTGTATTTTTAGTAGTTAAACTGTTAGTGTATATTTTTTGAGTCTTTTGTTAAGTCAGAGTAGTACTGTAGACTAGTCTTAGTTTCCATGTGTTTTCTGACCCTTAGGAAACTCGTTTTTACTTGGAGAGTCCCCCCCCCCCCCATCTCCCTAAGTAGGCCATTTAAGTTAGAGGCTATCCCCTTCCCTTTGATATTGTTTTCAGTAGGAAGTAGTGTTTAGCGTTTGTAGTCTAAGATTATAGTCTCTTAGTTTTTGTTAGTATAGTTACCTAAAATTTTTGTGTGAAGGTGTGGGACTAGTGTGTGTGTGGGACTAGTGTGTGTGTGGGACTAGTGTGTGTGTGGGACTAGTGTGTGTGTGGGACTAGTGTGTGTGTGGGACTAGTGTGTGTGTGTGTTTTTTTTTTTTTTGCACTAGTCTAAAATTTCATCCATCGGTATTCCTTTTATTTATAACATGTCAAAGGATACCAAGGTATCAGGGTTCAAGAAGTGTGACTCGTGCTGTCAGAAAATGTCTCTGACAGTCACACTTCTTGTGTTTATTGTTTGGGTTCCCTACACCTGCAGGACTCTTGCTCGGTATGTCATGCCTTTAGTCCGAGAGTCCTGCCGGAGTGTAGGAACAAGTTAATTCTCAGGGGTTTACTAAAACCCGAGGGGTCTCCGGCAAAGTTTCAGCCAGCTAAAACCCCTAAGCCCACCAAGACATCCGGCTCCCAGTATGGAGCCGTCGCCAGGTGGAGCGTCTGCTTTAATTTCGGTTCCGGCTGGGACTGAAGTATCAAAATCTCTCTCGGCTCCGACCTTGGTGTCCGAGCCGTCAGGGAACCGTAAGCGATCCAGATCGCCATCTCTGTAGTAGATTCGCTAGACTCCAGGATCACCTTTGCTACAGTCTGAACGGAGCCATAGGTCCCACTCTTCTCTGTTCTCGAGGCTATCTGATCTTGACTTGGAGAGAGTGGTTAGTAGACTCCTCAAATCGCAGGCCCTGGCTAAAATCTTAACTAGCCCTCCTCATCGGGCTGTGGCTGCTCCCTTTTCTGAAGTAGTACCTCCTCCGACTCCTGTCAGTTCAGAGCCGGAGCTTGTTGGGGCTCGGATCCTGGAATCGTTGGCGCCGATGCTTCCCCTTTCGGCTCCGATTTCTTCAATGGTTCCATCCTTGGAGGGATCTGGGTGCCGAGACTCCCTCGTCTGCTCCGAGGGGGTGAGTGGCATTGGACCCTTGTCTGACCCTGTTCTCCCTCTCGGAGCTTCAGCGCAGGTAAGCTCAACTCCTACATCGGCCTCAGAGCCATCCCTTTCAGTGCCGGAGAGGATTCCCATCTCCTCGGAGCGGGGGCCCTCTTCTGTGCTGGACAGCGGCGCCTTCGAGGTCATGAGGAGCATGTTGACTTCTGAGTCTGCACCTCGATCAGTCCCTTCAGTTCCTCCCTCCCTCCAGGTTGCCTGCTTCGGTCTCTGCCCCTCCTCCAGACCCCAAGTGAGAGGATCAAATGCTCCAGGTCACCCCACTGGGTGTATCTTCCTCTTCTGAGGCCTCCCCTGAGATTTCAGAGGAGCCCCCTCGAAAGAGGAAATGTAAGAGGAAACATGTTGACTCCCCAGAGTTGGTCACGTCAGATACTGACTTGGAGGATTCAGAAGGGTCCCCAAGATCCCCCTCTGAAGATGTCTCTTTCTCAGACATCCTTGAGATCCTTAAGCAGAGGGGGAACTGGTCTGCCCTTAACCCTTCTGAGGACGAGTCTGTATACTTGGATGCGTTTGGTTCTCGCCCCTCCACCTCCTGGGTGTCTCCTCCTTTCGATCCATTAATGGAAGTGGTGGCTCTGAAGGCGTGGTCAGCTCCAGATACACTGGAACCAACCCCTCGCAGGCCCACTAAGTTTATCACGGCCCCCCAAGATAAACAGTTTCTGACAAAGTTGTCCCCGTTGATGCCATGGTGGTAGCAGCTGCCACGAAAAAGGAGTTGGATGACACTTCTGTACCTGTCCATCCCCCTAATAAAGAGTCTAGGACGATGGATAGATACAGGAAGCGGATGTTTTCCTCAGCGACCTTCTCCATGCGGTCGCTGAATTATTTGTGTCACTTGGGATCTCCTCAAGGAGCTAGGAGATACCCTGCAAGATCCATCAGCTGCGGGGGCTCAAGACAAGATAAACTCCCAGCTGGCTACTCTTAATTCTATCGTTAACTCCTCCATGCGGCTCATTTTGTTTGCGGCTAATAGGGCGAGTAGAGCTGCAGGCACAGGCGTGGCTTTGAGAAGGCATGCGTGGATGCGGTTATGTAACTTCACTGATCCCTTCAAGATGTCTCTCACCAGCACCCCTTTTGATGGTTCGGTTCTGTTTGGACCTCAGGTGAAAGATACACTTACCAGGTGTGAGCAGGAAGGCAAGACTCTCTCTGCCGTTGGAGTCTGTTTTTCCACTCCCTCTAGACCATACCATAAGGGTCAGAAGAGTGGGAAGATGTGGTTCCAGAAACCCCAGAGAGCCGTGCCTGTCACACGTGGCGGGTTTCCCTCCAGAGGCAGAGGAGGGAACAATAGACGCCACCCGGGGCAGAGGGGGTCCGCGGACTCAGGGCAGCAGAGAATCTTTCTCTGACAAGCCCTTCCAACACCCGTGAGGGGCTGTCCGCCTTTGGAGGCAGTCGGGGGAAGGTTGTCTCTGTACTTGGAAGCCTGGCGTCTCATCACTCGAGACAGATGGGTACAGTCTATCATATCCGGAGGTTACAAAATCCTGTTTGTCCACACTCCCTTAAAATCAAACAACCCCATCCCAGATGTTCCACCCAGTCTAAGGGAACAGGCAGTGTAAGAAATTTCAAGACTGCTAAAAAACGGGCCATCCAACAAGTCCCAGCAGACCAGCAAGGATCCGGAATTTACTCAAAGTTCTTTTTGGTACCAAAGAAGACAGGGAACTGGAGACCCATTTTGGATCTCAGCAGACTAAACAAGTCTGTTCAAAGAACGAAGTTCCCGGATGGTCACGCTTCAGTCCATTCTACCTTTTTTGGGTCAGGACAATTGGATGTGCTCCATAGATCTTCAGGATGCGTACTGCCACATCAAAATGGACAGGCGTTCCAGAAGGTTTCTCCGCTTCTGGCTGGGAGCCAGTCATTACCAGTTCAGAGTGCTGCCCTTTGGTCTCACCACAGCCCCCAGGGTATTCAAATGCATGGCAGTGGTTACCGCTCACCTGAGACGGCAAGGATTCCAGGTGTTTCCATATCTAGATGACTGGCTCCTTACTGCTACCACCAGACCTCAATTGCTAAGAGCCAGGGATTATACCATCCAAACATGCTCCAACCTCGGTATCTCAAATTTCGAAAAGTCTGCATTGTCGCCTGGTCAGTCCTTAACCTTTATAGGCGCAAGATTAAATATGAAAGATCTGTCTGCAAAGCTTCCAATAGACAGAGTGGCAGACATTCGCTGACATGTACAGGTATTATTAGGATGCAGAAAGATTCAGGCCAGATTCGTCCTAAAAACCATATGTCTCATGGCAGCAGCGATCATATTAGTTCCCCTGGCTCGTTTTCACATGAGGATTCTCCAGTGGATGCTTTTCACCCAATGGTCCTTTCAACAACTTCCTTTGTCTCACAAGATAATCACACAGTCATGCAAAGACCACTTGGCTTGGTGGATGGTCTCTTCATCAGTACCCCAGGGCAGACCATTTCTCCTTCCTCCTCCAGTTGCCACGGTGATCACGGATGCCTCCCTGATCGGGTGGGGGGGCATTTTCAGGGCAGGACTGTCCAGGGCACCTGGCAACCCCACGAGTACCACTTGCACATAAATGTCTTTGAGATGAGGGTGGTGCTTTTAGCGTTGCAAGCTCTTCAGAACTCTCTACCCACTGGGACCATTGCAATTCAGACAGACAGTATGTCTGTAGTGTAGTACATCAACAAGCAGGGCGGACTCAAGTCATATCCCTTATGTCGAGAAGCACTCAGACTATGGCAGTGGGTGATCTCCTCTCAATGGTTTCTGACGGCAACGCACATCCTGGGAAGTCCAACGTCATAGCGGACAGGCTAAGCAGAGCTATTCTCATGCCTCACGAGTGGTCTCTCAACCTGACAGTAGCAGACAGAATCTTCCGCAAATGGGGTCAGCCTTGCTGCGACCTTTTCGCAACTCCTCTCAACAGCAAGTGTGACAGTTTCTTCACTCTCTTCCCTCTTCCCGGACACTCCCCCAGAGACGCTGTAGTTCACGATTGGCCCCAGGAACTTCTGTATGCATTCCCACCCTTTCCACTAATTCCCAAACTAATTCAGAAAGCTACCGTGCTGGGTTGCAGGATGATCCTCATTGCCCCCCTACTGGCCTTGACAAATCTGGTTCCCATTCCTGCATAGTCACCTTCTAGAGCAGCCTTGGCATCTGGACCCAGTTCCGGACCTCCTGATCCATCAGTCGGGCAGGCTGCATCAGTCTCTTCAGTCTCTCAACCTCACTGCTTGGTTGCTCCACTTCCAACCTTAGCCAGGCTTCCCAGTATTTCCAATTCAGTGCGTGAGATTATCCTTTCCTCGCACAAGCCTACAACCAGGAAGACTTGTGCTAGTAAGTGGAAACGTTTCTCTTTATGGGCAGAAGCTAGAAATCTAGATCCCTTCACAGCCCCTGTCCATAACGTTCTGGACTTCTTAGCAGAACTTTTTCAAGTGGGTTCCTCTTCGGCCACCATTAGAGTTCAATTAGCGGCAGTCTCTAATTTCCATACGGGCCTGTCAGAAACCAGCATCATGTCCCATAAGCTTTGCAAAGCCTTTCTGAAAGGATCAGTCTTGCTCAGGCCCCCAGTGAGAGATCCCCCGCCTCCGTGGGGCTTAAATTTGATCCCAGCTTCCTTGATACTTCCTCCCTTTGAACTGGCAGCTTCCTGTTCCTTGAAATTGCTTACTTGGAAAACCCTCTCTTTGGTGGCCATTACTTCAGCGAGGAGAGTTTCTGAACTTTAAGCCTTTTGTGTTTGTCCTCCTTATCTAGTTTTCCATAAGGATAGAGTTTCACTCAGGACTAATCCTTCGTTCCTTCTTAAGGTCCCCTCCGAGAACAATTTGAATCTTTTTTCCAAATTATTCCAACAAAGCTGAACACAAATTACACCAGTTGGACGTTCATAAGCAATTACGTTTCTATTTGCATAGGACTGAGCAAATAAGGAAGTCAGACCAACTCTTCCTGTCCTATGCGGAGGGTAAGCAGGGTCGACCAGTGTCTAAAGTAACCTTATCCAGGTGGTTGTCCTCTATTATTACCCTTATTTATCAATTGAGGCATAAAGAATTCCCTGCTAAACCTAAAGGCCACTCTACTAGGGCTTTAGCTACGTCGGTAGCCTTTTAAGCAAGACTACCAATGGAAGCCATTTGTGCGGTGGCCACATGGGCCACTCCTCATACCTTCGTTTCACATTATAAATTGGATGTGGCCTCTGAGTAGAGCTGATTTTGGTTCCACTGTGCTCAAGCCTCTGTTCCGATGAGCCACCCAGGACTAAGGTGCTAGGGACGCTGTCCCAACCAGCAAGAGTGAAGGCGAGAGAGACAACTTAACATTAAGAAGTTATGTACCTACCATAACGTTCCACGTTAGTTGTCTTCTTCTCGCCTTCTTTCTTGCGTCCCACCCTCCATCCCCCTAGCCTAGATGGAGCGAGAAGAGTCTTCCTACGAGTCTTGTCACTGGCTGAGTCTTTACCGTTTTATGTCCTCTACCTTTTTCTTCAGCTCTCTAGCTGAAGTCTTGCTTTTGGGACAGTTGTCCTCTTGTATTATTTTGGTGTTAGGTCTTCCAAACGAGATCTGGGGGTCTAGCACCAGGCATTGTGGGATATAAGGAGGCCTCGAGCCAGTAAGTAGCTCTCGAGCTTTAGAAAATGGCAGAGTCTGAGCCGAGGGTTGGCTCCGAACCCAACCAGCAAGAAAGAAGGCGAGAAGACAACTAACATGGAACGTTATGGTAGGTACATAACTTCTTATTACAGACTGATTAATGAATGTAAATATTTTAACATTAAAAATGGAACTACCAAGGAATACTCCATATTGGAATCTCTTAAGAATGACCGATCTAGTGGGGTGATTAGGCCAGACAGAGGTGTAGGAACTGTTATTGTCGATTCTCTTAGATACTCTACAGACATGTTGCACGACTTGAATGTATATGTTACTTCCTCGTGTGATGAGATCAACATAGCCCATCGCAGAATTGATCTGTTTTTGGAAGAAATATTTGACATTGACGCACACTCCTTTCTTACCATTAGTAATTCCATGGATCACTTCATTTTTTGGTATCCCAAAAATTCACAAAGGTACTGAAAAACTAAAATGCAGACCTATAGTAGCTGTGCAAGGGTCGAAAGGGTCATTTATTGAGAAGAAATTGAAACCTATGTTTTAAAGGGATTCAACACTCGCATGATTCATGGGACTTTTTAGGTAGAATTTCCCCCTTACTGTGGTCAGATGACCTATACTTTGTTACGATGGATATTATTTATTTACTTGTATTCCCAAAGAAGGACTAGAGTTTTTTCACGATAGTCTAGTGGAGTGTACATTATCTTCAAATGCCAACATTTCTCTCCCATGGACTTCATGTCCTTGCTTTTAAACAACAATTTCATCTACTTTGAGAGGGAATACTTCAGGCAAGTTAAGGGCGTAGCATTGGAGGCAGCGTGTGCCCCCACCTATGACAATTTGGTCTTGCTAACCTAAGAAGCAGCCCATGTGTTCAACTCATCATATTTTGAATATTGTAAATTATATCTCCGATACCTGGATGATTGATTTATTTTATAGTCAGGTGCTGTGTATGTGATGGATGAATTTGTTAAATATTTAAATGATACAACATTTTTGAAATTTACGTGGCAATTTCACAAAGAAGGTATAAACTGTCTAGATATTTTTACATCCAAGATTTACTGGAACCCTATGTTCAGCAACTCTCACCTCTGGTTTGAAAGTTTTCATCCACTGTCACAAAAAGTTTGGTAGGAGGTCAGTTCATCCAAGTTGCACAGATGACTTCAACAAAGGAGGAGGTCATTAATGAACTTAAGAAATTAGAGGAAATGTTTCTGGAGAGGTTACACTTTGGAGTTCATCCAGGGTATTAGAAAAGTTATTTTAGCTGATTGGGGTAAAAAATGCATGCCCCTGTTAAGACAAAGTTGTAGGGATGATTGTGACAACTTTATTTACGAAGTTACCCCCCACACACACACACACACACACACACATTAGCTTCAAAAGGGAGTTGATTATTGAATACAACATATGTGCCAACAAAATTGAAAACGTTAAGAAAAATTAAACCATTGATGCTTTTCCCAGTGTACAAGGACATTTTAGGTGTAGGACCCTTATTTGTATATAAAATTGCTATTAATTTCAAACATTTCATAGAGTTCAATGAGGGGACCAGTCACTACTACTCTAGTATAGAGTGGGACAACTAGATGTGGCACTTGTAAATAGTGCCTGCATATTATGACCAACAAATGGGTTGCTCTGAACAGTGGGATCAGTAGTAGCATTAAACTGAGGAAGGATGATGGTGAAACAGCTAAGGTCATATACATTTCGCTTTGTGCCCAATGTTACAGTTTCGACATTGGGAAAACAGGCACTCGGTAAAAGAATTTACAAACACCTATACGAATAACAACATTTTAATACAAACATTCTTTTGAATTGTGGAGGATGTTGTTTTAAATTTGCCATTTTGGAGAAAGTTAACAGACTAGGGTCACTGAAGGTAGAATTTAAAGAACTTTGGCAATATTAAATGCCACACAATCCCCAGGCCTGAATATGATGGTCTCTGTTTCATCTGTTTTAAAACTGCAGTCTCTAAAACTATAATAGAATGACTTTTGTTAAGTACTGTTTTTTTTCTCATACTGAGAATACATCAAATGTTATATTTTCTATGTACTTTTTTTATGTATTTTTTTATTACCTACAAATCAAGTATTCACTAATTCAGTCATTAATTTTGAATTTTTAAGGCAGGTTTTGGATGGCTTATATAAATTGTTTAGCAGTTGTGTATCATTAACTACAGTGTGTATTAAGATGAAATTTTAACTGGATAATAACTGCGTCTCAGCTTACATACACTTTAAGGGTTTGATATATTTGAATCTGTCCCTTTAAGGGAATGCTTTTTAAAGATGTAACATGGTAACAGTTCTGGTTCACAGAGTGAAAACCCTTAATCAGTTTTTAATAAAATGTATTCTGCATGTATGAACTTTGGATTTCAAACTGTTATGTTTTTGGTATACCATTTGTTCTCTTTGGCAGGTGATAGGTGATGCTGTGTATTTTTGCTTAACAGCATTTACTTGGTTGCAGTGCTTTTTTGTTTACATTTTTTCATCCCGTTAATTTTTTTTACCATTTATAAATATTTACTATTTTGATAACTGATAGTGATAACTCTTGAATGGTGGGCCATACCCTAGGGAATAAGTTAGCATCTATAAGCTGAAATGACCTGGTAAGTATTTGCAATGAAGGAATCACTGTGATATGTACAAAGCTGTACCTATTGAAGTATCTTGAATGTTCTACTTATTGAAGTATCTTTGCAAAAAGTTATGAAGAATATGAAATATTTACCATGAATGCATATATAGATATGGGGTGTGATACTGTTATGTTGGGGTCCTGTACAAGTGGTGGCTGTTATAAAAACAGGGCAGGTAAACTGAAGGTATCCACAATATAAGTGTGTGTTGAGGCATAAGTTAATATTAGCAGTAGTTCATTATTAAGGCTAATATTGGAAGAATTTTATTTAGTGTAAAGAGGCACTACATGTTTGGGGAAGTAAATGCAGTAGGCATTAGGAAAAAAAAACACTTGGTAAGAGAAAACAGTCTGACATATGCCTATGTATTTGGTGTTCACATTAATATTAACATTATTCCAATAGTCAGACTAATATCTCTTGAACACTGTGTTGTTAGGAAGGTCTCAAACTGGCAAGAACTGCTAGGTATCCTTAATGAAAACATTAATGTGAGATGAACATGACTTAAACTACTGTTTGCAGAAAGTTATAAAAATGATGGGACGTTTCCATGTTTGCATTAGTAAATTATAAACCAGGTGTGATGCTGTCATATTGTGGGGTCCTGTACATGCAGTGTTTTTTTTTTTGTTAGCAAAACAGATGATGGTAAATACACGCGGGGAAAGAGAAATACAGTAAGAATGTCACTATTTATTTGAGATGCACTGTATTTATACTAACTTTATTGTAATATTGGCACTACTGTCTCATGAAAGTAGATTGTGAGGCAGCAAGGGGGTGTTTGCATGCTGAGAGGATGTGGAAGGTACCCTCAGGAAAAATATCTAGGGCTTGAGTTAATGAATGTTTGATAGATGTTATGAAAATATAAAATATTATACACATTTATATTAAAATGTGTGGAATATTGTTATGGGGTGGAGTGGAGGAAGGGATTACACACCCAATATTTGTTAGAAGAAAAATAGCACTAGACACACAGGCAGATACAGATGTAACTGTTTAAGGTGCAGTATGTTACTGTTAATGATGTAATAGAGAGCGTGATATCTCATGAATGGAAGGTTGTGCATGATGGACTAAGGTGCCATCTAAAAGATGGTATAACTTGCTGTGCAAGCACAGTGAAACAGTAGGTACTTACAATGCTAAGTTAAGTAGGGTTTGCAGAAAGTTATAGAAAAATGACATTTTCCATACTTCATGCAGAAATTGTTTGTTGCATCATGTTTGGGGTAACAAGTTTAGGCTGTGGCTATTGAATGACCGATAATATGAAGGTTTCCAGAGATGCAGATGTCTGGTAAAGCAGGTGTCCTTTTCACTTCCATATCACTATTCTTTGCCTAAGAGATCTGCCAAGGATAGCCCAAAGTCCGGCCAGTATACCAAAGCCTTTAGTAGTTGTAGAAATGGTACATCACATGTGTGCTTGCTATGCAATGTGTAGGGTCATAAAGGTGATTTACGAATGTACAGTGGATATAAAAAGTGTACATATCCCTGTCACATTAAAGGTGGGAAAAGTTTTGAAATTATTTATGGTCTCATTTTTTTAGTGCGCTAGCCTGTGTAAGTGATTTATTACGTTTTTTCCTGCATTTATGTGTACTTTTTAACCCAAAAAACAAAAACAGTCCTTGTTTTCCCGCCTTTTCTCGACTAGTTTAGACCAGTATACAGGCTTTGCTGTATTCTGGACTGTGGTGTAGTTCCTGTGTTGTCCATTGCCTTATTTGGATAGAAGGAAGTTTCTTTGCTCACCAGTGGGAGTGGGGAGCCTTGAGGAGCGTATCTGTCCTTGAAGGAGTGACCTCAGCACAAGGGCTTGTAGTAATTGGTCGTTTTGGACCATTTCCAGCTCTTTTGAAGTTCCCTGTTTAAAATCCGCGTTTGCATGGCTTTGTGCGATTGTGTGCATAGTGCAGCGCCGGTTAAATAGGCTTAAGCTATTCCTGGCGCCAAGTCTGCACTTCAGTTTTTCCCTTAAGAAAGCTCTACTTTCAACAAAATCAGTCTATTCGCTATATTATAAGCCTAGCACTTGCTCCTAAAACCTTTCTTTCAAGTGAAGCACCCTTAAACACTGCATCCGCCTACAACCCGTGTTAATACCCACTTCCCTTCAAAGTCCTCTGTCTGACCCAGTTTCACATCACCCCCTTATACTATTCTGGCATGTCGAGTGGTATATTACTGACGTCCTCTCCAGTTCAGCTGGTTAATCTTGGAATCCTGAGACAATGTTACAATTGTCTCATGTACACAGACAACCCTCTCCTCCTCCCAACAAACACAAACACATGTGAGAGATGCAACTTTATAGCCAAACTGGAGGCTGAACTCTCTCAACACAAGACTAGCAAGACCAGACATGAGGAGAAGGTAACCACACACACAACAAACCCAGTCTCACATAAACCAACCACAACTGCAAACCAAACACATAAAAACACAAAGACGTACTCGGAGGCTCTAATAAAAAACTTACCAAAACAACAGAGGCTCCCAAAGCAGACACCCAAGAAAACACCACCTCAAAACACTGCAGAATGCAACACATAGTACACAAAGTCAGTGTGCCAAACAATCACAGCCCTTAAGGCGAAACACCATGCCTGATACACTAGTAATAGGTGACTCTATAGTCAGACACACTGACGTCCCACTTAGCAGGCTGAACAGAGAGAGGGTAACGACGAGCTGCCTGTCGGGTGCTAGGATCCGCCACATAACACAAGCACTCAGGTCACTCCAAAGCAAGTACAAATATGACTCCGTCATTGTCCATGCCGGCGTGAATGACCTGATACGTACCTCCTTGGACTGCATGAAAAGAGACATAGAGGAGCTCTCTGATTATGTAGCCCAGGCCAGTATGACCCTGACCAGCATCTTGCCCTCACCAAGAATGATGCCACAATACAAAGACAAGATGATCAGCTTTAATAATTGGCTCAATTACTGGTGTCATTCTAGGGGGATCCAATGTCTGTCTGCTTGGGATGACATGCTGGACAAGCCACGCTGCTTCGCAAGGGACGGCTTGCACCTGTCACCACTGGGCTTCCGGATATTGGCTAAGGCTCTTGCCACCCCCATAGTGCCTTTTTTAGGTAAGGCTCAAAAGACAAACCCACCACCTTAGAAAACAATAAAGGAAAAAAACTAAGGGTAATGCTGCTAAACGCCAGAAGTCTAAATCTCAAGATGCAGGCTCTCGAAGCACTCCGCAGTATGGAGAGCATTGATGTCTGTGCAGTAACTGAAACCTGGTTCAAGGCTCCTGAGAGCACCCCAGCCCTACCAGATTATACCTCGTATCATGTATTTCGGCCCCAAAACCTGGGCTGAACCACAAAAGGAGGGGGAGTGTCCATATTCATTAAAGACACCCACACCTCCAGGTTAGTGGCAACGCACGAAGCATCGGAGACCATCCGTGTGCAACTAACCATAGGCAAAACTGCTATACAACTTGTAGCATGCTACAGACCACTCTCTCAATCTTAGGAACTCCATTCAGCCTTCCTGAAGACACAGGAGGATATGAATGTCTCACCAAATACCATCATATTGGGAGACTTCAACTACCCAAACATAGACTGGGTGCATTATTCAAGCCCCAACACCCTAGCCCAAAAGTTCCTGGAATTCATCAACTCAAATGCGATGGAACAACTAGTCACCTCCCCCACAAGGGGAAATAATATACTTGACCTGATCATCACAAACATGGGGACAAAATGCTCAACACCGGAAGTATGCCCCTTACTAGTGAGATCAGACCACAAACTAATAACCCTAGATATTCATATCCCACCTCCACCCCCAGCACAAAAGACCACAGTGAGAAACTTCTCAAAAGCCGACTTTACACTCCTTAGGACTGAAAGGGTATCCTTCAAGCCCCCTGGGCCAGTGGAAACCACATCCCACACTGCTGAATCCTTCACAAATGCTTTCTGCGGACCTCTCCAAGAATGCATGGATCATACAATCCCAAATAAAAGCAAGACTCTTTCCACCAAAGGCAGGCGTCCTATCTGGTGGACCCCAACCATAAACAAACTTTATAACAAGAGAAGGAAGCTACTGCAAGACAGAGCAAAATCCCATAAAGGGAAGGCATCTCTGATCAGCACTAGCAAAAAACTACGTTCGCTCATAAAATCGTCAAAGGCCAACTTTGAGAGAAAAATTGCTAAGGACACTAAAGATAACCACAAGGCCTTCTTCAGTTATGTTAGAAACCTGGGCGGAAACCCCCAGATATGCTCAGTTAGTTCATAACGGCAAAAAATACACTGAACCCACAGATATTGCCAACATACTGGCGGACAGGTTCAGTGCAAATTTCTCCCCTCCCTCTCCCCCAAAAGATGAAATAATTATCTCAGCTGAATGCAACCTCCCTGACATCTAAGATGTCCAGGTGAGAGCTGCTCTCAGCAAAGCTAAAAATACAGCGTCCATGGGACCAGACGGTGTCCTGGGTTGCGTGCTACGTGAACTCCTAGAGGAGCTAAACCCGCACATAAGAACGCTGTTTAATCTTAGCCTTGCTACAGGATATGTCCCTGAACACTGGCGTACAGCAACAGTGGTCCCACTCCACAAAGGTGGCACCTCTACAGACCCTGGAAACTACCGCCCCATAAGCTTGACCAGCCTGGTCTGCAAAGCTTTGGAAAGGATCATTATGGAACTCATAAACAAAGACATCGGGGACCTACAGACAATTGACCCTACCCAGTTTGGCTTTGTAAAAGGCAGATCCTGCCTTTTAAACCTGGTGGACTTTTTTGAAACAGTCACTAGAGCCATCGACGAAGGCAAAGCAGTTCATACAGCCTACCTGGATCTGGCAAAAGCCTTTGACACAATACCCCACTCAGGCATCATAGACAAGCTCAACAGCTTAAATGTAAACCCGTTTGTCACAAGATGGGTTGCAAACTGGCTAAAGGACAGAACCCACAAAGTCAGAATAGCCGGAGCTATGTCAGACTCTAAACCAGTCACAAGTGGAGTACCACAGGGCTCTGTCTTGGGACCCCTCTTGTTCGGCATTTATTTCTCAGACGTGCAGGCAAACAGGGGGGTTGTGGCTGGCAAAGTTCGCAGATGACTGCAAACTAGGCGCCATAGTCGATACACCAGCTGACACATGCATCCTTCAGAAGGGCCTCACAGAAACAGACGACTGGTGCCAGAGTCATGGCCTTAAACTAAATGCCAAAAAATGTATAGTCATCCCCTTTGGAAAAAACAAAGTACCCACAAATTACCACATAGGTGGTAATCCACTAAGTAAAGAAAAAGTAATCGGAGACCTGGGGACCCAAGTTGACAGTGACCTCTCATTTGACACCCACATCTCCAAAGTGGTTAGAAAGACCTTCTACCTTGCCCACCTTATCATGAAGGGATTCACATCCAGATCAAAGGATGTCATCGTACCCTTATATTCCTCCTTTATCAGGCCTATGAATTGAGTACAATGCCCCATTTGGTATGTACCTCACCCGGCACCTGCAGCAGCTGGAGAGACACCAAAAGTACCTTACCAAGAGGATCAAGGGTCTCCAACATATGTCATATGCTGCCAGACTAAAAAAGCTCCAGCTCTGTTCAGTAGCATACCGCCTGCTCAGAGGTGATCTGTGCCTGACGTACAAGGCCATGTCCAATTCAGAATTAATGGACATGCTCCACCTCAAAAAATCCAAATCCATCAGAGCCATGAGAGCTAAAGATCTAAACCTCAGCACAAATATGAGTAGGACATGCTGGAGGGACATATTCATAGCCCAGAGGCTTCCCGCACTCTGGAACAGGATCCCAGTCCATGTTAGGCAGAGCCCCTCACTGACTCTCTTCAAGAGAAATCTTGACGAATGGATGGGTGATCGTAGGTTTATGCCGGGGGTCATCTCTGTGTCATTGCTAGACAGAGGCACAATAAACTAAATTTAATTTGTACACTTTTGTATCATTACATGGGGTGGCGAAAGCCGCATACACTTTGGCTAGGTTTATAAATACCCTAGGGCAGATAGCCTAGTACTATACTATGAAACTATGAAACTAAAAACCTGGCATTTTAACAGGGGTGTGTACACTTTTGTACGTACTCTGAACACCTTTGTTGAACATCAGTATGAATGCCCATCTGCTGTGCTCATTATCAAGCCATGTTTTCAGATAAGTGCACTGTTGGGATTTCTTTATTTTCTTCTTTGTTTGGGGGGGAGGGGTTGTCATCCTGAAAGGAAAAATCTCAGTGTGGGAGGCTTATTCCTTGGACAACTTTTTTTTTTCCCAGTATATGTCTGGGGCATGACAGCAACTCGAGTAATGGGTGTGGCGGGTATGCAGATATGTAAGAATAACATTTGTAGGATCAGAATGAGTAAAAACAGTCAGGGCGATGAAACGCATACCTGCCTAACTCCCTAGTTTATTTTAAATCTGTGTGTTAATTGGCCATTCCTTAAGCTTCTGTTGTGCCCACACATAATTTTATAAAGGGCAGCTATGTTGCTTATTAAGTTATCTGAAAGCTCTCTTTACATGCTTTCCCACAACTTTAGACCTGTTTGCATTGTTAGCATAAGACTCTCAAGTCCACAATCAGTAAGTTTAATTTTTTTTTTCTTTGTAACTTCTCAATATTTTTCATTTAGGTTCATAGGGTCATAGGTTCATACTAGGCTATCTGCCCAAGGGCATTTATAAGCCTAGCCCAGAGTTTTGTGGCTTTCGCCACCCCTTTAGTTTGAAGAAAACTATGCCCATTATTTTGCTGTGCCTCTGTCAAGCAGTGACACTGAGGTAATCCCTGGGGTATATCTGTTATCTCCCATCCATTGGTCAAGATTTCTCTTGAACAAGGCCAGCGAGGTGCTCTGCCTCACATGTACCGGGATTTTGTTCCACAGCATAGGGAGTCTCTGTGTGATGAATCTGTCCCTCCAGCACGTCCTATTAATAACCGTGTCAAGGTTTAAGTCTCCCGCCCTTGTAGTTCTGAGGGATCTAGATTTTTTGAGGTGAAGCATGTTCATCAAATCTGGGTTTGACATGGCCTTGTATGTCAGGCACAGGTCACCTCTGAGCAAGCGGTAAGCGACTGAATAGAGCTGGAGTTCTTTCAGTCGGGCAGCATAAGACATATTTTTGAGACCATTTATCCTTTTGGTGAGGAACTTTTGGGGCCTTTCCAGCTGCTGCAGGTGTCGGGTCAGATACATTGCGAATGGGGCATTGTACTCAATCATTGGTCTGATGAGTGATGAGTACAGGGGGACGATGACCTCCCTTGATCTAGATGTGAATCCCTTCATGATCAGGTGGGCAATGTAGAAGGTCTTCCTAACTACTTTAGCAACGTGAGTGTCAAACGAAAGGTTACTGTCAACCTGGGTCCCCAGATCCCTGATAACTTCTTCTGTGCTCAGTGGATTGCCACCTATATGGTAGCTAGGGGTAACCTTGTTTTTCCCGAAGGGTATGACTATGCATTTCTTGGCGTTTAACTTTAGGCCATGGCTTTGGCACCAGTTATCCGTTTCTGTGAGACCCTTCTGAAGGATATCTGTGTCAGATGTGTTTTTGACTATGGCGCCCAGTTTGCAGTCATCTGCAAACTTTGTCAGCCATAACCCTCCTGTGTTTGCTTGTACTTCAGAAAAGTAGATGCCGAACAAGTGGGAACAGGACTGAGCCCTGTGGGACACCACTTGTGACAGGCTTTGAGTCTGACATGGCGCCAGCAACTCTGACCCTGTGGGTTCTGTCACTTAGCCAGTTTGCAACCCATCTTGTGATGTATGGGTTTACATTTAAGCTGATGAGTTTTTCAATGATACCTGAGTGGGGTATTGTGTCAAAAGCCTTTGCCAGGTCGAGGTAGGCTGTATGGACTGCCTTTCCCTCATCAGTGGCCTTGGTGACTGTTTCGAAAAAGTCAACCAAGTTTAAAAGGCATGATCTGCCTTTGACAAAGCCAAACTGGGTTGGATCCAAAGTCTGCAAGTTCCCTATGTATTTATGAGTTCCATTATGATCCTGTCCATGGCTTTGCAGATCAGGCTTGTCAAGCTGATGGGACGGTAATTTCCAGGGTCGGTGGAGGCACCGCCTTTGTGAAGTGGGACCACAGTTGCCGTGCGCCACTCCTTGGGTACGTATCCTGAGGTGAGGCTAAGATTAAACAGCTGTCCTAACTGCGGGTTTAATTCCTCATTGAGTTCATGGAGCACACAGCCGGGGACACCATCCGGTCCCATGGATGCTGTGTTTTTCGCCTTAGAGAGAGCAGTTCTCACCTGGGCGTTAGAGATGTTTGGGGGGGCTACAATCCTCTGGTATAGATATCTCTTCTTTTGGGGGGGGGAGAAGTTTGCACTGACCCTGTCAGCCAGTATGTTGGCAATGTCTGTAGGTTCAGTAATTTTCACATCATTTTGAACTAATTCTGAGCATATTATCTGGGAGTTTCCTCCCAGGTTTCTAACATAGCTAAAGAAGGCCTTATGATTGTCTTTTGAGTCCTTAGCGATTTTTCTCTCAAAATTTGCCTTGGATGATTTTATGAGAGCTCTTAGTTTTTTACTTATAATGATCAAAGGTGTCTTACCTTTTAAGGATTTTGCTCTATCTTGTAGTAGCTTCCTCCTTTTGTTGTAGAGCTTGTTTATGGCTGGGGTCCACCAGACTGGACGCTTGCCTTTGGTACAAAGAGTCTTTGTTTTGTTTGGGATTGCCTGATCCATGCAGTCCTGTAGGCGCTGGTAGAAGGCATTTGTAAGTGATTCAGCGGCTTGTGTAATGTTTACGCTGGCTCGGGGCCATAAAAGAGACCACACTAGTCTTTAGAAGTGTGAAGTGGGCTTTTGAGAAGTTCTTCATTGTGGTTTTTTTTATCTCAGGGGGGGGCGGGATGAGGACCTCCAGTGAGATTAGTTTATGATCTGATCTCACCAGTGAGGGGTATACTTCCGGTGTTGAACATTGTGATCCCATGTTCGTGATGATGAGATCAAGTATGTTTTCACCTCTTGTGGGGATGGTGACTAGTTGTTCCATGGCATTTGAGTTTATGAACTCCAGGAACCTTTGGGCTAGAGTGTTTGGGCTTGAGTAGTGATCCCAGTCTATATTAGGGTAGTTGAAGTCACCTAGTATGATGGTGTTTGGAGATACATTTATCCCCTCCAGTGTTTTCAGGAAAGCTATGTGAGGTTCTTGAGTTTGAGAGGGTGGCCTGTAACATGCTACAAATTGCAGAGCAGTCTTGCCTATGGTTAATTGCACCTGGATGGTCTCCGATGCATCATGCGTTGCCACCAACCTTGAGGTGTGGGTGTCCTTGATGAATATGGACACCCCCCCTCCTTTCTTGGTGTTGTCCGGATTTTGGGGCGGAGCATGATATGAGGTAAAACCTGATAGTGCTGGGGTGCTCTCAGGAGCCTTGAACCAGGTTTCAGTCACAGCACAGACATCGATGTTCTCCATACTGAGAAGGGCCTCGAGTGAGTGCATCTTGAGGTTGAGACTTCTGGCATTGAGCAGCATTACCCTTAGTTTTTTTCCTTTTTTGTGTTCTAGGGTGGTAGGTTTAGGATTTGAGCCTTGCCTGGATAAGGCACTATGGGAGTGGCAAGTGCCTTTGCCAATATCCGAAGCCCAGGGGTGACAGGTGCAAGCCGTCCCTTGCGAAGCAGCGTGGCTTGTCCAGCATGTCATCCCAGGCAGACAGACATTGGATCCCCTTTGAATGACACCAGAGTTTAAGCCAATTATTAAAGCTGATCATCTTATCTCTGTATTGTGGCATCATTCTTGGTGAAGGTAGGATACTGCTCAAGGTCAGGGTCATACCTGCCTGGGCTACATAATCAGAGAGCTCCTCAATGTCTCTTTTCATGTAGTCCAAGGAGGTACATCTCGGGTCGTTTACATCAGCGTGGACAATGACTGGGTCGTACTTGTACCTGCTGTTGAGAGACCTGAGTGCTTGCGTTATGTGGTGGATTCTAGCGCCCGACAGGCAGCTTACTGTGACCTTCTCCTTACTCAATCTGGTGAGCGGGACGTCAGTGTGTCTGACTATGGAGTCACCAATGACGAGTGTGTCTGGCATTGTGTTTGGCCTTAAGGGCTGTGACTGTTTGGCACACTGACTGTGTGGTGCATGCTCTAAAAGCAAACCGGTGTCTGCCACTGACCTTTTCATTAGATATGGAAACCGGGCAAATTTTAAGGGGATTCTTGCATTCTGCCTCTTCAGGTCTGTAAATTAGAGGCAATTTACCACAGTTACTGGTCTGTACATTTTTGGGTTAGTTTTATTTCCTTTCTTGCAAGTCAAAAATACAGTTCTTCACAACAGCATTTGTGGAATTCTTTCTCTAAAATCCTCATAAAAAGCTTGGCTAACATTCTTTCTAATATGACCTGTATATTTCATAACTCATGCCATTGGAGGTTGTTGATCGAATTTTTTTTTCATGTGTTTTGTACGATTTTAAGTATTTGACATTTTAAATTTATCCAGCAGAGAATACTCCTCAAACTCAGAAGTGTAAAACTTCGGTTCAAAACAATTCTTCCTCTCTGTTTATCCCTTCATGCATTTTTGATTTCTAGACGCTGCCCCATACTTCTGCCAGAATGTTTTCAGTCTATTCAGTGCCTTACATTCCTAGATATCCACAGTAACTATGTTGTCTCACATGCACACCAATTTCTAGGAGAGACTATTAATAGTTTAAAGTACTTACAACAGTCTTCTGCTTTAGGTAGGAACAGTAATAAGCAAGACCAAGCCTTGCAAAATCCAGTTAATGTTTTATTTTACCATCAGTTCTTACATTTTTTTAATGTATAGCTAAGCAGTCGGGCTCATTCAGAGATTGATACTGACAACTAGTCACCACAAGTAATAAGTGCCCTTGTATAGAGTAATAAGTAAACAATCGGTCACAAGCTGTTAAAAGTAAGTAATATAGATAGTAATACACACTGAGGCTTTAAATGTTTAGACAAGGTACAACTAAGCATAGAGGAAATGTGAAGGGTTTTGGCTTGTAGAAAAATACTAACTGACCAGCTAAGCATTTCTTGACTAAAATGGCTAAAAGAATTACTAAGTCAGGACTTCACCGTGTAAGAAGTGAAAAATACAGCATATACAATAAAAGCAAACCAGAAGAGTCAGCAAAGCAGTCTTGGGGCAAACAAAACTAAGTAGTAACTGACTAAATGAAATGTTAACCAGGCTCTTCATGCCTCCTGGCTTGTCATTTCAAAATTCAGTTGAACCATTGGCCTTTGTGTAAAATTCTATAATGCAATGCAGATAGTAATGTAGGAGTTAAAGCCAGCCCTGGTATTCTGACCGGGTATGTTTGTGTGTGTAGTATCATCCATCATGCAGAACAAAGTTGCTGTATTACATTTAAAATCCTGTTGCAGTTTAGCTGCAGTTACGGAACAGAAAATTTAGTTTTGTATTTTAAATTTTATTTTCATCACTTGCTGCAGATTGATGGTAAAGAACTACATACCCTGCAGTCTTATTCAAACATTTTTCCTACATGATTTTATGTTTTACTTACCTGTTGTATTTCAAGGAAAAACTAAGTTGCAAATTGTATACAGTTTTGTACATTTCATAGCTTGGTTGCATGCTTGCTGATAAAGCATGTACATAGTTATATACAGTTGCCCCCCCCCCCCCCCCCGACCAACCTCGGTGTTTTCTTGAAAAATCTTCAAGAAGTGAAGCTTGAGTTGAGGATATATACATTGGTTGCTCTTTCCAAATCATTTTGTTACAGATAATTTGCTTTCTTTGTAATGTGGGTAGATTATGGCTATTCACCTTGATAGGGTCTGGCCAAAATTTACCATTACATACTCTGACCAGTGTAAGACGCACCTTTTATTCTTACCTGATGCCTGGCATTTTAGTCAAGACCCTTTTAACCTGGCAAGCACCTCCCTAACTTATTAATATGATTTGAGGATATATACATTGGTTGCTCTTTCCAAATCATTTTGTTACAGATCATTTGCTTTCTTTGTAATGTGGGTAGATTATGGCTATTCACCTTGATAGGGTCTGGCCAAAATTTACCATTACATACTCTGACCAGTGTAAGACGCACCTTTTATTCTTACCTGATGCCTGGCATTTTAGTCAAGACCCTTTTAACCTGGCAAGCACCTCCCTAACTTATTAATATGATTTTGCCAGGACAGTATGAAAAGTGTCACAAAACCTGCTCTGCACCTCACTGTGGATGTTAAGGGATATGGATAGGTGCCCTTAGGTTAAGTTAATAGTTGGATACTTAACCCTACTCAGCTGCATCATACCAGTCTTTATACAAGTATTTGACTCTGAGTAACTGTTCAGTATGGGCTACACAGAACCCAGTACTGCCAGCTTGCTTTGTCAACAGCACCACCAGTGGGACCAAGGGGCTGTTTGATTTCTGAATTACCCCCAGGTCTGGTATATCCTGCAGTTCTTTATTGCATGTTTTGATTAAGCTTCTTGTATAATGCCTGAAGAACTTGATCAGTGGGCCATTGGGTACATGTATTTACGTGATCCTCCTGTAGTTGTTTACACACTGTCTTACCAGTGGTCATACTCTCAAACCTCTGCTTTCAGTTTTGTGGGCATGGAAAGAAAAAAGTGACTGTGAAAAGATTAACTAAGTCATTGGGATGATTGATCAATCCTTTTAAGAACATCCACCAGAGATTCTCCTGTGATTCCTCTAGTAAGAATGCCAGTATCATTTTCCTCTCTTCCCCTCCCTCCCTCTCTCTTCCCCTCCCTCCCCCCCTCTCTCTTCCCCTCCCTCCTCTCTCTTCCTTCCCTCCCTCTCTCTTCCCTCCCTCCCTCTCTCTTCCCTCCCTCCCTCTCTCTTCCCCTCCCTCCCCCCCTCTCTCTTCCCCTCCCTCCTCCTCTCTCTTCCCCTCCCTCCTCCTCTCTCTTCCCCTCCCTCCTCCCTCTCTCTTCCCCTCCTCCCCTTTCTCTCTCTCCCTTCTCTCTTTCCCCTCATCCTCCTCTCTCTCCTCTCTCTTCCTCTCCCTTCCTCTTCCTCTCTCCTCTCTCTCTCCATCTTTCTCTCTTCCCATCCCTCTCTTTCCCTCCCTCTCTTCACCCTCTCTTCCCCTCCCTCTCTTCCTCTCTCTCTTCTCTTCCCCTCTCTCTTCTCTTCCCCCTCTCTCTCTTCTCTTCCTCTTCCTCTCTCTTCCTCTCCCTCTTCCCATCCCTCCCCCTCTCTCTTCTCTTTCCCTCCCTCCCTCTCTTCCCCCCCCCACTCTCTTCCCCTCCCTCCCTCTCCCCTCCCTCCCTCTCTTCCCCTCCTCTCTCCCTCTCTTCCCCTCCCCTCTCTCTCTTCCCCTCCCCTCTCTCTGTCATGTTAACATGGTAGTTTTTGTTTCTACATGGCAGCTCCACCATGTAATTAACATTACTTACCTTTCTCACAGCATTAAATGGACCCTACCAAGCTCCCTCCAGCTCTTTTCTATAAAACCAGAATAAGCACCATCACCTTCTGCCCAATGGAAGCTCTTTTTTTTAAAGGTGTACCATACCTTTTACTTGTCTTGCTGTGTTAAATGCTTGTGTGCCAAATCTTCGAGTTTTCTAATCCTTGTCCTGAAATTTTAGGTTATGATCCATAATTGACTGCTTGTCTGAATCGAATCGCATTCAACCTCCCATTCATCATGAATTTAACCCAGGGACCCCCTCACCCTGTAACCATCAAGCAGTTCAGAAGGTGAAGAACCTGTGGATTCTTAGGGCACTCCTGTGTCTCTCTCTCTCTCTCCCCAAAAGAGGAAGTGGGGCAAGTACTTTGTGACTGTACTTGAACTGCTCTGGAAATGCTGTCAGCTTGGTCTTAATGGTGGAGTTAAATGATTCCTTCAGGCCGTTTCTATGTAGATGGTGTGGATAGTCTTTACACGCTTCCCTGTAAAGGTCAGAAAATTTGAGGTTAGGTTATCACCTTTGTCACTTTTTCCGGGGGAATGGCTACAGTGCTGAATAATTCAAGCAGAGCATTTGCCACCTTTTGGTGGAATCTAATGAATAAGTAATGACTATTTTTGTACTACATCCTTGATTTGCCTTTTTCTCTATCATTTGCATTCCTTAATTTGTTACCTTTTCCCAACAAAAGGGGAAAAATGACATTTGTTATTTTAGTAATGGCCTCTTGACAAAGATTGTCTGACCTATATTCAGGATGGCACCTTCTCAAAAGCACCTTTTAAAATCTGATGGCTTGTGTAGAAATCTACCATGTTCAGATACCATAAACCATCATATTCAGATACTATACGGACAATTCTGTCTTTTTTTTTACCATTACTTTCTGTTTGCCATGCAGGGTGGCAGCTGTTACAGTGCAGAAAGTGTTGGAATAAGTGGGTTTCCGATTAAATAGTAGACCACTTTTTCATAATGTCCTTTTTTGTTGTGAACATCTAAATAGATTAAAGTATCCTATTCAAAGTGACAAAGTTAAGAAAAATATGTTGTTTGACCAATATATTCCATAAAGTGACTTATTTAGGATATTGCGTAGGAATTGGAATTTTTTAAAATTTAGTGAGAATGTTGGAGTGGAGGCTAATAGTATGCCTTCCCTTGTGTATAGGAGAGGGAGAAGTTAAGAATTTTAGAGAAACCATTAACAAAGTTAAGATTGAATCCAGGAGACCCTGTGGGACATTTAAATGTGGTGTCCTTCTATTTTGCATAACAGGGCAATTGCTATAGAAAATATAAAATGGTATAACATAAAAGCATATTATAATTACAAATCAAAATGGGGAGTTTACATAGTATATTGTGATTCATGTTGGGTACTTTGTATTGGGAAGTTTGACAGATGTTTATGTGAAAGAGTTTATGAACATAATTTGGATAGTAAAAATTTGAAATATAATAATGCCCAAACTAAACTTACTAAGGAGAACTTAGAGCATTACTTTCTCAACTACTCGGAAGAAAAATTTATGAAGACCCCAAGAGGTGACACATGGAAAGAATACTTGGAAGCCAGAGTATTACACTGGCAGCTAAACCTAGGGGTCAATAGACCCACCAGGATAAAACAAGATTTCTATTAAATGTATTTTATAGTTAAAATTTTATCAAATTTAAGTTAACTTTTTTTTTTTATTTTAAATGGTTGTGTATAATTTAAAGTTTTAAAATTATTTATAATATTGGATGTAATTCTATTGGAAGGTTGCAATCAGATTGATGTCCAGTTTTAAAATGGCAACTTTATATTTTGCATTTTGATGAAGTTTTGCTATTTTGAGATGAAAGTACTGAATCGGTTCATTACGTGTTTGTGGTTGTGTTTTTTGAGAATTTTATGGCTTAATGGTGTTTTATAGGTCTATTTGTGAGGAAGCACTTTGATGTTCTTAGTGTTTCACTGTTGCAATCATCACATTTGGGTTATCTGCTTGCAGTAGCCCTCATTCGGTCTGATTATCAAAGTCTTGGGTCCTGCATCGGTTGTTGTCTCATCTTCCGTGACGTCAGTTAATCAGGGGTATAAAGCATGAAGCCGACGCCATTACATCAGTCTTTCTTGCCATGCGATGCTCGAAGCAGAAGCAGTTCGGAAGTGCCGGTCTGCCGACTCCTGAAATTTTCATTTTCGAGTTTCAAAACCGAAGTCTTCAACTAAAGCCAAGTACCCCGTTGGGGAAATTTTTTCTTGCTCTAAACCGATGTCAGTAAAAGTCAATAATTGTATTTCTTGTGGAAAGCAAATACCTCATAAAGATTTTCATTCATACTGTATTCCTTGCCTAGGCCCTTACCACGACGTACCTCGCTGTTGGTTTTGTGCCTTATTTAAGCAACAAACTATTCGTCGTCTGTATATTTACGCTTCTAAATATTTTGGTACTCTATTCAATTATTCAGATATGTCTTCGGTAAGCCATCCAACTACCAACATTCCGAAAAAACGCAAAGATAAAAGACAGAGACAGGCCGCCTAGGTCCAAAGCTGCCGACGACACTTCTAAGCCAGTCGCCAGTTCGCAGGTACTCGGTGAGGTGCTTTTGCAGCCCCTGATACCCGCTACTTCAGATTCGCAGGTCTCTACTGAGACCCATTCTGAGTCCAGTATGCCGCGAGATGCTTCAACTGTGGAACCTGCGGATGTCTGTACCTTGGATGGGTCCGGAGCTGCTGTGCAAGCACCGGCTTCTAAGGATGTATTCAGGCCTACTGACTTGCATATTAAACAGACACAGTCTTCTTCTTCAAGGCCTAAAATGTGAACCTTGCCTAGAAAACAGACGCCCAGACCGCATGGTCAGGCCTCTATGCCTAAAAAAAAAAAAAGTGGCTGAAGACCTTATTACTTTAGTTAGGGAAGCCAACCTTCCCCATCTAAGAGACCTAGGACTGAATTTGCTTATGATACTTCTGACCAGGATTGTGAAATTTGTTTCCTCTGACCAGGATTTACCCTTATTTACCTATGTGGATTCTGATGTAGAGGGCTGTATTCCCTCTGCTCCCCCCTTCCAGAGGATTTCTCTTTTGATGAAACCTTGCATATTCTTGGGGAGCATTTTCGCTGGGAAAGCCAGGATTACTTTGGTTCTAAAAAGAGGCTTAGGGATTTCTTACTCCTGCCCCAACACAAGCCTTTAGCTGTCCCTCCTGTACTAGACATAGTTGATGATGCCTTTTCGAAATGTAGCTTGGCCCCTGACTCTACCTCCTGCTCCCAGAAAACCTGATAGATATTATAGGGTTCCTGTCTCTCGCAAGTTCCTTTTGAAAAATCCTACTATGGATCTTGAGACCATTTCACAGGGACCCAAGGGCATTAAGGCTACTTCTGCCAAAAATCCTACCCCCTCTGCTAGAGACTCCAGGGTGCTGGATAGATGGGTAAGAAGGTATACACTTCTGCAACCTTGGCCATTAGGGCTTTAAACTGCCAGTTTCACATGTTAAAGTATCAGCAGCATATTATTGGATTGCTTAAACAGAAAATGATGTTGATTCCTGACTGTGCTGAAAATAAGGATTTACAGGATTTAATGCATTCTGCTGAACAGGTTGGAAAACATACTTTGCAATGTGGTTTTGATTCACTAGAGGCATCTTGCAGGGCTGCTGTCACTGGATTGTACTTAGAAGGTATGCTTGGCTTAAGGAGCAATCTTTGCCAGCTCATGTTAAAGCAAAATTGCTGGATGCTCCCTTAAATCAGGACTGCCTATTTGGCAACAAAGCAGAAGTTGTTCTTAAAAAGATTGAGAAAAAAAGCTAAATCTATGCAAACTGTTAACGATTTCCTACAAGTACAGCCTCCCAAGATTTATTAGGCATTGGCCGTCTAAGAATTGGTCCTTTCCTGCCTCTTCTAGGCCTTCTCAGTCCAAACCCAGAACCAGCAGAACAGCCAGGCTTCAGTTCCAGGGTACGCACAGGACTAAGCAGTGGGGGGGGGGGCTCCCACTTCCAAATCAGGGAGTAGTAAGACTCCCCCATATGGTAAGCTGTCTCAATGACTTAACTTTAAAACTTCCAAGCACTTCTCAACTGACTTCTCCTTTGGGGGAAAGATTGCTCTGCAGGCCAAAAACTGGGAACTCATTACCCAGGACAAATGAGTTTTAAATATAGTTTTCTAAGGATACAGATTTCACTTCTACACGTTACCAACTCCAAACGGTTGGCCAGATGTACCCCCAAATCAGTGGGCAGAGGCTCAAAAGAAAGTACTCTCTCGCTCTCTTAAGCATAAAGGCTATCCAGACTGTACCAAAAGAGGAAAAGGGACAAGGTTTCTACTAGAGACTTTTCCTGGTACCCAGAAAAGAGAACTCATGGTGTTCTATCCTGGACTTTTCTATCTTAAACACCTTTTTGGTGATTCTAAAATTCAAGATGCTAACTCTTCACCAGTTGCTTCCTACGCTAGGCAAAGATGCCTGGTTGGCAACACTGGATTTAAAGGAAGCCTATGCACATCCCAATCAGGGAATCTTGCAGAAGATACCTACGCTTCAAAGCAGGCTACATGCACTATCAGTTCTCTGCACTGCCCTTTGGCTCATCTGCTGTGCCCAGGGTATTCACAAAGTGCCTAGCTCCAGTCATTGCATTTTGCAGGCGAAGAAATATTCAAATATACCCATACCTGGACGATTGTCTCATTCAGGCAGAAAGCCAGGACATACTCTTGAATCATCTGGCATTTGTACAAAAGGTGCTAACTTGTCTGGGGTACACCGTAAACGAAAAGAAATCGCATCTTTTACCCTGTCGACAAGTTATATTCCTGGGAGCAAGCTTGAACACAACTTCCCAGATGGCTTTCCTCATGCCAGAGAAACAAATTTGTTTGACAACTTACTTCAAAGTAATGGCCACAAAATCCCGGCTATCTGCAAGGCAAATACTGCAAGCCTTGGGGTTCATGGTCTCCTGCATTCTAATTCCATATGCAAGACTGCATATCAGGAAACTACAATGGTATCTAAAAAGCCTGTGGTGTCAATATTCTCAGTATCTGGAAGCAATGATTCCGATCATACCTTGCCTACAGTTAGAGTTCCTTTGGTGGGAAAGGCCTGCCACCAAAACAAGGGACTATCATTTACTCTACCCCCTGCCACCCAAACCCTAACAACAGATGCATCAGACTATGCATGGGGGGCTCACCTGGCAGGGAAGTACATTCAGGGCAAATGGAACCCAAGTCAAATGCACCTGCAAATCCATCAAAAAGAAATGTTAGCTGTACAGAATGCTCTGACAGCCTGCAAGGACCACATTCTTCCAGGACAATTAATGGTAAAGACGGACAACACCACTGTTATGTGGTACATAAACAAGCAGGGGGTACCCATTATTTCCTCCTCTGCAGACTAGACATGGCTTTGTGGAACACAGCCTTGAGCTACCAAGTGCATCTACAGGCTCGATTCCTGCCAGGAAAACGAAATACACTGGCAGACGAACTAAGCAGAAATCTCATGGACCCACACGAGTGGAAACTGGAACCAAAGACTTTCAACATGTTCATAAACAAATGGGGGAGCCCAGATATAGACCTGTTTTCCTCCCCCCAGAACTACCAATTGGACAAATTCTGCACAAGTACTCCCCACAAACAAGCTTGGAAAGTGGATGCTCTGTCCTTCAGTTGGAAAAATCTATCAGTTTATGCATTTCCTCCTCTGCCCCTCCTCTCCAAAGTACTACTAAAGATCAAACAGGACAAACCAAGGACAATACTGATTTGACCATGCCAACACTGGTACACCCAACCTTGCACAGTGCTTCACTGCTGGCTCCATGGCACCTGCCTCAGACACCTACCCTGCTGTCACAGCAGGAGAGCCAGATTCTGCACCCTCCGCTTCAAACCCTGAACCTGGCAGCCTGGTTAATTACCTAATCTCTCCATTACCATCTCTCAGTAAACAAGTGTTGGATGTCATTTTGGAGGCAAGGAGGCCTAGTACTAGAAAATCTTATGCTGAAAAATGGAAAAGATTCTGGGCCTGGAACCAAACTCAAGGGATGGGCACAGCAGCACCCAGTTTACCTTAAATTCTTCAGTACTTAATTGGGATGCTTCACAAGGGCCTTTTTTTTCCTCCATCAAAATTCATGCCCCGGCCATTTCAGCTCATTACAACACAGATCCACCCTTCTCTCATCCACTGCTCAAGCAGCTCCTCAGAGGGGCCAAAAAATTAAGACCACCCAGGAGAGCCCCAACTCCAGCCCGGGACCTTAACTTTCTATTGGAAAAACTCACTCTTCCTCCTTTTGAGCCAGCTGCAAGTGCAGAGTTAAAATTCCTTTCTTGGAAAACCGCCTTCCGTTTAGCAATCACTTCAGCAAGAAGGGTATCTGAATTGCAGGCCCTTAGGCAGTGGAGCCTTTCATCATCTTTCATGCGGACAGGGTGTCCCTCAGGACCAATCCCCCTCCTTCATGCCCAAGGTGGTATCCAGTGTGGCTCTTAATCAGTCCATTCATTTGCCAACCTTCTTTTCTAATCCCTAGAACAAAGGGGAATGGATACTGCACACCTTAGATGTGCACAGACAACTTAGATTTTACTTGGACAGGACTAAACCTCAAAGGAAATTTGAACAACTGCTGGTGGCATTTGCTGCAGGGGCAGAGGAAAAGGCTATTTCAAAGCAAACCATTTCTAAATGGATAGGCCATTGCATTCATTTCTGCTTTAAGCACCATGGAAAACCTATCACTCTGGGGATTAGACCCCATTCAACTAGGGCTGCATCTACCTCTACAGCCTTTCTCAGAGGTGTCTCTACCAGGGACATTCTAGGAGCTGTTACCTGGAGTTCTGTACATACTTTCACCAAGCATTGCCATTTGCCAATTTTCTCTAAATCCAGAGCTGGCTTTGCCACTGCAGTCTTGCAGGGCCTTTTAGCTGGTCCTAATGCTATCTAAATTCCTCCTCCCATCCTTAGCTTTGGGAATCTACCCAAATGTGATGACTGCAACAGTGAAACACTAAGAACATAGTACAGTTGTGTACACTTACCATAAATGTAGATGTTCGAGTGTAGTTGTGGTTACCCTACCTCCAGCCCCGACTTCTTTTGGCTATACCTCTACTCTCCTTTACTATGCTTAAAAGCCTTTTGGTGTATTTGCTTTTTTGTTGGAGGTATACCCTTGTGTGTGTGTGTGTGTGTGTGTGTGTGTGTGTGTGTGTGTGTGTGTGTATGTATATGTATATGTATATGTATATATATATATATATATATATATGTATATGTATATATATATATATATATGTATATATATGTATATATATATGTATATGTTTATTTAATTGCTTCCTATTAGGGGGGCACCTGACATCTGGGGCAAGAAAAATGGATGTAATGGCGTCGGCTGCATGCTTTATACCCCTGACTACCTGACATCACGGAAGAAGAGACAGCAACAGACGCAGGACTCAAGACTTTGATAATCAGGCCGACTGAGGGCTACTACAAGCAGATAACCCAAATGTGATGACTGCAACAGTGAATACACTCTAACATCTACATTTATGGTAAGTGTATACAACTGTACTTTCTGCAAACTGTTGTATTTTATTAACAGTAGATCTGAAGTAGGAGAATTCATTTGTCAGCAACCTGTGGGTATGGATCCGATCCGGCATGGTATATCCAGCTATGGATCCGAGCTCCTAGCTCCTCCCCTCACCCATAATGCCCTGCTCTCCCTACATGACCTCAGATCTAGTTTGCCGCGTTCATGGTGACGGCCTAGATTTCGAGCTCCATAAGCTAAGTGGTTTTTTCAGTATTTTATAAGGGTTATTTTTGTTTAAAAATACTTTAACTGTGTGAAAGTGTTAGGTTCCCTTCCTATTTATAGTATTTTTGGGTTAAGTTAACTTATTTTTGTGTACCCTCCCCTCTCTGCCGCGTAGCTAGTGTGAGTGTGAGTGTGTGTTTTTCTTTGGGGCCTTCGGTGTGTGTGTTTAATTTTTTTTCTTTAAAAAAAATAAATAAATAAACAAAAGTTAGTATGTCTGAGGCCCCAAAGGCAATCTTCTCAAAATGCTCCAAGTGTGGCCATAAGCTATCCCCTGCTGATGGCCACACTCAGTGCGTTCGATGCCTTGGGGTTGAACACCTCACTTCTGGGTGTTCAATCTGTGCAGGGTTCAACCCCAGGGCATTGAAGGAGTGGAGGTCGAAGCTGGTCTTGGCAGGTCTCTTACCCCCGGACTCGGCTTCGGCCCCCGCCCCGTTGGTAGTGACTGCTTCTGTGGTTATTGCCCTGCCTGCTCCCCCTCCTCCTCCGGGGATTCAAACCCCCTCTACGGGTTCGGAGGAGAGGGAAGCCAGGAAGAAGGACCGGAGAGAGAAGCACCACAAGCGGCGGGCCGAGACCTCCGTCTCTGCCCCGCCGGCTAAGCGGGCTTCTCCTCCGGCCTCTCTGTCTGCTGGCTCTCCTCCTCCTCGGCTCCGGTCCCCATGCTTTTCACCGGGGCCTGAGGAGGAGGAGACCCGACCTCCTTCAAGGCTATCGAGGCGGCACTCTAGGCCTACCTCGGTAGCCTCATCGAGGTCTACCTACAGCCTCTCCGACGCTGATCTGGACCGGATGATGCGAAGGTTCATCCAGGCCCAGATGCAGATGGGAGTGCTCCTGCCCCCCCCCCCGGGGGGGAGCTCGACCCCATTTTTCAAGCCCATAGCTCCTTCTCCGACCCGCTACCCGGGCTCGGAGCGCTCTGAGCCGGGCAGCTTCGGAGCCGGGGGTGGGTCGGCGCCGACAGTACTGGGTACTTCGGATCCGACCCTGCCCTCGAGTTTGTCGGATCCGACCTCTCGGAGCCTTGGCCCGAGCTTCGGATCCGAGGGACTCAGTGTGCCTTCGGCGCCGTCTGTGTCGGAGCGCACTGGTCCCTCGGATCCGAGGGGCTCGGCGCTGGCTCCGATCCACTCCTCGGATCCGAGGGGGAGCCAACTTTTGGATACTTTGGTCGAGGCTGGCTCCCCCTCGGCTTTTGATGTAGTGGAGAGGGCTCTGTTGAGGGCATCCGGACCCCCGGCCCTTGCTTCGGCTCCGTCCCGCACTCCATCTGCTCTGGGTCAGGCTTCCGTCACCCGGCCACTGGGACAGCCCATTTCACTGCCCCAAGCAGTTCCTTTGGAACTGGACACCGCTGGCGAGGGCTCCTCGGACAGCCCCCCCGAGGAAGCACCTCGCAAGCACACGTGTAAGAGGAGGCACATAGACTCCCCCGAGTCTTTAACTGAAGACACGGACTTGGAGGAAGGGGAAGGCTCCCCAAGATCACCCCCTGAGGATGTCTCCTTTGGAGACATCATGGAAATGTTACGTATAAGAGGTGGGTGGTCTGCCCCAAAGTCTTCCTCGGACGAGTCCATGTTCTTGGAGGCATTTGAAGCGGGCCCATCTACCTCTTGGGTGTCCCCTCCTGCCGACCCCCTGGTGGACCTTATTACCACCAGGGCGTGGAAGGAACCGGACAACGTGGAGCCAATCCCCAAGAGGCCGGACTGGATTCTTAGCCCCCCTGCTGACCGTGCCCACTGGAGCAAGGGGACACCCTGTTGATGCCATGTTGTCGGCAGCAGCCACTAAGAGGGAACTCGCTCAGGAGAGTCCCTCAGTCCATCCCCCGAGCAAGGAGTCTTGGATGATGGACCGCTTGGGGAAGCGAATGTTTAGTTCAGCGACCTTCTCAGTGAGGGCGCTCAACTATTTGGCACATGTCATTAGGATGCAGCGTGATCTTATCAAAGAATACGCTGCATCCCCCCCAGAGTCCATGTCTGAGGAGGACAAACTCTTCCACTCCACCCGTATGGCCACTCTTCGTTCCATGACCAATACCTCTATGCGGTTACTTTCCCATGCTACCGAGGGAGCCGCTAGAGCTGCAGGAGTGGGCCTAATCACAAGATGCCAGGCCTGGCTCCGCCATTGCGATTTCACAGAGCCCTTCAAGGCGTCATTCGCGAATGCCCCCTTTGACGGTTCTGCCCTTTTTGGCAAGACGGTTCACGACACCTTGGTCCAGAGCGAGAAGGACGGGAAGACGCTGTCTGCCATCTGAGTCCGCTTCTCTGTACCCCAGAGGTCCTACTCTAGGAACCAAAAGGGCCAGAAGATGTGGTTCCGGAAGTCGCAGCAATCCCAACCCGCTCCGGACAACCAGTCCTTCCGCAGCAGAGGAGGACAGGGAGGACGCTGCCCTAGGGGCAGAGGGGCTCCTAGGAATTTTGGGTCCAGAGAACCTTTCTCTGAACGGCCCACGCAGCAACCCTGAGGGGTTGCTCGACTGCTCCACTCTGGAGGCAGTCGGGGGACGTTTTTCGGAGCACCTAGCGGCATGGGAGTCCATAACATCAGACCGCTGGGTTCTCCAGATTATATCCAGAGGCTACAAAATCCCATTTCTTCACGTCCCAAAATTAAAATCCCTCCCTGACGTTCCACCCGATCAGAGGGAGGCCGCTTCAGCAGAAAATGGCCATCTGCTGAGGAAAAGAGCCATCCAGTCCGTCCCCCCAGACCAGATCGGATCAGGGTTCTACTCCAGGATGTCCTTCAAGGATGCATCTGCAGTCATAACATATGGGTTGGCCTGCCTCAGGCAGCCCTTCGGTCGGCCGGATTCCAAAGTCTGGGTCTGGCCTCGGCTGATGTCGCACTTTCCCCGACGTCAGAGCGTCTGGGGTATAAAAGCATTAGCCGACGCCATTTTCCTCTCTTTCTTGCCGCGCGGTGCCGGAAGCAGAAGCTGTTCGCAAGTGCAGGTCGGTCAGATCCAGTGAATTCAGCTACCGAAGACTTCGAAAAAGCTAAGTACCCCGTTGGGGAATCTTTCTTGCCTCAGCCGATGTCAGACAAAGTAAATAATTTTTTAACTTGCGGGAAACAAATACCTCATAAGGATTTCCATTCCTACTGCCTTCCTTGCTTAGGCCCAGACCACAATGTATCGGCCTGTTCAGCCTGTGCTTCCTTCAACCGACGAACTCTTAGACGTCGGTCGGAGTTTGCAGAGGAATTTTTTGGGGCCAGTTTTGCATATAAAATGCCGTCAGAGACTCCAACTTCACATTTGGTGAAAAAACGGAAGGACAAGGACCGACACTCGCGGCCCACGGTTTCGGCTGAAACCACGGTAAGGCCTACCACGGGTGTCTCGGTTTCGGCTGAAACAGAGTCCTCTGAGATTTTTTCTTCTGAAACCGCTCAACCAACCACCGCGGCCCGGGAGGCCCCGGCTGAGTCGGCTACCGAGTTACCTACCGAAACCAGTGTCCAGGAAATGTCCGACACCATACCCTTGGACATTTCCACTACAGCACGTGGGGCAGCTAGGCCCCCTGCTTCCATGTCCATTAAGGCTTTTTCTAGGGCTAAAGCTGCTAAGCTTTCTAAAGCTTTGCCTCCCAAGACTACCTCCCAGAGGCCTTCCTCTAGTTCCCAGATCCTCAGCCTAGCAGAGGACCTTATTTCTTTGATTAGAGGTTCACAACCTCACCCGGACAGGGCCTCTCCCCTCCACCTGACAAAAGGCCCAGGACTGACCCCTCTGACCCACACTCTTCAGATGAGTCCACGGATGGATCTGAGTTGCCAGACCACCAGGAGGAGGCTTACTCGCCCTATGAGGATTCTGATGCTGAAGAATCTATCCCTTCGGCCTCCCCTCCTGAGGAGTTTTCCTTTGGTGAGACTCTACACTCCATGAGAGAGCATTTTCAATGGCAAGGTCAGGAATTCTCTGATTCTAGAAAAAGATTAAGGACCTTTTTATATTTGCCTCAACATAGGCCCTTAGCTATACCTCCTGTTCTGAATGTAATTGATGATGTGTACAATGATGTCAGTACAGCCCCTGATACTCTTCCCCCCGGCCCCTGCCAAACCGGATAGATACTACAGGGTACCGGATTCACATTTCCATCTGTATAAAGCCCATTCTGCAGACCCAGAAACTATTTCTCAGGGCCCTAAAGGAGTTGCGGCCGCCACTGCCAAAAATCCTCTACCCTCTGATAGAGAGTCTAGAGCTTTAGAGAGATGGGGAAAGAAGGTATATACTTCTGCAACTCTTTGTCGGGGCATTAATGATACAGTACCAAGAGTATTTGTTAGATGAAATGAATAAGAAACTTTCTTCTCCTGAACCCCTTGACCGTAAATCTCTTCAGGATTTGGTACACAACTCTCAGCAGGTTAGTAATCATTTCTTAAAATGTGGCTATGATGCATTGGAGTCTTCATTTAGATCAGCTATGACTGGGGCAGTTATTCGTAGGCATGCCTGGCTGAAGGATCAATCTTTGCCAGACCATGTTAAAGCTAAACTCCTGGATGCTCCAATGGAGAAACAAAATTTATTTGGCTCCTCTGCTTAGGAGGTCTTAAAGTTTGAAGAAAAGGCAAAATCTGTGCAAACAGTTAAGGATTTCCTACAAGTACAACCACCGAGATTCAGTAGAAACTGGCCTACTAAGAATTGGTCCTTTCCAGACTCGGACAGAGCCCAGAGAGGCAGGAACAGGCGCCCCAGAGGCAGAGGCCAATCGAAGGGCTCCTACAGAGGCAGTCAGTGGCAACCTGCCAGCCAGAGGAGTAGTGCAACAGCAGCAACAACTACTACACCAGGACAGGCTCAATGACTTTACTCTGATTCCGCCTACCAGGGCTCAACTGGAAGCACCCTTGGGCGGAAAGCTTGCTTTATTTTCAAAAAAACTGGCATTATATTACAAGGGACACATGGACACTGCAAATAATAGACAAAGGATACAGGTTTCATTTCCACACTTTGCCAAAAAGAAACGGAATGCCAAACCTACCACCAAATCAGAGGGCAGAGGCTTTAAAGCAGATCAACAACTTGCTTCAAATGAAAGCTATAGAAAGGGTACCACTTTCAGAACAAGGCCAAGGATTTTACTCCAGGCTATTCCTTGTACCAAGAAAAGAAAATCAATGGAGGCCTATACTCGACCTGTCCGCACTGAATACTTACCTCATTGTGCCAAAGTTCAAGATGCTGACCCTACAGCAACTTCCCATGTTGGGCAAGGAGTCTTGGCTGGTGACTCTAGATCTCAAGGAGGCAGACCTGCACATCCCTATTCGACCAAGTTGCAGAAGACACCTCAGATTTCTTGCAGGATCAGAGCATTATCAATTCTCAGCATTGCCCTTTGGCTTATCTACTGCGCCCAGAGTATTCACGAAATGCCTGGCATCAGTAATTGCACACTGCAGACTTCAGGGGATTCAGATCTACCCATATTTGGACGACTGCCTTATACAAGCGGACAACAAGGGAAATTTGATAAAGGATTTGGCCTATGCCATCCACCTGCTACAGGCCTTGGGATACACAGTCAACATCCAAAAGTCAAGACTTGTTCCATCCCAAAGGATAACCTTTTTGGGTGCAGATCTGGACACAACTACCCAAATGGCCTTTCTCACAGAAGAAAAACAAAAACAACTTCCGGATTACTTCTAGTTTCTGACTAGACAAACTCAGCTTACTGCAAGGAAAATCCTGCAGGCCCTGGGTTACATGGCATCCTGCATAATTCTGATACCACAGGCCAGGCTGCATATGAGAAAATTACAGTGGTACCTAAGGAGTGTATGGTCTCAACACAGTCACAGTTCAGAAGCTTTGATACCAATCATTCATTGCCTTCAAAAGGAATTTCTGTGGTGGGCTCAGGCCTGCCAGTCCAACAGAGAGTTGCCTTTCAACAAACCAAAAACAAAACAAACCATCACCACGGACGCTTCAGACAGAGGATGGGGAGCACACATGGAGGGCAAATGTATCCAAGGCCTATGGTCTCAAGGGCAGCTACGCATGCACATAAACCAAAAAGAAATGCTGGCAGTGACGCATGCAATAGAGGAGTTCAAACCCTTCCTCCAACAAGGCCACCTGCTGATAAGGACAGACAACACCACGGTCATGTGGTACATAAACAAGCAGGGAGGCACACACTCCTACCCTCTATGCCGGCTGGCTATGAATCTATGGGAACTATGCCTGAAACTCAATATCCAACTACAGTCACAGTTCGTGCCAGGAAAAGAGAATACACTGGCAGACAGCTTAAGCAGAACTACCATGGATGCACACGAATGGATGCTGCACCCAGACATCTTCCAACTCATAGCAAAGACATGGGGAATGCCGGAGATAGATCTGTTTGCCTCCCCCATCAACCATCAACTGAAGACATTCTGCTCAAGGACATACCACCCACAAGCTTGGAGGGTGGACTCTCTTTCAGCTGGAAAGCTCTAAAGGTATATGCCTTCCCACCTCTCCCATTAATGTACAAGATTCTACTGAAGATCAGGGAGGAACAGCCAAGAGTGATTCTTTTTTTTTTTCAAAACAGGTTTATTGTTTTAACATATAAGAAAAATATCATAACAATTTTATACAAGTAATTAAAAATAGGTATTATTATAATATTCAACAAAACAACTAAAGTATTTACACAGACATCCACTACAATCAGATCAATAAATTAAACTAAAATACCATGCTATTGAAATTAAATTTTTTTTAACAAATTTTGTAAATTATCCCATACAATAAAATAAGATGTTTTTCTATTTGTTCTAGTCCTAATTGTGTTTATTTCCATATGGCACACTATATTCATAACATTTTTAAATTCATTGAACGAAGGAGGTGTATCTGAAATCCAATTTCTAGTTATTATTTTCCTAGCCACTGCTAGAATAGACCATAACAAGGGAAACTTAACCTTTTTAACACTTTGAGGTACAGGTGTGTTGAATAATATAAGAGATTTAGAAATAATGAAATTATCTGTAAAAAGAGCCTGCAAAAATTCATTAATTGACTTCCAGTGTTCTTTCAATTTTATACAGTCATAAAACATATGAGCCCAGTCAGCATTAATTTCTACATTACATCTCTTACATAGATTATCTTTATTATTTATTTTATTCATCATCAAAGGTGTATAAAAAGATCTATGTAAAAATTTCCATGTATAAAGTCTCCAGACAATGGAAGACGTAGTTCTATAAGCAGATTCCAATATATATTGTTGATCTTGTTGATTTGGTGGGTCCCCATTAATAGAAGTGAAATAATTCCAGTATGAATCTACACTGTAAAAAGTTTCTTGTCTGATAACTTTATGTATGTATGAAAGTTTACCTTTATCAGAAACTTTATGTTGTAAATTTAATATCAAGTAATCAATCAGTGTTGGAATAGATTCTTTAACAGTTATAGACATTAAATCTATTTTATTAATGAGATGTTGTCTAAAGGTCTGAACCTCTAACCAGCAAGTTTCTCTTAGATCAAAGTCTTGTTTTAAGAAATCTAGATTTTTAACTTTATTATCAGATATCAACTGATACCAGTACTTTAGATCATTATCTATAGCTAAATGAGTTCCTTCAGAAGTAGATGACAAAAGCATAACCTTTTGTATACATTATAGGAAATACAATAAAATTCCATTCCCTATACTTGGGGTGCATGAATATAAAGTTACGATAACTAATAATAATATTTAATGGGTAACAAACCATATGTTTAGGTGTAATAGGTGAAGTACAAAATTCCTTTAGTAACCATAACATGGAGTTATTTACAATCATATTTTTATGTGTTAAGGAGATTTTCATGAAGTGTATACTAATTAGCTCCCAATAATCTTTCCATTTTGTGACATATGACTGATCTATTAATAAAGTAATAACTTTTGCAATAGAAGAGATAGTATATAAATTAAAGTCTGGAAAAGAAATACCCCCTTGAGACCAGCTATTAGTATGTTTCTTTAATGCAATCCTAGGTCTATTAGGTGCCCATAAGAAATTTAACATTAGTTTGTTCAGTTTCTTGATAATTATTTTTGTAGGTGGAAGTATTATTGATTGTATTAAGTATAAAATCTTGGGGAATATTATCATTTTAATAATTGTAAGTCTCTCCTCCATAGTAAAAACATATTATTCCAGGTATTAAAAAGATTTTGTATATTAAGAAAACAGGTATTATAATTATTATATATAATAGATTTAATATCTTTAGATAGTATTATACCTAAATAAGTTATCTGACCTGAATTGGGTACATATTTAGTAAAATCACTAATGAGAATATTTTTTGTATATATAGGTAGTATTTTAGTTTTTTCTTCATTGAATATTAAACCAGAAATACTTTTAAAATTCATCATGTTGTCAAATAGAGACTGTATAGAAGAATTAGATCCTGCTGATGTAATTAGAACATCATCTGCAAAAGTTGAATTTTGGATGTTGTATTTTCATCTATTTCAAAACCCTCTATGTCAGTACTGTTTCTGATCAAATTAGCCCAAGGCTCCATTACTAAAGTGAATAATAGTGGAGAAAGTGGACATCCTTGTTTTGTACCTTTAAGAATGGGTATTTTTGTGAAACATATGTTCCTACCTTAATATAAGCCAACGTTCCTTTGTATAAATGTTCAATTAGATTTACAAATGCATCCGAGAAGTTTGTGCACTTCATTAAGGTAAACAGATAGTCCCAACTTACTGAATCAAATGCTGAACTTATATCAAGACTAATAAGTGTTAAATCTTTCTTTTCCTATTTGCAAAATCTATTAATGTTAAAGTTCTTCTTATATTATCAAAAGTATTTCTATTTACAATGAAGCCTGTCTGATCTATATCTATAATGCCGGAATGATTGTCTTCAATCTATCAGCAAAGATATTCATAAACATTTTATAATCAACATTAAGTAATGAGATGGGCCGATATGAAGAACATCTAGTTGGATCTTTATTAGGTTTTAAAATTGGCGAAATAAATGTATATTGCCAAGATGGGGGGGGGTTATTAACTCAGTTTGGGCCAAAATAAAAACCTTATGTATTAATGAATATGTATTTTTAGAAAGGATTTTATATATCTCTGGTATAATACCATCATTACCCGGTGCTTTGTTTGATTTAAGCTTATTTATTTGTGTAATAACTTCTGTATATGAAATACTCTTGTCCAATAGTTTAATCTGTTGTTTATTAAGCTTTTTATTCATATTTGTGGTTATAAACTCCTTTATTTTATCTTTAGGTTCCATGTTAATATTATGGTTAATTTTGTGAAAGTGATTTCTAAATTCATCTAGTATTTCTGGTATACTAGAAACATTCTTCTTTTTCCTTAGAGAAAAGATTTCTTTGATATGGTTTTGTTTATTCAACCTTTTTGTTTTATTTTCAAGTCTATAAGTATTTGGGGCTTATTGAATAAGACAAAAACTTGTATTTCTCTAAAGTTATTTTAACTTTACGAGTTAAAATTTCTTTGTATTTCTCATTTAGTTTATTTATTTCTTCAATAACTTTCTTGTCCATAATATTTTCTTTATTATTATGTTTATAAGAGTCTAATTTACTTTGAATATCTAACAATTCCTTATCCCAAGATTTCCTTTTATTATTATACCATCTGATACTTTGTCCATATAGATATGATTTTAAGGCATCCCAAACATAAACAATGGAGACTTCAGGAATGTTATTTATGTCTAAAAAATGTTTTACTTCTGAAAGTATATATTCTTTATAGTCTTTTAGTTGAGTTAAGTATGCTGGTATCTTTTTGATCTGAACATTGAGTATTTTTTATCATGAATTCAAAAACAATTGAATTATGATCAGATATAGGACATGAAATGATTTTGGAATTAATTAAATCTGTTACCATCTGATTAGAAATAAAGACCCTATCTATTTTTGAATAAGTTTTGTATCTGTTAGAAAAAAAGGTGTATGGTAATGATTTTGAATCTATCTGATTATTAATATCATTCAAATGATAAGAATTAGCAAAATCCTTTAAATGTTTTGCATTAGATGTAATTCTTCTCTTTCCTATAGTGGTAGTATCACTTTCATGTAGTATACAATTAAAGTCACCAGCTAAAATAATATCTCCTATAGAGAATAATATGATCTTATCAAGATGATGTTTCACTGTATTAATACCAATTCCAGGTATCCAATATACATTAATTAAAGTGTAAGTCTTCCCATTAATTTGTATTGTAACCATACAAAACATTCCTTTGTCATCCTGATAAGACTTAATGGTTTTAGGAATGGGCATACTTTTATTCCATAAAATAGCCACTCCTCTTTTTTTCTGAGTGTGCTCTGAACTAACCAATACTGTATATTTGTTTGTGGCTAGTTTATCAATATCTTTTTTCAAGAGATGGGTTTCTTGTAGGAAGACTAAGTTGGTCTTATGTAACTTAATGTATCTTATTAGGCTTGCCCTTTTACATGGATTATTCAATCCATTAATGTTTAAAGAAATTCCTTTTAAAGATGTCATTTGGCATTTTTAAAACTTAAGAATCTTATGATCAAAATAACAAATAACAAGATAAGTAATGTTACATCTCCTCCTTTAGGTGTACCTTTAAATATAGCTGTATTTATTGAATCTCTTATGGGATTTCGTATAGGATTCAATTTTGTTTGTAGTGACAATGAATGTACAAAATATATTGTGGATGTCAAAACTGCATACAAATAACAATGAACAAGTGAAAATAATGTAAGGATTAAACCTTGCATCCAGCCTGGAGTTGTAAACTCCAACTTAGAGTAGTATTTACCACTCAAGTTAACCCCCTACCCTAAGCAGCAGTACGTCAGCTACCACCTTATCAATTTAATACTAGTTATATTTAACTGAAGTTAACAGTTTTCAATTCAATTTATCTAGCAAGACAAGACTACACATTTGGTAAAACAGCATCATATAAACTAAAATAAACCTTTTTTTAAAAACTGTTCATACTACTATATACATCCATGTAATATAAAACACTTGTATTCAAATAGCATTCAAATAATCTTGATGTTAGAAATCAAGAGGAGAGAAAAATAAGTTCTAACATTCATTTAAATCAAAAACTTTGGCTAATATGATTCAGACATTACATATATTAGGATGCATCTATTTTCTGTCATGTAAATACAGTTAACAGCTTCCAAAAAAACCTTGAATTGCTTGTATATGAGCATTTACTCAAACTCATTATTGCCAATAGAATAAAATATTGTATTCATAGAAATTGTTATAGATCATACTTCATAGTTAAGCAGATTCTCAGAAACATTTATATACATATCTACATACACACACACACACATATATATGTATATATATATATATATATACATACATACACACATACACGCACATATACACATATACATATATATATATATATATACACATACATACATACACACATACACATATATATATATATATATATATATATATATATATATACATGCATATACACACACACATACACACACACACACATACACACACACACACATACACACACACATACACACACACACACACACACACACACACACACACACACACACACACACACACACACACACACACACACATACACACACACACACATACACACACACACACACACACACACACACACACACACACATATATATATATATATATCTGATCTCACTGAGTTGTATCTTTACTGAGCACCATCTTACATTGCTGTCCCTTCAATAAATCTATCTGCTTTATACAAAATAATGCACAGCAAACACGTTTTAGTAACCAGATTTTACAAACATGCTATACTACTGCTTTAAAATATATCACATGACAATTTTCTTCCAGTATAGAGTTATAAAATTATTTATGCTTGTCAATCAGATGAATTAAATGAGTTATAGTAATGTATATGTTTGGGACATAGGTTTTTAACACATATTATTAATCTGCTATTCCTGTATCTGTGATGTGTCAGAGTGATATCTAGGTCAAAGGTGAGACCAGCTGCTTTCAGCTTCTCTGTGAGAATTCTGAGAGTTGAAGCTTTTGAAGTAGCTCATGGACACTGTGCATGAGACAGCCCACATCCCAGATTGTCTCTCAACATTTTGGCGGGAAACTTATTAAAAACTAGTGACAAACATTCATTTAGCAGTGTAAATGCATCTAAACATGACAAAACCTTCACAATGCATTCTACAGGTTATTACAGACTCTATGCAAGTGAAATCAAGCCCAAAATTATTAATAAGTAACAAAACTCAACATTTTTGTCCCAACTCAACTCCTATGCGAATCTTATTATTTACTGTGTCTATATGATCAAAAGTATTTCTATATATTAATAAAGAAAAGAAAAAGAGAGTAGAAAGTAAAAGGGTGTAAGGCAGAGCCAAGAGTGATTCTGATAGCGCCAGACTGGCCAAGACAACACTGGTATCCACTATTGAGAAGCATGTCACAGGCAAAACCATGGCCTCTCCCCCGATGGCCTCTTCTTCTGACGCAGAACAATTTCAAGATCATGCATCCCAGCTTGAAAACACTGCAGCTAACTGCCTGGAAAATTCCTTAAATCCCAAACAAAATGTTTTATCACAGAGAGTGAAGGACATTATCATGGAAGCTCGCCGGCCTTCCACAAGGAAGACATACTCGGCTAAATGGAAAAGATTTCTCATTTGGAGCACGTCAAAAGGCACAGATGTGACATTGACAAGCATGACACTTATTCTGGAATACTTAGCAGAATTGTTCCACAATGGCCTGTCCCATTCTTCCATTAAGATTCATGCCTCAGCAATTTCAGCAGAATACAATGTGGATCCACCTATCTTCTCACACCCTCTCCTCAGGCAATTTCTGAGAGGGATCAAAAATATTAAACCTCCAAGAAAGCCCCCTCTACCTACTTGGGATCTCAACTTTGTGTTGGAGAAACTAACACTTCCTCCTTTTGAACCAGCAGCATCTGCGGAACTACAGTTTCTGTCTTGGAAAACTGCATTCCTTCTGGCAATAACTTCAGCAAGAAGAGTATCTGAGTTACAAGCATTAATGGCAGTACAGCCATTTCTTATCTTCCATCAGGACAGAGTTTCACTAAGAACCAATCCTACCTTTATGCCAAAGGTGATATCTAGGGTATCCTTGAACCAAGCTATTCACTTACCTACGTTCTTCCCAAATCCACAGAATAGAGGGGAAAAACTTCTGCACACCCTGGATATACACAGACAACTACGCTACTACTTGGACAGAACTAAAACTAGCAGGAAAACTGACCAACTATTTGTAGCATATGCTACTGGGGTGCAAGGAAAAGCAATTTCCAAACAGACAATTTCAAAATGGATAGGAAATTGCATTCGATTTTGTTACTCCTTCCATGGAAAGACAGTTCCTGAAAACATCAGGCCTCATTCCACAAGGGCCACGGCCACCACCACAGCCTTCCTACGAGGGGTGGCTACCAAGGACATTTTAGAAGCTGCTACTTGGAGCTCCATGCATACATTTGCCAAACATTACAATCTACCTTTATACTCCAGATCCAGAGCAGGTTTTGCTACTGCAGTCCTGCAGGGGATCTTAACTACACCATCCTTTTCTTAGTACCTCCTCCCCCAGATTGGCTATGGTATTCTACCCATATGTTATGACTGCAGATGCATCCTTGAAGGACATAGTACAGTTTTGTACCTACCGTAAATGTAGATGTCCGATAGGTATGCATCTGCAGTCGGTTTACCCTCCCTCCTACCCCTCTGTGGTATTCCTAGGGTTTGTATATACATGTGTATGTATATATATAATTTTGCAAATGTTTGGAACTTTATTGCATTTATCCAAATTTAGCCTTCCTAGAGGGCACCTGGCATCTGGGGCAAGAAAAACTGAGGAAAATGGCGTCGGCTGATGCTTTTATACCCCAGACGCTCTGACGTCGGGGAAAGTGCGACATCAGCCGAGGCCAGACCCAGACTTTGGAATCCGGCCGACCGAAGGGCTGCCTGAGGCAGGACAACCCATATGTTATGACTGCAGATGCATACCTATCGGACATCTACATTTATGGTAGGTACAAAACTGTACTTTCTTTTTAGTGCCAAAAAAGACGGGGGACCTAAGACCCATTCTGGACCTGTCCCTATTAAACCTGGCAGTTCCCAAGGAGAAGTTCCGGATGGTCACTCTACAATCCATCCTCCCCCTTCTAGGAGAGAATCACTGGATGTGCTCTATAGACCTGAAGGATGGGTAGTACCACGTACTAATGGACAGACGATCCAGGAGGTTTCTTCGCTTCCGGCTGGGAGCCAGTCACTACCAGTTCAGGGTCCTTCCCTTTTGTCTCACCACAGCCCCCAGGGTGTTCACCAAATTATTAGCAGTGGTTGCGGCCCACCTGAGGCTTCAGGGGGTGCAGTTCTTTCCGTGCCTGGACGACTGGCTTCTCACCGCCCCAACAAGGCATCTACTATCCTTGGCAAGAGACTCTTTTCTTCTCCTAGCTCCCTGGCTAGGCATCACTGTAAACGTAGGAAAGTCCAACCTGGTCCCTACTCAGTTAATAGAATTCATAGGAGCCAGGTTAGACATGAGGAAATTAAGGGCCTTTCTCACAACCGACAGAGTTCGGAATCTGTGACTCCAGGTGCGGGCCATCCTCCACTCCAGCTCGGTTCCTGCGGAATTGGTCCTGAGGGCACTAGTGTCTATGGCGGCAGCGATTTCTCTTCTTCCGCTCGCCCACTTGAACATGCGGGTACTTCAGTGGACACTTCAGGTGCAATGGTCATTTCTCTCTCTCCCCCTGCATCACCCCATTGCAATCAGCAAGGCTTGCAAGCGGTCTCTCTTGTGGTGGCTCCATTCCCCGGATCTCCACAGAGGCCGCCCTTTTTGTGCATCTCCCCCTCTCGCCACAGTGACCACGGACGCTTCCCGCCTTGGGTGGGGGGGGGCATTTTGCGGGCCGGACGGTCCAAGGCACGTGGAACGACTCAGAGACTTCCCTGCATATCAATGTTCTGGAAATGAGGGCGGTGCTCTTGGTGTTGCAAGCACTTCAAGCCTTCCTTCCCCTGGGAACAATTGCGATTCACTCAGACAACATGTCGGTGGTCTGGTACATCAACAAACAGGGGGGAACCAGGTCTTACCCTTTATGTCGAGAAGCCATGAGAGTGTGGGAATGGGCGATCTCCACCAACCGCTTTCTCATCGCAATGCATATTCCGGGTCGGTCCAACATCCTTGCGGACAAGCTCAGTCGCACCATTCTCTCCCCATACGAGTGGTCTCTCAATGCTCAAGTAGCTGAACGTATCTTTGCACGGTGGGGGACTCCCTGTTGCGATCTCTTTGCTTCTCCCTTAAACGCCAAGTGCGACAGTTTTTTCGCTCTAATCCCACCTCCAGGGGATTCCCCGAGAGACGCTCTGGTGCATGCTTGGCCTCCCAGTCTTCTTTACACATACCCTCCTCTGCCTCTGAGGCTCCAGGTGCTTCAGAAAGCCTCTCGGTTGGGGTGCAGAATGATCCTCATTTCCCCATTCTGGCCTCGACAGATCTGGTTCCCTTACCTAAGGTCTCATTCAGTGAATCCACCTTGGATTCTATATCCCATTCCGGATCTGATATCACACCCATCGAACCTACCAACTCCGAACCTGGACAACCTGAAGCTGACTGCTTGGCTGCTCCAGTTCCACTCCTAATCAGGACTCCCGGTATCTCATCCCCAGTTAAGGCCATTCTGGTAGCAGCTCATAAACCCTCTACCAGAAAAATTTACTGCAGTAAATGGAAGTGTTTCTCCATTTGGGCGGAGCGGCAAGGTCTAGATCCCTTCACCCTTCCCCTTCCTTTGGTTCTAGACTTCCTTACTACTCTATTTCATGATGGCGCCAGTAGTTCTACGGTCAAAGTTCAGCTAGCGGCCATTTCTCATTACCATGTTGGTCATGACTCTGGGCCTCTTATGTCTGCCAAGTTATGTAAAATCTTCCTAAAAGGCACCTTTTTGCTTAGACCCCCTGTCAGAGACGGTTCCCCCGTGGGATCTTTCTTTGGTTCTTCAGGCCTTGACCGCTCCCCCCTTCGAGCCTGCGGCCACAGTAGATCTAAAATTATTGTCTCTTAAGACTGCATTTTTAGTAGCCATTACCTCAGCTAAGAGAGTTTCTGAACTTCAAGCTCTGTCCATGAAACCGCCTTATTTGGTCTTCTATCCGGATCGGGTGTGCCTCAGGATCAATCCCTCCTTTCTTCCTAAGGTAGCTTCGGAAGCGAACATTAATCAGTCCATCAACCTCCCTGTTTTCTTTCCTAAGTATCAGAACAAAGGTGAATACAAGCTGCATTCCTTGGCTGTTCACAGGCAGCTTCGTTTTTATCTTAACAGGACAGCTGGTCATAGGCAATCCGACCAATTGTTCATTTCCTTTGCCAAATTCAGTCTGGGTAAGCCAATTTCCAAAGTTTCCTTGTCACGCTGGATTTCTCAATGTATTCTGTTAGCTTACCAAGCTTCTGGGAGGCCCGCACCGGAGGGAGTCCATGCTCATTCGACCCGGTCTGTCTCTACTTCAGCGGCCTTTAAGTTTAGGGTTCCTCTGGATGACATTTGTTCAGCAGCCACTTGGGCTTCATCTCATACCTTTATTTCTCATTACAAGCTGGACATCACATCTAGAGGTAGAGCATCCTTTGGCTCCGCGGTGCTCCGGAATATCCTTCCATGATGGCCGCCCAAGATTCAGGTAGCTGGGGACTCTGTCCCACAGGTTGCTGGCAAATGAATTCTCCTACTTCAGATTTAGAAGTTATGTACTTACCATAACGTTCCATCTGAGTAGGTGGATTCATTTGTCTGCAACCATCCCGCCCTCCTATCCCCCTGGCCTTGTTAGTTTCCTGCATAGGATGTGCTACCCTTTATTAGGGTAGTTGGTGCAGGGCAAACTCGATCTGAGGTCATGTAGGGAGAGCAGGGCATTATGGGTGAGGGGAGGAGCTAGGAGCTCGGATCCATAGCTGGATAAACCATGCCGGTTCGGATCCAATATCGGATCCATACCCACAGGTTGCAGACAAATGAATCCACCTACTCAGATGGAACGTTATGGTAAGTACATAACTTCTAATTATGCCTGATGCTATATCCATCTTAGTAGTAGTCTTTTTCCTCTCCACGAGGATAAGGTACAACACCTGTCTGGTAGTTTGGCACAATTGATGCGTTCAGCCAACTTACCACTACTGTGGGGCAGCGTCTGCTTGCTTCTTCATTTTGTTCCTTTTCTTGTTACGGTGGACATATACTGTGAATGCCACATTTTGGTTGCATTAAAAACTCTCAATTACAAGATCCGGTTGTGAAGTCTAGTGGCTTCATACTGTGTTTGCCTGTTGATCTTGCTGTGATGATGCTTTGGACTGCATCCCATGGGTTGTCTCGTATCAATGTGTAGTGCTATTTTGTGCAGCTGTGGCCTGCAGGCTTGATGGCAGTAACGCTTTTTGACTATTTCATTAATGTTGGTGTACTCCTGAATTGCCAACCTGATTCATGTATGCTCTTCCTTCATTATAAGGTCTTCCAAAATTTCAGACGTGATGAGTTGACATCTGCTTACTAACCTGATATAGTTAGTATTTAGTGCTGTAAACATGATGTACGTAGCAGATATATAAACATTTCATATAATGCAGAGGTTAATAGAAAATATGTGGCAGTTGAGTCACAAGACCATTCTCATTTGAGTTTTTTGGTGACCTAATATTGTTACATTCCTATTCTTCCAAATTTCATGCGTTTCATAAGGTTTTGTGTATGTGGATTATTTAATTGCATTTTTAAACTTTGTTTGGTCTAATATTGCTGCATACTCGTGTGCTCGCTTGCACTGCATGTGAATTGTTTTCACTACTGTTTTTGCTACTTTTCTGTAAAAAAATAAATAAATAAATAAATAAATAAATAAAAAAAAATAACTGTAAGCCTGTTTCCTACCTTTCCTGTAACTAGTGTTCCAGATACAGATTTGCTGTATCCAGGACTGTATGCAAGCTTCTGAGTTCCCCAAGCCTTTCTGTGTTGGAGGGAAGCCTTCTAGCTTATCAGTGGGAGTGGTAAGCACTAGGTAACCTGTCTACCACATAAGTAGTGGTTCTGGCCCAGAATTTGTAGTTATTGGCCGTTTGGGAAATCTCTTCCATCTCTCTCAACTTTCTGATTTGAAAGCCTGCATTTGCACTTGTTTCTGTCCTGTAACTCATCTAGTGCAGATACAGATTCTTAGTTTTAGCATTTAAATTTGCTTGTTCATAACTTGTAAGCACTGAATAAGCTACTTATTACTATAGCACTCTATCTTCCTCATTACCTAGAGGAAAACAGTTTTTGTACTTGCTTTTCTCACTTGCTTAGAGTACAGCTCTTGTACTCACTTTCCTCACTTATCTAGAGGTAAAACCCTGCAACTCTTTCTTTTTGCGTGGTCTTACGCACAGAGCAGCGTCGGTTAGCTGGAGTATACTATTCCCGGCCCCACAAAGTCTGCACTGTAAATTTTCCCTTAGAACTAGGCAAGCCTCAAGTGCTTCAGATCAGCTGCTCTTATTGCAGCACTTGCAAAACAGAAATCGGCACTTGTCCTAATCTACTAGACAGCACTATTATTCTCCAAATTTCCTAGGCAGCACTATTATAATATAGCATAAGACCCTCGATCGTCCGCAGGACTTAAGTTCAATTTACTCTTCAAAGCATGTCCAGAGGTCAGCTTCAGGTGTACTCTCCAGTTCATCTGGTGGAATTGGGCATCCTGAGGCAGTGTCACAACTGCCTCATGTATACAGACAACCCTCTCCTCTTACCTCTAGACACAGACACTTGTGAGAAATGCAAATACACAGCCAGACTGGAGGCGAAGCACTCTCAACCCATGACTGTAACAGACAGTCAAGAGGATAAGGGACACACTTGCATCACACCACCTGTCGCACATGAATCTACAAAACAAGCACCGGAAAAACATACGCGTAAATACACAAAAACATATTCAGAGGCACTAGGTACCAATCTGAAAAAGAAACAGTGCCCTCCAAAGCAGACAAGCAAGCAGCCTGCACCCCCAAACACAAGCCAGAAAACACATAATTCACCTCAGCAGTGTGCCTCACAACAGCCCTTAAGGCAAAACACCATACCTAACACGCTAGTAATAGGAGACTCTATAGTAAGGCACACGGATGTTCCACTCGCCAGGCTGAACAAGGAGAAAGTTACTGTCGGCTGTCTCTCGGGTGCTCGGATCCACCACATAACACAGGCACTTAGGTCACTCCAGAACAAGTATGATGCTGTCATTGTACATGTTGGTGTGAATGATCTAAGACGTACCTCCCTGGACTACATGAAAAGAGACATTGAGGGGCTCTCTGATCATGTAGCCCAAGCTAGTATGACCCTGACCTTGAGTAGCATACTACCTTCACCTAGAATGATACCACAATACAAAGACAAAATGATCAATTTCAACAATTGGCTAAGCTTCTGGTGTCATTCTAAGGGGATCGAGTGTCTGTCTGCCTGGGATGAAATGATAGACAAACCTCGCTGTTTTGCCAGAGATGGGTTGCACCCATCACCCCTAGGTTTTCAAATACTGGCCAAGGCTCTTGCCGTCCTCATAGTGCCTTTTTTAGGCAAGGCTCAAAGGACAAACCAACCACCGTAACCAGCACAGGTAACCAAAAACTAAGGGTAATGCTACTCAACGCCAGAAGTCTCAACCTCAAAATGCACACACTCTAGGCTCTCCTCAGCATGGAGAAAATTGATGTTTGTGCAGTGACGGAAACCTGGTTCAAGGCTGAAGAGAGCACCCCAGCACTGCCAGGTTACAATTCATATCATACCTTCCAGTCTCAGTTACCGGATCACAGTACAAAGGGCGGAGGTGTATCCATATTCATCAAGGATACCTATATCTCCAGGTTAGTAGCCCAGCATGATGCCCCAGAGATCATCCATGCGCAACTATCAGCAGGCAAAACCACATTTCAAGTCATAGCCGGTTATAGATCACCCACCATGTCCCAAGATGCTCACTCTGCATTCCTTGAGACATTGGAAAATATAAAGGTCCTACCCAACACCATAATCTTGGGAGATTTCAACTACCCTGGTATAGACTGGGCGAACTACCAATGTTCCAATTCCTATGCTCAGCGATTCATAGAATTTATAAATTCAAATGCCCTTGAACAACTAGTATGTTCCCCCACTAGAGGGGACAACATATTGGATTTAATTATCACAAATATGGGCATCCAATGTACCACACCCGTTATCACCCCCTCCTTGGTCAGATCTGACCACAAACTGATAACCCTGGACATCCTCACTCCTCCACCTCCCCCAATCAAAGGAAACCATAGTCAAAAACCTTTCCAAAGCAAACTTCAAACTACTTGCATCCGAAGTGGAAGGCTTCACTATTCCCTTGCAGAAGGATAATGATATCCAGGATGTGGAATCCTACACCAAGGCACTCTATATGCATCTTCAGGATTGCATGGATGGTGCTATTCCAAATAAAACAAGACTCCTTCCTCAAGCAAGAAGAAACCAGTCTGGTGGACCCCGGCCATAAGCAAACTTTACAATAAAAGGAGGAGACTTATACAAAAAAAGGCCAAATCTCAAGTAGAAAAATCATCCCTGATCAGCATTAGTAAGAAATTGAGGGCCCTCATCAAGTCAACTAAAGCTAATTTTGAAAATAAAGTTGCCAAGGATAACCATAAGGCCTTCTATGGCTACGTCAAAAACCTAAATGGCAACGCTCAGGTCTGTTCTGAGCTGGTACAAAATGGAACAAAATACACTGACCCTTCTGACATTGCCAACATCTTGGCTGACAGGTTCGGTGCAAATTCCCCCCCCCCCCCCCACCACCACCTACAGGGCCTATTGCCATTCTAGGGGATTGTGCAAGTCCAGTTATTACTGATACGTTGGTTAACAAGGCTCTATCTAAAGCTAAAAACACTGCCTCCATGGGACCAGATGGTGTCCCAGGCTGTCTTACGCGAGCTCCAAAAGGAATTAACCCCGCATCTTAATACCCTCTTCAGTCTCAGCCTCTTCACAGGATATGTGCCCATAGAATGGTGCACGGCAGTGGTGGTCCTGCTACACAAGGGTGGGGCCACAACTGACCCTGGGAACTACCGACCAATAAGCCTGACCAGTCTGATCTGTAAGGCTATGGAGCGAATCATTATGGAACTCATAAATGGAGAGATTGGGAACCTCCAGTTACTGGACCCCACACAGTTCGGCTTCGTCAAGGGCAGATCATGCCTCCTGAACCTGGTGGATTTCTTTGAGACAGTTACTCAGGCTATAGATAAGGGAAAGGAGGTACACACGGCTTACCTTGACCTTGCTAAAGCATTTGACACTATTCCCCATTCAGGTATTATTGATAAGCTCACCAGCCTGGGCATAAACCCATACGTCACAAGATGGATCGCAAACTGGCTCTGACAGATCCCATAAAGTAAGAGTAGCGGGATCTATGTCCGAATCCAGACCAGTAACGAATGGTGTGCCTCAGGGCTCTGTCCTGGGGCCCTCCTGTTTGGCATATACTTCTCAGAAGTACAGGCAAGCACGGGAAGCTGTGGCTGACTAAGTTTGCGGACGACTGCAAACTGGGTGCTATAATAGAGTCTCCGGCCGACATGGAGATCCTCCAGAAGGGCCTAAATGAGACTGATGCATGGTGTCAAAGCCATGGTCTCAAGCTGAATGCAAAAAAAATGCATAGTAATCCCCTTTGGAAAAAACAGAGTACCCGCAAACTACAACATAGGAGGTAATCCCCTGAAATCTGAAGAAGAAATAAGGGATCTAGGGACCCAAGTAGATAGTCAGATTTCCTTTGATCACCATGTTGCCAAAGTGGTTAGAAAATCCTTCTATGTGACCTATCTGATCACAAAAGGGTTCTCATCAAGATCTAAGGATGTAATGGTGCTCCTCTACTCTTCCCTGATCAGACCCATTATTGAGTACAATGCACCAATTGGAATGTACCTGGCTAGACATCTCCAGCAGCTGGAGAGACCACAAAGGTACCTAACCAAGAGGATTACTGGCCTCAAACAGTTGCCCTATGCAGCACGATTGAAAAAGCTAAGACTGTTCTCTGTTGCATACCGCTTTCTCAGAGGCAATCTCTGTCTAACGTACAGAGCCATGTCCAACCCAGAATTGTTGAACATGCTCCATCTTAGCAAAACCAAATCTACTCAAGCTACACGCTCTAGGGATATAAACCTCAACACAGCAATGAATAGAACATGCTGGAGGGATAGATTGCCTTCACATAGACTTCCCTTACTATGGAACAGGGTCCCGATCTACATAAGACAGAGCCCCTCACTATCGCTCTTCAAGAGGAACCTTGATGAGTGGACGGGTAACAAAGTTCACACCGGGGATCACACCAACAGCATTACTAGATGGGGGCCAAGGGTACTAGCTGCTAGTACAAGGGTCTAGGGAACTACTAAAGGGGCAGTGAATACCGCACAACGTGGCTGGGCTAATGTATGCCTTCAGGCAGATAGTATAGTTTCATAGGTTGGTACTAGGCTATCAGTTTCTGCCTTGCTGTTTGGGCTGTCCACTACTCCAAGAGTGCTCACAACGTGTCTTGTTTCCTGTAATAGCCCACTACAGTGTGTCATTTTTCAATATTTTGAGGAGCTGCAAAGATGAGCAAGTCACCCATGTGTTGGGAATCTCTCTCACTTGGATAAAGGATCACCTACATAGGCTGGGATTGCAAGGGAACATTCTGAAATCTTTTCTGACCCCTTCTCAAAGGATTGTTTTTCTGGGGTGCCTGGTGGACACATCAATATAAAGAGCTTTTTCCCCCCAGGAAAAAAATCTATATTTATATCCGTTCTTGGGGGTTTCCACTCGGTGAGATAATTCCTTAGGATTCTGGGTCTAATGGCATCTATAATTCCAATGATAAGTGTAATAAGACATGAGAAATATGCAGTAGTGTCTGAAATCTCTGGTTCTGGAATTTAACACCCATTGACTTTTCAAATTCCAGTTGTAGGATTTGTAAAAAGGAAATTATGTGGTGGAGGCACCAAATTTCTCAGAATCCAGGTTATACATTCTCCTGTCCTGCTCCAGAACAGTCCTCACCAACAAACGGCTTTGACTTTGCTTGAAGAGCATTCACAATGGGCATAAAAGTGCAGGATCTTGGGGACTAAAAAACAGCCCAAATACATAAACGTAAAAGATATGCTACCTGTAGCATTGACAGTCAGACCTGCTGAATCTGGTTGTGTTTGTTAAACTCAGCACTAAACCAGGCTATATTTTGTTGGAGAGGGCCACCATGCACCCTTGTGGCAGGAGAGTGGAGTTAGGACTCATCTGATTGAAGGTAGCTGGCACAGGGCTCAGTTTTGAGCTTTTTTATTGGTTAAGTTGTTTAATTCAGTTTGGTTAGTGTTGCTACATAAGCCCAGCGTTTGCACTTATTTTAACACTGCTCCACAGAGTTAAGCTATCGGCCACTGCTCTGCTGTATGTATCTGTTATCACATAGTGCACCATTGCGCACTACTGAGCAGTGGGGGTAACCATTGGCAGTTATAGACCCCAAAACTTAGTAGGTACATTTTTCCTTAGAAGCTGCATGTGATCTGGCTGAGAAGTCCTTAAATTGTGATTAGCTGCTCAGAGAGTGTCTCAGCTGTGCTTTTGCCCCTTAAATAGTCCCCAAAACCACCCAATCTACAATAGTCTCATACTATTTAGAGAACCCTTGCTAGTATAGACCCTTTATAGAGCACGACATTAGTATATACCCTGTTTAGAGCACCCACTCATACGCCAACCTTCCATTTTCTCTCCCTACTGTGAAAAGAGGATTTAACCTAGCATTATGGATGGTTAGTTTCCCTCCATTTCTCCTACCAGCCTGATTGACATGGGTATCCTGAGGCAGTGTAGCAAGTGCCCCATATACACTGGCAAACCTCTACTCCTAAATCACCCAAGTACAATTTGAGAGAGATGCATCTACACTAAGAAACTGTTCTGTGCAGATAAGGATTTCAGAAGCACTGAACATGTTGCCAGTTCACATACTACACCTCCTACACAAACCAAACACTCAACAGACACCATCATATGCAGAGGTACTCACCAGAAATCTAAACACCAGAGACCTTCCAAACAAACGTGTTTCACCTTATACAGTACCTGTGGCTCTCAATACACACAAAAACTCAAGCACCAAAGTCTCACCAAATAAGCCCCCTAAGGCAAAGCACATCTAAACCAAATTCTTTAGTCATAGGTGACTCCAGTGCGAGACACACACAGATGTCCCACTAACCAGGCTATACAAGTAGAAGGTTACATTCAGCTGTCTGTCAGGTGCCAGGTCCATCAGATCACACATGCACTCAAGTCTGTCAACAAGTACCGTTATGACTCTGTCATAGTTCATATTGGTGTGAATGACTTGAGACATACCTCACTGGACTATTTGAAGAGAGACATGATTGAGCTCTATGAATGTGTCCCAGGCAGGTATGTCCCCTAGCCTTTGAACAGGATTTTACCCTCACCTAGGATGATACCATAGTGTAAGCAAAAAATAATTGACTTAGTTTCTGGTGTCATTCTAAGGGGAGTCTGTTCTTGTCAGCCTGGGATGATATGGTTGATAGACCACGCTGCTTTGCCAGAGATGGTCTTCACCTGTCACCTCTAGACTTTCTGTTACTGACCAAGTCACTTGCCTCCCCATAGCACCTTTTTTAGGCAAGGTCTCAAGAATAAAATTTCCTATGTGAAAATATTCACAAGTTAAAGGTTATGCTGCTAAACGCAAGGAGTTTAAATTAGAAACTGCACTCTCCTCTCTCTGGAGGATGTTGAGGTCTGTGCAGTCACAAAAATTGGGTTCAGGGCCAGAGAGTACCTCAGACTTGCAAGGCTGCAGTGCTTTTCACACTTTTAGACTGCAAAATGAATGTGTGGCAACCAAAGGAGGAGTAACTATCTTCATCAAAGATAAGTACACCTCTCGACTGGTTAGACAGGAAAAGTCCGTGGAGTTGCTCCAAGTTCAACTAAATGTGGGTAAAAACCCTTCAAGTCATCGTTAGCTGTAGGCCCCCTTCAGTGAACCAAGATACCCACGCTGCTTTTTTGGAACTACTTAAGTCAATCAAATTACAACCAAACATTCTAGTAATGGGCAAATTTTAACCATCCCTCCATTGACTGGGAAACTTGTAACAGTACCAGCATGCTCTCACAAAGGTTCCTGGACTTTAACACTACTGTTCTGGAACAAATAGTATGCAACCCTACAAGGGGCTGAAATATTCTTGACCTGGTCCTCACCAGAGTGGGTGACAGTTGCACCACCACAAGTATAGGACCCTCGCTGATTAGATATGATCGCAATACATTTGAAGTAGCTATAAATCTGAACCCCTTTTAGATGAGATCTGGTTAAAAATTTCACCAAAGCTAATTATACCCTCCTAAGGGATGGCACAAATGATTTCCAAGCTCCTGTTCCCACAGATGGCATTGACAGCTCTACTAAGGTATACTCAAATGCCCTGTACAAACACTTGCATAAATGCATTGACACAGCTGTACATGGTAGGATCAAAACAAGCTCCTCAAGAACAAGCCTCCCTGGTGGACATCTAGTATTAATAAGTTATACAAAAGAGGAAGAAGTTGCTGTCTAAGAATAAAAAAGAGAGGTCCCAGCATTGGAAGAACACCCTCCTCTGCTTGAATAAACAAGGCAGCTTATAAAATGTTCTAAGGGCAACTTCGAAAAAATTTAGCAACCATAGCTAAGGATAACCATAACGCATTCTTCAGCTATGTCTGTAACCTAAAAGGTAGAATCCAGACTTGTGCTGAAATAGCTGTGGATGGCATCACACACACACTGATCCTGTAAAAATAATTAACCTATTAGCCGACAGGTTTGGTGAAAAATTCTCACCCCTGTCCCCTCCAGACCTTCCACAAAGCATTCCCTCTGCATCTCCCCACCTTTCATCTCCAAAGGGAAAATCATTAATGCTATCTCCAAGGCCTGAAACGCAGCCTGTATGGGACCAAATGGTATCCCAGGTTGTTTTTTTAAATGGTCTAAAACATGAGTTATCAACTCCATTACGTACTCTCTTCAACCACAGTTTGAGTACTGGTTTTGTCTTTGCTGATTGGAAAGCCACAACTGTCATCCCCCTTCATAAAGGGAGTATAGCAACAGGCCTTGGGAACTACAGACCCATAAGCTTAAGCAGCTTTATCTGTAAGGCCATGGAACAAATCATCATGGACCTTATAAATAAGGGATATAGATTTTCTCCAAACACTTCATCCGACACAGATTGATTTTGTCAAAGGCAATGTTAAACATGGTGGACTTCAAAAACATCACCATAGCCATAGACTAAGGCAAATCTGTGCATACAGCCTGCATTGACTTGGCCAATATCTTTGACAGAATCCCACATTCTGGCATCCTTGATAAACTCTCCTGGTTGAATATCAACCCTTATGGCATCAGTGGGCTGCTAACTGGCTCACTGACAGATCACACTCAGGAGCTTTGCCACAACCTGCAGACCTGTCACCAGTAGGGTTCCATAGTGGTCAGTGCTGAGTCCCCTATTGTTTGGAATATACTTCAGAAGTTTCTGCCAAAATAGAGGGGCTGTGGCTGACTGACTGCTGACAACTGAAATTAGGTGCAATCATTGAATCCCCAAATTGTCAATATGCTTCAAGAGGGACTTAATTGGAGCCAAAGCGATGGACTCAAACTCCATGCTAAAAAATGCATTATCCTGTTGAGTAAAAACGATATCCCTGCAGACTGTCATATAAATAATACCCTAAGTAACAACTCAGTAGTGAGAGACTTGGGAACTACAAGTTGAATGTAGCCCAATCTTTGACCACCATATGTCTACTGTGGAAAGTAAGGCATTCTACATTGTACACCTCATCAGCAAAGACAATGCCTCAAGTGCAAAAGAGGTCATAATACCCCTGTATTCGTCCTCATCAGGCCAGTATTTGAGTAAATGCTCACTTTGGCATGTACCTTTCCAGGCACCTGCAGCAACTTGAAACACCAGAAATTTCTAGCAAAGAAAATTCAGGGTCTTCAGCACATGTCCTGCATTCACAGACTGAAGTCACTGTACTCAGTACCATACAGACTACTTAAAGGATACTTGTGCCTGGCCTACAGAGCAATATTTGTTCCAAACCTAATGGAAATACTACACATCTGCAAGTCAAATGGAACAAGGGTCATCCATTCCATGGACCTTAACCCGTCCTGTGACATACGTAGGACCTGCTGGAGAAGACTGGTACATGTCCTCAGAGGTTGCCACTCCTCTGGAATAGGCTACCTATTCACATCAAACAAAGCCCATATATGACCCTGTTTAAGTGTAGCCTGGATGACTGGATGGGATAAATTTCCTGCTGGGGCTTTATCCTATGAGCTTCCTAGATATGAGCAGTCATAGCTAACTAAGATGTTGAGAGCTTAGGCAAGATCCTTTTTATTGGGTTTCTTTAGTATTCTATTGGGTACACATGGCTAGGCTTATAAAGACCTTTGGGTCAATAACAAAGTAACTACCTATGAACCTATGTTAGCATGGGGTATAGTTCTCTAACATTCTTACTCTACAGACATTTTATATCCCATTAGAGCAAAATTGTAAAACGGACATCCTGAGCAGGACCAGGGCAGGCCCTCGTGAATGGAAACTAAATCAAGGTTTGATCTGTCTTTTGGGAAAACCTCAAGTAGATAATTTGCCTCCTATCTGAACAATCATAGGTTCATATGTTCATACTAGGCTATCTGCCCTAGGGCATTTATACGCCTAGCCAGAGTGTGTTTGACTTTCGCCACCCATTTTAAATGAATTTTGCTATGCCCTTTTTAGAGGTTAGTATACTGTGCCTCTGTCTAACCGTGACACAGAAGTGATACCTGGGGTAAACCTACGATCTCCCATCCACTCATCAAGATTCCTCTTGAAGAGAGTCAATGAGGGACTCTGCCTAACCTGGACTGGGATTTTATTCCAGAGTGAAGGGAGCCTCTGGGTTATGAATCTGTCCCTCCAGCGTGTCCTACTTCTTTCAGTGCTGAGGTTCAAGTCTCTCAAGCGCGTAGCTCGATGGGATTTGGATTTTCTGAGGTGCAGCATGTCCATTAATTCCTGGTTGGACATGGCTTTATACGTCAGGCACAGATCGCCTCTGAGCAGGCGGTATGCCACTGAGTAGAGCTGGAGTTTCTTTAACTGGGCAGCATATGGCATCTGTTTGAGCCCTTTGATCCTCTTGGTGAGGTACTTTTGGGGTCTTTCCAGTTGCTGCAGGTGTCTGGTAAGGTCCATCCCAAAAGGGGCATTGTACTCAATTATGGGCCTGATGAGGGATGAGTAAAGAGGCACGATGACCTCCCCTGATCTAGATGTGAATCCCTTCATGATTAGGTGGGCTATATAAAACGTTTTTCTAACCACTTTGGCCATGTGTTTTTCAAATGAGAGATTGCCATCAACTTGGGTCCCCAAGTCCCTAATTACTTCTTCCGTACTTAGTGGATTACCACCTATGTGGTAATTTGTGGGCACTTTGTTTTTGCCAAAGGGGATGACTATACACTTTTTGGCATTTAGCTTGAGGCCATGGCTCTGACACCAGTTGTCTGTTTCTATGAGGCCCTTTTGGAGGATGCTTGTGTCGGCTGGAGAGTCGATTATGATGCCTAGTTTGCAGTCATCTGCAAACTTGGTCAGCCACAGTCCTTTCGTGTTGGCCTGTACCTCCGAGAAATATATACCAAACAAGAGAACTAGGCATAGCTCCTCGTGGTCCCCTGCAGAGTTCCTAAGCCAGCGGAGAGCAGAAAAAGCAACTTTCTTGATCATAAGTATTTCTTAAACTTTTTAGTTTACATTTTTCGATCTTTTGAGCTTTTCGACTACTGTTTGTGCCTATATTACTGTTTTATTACCTTATTTTCCTGTTTTTGTGAGCTTATATTGTTGATTGCACTTGTGGGCTAAAGTATTGCTTAAAAGTAACAAACAGGCTAATACACTCAAGTGTACCAGCCTTTGATAGCAATTTAGTCGAAAACAAAGCATTTACTGCATTTTTTTCTGTCTGTTTGCAAAAAACAAAAAATATTTCTCCTTTCCTAAACTTTCCTAGCTAGTTGTTCCAGTGATCAGATTTTGCTGATCCCTGGGCTTTGTATTTGGTTTCTGTGTTCCTCCATTTTCTTGTGTGGCCAGAGGTAGTTTCTTTACTCACCAGTGGGAGTGGGGAGTACTGAGCTGCTTCTTTGTCCTCAGAGGAGTGGTTAGAAGCAGCAACTAGTAATTCGTCGGCCATTTTGGGTCATTTCCAGCCCCCTGCTATAAAGCACGCTTTGGCAGGCTTTTCTGGCATTAGAGAACTAGGCATAGCTCCTCGTGGTCCCCTGCAGAGTTCCTAAGCCAGCAGAGAGCAGAAAAAGCAACTTTCTTGATCATAAGTATTTTTTAAACTTTTTAGTTTGCATTTTTCGATCTTTTGAGCTTTTCGACTACTGTTTGTGCCTATATTACTGTTTTATTACCTTATTTTCCTGTTTTTGTGAGCTTATATTGTTGATTGCACTTGTGGGCTAAAGTATTGCTTAAAAGTAACAAACAGGCTAATACACTCAAGTGTACCAGCCTTTGATAGCAATTTAGTCGAAAACAAAGCATTTACTGCATTTTTTCTGTCTGTTTGCAAAAAAAAAAAAATATTTCTCCTTTCCTAAACTTTCCTAGCTAGTTGTTCCAGTGATCAGATTTTGCTGATCCCTGGGCTTTGTATTTGGTTTCTGTGTTCCTCCATTTTCTTGTGTGGCCAGAGGTAGTTTCTTTACTCACCAGTGGGAGTGGGGAGTACTGAGCTGCTTGTTTGTCCTCAGAGGAGTGGTTAGAAGCAGCAACTAGTAATTCATCGGCCATTTTGGGTCATTTCATGTTTTTTCCGGCCCCCTGCTATAAAGCACGCGTTAGCGCGGAGCTGCTACCATTGCACATTAGGGCAGCGCCGGTTAATCAGATTTAAACTATTAGGGCTACCTAAAGTCCACTCTTCAAATTTTCCCTTAAAACTACCTTCCTCAAAGTATACTACTGTTCTATTTAGTGTATCCTACAACTATGAATTATCTCTACTTGACTCCCAAGTAGACTATTCTCTATCTGTATAGCGAAGCACTTGCTCCTACAGTACTTATCACCTCGATACAGCACTCTTGTTATAGAAAGTACCCCAAAAAAGCAAACCCCATTTCTCGGTCACCCACATCCCCCTGAACCTTTTCTTAAGTTTTTCTGTCTATTCCTTCTAGCATGTCGAGGGATCAGTTGCCAATGTCCTCTCCTGCTCAGCTGGTGAACCTGGGAATATTGAGGCAATGTTACAATTGCCTCATGTACACAGACAACCCTCTCCTCCTCCCACAAAACACAAATACATGTGAGAGATGCAACTATACGGCCAAACTGGAGGCTGAGCTCTCTCAACATAGGACTGGCATGACCAGACAGGAGGAGAAGGTAACCACACACACTATAGACCCAGTCTCACATAATACCATCACAACCTCAAATCATACACATAAACACACAAAGACATACTCGGAGGCTCTGATCAAAAATCTACCAAAACAGCAGAGGCCACCAAAGCAGACACCCAAACAACTACCACCTCAGAACACAACACCTGCAACACATAGACCACACAGTCAGAGTGTCAAGCAGTCACAGCCCTTAAGGCCAAACACAATGCCAGACACACTAGTCATTGGTGACTCCATAGTCAGACACACTGACGTCCGCTCACCAGACTGAGTAAGGAGAAGGTCACAGTAAGCTGCCTGTCGGGTGCTAGAATCCGCCACATAACGCATGCACTCAGGTCTCTCAACAGCAGGTACAAGTACGACTCAATCATTGTCCACGCTGGTGTTAACGACCTGAGACGCACCTCCTTGGACTACATGAAAAGAGACATAGAGGAGCTCTCTGATTATGTAGCCCAAGCAGGTATGACCCTGACCTTGAGCAGTATCCTACCTTCACCAAGAATGATGCCACAATACAGAGATAAGATGATCAGCTTTAACAATTGGCTTAAACTCTGGTGTCATTCAAAGGGGATCCAATGTCTGTCTGCCTGGGATGACATGCTGGACAAGCCACGCTGCTTCGAGGGACGGCTTGCACTTGTCACCCTGGGATTCCGGATTTTGGCAAAGGCTCTTGCCACCCCATAGTGCCTTTTTAGGCAAGGCTCAAATTCTAAACCTACCACCCTAGAACAAAACAAAGAAAAAAAACTAAGGGTAATGCTGCTCAATGCCAGAAGTCTCAACCTCAAGATGCATGCACTCGAGGCCCTTCTCAGTATGGAGAACATCGATGTCTGTGCTGTGACAGAAACCTGGTTCAAGGCTCCTGAGAGCACCCCAGCACTATCAGGTTTTACCTCATATCATGCGTTCCGGCCCCAAAACCCGGACAATACCAAGAAAGGAGGAGGGGTATCCATATTCATCAAGGACACCCACACCTCAAGATTGGTGGCATCGCACGATGCATCGGAAACCATCCAGGTGCAATTAACCATAGGCAAGACTGCTCTGCAATTTGTAGCATGTTACAGGCTACCCTCGCAAACTCAGGAACCTCATATGGCCTTCCTGAAAACACTGGAGGGATAAATGTATCTCCGAACACCATCATACTAGGTGACTTCAACTACCCTAATATAGACTGGGAACACTACTCAAGCCCAAACACTCTAGCCCAAAAGTTCCTGGAATTCATAAACTCAAATGCCATGGAACAACTAGTCACCATCCCCACAAGAGGAGAAAACATACTTGATCTCATCATCACGAACATGGGAGCACAATGTTCAACGCCGGAAGTATACCCCTCACTGGTGAGATCTGATCACAAACTAATCTCGCTGGAGGTCCTCATCCCGCCCCACCGAAATGAAAGAGACCACAGTAAAGAACTTCTCGAAAGCTGACTTCACACTTCTAAGGACTAGTGTGGTCTCCTTTAAGGCCCCTGAGCCGGCGGTTAACATTACTCAAACCGCTGAATCACTTACAAATGCCTTCTACCAGCACCTGCAGGGCTGCATGGATCAGGCAATCCCAAGCAAAACAAAGACTCTTTGTACCAAAGGCAAGCGTCCAGTCTGGTGGACCCCAGCCATAAACAAACTCTACAACAAAAGGAGAAAGCTACTACAAGATAGAGCAAAATCCTTAAAAGGTAAGACACCGCTGATCACTATAAGTAAAAAGCTAAGAGCTCTCATAAAATCATCCAAAGCTAATTTTGAGAAAAAATAGCTAAGGACTCTAAAGACAACCATAAGGCATTCTTTAGCTATGTCAGAAACCTTAGGAGGAAACTCCCAGATATGCTCAGAATTAGTTCAAAATGATGCGAAGATTACTGATCCTACAGACATTGCCAACATACTGGCTGACAGGTTCAGTGCAAACTTCTCCCCCCCCCTAAAGGAGAGATATCTATACCAAATGATTGTAGCCCCCCAAACATCTCTAACGCCCAGGTGAGAACTGCTCTATCCAAGGCAAAGAACACAGCATCCATGGGACCTGATGGTGTCCCCGGCTGTGTGCTCCATGAACTCAATGAGGAATTAAACCCACAGTTAGGACAGCTGTTTAATCTTAGTCTCGCCTCGGATACGCCAGGAGTGGCGCACCGCGACTGTGGTCCCACTCCACAAAGGCGGTGCCTCCACCGACCCTGGAAATTACCGTCCCATTAGCTTGACAAGCCTTATCTGCAAAGCCATGGAGAGGATCATAATGGATCTCATAAATAAAGACATAGGGAACTTGCAGACTTTGGATCCAACCCAGTTTGGCTTTGTCAAAGGCAGATCATGCCTTCTAAACTTGGTTGACTTTTTCGAAACAGTCACCAAGGCCATTGACGAGGGAAAGGCAGTCCATACAGCCTACCTAGACCTGGCGAAGGCTTTTGATACAATACCTCACTCGGGTATCATTGAAAAACTCATCAACTTAAATGTAAACCCATACATTACAAGATGGGTTGCAAACTGGCTGAGTGACAGAACCCACAGGGTCAGAGTTGCTGGCGCCATATCAGACTCAAAGCCTGTCACAAGTGGTGTCCCACAGGGCTCAGTCCTGGGCCCACTCTTGTTTGGCATCTACTTTTCTGAAGTACAAGCAAACACAGGAGGGTTATGGCTGACAAAGTTTGCAGATGACTGCAAACTGGGCCGTAGTTGAAAACACATCCGACACAGATATCCTTCAGAAGGGTCTCACAGAAACGGATAACTGGTGCCAGAGCCATGGCCTAAAGCTAAATGCCAAGAAATGCATAGTCATACCCTTCGGGAAAAATAAGGTTACCCCTAGCTACCATATAGGTGGCAATCCCCTGAACACAGAAGAAGTTATTAGGGACCTGGGAACCCAGGTTGACAGTAGCCTTTCATTCGACACTCATATTGCTAAAGTAGTTAGGAAGACCTTCTACATTGCCCACCTTATCATGAAGGGATTCACATCTAGATCAAGGGAAGTCATAGTCTCCCTATACTCATCACTCATCAGACCAATGATCGAGTGCAATGCCCCATTCGGAATGTATCTGACCCGACACTTGCAGCAGCTGGAGAGGCCACAAAAGTTCCTCACCAAAAGGATAAAGGGTCTCAAAAATCTGTCTTATGCTGCCCGACTGAAAGAACTCCAGTTATATTCAGTTGCTTACCGCTTGCTCAGAGGTGACCTATGCCTGACATACAAGGCCATGTCAAACCGAGATTTGATGAACATGCTTCATCTCAAAAAATCTAGATCCCTCAGAGCCACAAGGGCGGGAGACTTAAACCTCGACACGGTTATTAATAGGACGTGCTGGAGGGATAGATTCATCACCCAAAGACTCCCTATGCTGTGGAACAAAATCCCGGTTTATGTGAGGCAGAGCACCTCGCTGGCCTTGTTCAAGAGGAATCTTGACCAATGGATGGAGATCGCAGATACACCCCAGGGGTTACCTCAGTGTCACTGCTTGACAGAGGCACAGCAAAATAATGGGCATAGTTTCTCCAAACTAAAGGGGTGGCGCAAGCCACAAAACTATGGGCTAGGCTTATAAATGCCCTCTGGCAGATAGCCTAGTATGAACCTATGAACCTATGAAGAGAGGTCCCAGGACTGAGCTTTGTGGGACGCCACTTGTAACTGGTTTGGAGTCTGACATGGCTCCAGCAAGTCTAACCATGTGGGTTCTGTCCTTGAGCCAGTTTGCAACCCATCTAGTGACATAGGGGAGCTTATCTATAATGCCCGAGTGGGGTATTGTATCGAAGGCTTTTGCGAGGTCCAGGTAGGCTGTGTGGATTACCTTCCCCTCGTCAATGGCCTTGGTGACTGTTTCAAAGAAATCTACCAGGTTTAAGTGGCAGGATCTGCACTTAACAAAGCCGAACTGGGTAGGATCCAGTGTCTGTATGTCCCCAGTATCTTTTTTATGAGGTCCATGATGATCCTTTCCATAGCTTTGCAGGCCAAGCTAGTCAGGCTTATGGGGCGATAGTTTCCAGGATCCGTTGAGGCACCACCTTTGTGGAGAGGGACCACTGTTGCTGTATGCCACTCTTTGGGTACATATCCTTTAGTAAGGCTGAGATTGAACAGTAGTTTTATGTTTGGGTTTAGCTGCTCTTGCAGTTCATGTAGGACGCAGCCCGGGACACCGTCTGGTCCCACTGATGCTGTGTTTTTTGCTTTGGAGAGGGCGGCTCTTACCTGAGCATCTGAGATGTCAGGGGGGCAGCACTCTGCTGGGATAGATATTTGCCCTTTTGGTGGGGAGGGGGGGGAGTTTGCGCTGCACCTGTCATCTAGGATGTTGGCAATGTCTGTGGGTTCGGTGTATTTTTTGTCATTTTGGACTAATTCTGAGCATATCTGGGAATACCCACCCAGGTTCCTAACATAACTAAAGAAAGCCTTGTGATTATCCTTACTGTCCTGTGCAATTTTTCTCTCTAAGCTGGCCTTAGACGATTTTATGAGTGCCCGTAGTTTTTTGCTAATACTGATCAGAGATGCCTTCCTTTTTGGGATTTTGCTCTATGGTAGTAGCTTCCTCCTTCTGTTGTATAGTTTGTTTATGGCTGGGGTCCACCAGACTGGACGCCTGCCTTTGGAGGATTGGGTCTTGGTTTTATTTGTGATTGCATGATCCATGCATTCCTGAAGGTGTTCATAGAATGCATTTATAAAGGATTCTGCGGTCTGGGTCGTATTTTCCACAGGCCCAGGGGCTTTGAAGGATTCCACCTCGGTTTTGAGGAGTGTGAAATTTGCTTTAGAGAAGTTTTTCACTGTGGTTTTATGGGCAGGGGGGTGGGGTCGGGATGTGAATATCCAGTGAGATTAGTTTATGTTCTGATCTTACCAGTGAGGGATACACTTCTGGTCTGGAGCATAGAGCCCCCATGTTGGTGACAATTAGGTCCAGTATGTTTTCCCCTCTTGTGGGAGTGGTAACAAGTTGTTCCATAGCATTTGAGTTTATAAATTCTAGGAACCTTTGGGCTAGGGTGTTGGAGCTAGAGTAATGCTCCCAGTCTATGTTTGGGTAGTTGAAGTTGCCCAATATAATGGTGTTTGGAGAGACCTTCATATTTTCCAGTGTTCTCAGGAAGGCCGAGTGGGGTTCCTGGGTTTGGGAGGGTGGTCTGTAGCAGGCTATAAACTGGAAGGCAGTTTTACCCACTGTTAGTTGCACATGGATAGTCTCTGATGCTTCGTGCTCTGCCACCAACTGGAGGTGTGGGTATCTTTGACGAATATTGATACTCCCCCTCCTTTTGTGGTTCGGTCCAAGTTTTGGGGCTGAAAAGCATGGTATGAGGTATAACCTGGTAGTGCTGGGCTGCTCTCGGGAGCCTTGATCCAGGTTTCTCTTACTGCACAGATATCTATGTTCTCCATGCTAAGGAGAGTTTTGAGTGCGTGCATCTTGAGGTTTAGACTTCTGGCGTTGAGTAGCATTACTCTTAGTTTCTTATCCCTTGTGTTACCTATGGAGGTGGGTTTGTCTTTTGAGCCTTGCCTAAAAAAGGCACTATGGGGGTAGCAAGAGCCTTTGCCAATATCCGAAAGCCCAGGGGTGACAGGTGCAAGCCGTCCGTAGCGAAGCATCATGGGTTGTCGAGCATGTCATCCCAGGCTGACAGGCATTGGATCCCCTTTGAATGACACTGAAATTGATCATCTTGTCTTCATATTGTGGCATCATTCTTGGTGAGGGTAAGATGCTACTCAAGGTCAGTGACTTACCGGCCTGGGCTACATGCTCAGAGAGCTCCTCTCTCTTTTCATGTAGTCCAGGGAGGTACGTCTCTGGTCATTCACACCAGCATGGACAATGACTGAGTCATATTTGTACTTGCCTTGAAGTGACCTGAGTGCTTGTGTTATGTGGCGGATCCTAGCGCCCGACAGGCAGCTCACCGTGACCTTCTCCTTGTTCAGCCCGGTGAGTGGGACGTCAGTGTGCCTGACGATAGTCACCTATTACAGGTATATCAGGTGTGTTGTTTAGCCTTAAGGGCTGTGACTGTTCGCCACACTGGCTTTGTGAGCTATGTTTTGCTCGCGGTTGCTTGGGTGTCTGCTTTGGAGGTCTCTGCTGGTTAGGCAGATTTTTATTTAGAGCCTCCGAGTTTGTTTTTGTGTGTTTGTGTTTGGTTTGCTGTCGTGGTAGGTCTATGTGAGGCTAGAATTGTAGTGAGTATGGTTTCCTTCTCCTCCTGACTGGTTACGCCAGTACTAAGTTGAGAGAGCTTAGCCTCCAGTTTGGCTATATGGTTGCATCTCTCACATGTGTTGGAATTTGTTGGGAGGAGGAGAGGGTTGTCTGTGTACATTGCCTCAAGATTCCCAGATTCACCAGCTGGACCGGAGAGGAAATTGACAACTGACCTTTGGACATGCTAGAATAGTATTGGGAATTCTTTTATAATTGAAAAAAAGGGCCAGTGGGGAACAAGGTACTCAAGGGGAGCTTGTGAGGGTGTAGTGCTTTTAATTCTTTAGTGCTGACTTATATAATTGCTTTAGTGAGCAAGTTCCAGGCTTTAGAGTAGGAATAGGGTGTTTATTATGAGAACTAGATCAGTTCTAAGAGAAAAAGTGAAGAGCAGACTTTGTGGAGCCAAGAATGGTTTAAACCCAATTAAGCGGAGCTGCCAGATGCTGCGCTATGTGCAAAATTGCGCAAAGCCGTGCCAAAGCGGGTTTTATACAGGGGGACTTGAGCTAGAAATTGGCCCAAAACGGCCAATAGACTAGACTACTAGAGTCTTGTGCTGGGAACACTCCTCCAGGGATAGATAGGCTGCTCCAAGCTCCCCACTGCCACTGGTGAATAAAGAAGCCTCCCTTTATCCAAAAAAGGAAATGGGCAACACAGGAACTTTCCAAAAGTCCAGAATACAGCAAAGCCTGTATTTGGACTAGTCTAGGTCAGGAAAGACGGGAAACGAGGATAATTTTTTTGTTTTTTTTCTTTTTTGCAACAAACAGCAGGAAAATGCAATAAGTATATAACACAGGCCAGTGCACTTGATTGTGTAGCCTCAACAGGTAAATGCAACAGACAGGACAAACTTTAAAAGTGCAGATGCAAAAACAACTTTAAACAGTTTAAAACAGTTCAAGAAGCAGAAATACTTGCAGTTGTGCTAGATCGGACAGTCGCCCAGGTAGTAGCAGGAAAAAAAAACACTTTTATCAGGTTAGTAGTCGCTCTTTTAGCACCACTCTGCAGGACCACGAGGAGCTTGGCTGATTAGTAACAAGCGCAAAAACCACGCCAAAGCAGGTTTTATACAGGGGGACTTGAAAGAGCTAGAAATTGGCCCAAAACGGCCAATAGACACTCAGATTCTTGTGCTGGGAACACTCCTCCAGGGATAGATAGGCTGCTCCAAGCTCCCCACTGCCACTGGTGAACAAAGAAGCCTCCCTTTATCCAAGATAGGAAATGGGCAACACAGGAATTTTCCAAAAGTCCAGAATACAGCAAAGCCTGTATTGGGACTACTCTAGGTCAGGAAAGACGGGAAACAAGGATAATTGTTTTGTTTTTTTTCTTTTTGTGACAAACAGTAGGAAAATGCAATAAATATGTAACACAGGCTAGCGCACTTGAGTGTGTAGCCTCAACAGGTAAATGCAACAGACAGGACAAGCTTTAAAAGTGCAGGTGCAAAAACAACTTTAAACAGTTTAAAACGGTTCAAGAAGCAGAAATACTTGCAGTGTAGCTAGATCGGACAGTCACCCAGGTAGTAGCAGGAAAAAAAAACACTTATCAGGTTAGCAGTTGCTCTTTTAGCCTCTCTGCTGCTAGCACCACTCTGCAGGACCACGAGGAGCTTGGCTGAGTAGTAAGCGCAAAAAACGCGCCTAAGCGGGTTTTATACAGGGGGACTTGAAAGAGCTAGGAATTGGCCCAAAACGGCCAATAGACTACCAGATTCTTGTGCTGGGAACACTCCTCCAGGGGATAGATATGGCAAAGTTGTGTTCCAGGACTCTATGCAGGAAGGCCTGGAAAACGGATGCTTTTTCTTTTCCTTGGACAGGAATGTTATTGTATGCCTTTCCAGCCTTTCCATTCATTTCCAGGGTACTCCTTAAAATCTAGAAGGACTCCCCAAAGATCATTGTGTTGACTCCCTTCTGGCCAAGACAACAGTGGTTCTTCCTTTCTTTTGGAATTGGCCTGGGACAATTACCACAACCTTCTTAATGGACTGGATTTACTCCCACAAGATCAGGGGTGTTTGATGCAGCTCAACCCCCAAACAACTGCAGTTGACTGCCTAGGTATTAGGGTTGTAACACCTTTTTAGGCACCTGACTTTATGAAGACATGCAGCAAGTATTAATGGAGACCAGAAAACCTCTAGAAAGTCATATGTTAGCAAATGGAAAATGTTTTCTAGTTGGTGTCGACAAGAAAGCCAGCACCCATCCATTGCTGGCATTTTTGTTTTGACTTTGTCTTGAGTTACTGTCGTGTGGCCTGTTTTGCTCTTCTGTCAAGATTCATCTCTCAGTCATTTCTGCATGTCTGTCCATGGATCCCCTTCTTTCAATTCAGTCTTGTCATAATGTTTTTAAAAGGGGTGCTGCATAAAAAGCCTCCCAGATAACCAATGGCTTCTCTTTGTGATCTTAATTTCATGTTAGAAAATCTAACACTTGCTGCATTTGACCCGGAAGATACTACTCTGCTAAGCAGGGTAAAGCCAACCTTAACTGTAGTAGTTCTTTTAGCCTTTTCCTTGACCTTGATATCTTCTCCATCATGGCCCTTGCCTCTGTAAAAGTTTGCTAACACTGCAGTAGGGGAGGGTGTTGCATTCCCGTCTCAAGAAAGAACCTGAACCCATTAGCTAACAGCTTAGAGGACAGAATTTTATTAACACCAATTCCTTCTCTGCCCAAGTGTCAAACATCTTCAGGGTAGCCAGAAGACCAAATATAAGAAAGTCATACCTACAGATGTGAAATAATTCTGTAACTTGGACTAAGTCACAAAGTCTGTGCTTTTTAACATTTTTATTGTGATGCTTCTGAATGATTTAAATCGGTTATTTAACTCTGGAATTGCTTATTCGTCAGTCTGGATTCATGTACATCCATACATTTTCTGATTGTATACTACTCTTGGCTCATGCAGTAGCTTTGCTTTGTCAACTTCATTTAAAGCCTTTTTTTTTTTTTTTTGTGTGTGATTCACTTAAAACCACCAGCATATCCCCCTCCCTGGGATTTAAACGTCAGACTTGTTTTCTTTTAAACCATCAAAATGGCAACTATGAATATCTTTCGTAGCAACACGTGATGGGTCACTACCTTAGTTAGACTTTCTTCCAATCTTGTAAAAAAACACCATATGTGGTCATTTTGTAGACAAAAGGTGTCATCAAATACAAAGCCTTCCTTCATGCCAAAGGTTGTTCAGTAGTACCCTTGAATCGGTACTTTCAACTACTGTTTTTTAATTCCAAATATCAAAATGATGGAGAACATCTATAATATGTTAAATGTGCATAGATGACTTAGTGTACAGAAAAAAAAAGTTTGCCAAAAAAGTGTTCAAGAAAGGGAAGGAAAGCTTCCTCTATCGACATGGCTTATTTGTTGCTGTGGCAAATAAAATTAACCTTTGTAAGATTACTCTGTGCATTTTTAGTAAGTTACCATCAGCAAAGTTCTTCATAAGTATTTTTGCACAAGTCATAAAAGTTGCCATATGGGTTACAGTTCGCAAATTTACTATAAGTTGGAAGTGCAACCCAGAGATGGGACAGGTTTTGGCGCAGGTATACTGCAGGGAGTCCTGTAGCTGCCCAGCTGTGATCGGTATCCAAAAACTGCTTGTGAATCTGTTAACATGTTAAGATTTGTTATTACAGTGACCTTTCTTGAGAAAAACAGCAGAGATGTGTTAAATGCATACCATCATTTTAATTTTCAGAAAGGTCATTGTAGTAGTAAATCTCCTTTCTTCCATCCCCTAATGCATTTTTATGGAGTTGATATTCTTACAAGCATTTTAGTGTTTACAGTTAGTGTTGAAATGATTGTAATGGCTGACCTTATCATATAAACCGTAATGGTCTGCAGTGAATATACTTAACATGGTTGGGACAGAAAAATCTTGACTAATAGAACAAAGATTCTAACAGTGGTGGCAATATAGAAGGACCTTGCACACCAACTAAGGTTCCACTGAATGTTGACATTGGCCTCCTTAGGGATAGGGGCAAATGGGATGACCACTTCCGCCATGAAAAGAACGGAACAGAAACTGGGTAAACCCAAGTGTTATGCTTTATTATTACAGTGGCTTTTCACGGATGATGTGTTTTATGTTAATTTTCTTATACCTCTGTAGTACACTGTTTGTGCATATATCGGAGTCTAATAAAAGTGTTATTTATTACTTTAGATAGAAGATATTGTGTGTTGCTTCACAGCTGAAGGCGCTTTGTATATGTGCTGACCTGCAAAGCCCTCGTGACCAAACCATGCCAACAGTGGGTAAATCCAGCATTACTCGCACCCAGCCGTGGGTTATTGCTGTATGGGACTTCAGGTTTCTGATAGTCAGAGGAGTTATGAACTTCTGCAGATTGAATCTCATAAGCCCTCTGCTGTACCTCCAACCTTGGCTGCCTTTCTAGATACCTTTTCAGCAGCCTCTGTGGCCCCTGATACCTTTTCAGCAGCTTCTGTGACCCCTGATTCTCAACCCTCAGCCCCTAAGAAACCTGATAGATATTTTCCAAGATACCCGATGATTGTAAGTTCTTGTACAAATGTCCTCCTGAGCGTTCTGGAGTCTCTACCTCATCTGACAAACCTTCTGAACTTCTGCTTTTACTATACTACGTCCTTCAGACAAGGACAGTAGAGCTATGAAACATTTAGGTAAAAAGGTGTATACTGGTGCCACTCTGTCTTTTTGGGCTATTAATTACCAGATCCATATGACTAAGTATGTTTTAGCCCTTCTTTCTCAAGCTATCTCTGACCTTCTCTGATTCAGAAGGGAAGGTTCTGCCCCTTTCTTTACTGAGTTCCACCTCTCAAGTGGCTCGCCACTCTATTGAATGTAGTTATGATGCAGCTGATGCCTCCTCTAGGGTTACTGCCTTTGGTTCTGTTTTGAGACATTATTCTTGGCTTCTAACGGGGAAAAGCTGAAAGAAGATTATTGGTTTCTTTTCCAGCCCTTACCTGATGTTAAGGTTAAATTGTTGGATGCTCCTCAGTAATCAGAACCTTTTTAGTTCTGCTGCTGATAAACATTAAGTCCCTCCAGGATAAAGGCAAGGCCTTGCGTGATTTGAAGCTTTTTGTTTCGTCTCCTATCCATAGGTTCTAGAGGAATTATCCTTCAAAATCTGCTTTGTACTTGGACAGCCTTGCCCTCTTCCTAAAGGTAAGAAAGGTAATCGTTGTGTGCCTCCTGCTAAGTCTACTCGGACTCCTACTTCTCAGAAGCCTCCTTTTCAAGTCAAACCCGGTTTTATCTGACAGTTGCTTCCCCTGGTTTGGGTTCCCTTATCCCTTCATCCTACCCTATCCCTTCCCAAGTGGTTAATAATCATTCAAGATTTTTGCTTCTGTCCATCTGCCAAGGATACCTCATGGTGTGAAATTGCTTCCTCTTTTTCTGGACATCCCTCAACCTCCTCAGAATACAGATTCCTTTCTTTCCAGAATTGCTTCAGGGCCTTTTGGCATAGGGCACTATTCAAGTCATGCTTCCTGCCGTGAGAGGGAAGGGGTTTTATTCTAGGATGTTTCCACTCCCCAGGAAGGAGGGCACCTGGAGACCTATTCTGGAGCTTTCTCAGCTCAACACTTTTCTGAATGTCCCGTTCTTTTGGATGTTGTCTCTTCATACCTTGTTCACCAGGCATTCTTATTATCCCTGGGATTCAATGATGCTTATCTTCACATCCTAATTCATCCCCTTTTCAGTAAACATTTATGTTTCTCTGATTCTTCCTTGTAGTTTCAATTCTCTTATTTGCCTTTTGGCCTCTCTGCTGTCCCAAGTGTATTCACCAAATGCCTTGTTGCTGTCATTGCATTTTGCAGGATCAGGAGTTCAAATCTTTCCTTATCTGGACAACCTGCTCATTCAGACTTCATCCCCTGAGGTCTTGCTTCGGCACCTCCAGTTTACAGTTTCTTACAATGACTGGGGTTTACCATAAACTTTCAGAAGTCAGTCCTGATTCCTTGTCAGGATCATGTGTTTCTTGTTTGCAGGATCCAGACTGTTCCCGGTCTGGCAACTCTACCTCCACCCAAAGTGCTCTCTCTCTCTCTCTCTCTCTCTCTCGCTTTGCCTGTCTCTCTCTCTCTCTCTCTCTTACTTTGCTTGTCTCTCTCGCTCTGCCCGTCTCTCTCGCTCTGCCCGTCTCTCTCGCTCTGCCCGTCTCTCTCGCTCTGCCCGTCTCTCTCGCTCTGCCTGTCTCTCTCGCTCTGCCTGTCTCTCTCTCTCTCGCTCTGCCTGTCTCTCTCGCTCTCTCTCTCGCTCTGCCTGTCTCTCTCGCGCTCTCTCTCGCTCTGCCTGTCTCTGGCTCTCTCTCTCTCTCTCGCTCGCTCTGCCTGTCTCTGGCTCTCTCTCTCTCTCTCGCTCGCTCTGCCTGTCTCTGGCTCTCTCTCTCTCTCTCTCGCTCGCTCTGCCTGTCTCTCTCACTTGCTGTCGCTCTGCCTGTCTGTCTCTCGCTAGCTGTCGCTCTGCCTGTCCCACTCACTCTCTCTCGCTCTTGCATTCCGTCAGTCGCTCTGTCTCTTGCTGTCTATCAATCTGTCACTCACTCTCTCTCGCTCACTCGCACTCACCCGTTGTCCCACTCTGTCGTGTGCTCTGTCGTTCTACGTGCGCTCTTTTGTTTTGTCGCGCGCTCTTTTGTTCTGTCGCGCTCTTGCACTTTTGTTCTGTCTCGCTCACTCTCTTGCCTGCTCCCTCTCTTGCTCTGTTTTGCTCACTCTCTCGCCTGCTCCCTCTCTTGCTCTATCTCTTTTGATCTGTCTCGCTCACTCTCTCGTCCGCTCCCTCTCACGCTCTATCTCTTTTGCTCTGTCGTGCTTGCATGTGCTCTCGTACTCTCTCGCCCGCTTGTTTTCTTGCACTGTCGGGCTTGCACTCTCTCGCTCTTGCTCTGGCTGCTTCTCTCTTGCTCTTGCTGCTTCTCTCTCGCTCTTGCTCTGGCTGCTTCTCTCTCGCTCTTGCTCTGGCTGCCTGTTTCGCTCTCTCTGCCTGGCTGCCTGTTTCGCTCTCTCTGCCTGGCTGCCTGTTTCGCTCTCTCTGCCTGCCTGCCTGTTTCACTCTGCCTGCCTGCCTGTTTCGCTCCCTCTGCCTGCCTGCCTGTTTCGCTCCCTCTGCCTGCCTGCCTGTTTCGCTCCCTCTGCCTGCCTGCCTGTTTCGCTCTCTCTGCCTGCCTGCCTGTCTCTCGCTCTCTCTGCCTGCCTGCCTGTCTCTCGCTCTCTCTGCCTGCCTGTCTCTCGCTCTCTCTGCCTGCGTCTCTCGCTCTCTCTGCCTGCCTGTCTCTCGCTCTCCCTGCCTGCCTGTCTCTCGCTCTCTCGTGCATGCACTCTTGCACGCGCTCTCTCTTGCCGTCTTGCTCGTGCTGTCTCGCACTGTCATGCGCTCTGTCTCTGGCTCTCTTGCTCTTTCATTTTCACTCTCTCTCGCTTGCTGTTGCTCTTGCTGTCTCGCTTGCTCTCACTCTTTCTTGCTTGCTCTGTCTGTCTTGCTCTCGCTCGCTCTGGCTGTCTGTTTCGCTCTCTCTCGCTCTCTCACCTCTCTCACTCCATCTCCCTTGCTCTCTCTCATTCTCTGTCTTGTTCTCTCTCTCTCGCTCTCTGTCTCGCTCTCTCTCTTTCGCTCTCTTTCACTCTCTCGCGCTCTCACTCGTGTCTTGTGCTCTCACTCGTCTCTCGCTCTCACTCGTGTCTCACACTCTCTCACTCGTGTTTTGTGCTTTCTTGTGCTCTCACTGTCTCGCTCTCTCGCGCTCTCGCTCTCTCGCGCTCTCGCGCTCTCGCGCTCTCGCGCTCTGTCTCGCGCTCTCGCGCTCTCGCGCTCTGTCTCGCGCTCTCGCTTTCGCTTGCGCTCTCTCTTGCTTGCGCTCTCTCGCTCTCTTGCGCTCGCTCTAGCTCACTCTCACTTGCTCTCACGCTCTGTCTTGTGCTGTCTCGCTCGCTCATGCTCTGTTGCTCGCTCTCGCTCTGTCTCGTGCTCTCTCTTGCTCTATCTCTTGCTCTCTCACTGTCTCGCACGCTTCCTCTCACACTCTCTCACTTTTGCTCTCGCTCTCTCACTCTCGCTATCACACTCTCGCTCTCACTCTCTCGCTCTGTGTGTCACTGTCACTGTCTCACTCTCTCTCGCTCTCACTCTCGCTCTGTCTCACTTGCTCGCTCTGCTTCTGACTCTTGCTGTGTCTCTCTGTCTCTTGCTCTCATGCTCTCTCACGCTCTCTCGATCTCTTGTTCTCTCTCACTCGATCTCTCTCTCCATCTCTTGTTCTCTCTCGCTCCATCTTTTGCTCTGTTTCTCTGTCTCTCTCTCTCGCTCTCTTTGCCTCTCCCTGTCTCTAATCACCTTTTTATGAATCTCTTTTTCCTCCTCTGGTTTCAGTCATGGCTAGGGATTTTTTCAGGGGTCTAGGATTCATAATCTTCACCATTCCTAGTCTGCCTCTGTCCAGACTCAATATGAGAATACTAGAGAGGTTTCTAAATTAAATGAGACTTCAACACTGTCATTTACTGGATTTTTGGGTCATCTCCTTCCATGCATTAAACTCAAGCTTCAAGTGATGGATTCATCAGCTTTCTCTCAAGCCAGCACTTCCATTTCAACCCCTAGTCCCTTCTGAGGAACTTTTTTTGGATTCCTATGACAGGGAGTGGGGAGCTTTCTTCACTTTGCTCAAGGTACAGAGTTTCCGGCCTCATCACAGATCAGATCACATCAACGTAAAGGAGATGAGAGCTCTCCTTTTAGCTCTTCAGGCTTTCCATTGCCCGTTTCTTCCAAGGCCTGTCAGAATCTTCACAGAAACTACCATAGTGATGTGGTATGTGAACAAACAAGGGGGGCACCATTGTACCTTCTTTACAGACTTGATCTTCAGGTCTGTGATCTAGCTGTCCAGTATTCAGTAACTCTTCTGGCTGTATACATTCTTTTTTTCAGGGCAAAATATAGTGGCAGACACAATCAGCAAGTCCAGTACACGGGCTCATGAATGGATGCTTCGCGGAGATGTGTTTCTGGGGGTTGCATTCAGTTTACCGACAGTCCACTTCCCCAACACGTATTCACCCGACACTTCAAATTACTGACATTCCCAAAGCCGACATTACCCGCGTGGCTAGTGAATACTTTGCCATGTAATTGAACTTTGTCCCTTGCCCCCACTGTAGTGCATTCTTGGAGTTGGGATATTTAGTAAGGGGGGTGTGGGGGGCAAAGCCCCCCACATCGATGGGTTTGTTTTCTTTGGATAGTTCTTCCATCACGATGGCCAAATGTTTACTTACCGTTTGGGAAATGTCTGCTTTGAGAATGTCTGTGATTTGATGCGTCTGTAAACTGGGTTTTGGGGGAGTGGACTGTTGGTAAACTGAAAGTAACTCATTTCTGGATATTGCCTGTTGGTGGGGTACTCCACAGGTAGATCGTTTTGCCTCCCCCTTTGAACAGAAAACTTCCTCTTCTTAGCACCAGAGTCTCAAGTTCTGTAGCTTAGAAGGTGGACACCCAATCTTTTCCTTGGATGGAGATGTTTCTGTATCCCTTCCTCTGATTCTGAGAGTCCTGGTCAAAATAAAGCAAGACTCCCCCAAATATTGCTGTTGTCTCCCTTTTGACCCAGACAGCACTGGTTCCCCCTTCATTTTGGCAGGGGCAATCATACAGGTTACCTCACAGGGTGGACCTTCTCACTGTGATCCATCCCCACTTGCCCCACTCTTCAAGCGACTCTGTGGATGATGGGGTTTTGATCCCTTGTAGACACCTTTTTTTTTTTTTTTTTTTTTTTTTTTTTTTTTTTTTATGATGTGCCAGGAAATCATACTTGTCCAAATGGAAAAGATTTTCTGTCTGGTGCCTTTCTCTTTACCTGAATTATTTTTCTGTAGGGATCCATCTGGTTCTCTCTTATTTGTGTGAATTGCTCCATGCTGGGTTAACATATTTTTCTGTTAAAGCTCACCTTTTGGCTGTTTCTGCTTGTCTGCCATTGACTCCTCCTCTTGCCTGTAGATTTGAGGTCAAGCAATTTCTTAAAGGCATCTTTCATATCAGCCCTCCTAGGAACCCCGCTTCACTTTCCTGTGACCTCATTTCTTTGTTGAAAAATTACTCTGGGTCCTTCTGAACGTGGTGCTTCAGCTTCCTTGCAACATTGTACTTGGAAGACTGTTCTTCTTTTGACCCTAACTTCGCTAAGAGAGTTTCTGAACTCCAGGCTGCTGTGACTCTTAGTTTTTCATAGGGACAGGGTGTCTCTTGTAAGAATCCTTCTTTTATGCCCAAGGTGGTTAATGCATGGTCTTTTAATCAGTCTATTAATTTTCCCTCGTTTTTCCTTCTCCACAGTCTGGTAGCGAGAAGGTTCTTCACACAAACTTTGAATTTACATTGACAGCTCAGTTATTATTTGGATAAAACAAAGGCCATTTGCAAATCTGAGCAACTTGTTTCTTTTTATCCCAGATCTCTAGGTTTGGCTGTTTCTAAGCCAACTATTTCTTACTGAATCTCTAAGGCCATTTTTTTTGTTCCTTTCATGGAAAATGTCTTTCTTACTCTGTAAAGGCTCATTCTACTAGAGCTGTTGCTTCCTCTGGTGCCTTTTTCAAAGATTTGTATACCAGTTCCATCCTTGAGGCTGCTACTTGGACTTCTGTCCATACCTTCAATAAATATTACAAACTGGATGTTGTTTTCAGAGAAGTCAGTACAATTACTCCCAATAGAAACATCCACTCTAGCTTACCAACCAGTACTCTCTCAAATTGTCTCAATCCTTGCCTCCCATAACTACCAAATTACATCTTTACAACCAGCCCATTGCCCTCCTAACATTTTATTATCCCAATTTACAAAAAGATAAAACCCAAGTTAAATAAGATGCCCCTAACTCAGATTATTTTACTGTTTCTGCTTGCTGTACTAGTTTTCATCACCAATTATCAAATCAAATTCTTTCAAATACTTAGGACTTCAACTAATCCTCACAAAGAATACCAACATCTACCCAGCCTGCCTTTCTCCATAACACCCTATCTCTACCAACAAACCATATATGATTTATTTTTCTGTAGATATCTTAAAACTAAGCATCCACATTTGAGATCAAATTTCAAACCAAGACCGAAATATAACTGGCCACACACTTCCCTCTGTAAAATATCATTTCAGAAAATTAGCAGAAATATTCACCCCAACACTGGTGCTACTTTTCGTAAAACCATCACTTCCAACCTTTTAAACTAGTCAACTAATACAACTCTGCAAACCCCAAAATAAACCAGTTAATTAATACAACTCGGCAAAGAGTCCAAACTCACCTTATTAAATATAAACCTAAGAATGTGCAAAAATCCATGACCTACATGCTTATCTTGCCGCATACACTCCTGATGTAGTCATAGCTACTGCAGCCTGGGTAAAAAAAAGAAAAAGATGAGATCACCCCCAGGATACAATATACCTAGGAATGACTGACAAAACACGTGTGCTGATGGTGTAGCAATCATTTATAAAAATTCCCTTTTACCTTACTTCCACAGGAAATAGCAAAATTTAACAATTCTGAACTACTAACAACACTCCTAAAAATCAACAATAGGAGCACTATATGTTTAACAGCAATTTATGTGCCACCAGGGAATAACATTGATACTGTTGAAAGCATTGTGTATTGTATATCCCAACAAATTAACCACGAAACTATAATACTTTGGAGACTTGAATATAGACTGACAACTCATAAATTCTACTACCTCCACTGAAACTAAAAATTTCTATGACTTCAGATAATTAGTAACCACACCTACTAGAATCTGTAAAACTTCAGGGAGACCCACAGCATTAGATTGGATTTTTATAAACACAGCAGACAAACTGCCAAAAGTAGGCTGCCTCTCGGGTAGCATAAGTGACCACATACCAACACTTATATTTATTTTATTTATTTGTTTGCATTTGTTAATACGCTAGTGTCCGACTGGGTTGGAAACCCATTTTCAGCACAGATCCGGGGAGAATAGCTCTATCACAGTACACATTAGTTAAAGTACAAGTAGTAAGTAGTAATTGCAGTACTTTTGAAAAGATATTTTAGGCAACTAAAAGCGGTGGCAATGGGGTCTAGTAGCCCCCTATTTTCGCCAATTTAGTTATGGCGACATGGGAGAAGAAATTTATTTTCAACTCTGGGTTTGACAAGGAATGGATTTTGTACCTCCGATGTTCTTCGTGTTTCACTGTTGCAGCCATTACATTAGGGTTATCTGCTTGTAGTAGCCCTCAGTCGGCCTGATTAACAAATTCTTGGGTCCTGCGTCAGTTGCTATGTCTTCTTCCGTGACGTCAGGTCGTCAGGGGTATAAAACATGCCGACGCCATTACATCAGTCTTTCTTGCTGTGTGGTGCCCGAAGCAGAAGCAGTTCGCAAGTGCCGGTCGGCCGACTCCTGAAATTTTAGTTTTCGAGTTTCAGAACCGTAGTCTTCAACTAAAGCTAAGTACCCCGTTGGGGAAACTTTTTCTTGCTCCTTACCAATGTCAGTAAAAGTTAATTGTATTTCTTGTGGAAAGCAAATACCTCACAAAGATTTTCATTCGTACTGTATTCCTTGCCTAGGCCCTGACCACAACGTACCTTGTTGTCGTCTTTATATTTTTGCCTCTAAATATTTCAGTTCTCGGTTCAATTATCCAGAAATGTCGTCGGTTTGTAATCCGACTACCGGTATTCCGAAAAACGCAAAGATAAAGACAGAGACAGGCCGCCTAGGTTCAAAGCTGCCGACGATGCTTCTCCTAAGCCAGTCGCCAGTTCGCCGGTACTCAGTGAGGCACTTTCGCAGCCCCTAATACCCGCTACTTCTGATTCGCAGGCCTCTACTGAGACCCATATGGAGTCTGGTATGCCACAAGATGCTTCAGCTGTGGAACCTGCGGATGTCTCTACCTTGGATGGGTGTGGAGCTGCTGTGCAGGCACCAGCTTCTGAGGGTGTATTCAGGCCTACAGACTTTAATATTAAACAGACTCCTCCTCCTCCTTTAAGGCCAAACCTCGAACCATGCCTAAGAAACCAATGCTCAGGCCTCTCTGCCTAAAAAACAAATAAGAATGGCTGAAGATCTTATAACTCTAATTAGGGGGAAGCCAACCACCCCCTTCTAAGAGACCTAGGGCTGAATTTGTTTATGAATCTTCTGACCAGAATTCTGATTTTTCTGATTCTTCTGGTGATCTGGATTTACCCTTATCTACTTGTGAGGATTCTGATGCAGAGGACTCTATTCCCTCTGCTTCCCCTCCAGAGGATTTTTCTTTTGGTGAAAACTTGCACACTCTAAGGAAACATTTCCACTGGGAAAGCCAGGATTTTTCTGAATCAAAAAAGAGGCTTAGGGATTTCTTACTCTTGCCTCAGCATAGGCCTTTAGCTATACCTCCTGTACTAGACATTGTTGATGCCTTTTCGGAATATAGTTTGGCCCCTGATTCCCTGCCTCCTACTCCCAGAAAACCTGATCGATATTACAGGGTTCCTGATTCTCACAAGTTCCTTTTTAAAAGATCCTATTGCTGATCCAGAGGCTATTTCACAGGGACCCAAGGGCATTAAGGCTTCTACTGCTAAAAATCCAACCCCATTTGATAGAGACTCCAGGGCGCTGGATAGATGGGGTAAGAATGTTTACACTTCTGTAACCTTGGCCATTAGGGCTTTAAACTGTCAGTTTCATATGTTAAAAGTTTCAACAACATGTTATTGAATTGCTTAAACAGAAAATTATGTTGATTTCTGACTGTGCTGAAAATAAAGAATTACAGGATTTACTGCATTCGGCTGAACAGATTGGAAAACATACTTTGCAATGTGGATTTGATTCATTAGAGGCCTCTTGCAGGGCTGCTGTCACTGGGTCTGTACTCAGAAGGCATGCTTGGCTTAAGGAGCAGTCTTTGCCTAATCATGTTAAAGCTAAACTGTTGGATGCTCCCTTAAATCAGGACTGCCTGTTTGGCAACAAAGCTGAGGAAGTTCTTAAAAAGATGAAAGATAAAGCTAAATCTATGCAAACTGTTAGATTTCTTACAGGTTCAGCCTCCAAGATTTAGTAGGCATTGGCCATCTAAGAATTGGTCCATTCCAGCCACTTCCAGGTCTTCTCAATTCAAACCCAGACACAGCAGAAACCCCAGGTTTCAGTCTCAGGGAACGCACAAGACTAAGCAGTGGGGGCTTCCGCATCCAAATCTGGGAGTAGTATGACCCCCCCCCATGCAAAACTGCCTCAATGACTTGCTTTTAAATCTTCCAAGCACTTCTCAACTGAATGCTCATTTAGGCGGAAAGATTGGTCTGCAGGCCAAAAACTGGGAGCTCATTACCCAGGTCAAATGGGTTTTAAATATAGTGTCCCAAGGATACAGATTTCATTTCCACACGTTACCAACACCAGATCTACCCCCACATCAGTGGGCAGAGGCCCAAAAGCAAGTACTTTCTGTCTTGGGCATGGGGGCTATTCAGTTGGTACCAGAAGAGGAAAAGGGACAAGGTTTATTTTCAGACTTTTCCTGGTACCCAGAAAAGACGATTCTTGGCGTCCTATCCTGGACCTTTCTACTCTAAACACCTTTTTGATGATTCCAAAATTCAAGATGCTGACTCTTCACCACTTGCTTCCTATGCTAGGCAAGGATGCCTGGTTGGCAACACTAGATTTAAAAGAAGCATGCCTGCACATCCCTATCAGGGAATCTTGCAGAAGATGCCTACTCTTCAAAGCAGGCTACATGTACTATCAGTTCTCTACACTGCCCTTTGGCTTATCTGCTGTGCCCAGGGTATTCACAAAGTGCCTAGCTCCAGTCATTGCATTTTGCAGTCAAAGAAATATTCAGATATACCCATACCTGGACGATTGTCTAATTCAGGCAGAAAGCCAGGACATACTTTTGAATAATCTGGCCTTTGTACAAAGGGTGTTGACTTGTCTGTGGTACACCATAAACGAAAAAAATCACACCTGGTACCCTGTCAACAAATTATATTCCTGGGAGCAAGCTTGAATACAACTTCCCAGATGGCTTTCCTCACGCCAGAGAAACAGATTCATTTGACAACCTGCATCAAGTGGCCACAAAAACCCTGATATCTGCAAGGCAAATACTGCAAGCCTTGGGGTTCATGGCCTCCTGCATTCTTCTAATTCCATATGCAAGACTGCATATGAGGAAACTACAATGGTACCTAAAAAGCCTATGGTGTCAACATTCTCAGGATCTAGAAGCAATGATTCCTGTCATACCTTACCTACGCCTAGAGTTCCTTTGGTGGGCAGAGGCCTGCCACCAAAACTAGGGACTGCCATTCACACTACCCCCTGCCGCCCAAACCCTAACAGATGAGTCAGACTATGCATGGGGGAGCTCACCTGGCAGGGAAGTGCATTCAGGGCAAACGGAACCCAAGTGAAATGCACCTTCATATCAATCAAAAAGAAATGTTAGCAGTACAGAATGCTCCGACAGCCTTCAAGGACCACATTCTTCCAGGACAACTAATGGTAAAGATGGACAACACCACTGTTATGTGGTACATGAGCAGGGGGGTACACATTTTACCCCCCCCCCCCTCTGCAGACTAGCCATGGCATTGTGGAACACAGCCTTGAGCTACCAAGTGAATTTACAAGCTCCATTCCTGCCAGGAAAACTAAATACACTGGCAGACGGACTAAGCAGAAACCTCATGGATCCACACGAGTGGAAACTGGAACCAAGGATTTTCAACATGTTGACAAGCAAATGGTGAAGCCCAGATATAGATCTGTTTGATCCCCCCCCCCCCCCCCCCCAGAGCTATCAATTGGACAAATTTTGGACAAGGATTTCCCACAAACAAGCTTTGAAAGTGGATACTCTGTCCTTCAGCTGGATAAACCTATCCGTTTATGCCTTTCCTCCTCTGCCTCTGCTCTCCAAAAGATCAAACAGGACAAGCCAAGGACGATTTTGATTGCACCAGACTGGCCACGCCAACACTGGTGTACCCCCTCTTGCACAGTGTGGCATGGCACCTGCCTCAGACTCCTTCCCTGTTGTCTCAGCAGGAGAACCAGATTCTGCACTGGCAGCTTCAAACACTGAACATAGCAGCCTGGCTAATTACCTAATCTCTCCTCTGCCATCCCTCAGTAAACCAGTGATGGATATCATTTTAAAGGTAAAGAGGCCTAGTACTAGAAAATCTTATGCTGCAAAATGGAAAGGATTCGGTGCCTGGAACCAATCTCAAGGGATGAGCACAGCAGTGCCCAATTTACCTCAGATTTTACAATACTTAACTGAGGTGCTTCACAAGGGCTTGTCCTTTTCCTCCATCAAAATTCACGCCCCAGCCATTTCAGCTCATTTTAACACAGAACCTCCCCTCTTCTCTCACCTACTGCTCAGGCAGTTCCTCAGAGGTGCCAAGAATTTAAGGCCACCCAGGAGAGCTCCAACTCCAGCCTGGGTCCTTAACTTTGTCTTAGAGAAACTCACTATTACTCCTTTCGAGCCAGCTGCTACTGCAGATTTAAAATTCCTTTTTTGGAAGACAACATTCCTTTTAGTAATCACTTCAGCAAGAAGGGTATCTGAATTACAGGCTCTTATGGCAGTGGAGCCTTTTATCATCTTTCATGCGGACAGAGTGTCCTTCAGAACCAATCCCTCCTTCATGCCCAAGGGGGGTGTCCAGCGTGGCTCTTAATCAGTCCATCCATTTGCCAACCTTCTTTTCTAATCCACAGAACAAAAGGGAATGGATACTGCACTCCTTAGATGTGCACAGACAACTTAGAAATCTGAACAACTGCTGGTGGCATTTGCTGCAGGGACGGAGGGGAAGGCTGTTTCAAAGCAAACCATTTCTAAATGGATAGTCCATTGTATTCTTTTGTGCTATAAGCACCATGGAAAACCTATTCCACAGGGCATCAGACCCCATTCATCCAGGGCTGCATCTACCTCTACAGCCTTTCTCAGAGGCTTTCCTACCAGGGACATCCTAGAAGCTGCTACCTGGAGTTCTGTATATACTTTCACCAAGCATTATTATTTGCCAATTTTCTCTAAATCTAGAGCTGGCTTTGCCACTACAATCTTGCAGGGCCTTATAGCTGGTCCTAATGCTCTTTAAATTCCTCCTCCCAACCTTAGCTTTGGGAATCTACCCAAATGTAATGACTGCAACAGTGAAACACGAAGAACATAGTACAGTTGTGTACACTTACCATAAATGTGGATGTTAGAGTGTATTCACTGTTGATGTCCTGGTTACTCTCCCTCCAGCCCCCTGACTTCTTTTGGCTATACCTCTACTCTCCTTTACTATGCTTAAAAGCTTTTCGGTGTATTTGCTTTTTTGTTGGAGGTATAATTGTGTGTGTGTGTGTGTATGTATATATATATATATATATATATATATATATATATATATATATATATATATATATATATATATATATAATACATATATATATATATATATATATATATATATATATATATATATGTATGTGTATATGTATAATATATATATATATATATATATACATATATATATATACACACACGCACACACATATATATATATATATACACGCACACACACACACACGCACATATATATATATATATATATATAAAAATATAGATATAGATATAGATATATATAGATATAGATATATATAGATATAGATATATATATATATATATTTATATATATATTTATATACATAGATACATGTGTATATATTTAATTGCTTCTCATTATGGGGGCACCTGACATCTGGGGCAAGAAAAACTGATGTAATGGTGTCGGCTGCATGTTTTATACTCCTGACGACCTGACATCACAGAAGAGGAGACAACAACCGACGTAGGACCCTAGACTTTGTTAATCAGGCCGACTGAGGGCTACTGCAAGCAGATAACCCTAATGTAATGACTGCAATAGTGAATACACTCGAACATCTACATTTATGGTAAGTGTACACAACTGCACTTTACCTTGATGATATTTTTGTTCTTTGGAAAGGGGTGGAACCAGTGGTGAACAACTTTTACAAATACATTAATCAAGTTTGTTCGTACTTTAGGTTCACACATTTTTCTACTGAGAGTATTGATTACTTGGACGTCACCATTTTTAGAAATAGGGTAATGGGATATTTTACATCCAGAGTTTTTCGTAAACTGACCTACACTTAACAGTTTTTTGGCCTTTGATAGTAACCTGTTGAGGGGGCAGATGACCTGAGGGGCCAGAATGTGTTCAACTTTGATAGATTTTAAATGTGAATTAGGTAACCTCACACAAATGTTTTTAGATAGGGGCTACCCCAAGGTTCTTGTTCAGTTCTTGGGGGCAGAAGTTCTGCAGGAATGAGGGGGATTTACACCCTTATTAGGTAGTGATAAGATACCAGCAGAGTCCAGACAGAACCAGGATGGTAATTTTTCAAATGCCATGGTAACTTATTTTGGACCCCTAAGGCAAACAGTACGGAACATCGTGTCCAAAAAATGGATCATTTTGGAAGGCAACAGTGGGGTATATAGTAGTTTAGGAACCTCACCACTTTTTGTCTACAAAGTAGGGCCCAGTATGAAACCTTATTTAGGACATACTTTGTTTTTAAAGGATAGTGATAAAGGGACCCAGAAATGTGCAGCATGCAAGTACTGTCCGTACATTCTGGAGGAAACGCCAATTATGTTGAGGGAATTTCAGACTAGGGTCTATCTGGTTATTGGTAATTGCAGTAGTAGGGGAATTGTATATTTGAGTGTATGTCAAGGGTGCCAAGGGTTTTATGTTGCTAAAACTGAAAGAGCACTACATAAGCGGATTTACGAACATTTTATATACCATTGAAACCAAAAACCCAACAATTCTTTTTACAAGCACACACTGACTTGTACTGGACAAGCCAGGTTCAAGTTTGGTATTTTAGAAATTATTTACAAGGATCCCAGGGGAGGGGACTGGGGTAATAGGATTTGTAACAGTGAGATTAGATGGCAATTGAATTAGGAGTTATTTACCCATACTGGTATCAACGAACACTTCTCATTGGTACCGGTTTTAAAAGACAAAGCACAGATATATATTATGTTGGAATTTGTTGATGATAATGGGTAATTTTTTACATTGTATAGTGTAAAGGTTTTTGTGTGTACTGGATGGGTTAAAATGTGTATTAGAGATTGTTTAATCAACATCAGTTGATTTTAATTGTGTTAATTGGGGGTGTTATTTAAACAGTCACAATGGTGAAGCACTTCGGTTTGATAAAGTCCGCGATTTACGTGGACGAAAGCGCTTTACCATTTACTGCTGCTGTTGTGGCCATTTGTTGGATTACGTCTTAGGAATAAACATTTATTTTATTTTACAGGACTGTGGACTTTTCCATCTATTATTGTGCTGTGGCTGATTTCGACAAGGGTGGGGAGTTTTTTTTTTTTTTTTTTACAAGTAGCAAATAATATGTAACAAAGTATAACAAGATAAAGAAAAAAAAGACATATGGTATTAGAACTCACCATAACCTAGGTAAATTTATTATTTATAATCATATACGAAATACAACCAATTTCAGCAAAGATATTTTCAGCGAAACAATAAAAAAAATATAACTGGAGTGTACTTGGAACAATGCTGCTAGATACTGCTGTAGAACACTTTAATGACATATTCTTACAGATCTTAAATCTAGCAGCAGTATGTTACAAGAGTTAAGCCCAACCCTGCACCATGGCTGATAAAGGAAACAAAAATGACTCAACATTAATATGTGCGGCCTCAACAATAATTAAGCTCCAAGCCATTACCCAAAACTCTTTCTCCTTTGTAGAAACCAGGCTCGGAGAATCAAATCTCCTACTCAACCCCAAGAAAACTAAGTTAATGCTTTTCACCTCAAGAAGTTGCCAAAATCAAAAGTAATCCTTACCATAAAATCAGCAAATAATGCTATCTATTGAAACAGGAGCTCGCATTAAAATTCTAGGCATTGCAATAGATGACCGTCCCAAATATGACCAACATATACTGCACACCAGAAACTAGGCTTCCTTTATACGATCAATAATTCCTTACAGATACTGCAAGAAAAATTCTAGCCACCATTTTCTTACTTCCTACACTCTTGTATGCCGCTCTTATCCTAACAAACTTATAGTATTCAGAGAAAGAAATTTGCTTCCTGCTGCAATAAAATCACTAATTTTGCCACCAGTCTCCCTCATAGGACCCACCATTGTATTTAAAGCAATTAAACTGTCTTTAACTGCACAACTGTCTAACATATTCACAGCTAACTACAGCACACAAACTCCCATCATCCAGAAAAATGCCCTGCAAGGGACCTGTGTTCTAGTAACAAATTCTTATTACTTACAAATAAGTCAAATTATGTTGCAGGAGACTTGCTGTACTCTGAATGCATTACTAAATTCTGGAATAGTATCCCCATGCAAATAAAACACTCTGACAAACTCTGTAGTTTTAAACCACTGCTTAAACATTTTAACCAATCCTGGTCCTATACATGCTCATCACAAGGTTAAAACTTTGTGTTTATTGTATGATACTGTCCAAATACTCTCCATAATCATAATATTCCCAGCCGCTTACTGAAATGACGACAATGCAGTTTTTGTACATAACTGCTGCCTGTACAGTCCATTAAGTTGCATGTATGCTTCCTGTTTAGTAACCTCCACCTCTGTAAAATATTTGAACGTATAAATGTAAATAGGAATGTAACTACTGTGTTTGACTAGCACTTGGTGTAATGCAATGTAAGCAAATGGAGCTTTTCTCACAAGGCCTGTGCTTAAATGGGTATTACCCATTCCAACTTTCCTGGTAAACAGACAAATAATTAATAATGCAGAAAAAACAGCAGCGAGCCAAACTCACAAAACAGGGCATTTTAATACCAGTAATCTTACAACAAGTAAAAGCAGTCTTGGTTTAGCACTGTCATTTGGAACTTTAGACATCTTCAGAACCATGATTCAATAGGAAAAAGACAATCTGAAGAAGTTAACTTCATTTGATCAGCAACCTGTGCGTTTCGGATCCGATACGGATCGAAGCCAGCAGCATACCAAGCAAAAGATCGAGCTCCAAGCTCCTACCCATACTACACTGCAACCTCCTTCCAGTCCCCAGATCTAGTTTGCCGCGGCTTCGCCAGCATGGGATTTTTGAGCTCCAGGCAAGTTGCCAGGGATTTTTCTAAAACTTTGGTCTGTGTGTGCCCCTTTTGATAATTTTAGTAATAAATATTAGTTTATCCCTGTCTACGGTTACCGTCAACACTAATTATTCTTTTTTGTACTTATAAAGTTAACTTTCTGTTAGTGTAGGCCTCCCTTCCCGCCCGTATAGTGTGTGTGTGTGTGTTCCCTAATATGTCGGAAAGTCAGAAAGTGACTTTCTCTAAGTGCACAGTGTGTGGCCACAAGCTGTCGCCAGCCGATGGTCTCACACTGTGTGTAGTTTGCTTGGGGGTGTCCCATTTGTCATCTGGCTGCAAAATCTGTGTGGCCTTCAATCCCGAGCCCTGCAGGATCGCAGGAACAAGTTAATTCTGGCGGGTCTTCTACCCGCAGAATCAACTTCTGCCTCTTCTGCTGCTTCCTCATCAGCCACGGCTGTGGCTGTCCAGCCTTCAGGCCCTCCTCCCCTGTCCGGGACTCATCCTCCCAGCTTACCACAGGGAGAGAGAGAGGCCAAGAAAGAGAGAATAAAAGAAAAACACAGGGAGACATAGAGACATTCAGAGAAAGAAAAAGATAAAGATAGAGAGAAGAGCCGCAAGCGGCAGGCCGAGTTGGATCCAACGGCCCCTCCCGCTAAGGTGATTTTTGTCTCCTGTAAAAGTTACCAGGCCATCCTCTCCTCTGCTCCGTTCAACACGTCTTTCGCCGGAGGAGGAGGCTAGATCACCCTTGCGGTCTTCTTCGCGTTGGCTCTCCCGGCGTCTTTGGCATCCTCTAGATTGACTCAGAGCATCTCTGAAGCAGACATGGATCGGATGATGCGAAGATTTCTACAAACTCAACTGCAGATGGGGTGTTGCTGGCTCCCCCCCCCCCCCGGTGTGGGGAGTTCGGCTCTGTTTTTTGCCTCTATAGCTCCTTCTCCGATCCCCCATCTGAGTGTATGGATCCGAGGAGCCCCGGAGTCAGGGGGTCGGCGGTGATGGTGCCTTTGGCATCGTCGCCAGCCATGCCCTCGAGTCTGTCAGATCCGCTTTCGGATCCGAGCTCTGTGAGCCGAGAGTTGGGCATCAGATCCGAGGGGATGAGTGTGTCATCGGCTCCAATGTGATGGGGGCATACCGTCCCTTTGGGTCTGGCCATTCCAACTTCAGCTCCGATCCCTTCGTCGGATCCGAAGGTCTCTGCTACCCTCACCACCAGTTTCAGGGAGGCCGGTTCTCCCTCGGCATTTGATGTTGTGGAGAGGGTTCTCTCTGAACGATCGAGATCCCTCACTCTGTCCTCTGGGTCCATCCTTGCTCCCTTGCAGCTGGGTTTGTCTTCCGTCACCCAGTCCCCCCAGGGACAGCCTGTGTCTATTGCGCCCTAGCCAGTTCCCTTGGAGGAACACAAAACCATTTGTGAGCCCTCCCTGGAGAGTCCACCCGAGGAGGTCCCTCACAAACGGCAGTGTAAAAGGAGGCACTTGGACTCCCCAGAGTCCCTCACTGAGGCTACCAACTTGAAGGAAGGGGAAGATTCCCCCAAATTACCCCCCGAAGACGTCTCCTTTGGAGACATTATGGAAATCCTTCGCCGGAGGGGGGGGGGTCTGCCCAAAAACCTTCCTCTGACGAGTCGGAATTCCTGGAGGCGTTTGACACAGGCCCCTCTACCTCTTGGGTGTCCCCCCCCCCTGCCGACCCTCTGGTGGACCTTATCACCACCAGAGCTTCGTAGGAACCGGACACTATGGAGCCTATACCCAAAAGGCCAGACAGAATATTGAGTCCACTGGCAGATAGAGCTTCTTGGAACAGGGGTTCCCCGGTTGATGCCATGGTGGTGGCGGCAGCGGCCATCAAAAAGGAACTCACCCAAGAAAGTTCCTTGGTCCACCCCCCAGACAAGGAGTCCAGGGCTATGGACTGTCTTGGAAAGTGGACTTTTCCTTCAGCCACCTTTTACTATAAGGATGATGAATTATTTGGCCCACATAACTCGACTGCAGCGAGACCTCATGAAAGAGTACGCAGAGTCTCCCCCGGAGTCCATGTCGGCCAAGGATAAATGGACCTTCTCTGCTCGTATGGCCACTCTCAAGTCTGTGTCCAATACGTCCATGCGTTTACTCTCTCATGCCACAGAGGGAGCCGCTAGGGCTAGCTGGTCCAGTATCGCCTTAAGGCATCACGCTTGGCTCCGTCTTTGCGACCTCTCTGAACCCTTCAAGGCACCCTTCGCTAACGCACCCTTTGACGGTTCGACCCTGTTCGGGAAGTCTGTCTGCGATACGCTTGTCCAGAGCGAGAAAGACGGGAAGACGCTGTCAGCCATCGGGATCTGCTTCTCTAGCCCTCAGAGGTCCTTTTCCAGGAACCAGCGAGGGCAAAAGAAGCTGTGGTTCCAGAAAACTCAGCAGTCCCAGAACTCTCATGACACCCCCCCCCCCCCCCAGAGGCAGAGGGGGACAAGGTGGATGCCGACCCAGAGCCAGAGAGGGGCCAAAGAACTTCGGGTCACGTGAACTTTTTTCAGAGACACCTGCATAGCAGCCCTGAGGGTTTGCATGTCTGCTCCTCTCTGGAGGCAGTCGGGGGGGCGTTTTTCGATGCACCTAGCCCAATGGGAGCCCATCACGACAGATCGCTGAGTGCTTCGAATAATATCTAGAGACTATTCTATTCCCTTAATAAACAAGCTCCCTTACACAAGGCGCCTCCCGGACATCCCACCTGCTCAGAGGGAGGCCGCGGCCTTGGAAATACAAAAGCTGCTAGAAAAAAGAGCCATTCAGCAGGTGCCCCCAGACCAGTCTGGATCGGGCATCTATTCCAAGTTCTTTTTGGTGCCAAAAAAGATGGGGGACTGAAGGCCGATTCTCAACCTGTCTACAATGAACCTGTTCGTTGCCAAGGAAACGTTCCAGATGGTCACGCTTCAATCCATCTGCCCTTCCTGCAGGAGGAAGACTGGTTGTGCTTGATAGAGCTCAAGGATGCGTACTACTATATTCTGATGGACCGGCGATCCAGGAGGTTCCTCCGCTTTCGGCTAGGGGCCAGTCATTATCAATTCAGGGTCCTACCCTTTGGTCTCACCACAGCCCCCAGTGTGTTCACCAAGGTCATGGCAGTTGTAGCGGCCCACCTGAGACTTCAGGGCATTTAGGTCTTCCCATACCTGGACGACTAGCTCTTCACTGCCCCCACCAGGCATCTACTCTTGCTAGCCAGAGATTTCTTTCTCCGGATATCACCTTGGCTAGGGATTACCATAAGTCTCAGGAAGTCTTCCCTTCAACTTGTTAAGTGTTAGACTTCATAGGGGTGAGAATAGATTCTTAACAGGCCAGGGCATTCTGAACCCCAGACAGACTACACAGCCTGGCACTTCATGTATTAGTGCTTCTGCAGTCCTGTGCACCCCCTGCAGAATTGGTCCTGAGAGCCTTAGGTTTCATGGCAGCAGCTACCGACCTTATCCCTTGTGCTCGTCTGCATATGAGAATTCTACAGTGGACGTTGCAAGTTCAGTGGTCGATTCTTCCTCAACCTCTATAGATTTTCCGATCCCTCTGAGCAGAGTGCATAGAAATTCTCTCGCGTGGTGGCTCCAGTCTTGGAATTTGCAGGAGGGACGTCCCTTTATTGTGCCCCAACCTCAAGCCACGGTGACCATGGACGCCTCCCGCCTAGGGTGGGGGGGGGGGGCATTGTTCGGGCAGGACTGTTCAAGGCACATGGACTTAAAACAAGACCATTCTGCATATAAATGTTCTAGAGATGAGAGCGGTCCTTTTAGCATTGCAGGCCCTTCATGCTTATCTCCCTCTGGGAACTATTGCGATCCAGTCAGACAATATATCAGTGGTTTGGTATATCAACAAACGGGGGGGAACCAAGTCTTATCCCCTTTGTTGAGAAGCCATGAGAGTCTGGGAATGGGCGATCTCCTCCAACTGCTTTCTGATAGCAATACACATTCCGGGTTGGTCCAACACCTTGGCGGACAAATTGAGCAGAACTATCCTTTCTCCCTACGAGTGGTCTCTGAAGCCTTGTGTAGCGGAACAGATCTTCCTCAAGTGGAGTCAAGTCTTGCTGCGATCTTTTCGCATCGCCTTCCAACGCGAAGTGCAGTGAGTTTTTCGCTCTAATCCCCCCGATGGGGGGAGCCCCCAGAAATGCTCTTGTTCATGCTTGACCACCCTGTGTTCTTTATGCGTATCCCCTGCTCCCGCTCATGATAAAAGTCTTACAGCAAGCTTGCCGGTTGGGGAGCAGATTGATCCTCATAGCCCCATTCTGGCCTCATCAAGTCTGGTTCCCCTGCCTACGGTCTCACCTCATAGCTCCACCTTGGATCCCGTTACGGATCTGATTAGTCATCCCTCGGGAATGCTTCCTCCAAATCTGGACAGTCTGAAGCTCACAGCTTGGCTGCCCCAGTTCCACTAGTTGCTAGGACTCCCAGTATCTCTTCTCCTGTTAAATTTATCTTGGTTGCAGCACATAAATCCTCTGCCAGGAAAATTTTCTGTAGCAAATGGAGACTCTTCTCAATTTGGGCTTCACAGAGAAATCTAGATCCTTTGACCGCTCCGATCCCAGCGGTATTAGACTTTTTGTCTCATCTTCCAGCAAGGAGCCATCTCTTCCACAGTGAAGGTCCAAGCTGGCGGCTATTTCTCATTTTCATGTAGGGGATAATTTAGGCACTCTTGCTGCTGCCAGAATTTGTAAGACCTTTTTGAAAGGCACTTTTCTTCTGAGACCTCCTATTAAGAATCCGTCCCCGCCATGGGATCTGACTGCGGTTCTTCAGGCCTTAGTTGTGCCTCCTTTCGAGCCCTCTCCATCAGTTGACATAAAATTTTTGTCATGGAAGACTGCTTTTCTGGTAGCTATAACTTCAGCCAGGAGAGTGTCTGAGCTTCAAGCTCTTTGTATGAAACCCCCATATCTTGTGTTTCATAAGGGCAGGGTGTCTCTCAGGACTAAACTATCTTTTCTCCCTAAAGTTGCTTCTGAGACCAATATTAATCTATTAATTTGCCTGTCTTTTTCCCAAATTTTCAGAACAAAGGGGAATACAAACTTCATTTGCTGGATGTTCACAAGCAGTTACGTTTTTATTTGCACAGGACAGCGGTCTTTCGTAAATCTGATCAACTTTTTGTTTCTTTTGCTAAGCCCTTTTTAGGGAAACCAATTTCAAAAGTGACTCTTGCTAGGTGGATTTCCCTGTGTATCCTGCAAGCATACAGAGAGCTTGGTTTACCAGAACCAGTAGGAGTTCATACTCATTCTACACGTTCTATGGCAACGTCTACAGCATTCTTGTCTAGAGTTTCCCTGGATGACATTTGCTCAGCGGCTACCTGGGCGTCCTCTCACTTTTTTTACTCCTTATAAACTGGATTTGGTGTCTAGAGGAAGGGCTTCCTTTGACTCTGCAGTGCTCCGGAATATCCTTCCTTAAGGGCCTCCCAAGATTTCGGGTAGCTGGGGACTCTGTCCCACAGGTTGCTGATCAAATAAAGTTAACTACTTTGGATAAAGAAGTTATGTACTCACCATAACGTTCCATCTGAGTAGATAAACTTCATTTGTCAGCAACTGTCCCTCCCTCCTTCCCCCTTACCTTGGCGTTACTTTTGCTGAGCTCGATGTTTGAAGTTCACGAGCTGGAGGTTTGTCCTTGGTTCAGGGGTCTCATGTTAGTTTGTTGGTGTCACATGTGGAGTGGCAAACTCGATCTGAGGATTGGAAGGAGGTTGCAGTGTAGTATGGGTAGGGGGGAGGAGCTTGGAGCTCGGATCTTTTGCTTGGTATGCTGCCTGCTCAGATCCGAAACCCACAAGTTGCTGACAAATGAAGTTTACCTACTCAGATGGAACGTTATGGTGAGTACATAACTTCTTTTTGAAAGCAAATGAAGGGGTACACACCCCCCCCCCCCCCGTGGGGAAGGGAATCAAGTTGGCTGAAAACTGAGCTATTTAAAGCTGTCTAGTATATAACAAAGCAAAAATATGGAAGTTAAAGGGAATGAAAAAAAATACAAAGAAATCAAAACAATAATATGCACTGAAATATACAATAGAAGTGTGTGACCATTTAAAATTTGTTGGTTCTCTTTTTTTAGTTTATTCGTAAAAGATATGCCATTACTGATCCCCAGTGCCAAGTGCACTCTTTATCTGCTCATTATATGCTATAGAAGTTCTGATAGATCCTCTTATCAAGGGCATTAACAGTTTTCCCAACATAGGCACTTACTGAATTAAATAAGAGGTGCAAAAGGTGGAAGATTTAACTGCTTTTCTCTAAGTGGTATACCCGGCTACTTGTATATAATACCGTGCTTTCTGTGTTGGCAGAACTATTAATGCCCTCAATAAGAGGATCTGTCAACACTTGTACAGCATACAGCGGGCAGATAATGAGTGTTTGCCAGACATTTCCTCATATTTGAGGGTTTCACCAAGTTTGTTTCTTGCAGTCGAGCAGATACAAGTTTCAGCATACTCCAGTGATTGGAAGAATATGCTTCTACACCAGGAGATGCTATGGCAGTTGAAATTAGATGCCACTTTTCCACTGGGGATCAATGATGGCATATCACAAGTGAACTAGAAAAGAGAGCCAACAGATTTTTAACTAGTTACACTTCTGTTGCATATTTCAGTGCATATTATTGTTTTGATTTTTTTGTATTTTTTCATTCCCCTTAACATCCATATATGTGTATTGCTTTTTTGTTATACTAGATAGCTTTAAATAGTTTGTGGGGTTTTCAGCCAAGTTTAAATCGGTCATCCCCACGGGGGGCGTGTGTACCATGTCGTTTGCTTTCAAATGTTTTTAAATGTCTTTTCCTATTGAATTGTGGTTCTGAAGGTGTCTAGAGTTCAATATGAAAGAGCTAAACCATGATCGTTTTTACTTGTACGATTACTGGCATTAAAGTGTTGTGTTTTATAAGTTCGTCTTGCTGGTGTTTTTTCTGCATTATTAGTTGAGTTTTTCACCAGTTCCAGGATTCCTTATCTATTTCTCTTTTGTACATAAACTAAGTAGTTAAGTACACATCATCATAGTCAGTCTTTTTCCCATTTTTTTCGACATGGGGTCGGGGTATTGTGTTAACTGTTGCCAACTCTCTCGATTCAGTGCCACACCTACTGCCTTCTTCAACATTCATGCCTGACTGTTGCAGGTATTCTTTCACACACTCCATCCACCTATTTGCTGGACGTCCTCGCTTACTCTTACCTTCTTTCTGTCTGTCCAAAATCTTCCTCATCAGATTGTTTTCTGCTTTTCTGCACGTGTCCAAACCATGGTAATCTGTTGTCTATGATCTTTTTTCTGCAATTGAAGCTACTTTGGCTTCTGCTCTTATGTCCTCATTTCTTCGTCTGTCCCACAGTGTGCATCCGAACACCCTAATCGGGCACTTCATTTCCATCACTTCTAGCTTCAACTGTTCTGCCTTTACTGCCCAGGTTTCTGTACCATTCAGTAGTGCTGGTCACCACTGTCTTGTAGACCCTACTTTTCAGCTTCTTTGGCATTCTTCTGTCATAGACTGCACCTGAGACAGTATGCCAGTTGGATGCAGCCCCTCTGATTCTAGCTTTGACCTCTTCATTCAGACTTCCCTTTTCCTCAACCACCTCTCCCAGATACTTGAAGCTGTTTACATGTTCCACTACCTTCCCTTCTGTGCCTTTTCTCGACTACTTCTGATTTCCCCAATTTGCTTTCATTACCACCGTCTCATCTATGCTTAGTTTCATCCCATGTGCCTTCAGTTTTGCATTCCATTTTCCTATCCTTTGCTGAAGTTCTAGTTCAGAGTATGCCTGTAATGCCACATCGTCTGCATACAGCAACTTTGTTGATCTTTCCCCTTTGACCTGCTTGCTAATGTAATCCACCACCAGTATGAACAGCAGTGGGCTCAGAGCTGAACCCTGATATACACCCACTCTCACTGGGAACCCCTCCGTGAGGCCAAACACTGTTCATACTTGAATTATTGGGTCCTTGTACATAGCCTGCACTAATTCTACCAATGTTTCTGGAACTTCAAAACTTTGAAGTCCCAGAAGTAAAGTACACCTTAGTTTGAAATCAAGAAGGGGTGGGCTTTACTCTCGGCAAGCATCACAAAGCATTCCTACTTAATTTTGTATCTAGAGCTCCAGATATACTTGTGTGTGTGTGTGTGTGTGTGTGTGTGTGTGTGTAATGTTTTTATATTGCGTTCATGATTATATGCAGTAGTAGACTGAAAATAAATTACATTTTTATTGCATCTTAATAGATTCTGATATTGACGAGTCTCCACCAGTGAAAAAGAGCACAGTGGTGTCCAAGAATTCCTCATCTAAACTTGCTACAAGTCTACTAAGGAGGGAGTCTGTTGACTGTGTTCCTGAGACAGGTAAGTTTTTCATAAGCCTTTTTTGAGAATGTTTCAGAAAGGAAAAAAAAAATTATGAAATCTGTTATAAAACTGGAAGAATGCACAAACCTGTAGCACTTTAATGCAGATCATAATGTGCTCGTGTGTTTGATACATGTATGCCTTCGCTCTCTAGGTGAATCTTGGCATCCATGTTAAGAACAACACAGTACAGGGTTGTGATCGGTGAGACTATCATGGTTCTGTGCAGGTCATGGAGCTTTATCTGCTCCATGTATTATTAGTTACAAGGGAAAAAATTACTAAGTATTTTGCTGGCTTTCAAAGTGGTAACACTTGGCGGACTCTGTCAGAAAGGCAGTGTTACCCTGTCACATTTGCACTTTCCTTTAATGGCTCTCTACTGTCTAATTTTTCATAGAGGTCCAGAATATTGCTTCATGATTTTGGTCAGTTCTTCATAAAATCTGTGGTTTTCAGACAAACCAGAGGATTGAAGCCACTGAGTAATGACATAGATTTGAATTTCAGAGCTTGAATCCTTCACATTATGTAGGTGAACACATCCTGTTACTCTACCAACTTTCTACATTTTTATTAGAAATTAGGGACACATTAAGGGTACAGACAGCAGGCAGAAGCCAATCTTTACTCTGCTACTGTCATTTGGTGGTCAGTACAGGCAGATTTTACTGCTGAGAAATACTTTATCTTAATATAAAGCAGGGGATTCTTAACTTTAAGATTGTGTTGCATGTGCTTAACTGGTTTGCATTTTTCCGAATATTGGAGTGTAATCAGGACACTCGCATTACTTTTGAATATGTGCATATCTTTAGCAATTATGTCCAGAAGCTTGAAAAACTGTCATGAATTCTTTATATTCTTCATGCATTCTGTAATGTTGATTTGCTTTCTAAAATGCAGTATTGAAATGTGTGCTTGTATTAAAGAACATTCCGAGTAAAAAAATGTTGTAGATTTAATTAGGTTGTTAGAGAAAAAATAAAGGTATGAAGTATTTGATTGGTAGATGTTCTTGCTATTACGTGCTGTTTATAACTGCATGGCATATGGTTTACAATAGTATTCCGATTATTAGCAATTTTGTTGTACTATATGGAACAAATGTATTACTGTCTCAAGACTCGCATAAAGGCATTGCATGCAAGAAAGAGTTCATTGAATTTGGTACATTCCAGTGAATCACTTTTCAATGAATGCTGAAACAAAAAAACTTATCCCTGTCAATTGGTTCATATTTGCAAAGCATAGAATGAAGTGGGGGGCAGGAGATGCCAGGGGCTTTGGCAGTGCACTCCCTTAACTATGTAACCTGCTGTGAGTTTGCAGGTCCTCGGAGTAAATTAAAATTATTGCAGATCAAGTGTTTGAATGGACTTTGTTTTGTCATTCTGAGAAGAGTAGATTACTGATGCAAATAATTTCATATGTCTGTTAGTATGCTATGACCGAATTTGGTATGATATTCTGAATATTGGTGAACAGTTGCACACAGGCTAAAGTTGTATGCAGAGGTTATTTGAGTTTAACTGGACAGTCTTGTGGGATTTTTTTTTTTTTCTTTCCCAAGGGAGGCCCAGTGAGACAGTATCATTAAGTACACATTCCTTTGTTACAAGCATTAGTACACCAAAGTTGCAGAGATTCTACTTCGGAACAGTTGTGCGTTATGATTACAGTGACTGCTGAGAGTAGTTAGTAATGCATAGAAGGAAATATACTAAGGTTATGTTCACAGTTCTTGGGAATTGGCTGTAAATGCGTTTTTTTTTTCTTTGCTTGCTGCTTTGTCGTTTGCTCATTCCTCCTTCACTGGGGTGAAGGTCACCCAAGAGGGGCCATCATTCAGGCAGCCATCTGGGATGGTTTGAGATCTTTTTTGCATGTTTTTGTAGACCTGCCCCTCACATGAACCTAGGAAAGTGTCAGAAGGAGATGTGCAGTGGATGACCGTGAAGGACCCCCCCCCCCCCCCCCCCAAGTATGAGCAGGGCTTTCCTAAGTATCCACCGGGGGAAATGGAGCAAAATAGTGTGGTGCTGAGTGTGCGCAACCCCATCCACCCCTCTCAGGAGAGGTGAGTGGACTGTGCTCCTTCACTTGTCACCTTCCCTGTCTAGCCTCTCTAGTGTCAGAGCTGCTATTCAACCCTAGTTGTTTGAGTCACAGTCAAAATTGGCTGTAAATTTAATTACATTACAAATGCTGTACAACATAAATTTGTTTAGCCTTTGATTATTGGAGATGTTCATCGTGTTTCACTGTTGAAGTCATTACACTTGGGTTATCCTGCTGGCAGGCTACCCGCAGTCGGCCTGAATTCCAAAGTCTTGGTCCGGCGTCGGTAGCTGTCGCCTCTTCCCTGACATCAGTGCGCCAGGGGTATAAAAGATGCAGCCGACAACATTTTCTTCAGTCTTTCTTGCCGTGCGGTGCCCGAAGCAAAAGCAGATGTTCTTCATCTCACATTGCTGCAGTCCTTACATATGGGTAGTCCGCTGTCCTCGGTCGGCCCGAATACCAAAGTATTAGGCTGACGTCGGTCAAGGCGCTTAAAACTGACATCAGGACGTCAGGGTACAAAAGCGCATGACCGACGTAATTTCCTCAGTCTTTTTTGCCGCATGGTCCGATGCAGAAGCAGCGTTGCAAGTGCCGTTCGGCGTTCTGAAATTTTTCGAATTCGGAGTTTCAGACCGAATCCAAGTTGGCTAAGTACCCCGTTGGGGAATATTTTGTTTTTTTCTTGCCTCGGTGTTTTACCGGATGTCAGAAAAAGTGAATAACTGTATTTCTTGTGGGAAACAGATACCGCGTAGGGATTATCATTCTTTGTGTATTCCTTGTTTGGGGCCTGAGCACGACGTTGTTGGGTGTCGCTTTTGTGCTAGATTCAATAAACGCACTATTAAGCGAAGGTTAGATTGTGCTAGGCTGGTCTTTGGGAAGCGGTGCAATTATAATATGCCGTCGGATTCTCCGGCGCCGCTTCTGAAGAAGCGCAAAGACAAAGCAGTTAAACCCAGGCAAGATGAGTCGTCCGTTCCGGACGCCGGTTCTTTAGAGGTTTCAGTGGAACCGGTGGTTCCGACGGAGACTTCTCTGGAGTCTCAGGGGGAGACTTTGATTTTGCAGGAGGTGGTCTCTCAGGAGGCAGGTCAGGCTGAAGGGGCTTCTCAAGTTACTGTACTCCCTCCCTTCCTAGGGTGGTTAGGCCTTCTCCTTCTGTTTCCAAGGCTTCTCCCAGAGGCAGGCCAGTTTTAGCTTCTGTTGGTGTCACTCCTAGTTCAGCAGGGTCTGTGCCTAAGAAGCACATGCTTAAAATGGCAGAAGATTTGATTACTCTGATTAGAGGTTCTTTGCCCCCTCCTGATAAGAGGCCTAGGGTGGAGCCAGAGTTGGGAAGTTTTGAGCAGGTTTCGGATGTTTCAGAGTCTTCAGCTGAAGACTTGCAGGAGTACTCTCCTTATTCTGATTCTGATGCAGATGATTCCACTCCTTCTGCTTCTCCTCCAGAGGATTTTTCTTTTTCAGAGACACTTCATTCTATGAGGGAACATTTTAAGTGGGAAGGTCAGGACTTCTCTGATTCTAGGAAAAGGCTTAGGGAGTTTTTGCTGTTACCCCAGCATAGGCCCTTGGCTATACCCCCTGTTCTGGATGTTGTGGAAGATGTGTTTGCAGAGGCTTCACTTAATCCTGAATGTTCTTCGTCTTCCATTGCTGCAGTCCTGACTATTGGGTATAGTCCGCGTCCCAGTCGGCCCGAATACCAGAGTATAAGGCTGACGTCGGTCAGGGCGCATTAGACTGACGTCAGTACGTCAGGGTACTAATGCGCATGACCGACGTCATATCCTCAGTCTTTTTTGCCGCATGGTCCGATGCAGAAGCAATTTTGCGAGTGCAGGTTGGCGTACTGAAATATTTCCGAAACCGGAGTTTCAGACCGAAACAGAGTTGGCTAAGTACCCGTTGGGAACATTTTGGTTTTTCTTGCCTCAGTATTTTACCGGATGTCAGAAAAAGTGAATAACTGTATTTCTTGTGGGAAACAGATACCTCATAGGGATTATCATACCTTGTGTATACCTTGTTTAGGGCCTGAGCACGGCGTTGTTGGTTGCCGCTCTTGTGCTAGGTTTAACAAACGCACTATTAAGAGGAGGTTAGACTGTGCCAGGTTAGTGTTTGGGAAGCGTTGCAATTATAAAATGCCGTCGGATGCTCCGACGCCCGCTTCCTCCAAGAAGCGCAAGGATAAAACAGTGAAGCCTAGGGTTGAGGAACCGGCAGTCCCGGACGTCGGTTCTTTGGAAGGCTCAGTGGAGCCGGAGGTTTTGCCAGGAGTTTCCATGGAGTCCCAGGCAGAAACTATACTCTTACAGGATGTGCCTTCTCAGGAGGTAGGTCAGGCTGAGGGGGCTTCTCAGGTGACTGTTCTTCCCTCTCTTCCCAAGGTAATTAGGGCCTCTCCTTCTGTTGCCAAAACTTCTATGAGAGGTAGGCCTACTTCAGCTTCAGTGGGGGCTTCTCCTACCATTTCAGGTTCCGTACCTAAGAAACATATGCTTAAGATGGCAGAAGATTTGATTACTATGATTAGGGGTTCTATGCCCCCGCCTGATAAGAGGCCTAGGGTGGAATCTGAGTTTGAGAGTTTTGAACAGTGTTCTGAGGCTTCAGAATCTTCTGTGGAAGATTTGCAGGAGTATCCTACCTATTCTGATTCTGATGTGGATGATTCCACTCCTACAGCGTCTCCACCTGAGGATTTCTCATTTTCAGAGACTTTGCATTCCATGAGGGAGCACTTTAAATGGGAAGGCCAGGATTACTCTGACTCCAGGAAAAGGCTTAGGGAGTTCTTGTTTTTACCCCAGCATAGGCCTTTAGCTATTCCTCCTGTGTTGAATGTGATGGAAGATGTTTTTGCAGAGGCTTCACTGAACCCTGACTCTTTGCCTCCTGCTCCTGTTAAGCCTGATAGGTATTATAGGGTGCCCGAAGCTCATAAATATTTGTTTAAGAGTCCTAGGGCGGACCCAGAAACTATTTCTCAGGGGCCTAAGGGTGTAAAAGCTTCTGTGGTTAAAAATCCTGTCCCCACTGATAAAGAGGCGAGGGCTTTGGATAGGTGGGGAAAGAAAGTGTATACTTCTTCCACTCTAGCCATGAGAGCTTTGAATTGTCAGTTTCACATGTTAAAATATCAGAATTACCTTCTTTCACAATTGAAATCTAAGGTGGATGCTTTGGCGGAAGGTATTGAGTGTAAAGAGTTGCTGGATTTGGTTCATGTGTCCGAACAAGTGGGTAAGCATTCTTTGCAATGTGGTTTTGATGCTGTACAGGCCTCCTCGAGGGTGGCTGCTACCAGCTCTGTTCTTCGCAGGCATGCCTGGTTGAAGGATCAGAATTTAGCTGAGCATGTTAAGACAAGGATTTTGGATGCTCCTTTACAGTCTGATGTGTTGTTTGGTTCGCCTGTGGAAGCTGTTTTAAAGAAAATGGAGGACAAAGCTAAGTCTATGCAAACTGTTAAAGATTTTTGCAGGTGCAGCCACCGAAGTTTAGTAGAAATTGGCCTGCTAAGGGGTGGACATATCCTGCTTATGATTCTCAGTCTAGGGGTAGGTCTAGGACGTGGTAGGGGCAGGGCTCAAAGTTCTTTTAGGCCTAGAACAGGAGTTCACCTGCTCAGACTTCTGGTGAGGGCAGGGGTCAGTCCTTTCGTAAACAGACCCAATGACCTGTTTCTTCAGCTGCCAGCAGATTCACGTCTGGCAGCTCCTTTGGGGGGAAGACTGTCTCTTTTCAAAGAAAATTGGGATTTAATTACTCAAGACAAATGGGTGTTGGATATCATTCACCACGGTTACAGATTTTATTTCCATACAATGCCCCCTTTCAAAGGCATGCCAGACGTTCCTCCTCTACAAAGAAAAGAGGCTCACAAGCAAGTTTTACAGTTACTTCACATAGGGGCCATTCAGCCAGTCCCTGTGTCAGAGAGGGGCCTAAGATTTTATTCTCGCCTGTTCCTTGTACCAAAGAAGGGGAACACGTGGAGACCAATTTTGGATTTATCTCTCCTCAACACGTTTTTGGACATTCCCAAGTTCAAGATGTTGACGTTACAACAGCTTTTACCTCTGCTGGGCAAAGATCACTGGATGGTAACTTTAGATCTCAAGGAAGCTTACCTTCATGTGCCTATAAGGCTAAGTTGCAGAAAGTATCTGCGGTTTCGAGCTGGAAATTCTCATTATCAGTTCTCTGCATTGCCCTTTGGCTTATCTACTGCGCCCAGAGTATTCACAAAGGTTCTGGCTCCAGTGATAGCTTACTTCAGGCTTCAAGGAATTCAAATCTATCCTTACTTGGACGACTGCCTGATTCTGGCTCAAGAAAAGGAAGACCTTCTCAAGCATCTGGAATATGTTATAGCAGTGCTAAGATGCCTAGGGTATTCTGTGAACGAAATAAAGTCCAGTCTAGTACCCTCTCAAGACATGTGCTTTCTGGGTGTAAGACTGAATACAGCAGCCCAGATGGCCTTTTTAACCCCGGACAAACAAAAGAGTCTGTCACTTTACTTCCATCAACTATCTCATCAGTCCGTGCTGACTGCAAGGACAGTCCTTCAAGCATTAGGGTTCATGGCATCTTGTATTCTGGTGCTTCCCAATGCCAAACTGCATATGAGGAAGCTACAATGGTATCTCAAAAATGTATGGACACAGCACTGCCAGGATTTGGACACTGTCATTCAAATAATACCTTGCATTCAAAAGGAATTTTGTGGTGGGCTCAGGAATGTCACCTAAACAAGGGACTCTCTGTGACCCGGCCAGAGGCAAGTCAGATTCTAACGACAGATGCCTCGGACATTGCTTGGGAGCTCATCTAAATGGAAAGTGGATACAAGACAAGTGGCCTGCCAGACTACAGCATCTACATATCAACATGAAGGAGATGTTAGCAGTCCAGTTTGCATTAATGGCTTTCAAGGAGTTACTTCTTCCAGGGCAGGTGTTGATTCTAACAGACAACACAACTGTCATGTGGTACATCAACAAGCAAGGGGAACACATTCTTATCCTCTATGCAGGCAAGCAATGATTTTATGGGAGACTGCGCTAAGCTTGCAACTAACTCTTCAGGCAAGGTTTCTGCCAGGAGCACAGAACTCCTTAGCAGATGTGTTAAGCAGACAAATCATGGATCCCCACAGTGGAAACTGGATCTTCATGTATTTCAGAAACTGACAGTGTCATGGGGAACTCCAGACATAGATCTGTTCGCTTCTCCACTAAACCACCAGCTGCCAAAGTATTGCACAAAGGGGTTTCATCACACAGCTTGGAAAGTGGATGCTCTGTCTTTCAGTTGGAAAAACCTTCATGTGTATGCCTTTCCACCTCTACCACTTCTTCCAAAGGTACTATTAAAGGTCAGACAAGACAGGCCAAGGATGATTTTGATAGCTCCAGATTGGCCTCTGCAACACTGGTACCCACTTCTACGGAGTCTGGTAAAGAAGCCTCCATGGCCTTTGCCTCTGATTCCTCATCTGTTATCTCAGAAGGACGGTCATCTGCTCAATGTCAAGCTTCAATCTCTTCATCTCACAGCCTGGCATATTCTGTGTTGAAACACAGCAGGTCTCAACTTCCTCAACAAGTTTTAAATGTGATTATGGAAGCTAGAAGGCCTAGTACTAGGAGAGTGTGCAGAAAAATGGAAGAGATTTTTATTTTGGAGTACAGCAAAGAATTTGGAGATTTCAGAGCCTAATTTGAGTGTGGCTCTTCAATATCTTACTGAATTATTGGACAAAGGTTTGTCCTTCTCTTCCATAAAGATTCATGCTGCAGCAATTTCAGCTCACTATGATTGTGACCCACCTTTGTTTTCGCATCCTTTGTTCAAGCAGTTTCTTAGAGGGGCAAAGAATATAAGACCCCACGTAGAGCTCCTACTCCTGCTTGGGATCTCAATTTTGTGTTGGAAAAACTTACTCTACAACCTTTTGAGCCTGCAGCTACTGCTGAATTGAAATATTTGTCATGGAAGACTGCTTTTCTGTTGGCTATTACTTCTGCAAGAAGGGTGTCTGAGTTGCAGGCCCTTATGGCAGTAGAGCCCTTTTGATTTTCCATAAGGACAGGGTATCATTACGCACTAATCCTTCCTTTATGCCTAAGGTGGTTTCTAGTGTGGCTTTAAACCAAACTATTCATTTGCCTACGTTTTCTGCAGATCCTCAAAATAAAGGGGAAAAGATTTTGCACACTTTAGATGTACACAGGCAATTGCGTTATTATTTGAGCAGGACTAAGAATTTTAGGCAGTCTCAGCAGTTACTTGTTTCTTTTGCTTTGAGTTCACAGGGCAAGCCTGTGTCAAAACAAACTATTTCTAGGTGGATTGGCTTTTGCATTGCATTTTGTTATTCCCATCATGGCAAGGAGATTCCAGCTGGGATTAGGCCTCATTCTACTAGGGCTACTGCCACTTCAACAGCATTTCTAAGGGGGGTGGCAACTAAGGATATTCTGGAAGCAGCTACTTGGAGTTCAGTGCATACTTTCTCTAGGCATTATCACCTTCCTATATACTCTAAGACTAGGGCTGGTTTTGCCACTGCTGTTTTACAAGGCATGTTGTCAGCTCCTGCTGCTTTATAATTTGCCAGCCTCCCTTACCTCTGCTTTGGGATTCTACCCAATAGTCAGGACTGCAGCAATGGAAGACGAAGAACATAGTACAGTTTTGTACCTACCATAAATGTAGATGTTCGAGGATTCCATTGCTGCAGTCCAATTTACCCTCCCTCCTTCCCCTCTGTGTTTAGGGGTGGTTGTGTAGGTGAGTTTACATGCTTATATTTTATATATATATATATATATTGTTGTATATATTATACATGTTTTTGGTGCAGGTTGTTTTGGGACTTGTCTTTTTGGGTCTTCTGACATCTGGGGCAAGAAAAGACTGAGGATATGACGTCGGTCATGCGCATTAGTACCCTGACGTACTGACGTCAGTCTAATGCGCCCTGACCGACGTCAGCCTTATACTCTGGTATTCGGGCCGACTGGGACGCGGACTATACCCAATAGTCAGGACTGCAGCAATGGAATCCTCGAACATCTACATTTATGGTAGGTACAAAACTGTACTTTCTCTGCCTCCTGCTCCTGTTAAACCGGATAGGTATTACAGGGTGCCTGAGGCTCATAAATATCTTTATAAGAGTCCTAGGGCGGACCCAGAAACTATTAGTCAGGGACCTAAGGGTGTCAAGGCCTCTGTTGTAAAAAATCTGGTTCCTCTAGATAAAGAAGCCAGAGCTTTGGATAGATGGGGAAAGAAGGTCTATACATCTTCTACCTTAGCTATGAGGGCTTTGAATTGCCAGTTTCATATGTTGAAATATCAAAACTTTCTTCTTTCTCAATTGAAGTCTAAGGTGGATGCTCTGGCGGAAGGCATTGAGTGTAAAGAATTACAAGATTTGGTGCATGTCTCTGAACAGGTGGGTAAGCATTCATTACAGTGTGGTTTTGATGCTGTGCAGGCCTCGTCTAGGGTGGCTGCCACTGGCTCAGTTCTTCGCAGGCACGCCTGGCTGAAGGATCAGAATTTATCTGACCATGTTAAGACAAGGATTTTGGATGCTCCTTTGCAGTCTGATGTGTTGTTTGGTTCACCTGTGGAGTCAGTCTTGAAGAAAATGGAAGACGAGGCTAAGTCTATGCAGGCTGTTAAAGATTTTTTGCAAGTTCAGCCTCCAAGTTTAGTAGGAATTGGCCTGCTAAGGGGTGGACGATCCTTCTTATGATTCTCAGTCTAGGGGTAGATCTAGACGTGGTAGGGGCAGAGCTCAGAGTTCTTTCAGGCCTAGAACAGGGAGTTCACCTGCACAATCTTCGGGTGAGGGCAGGGGCCAGTCCTTTCGTAAACAGGCCCAATGACCTACTTTTTCAGCTGCCAGATCCTTCTTGCCTGGCAGCACCTTTGGGAGGAAGGTTAGCACTCTTCAAGGAAAATTGGATGTTGATTACCCAAGACAAATGGGTATTGGATATCATACACCAGGGTTACAAGTTTTATTTCCATACCTTGCCTCCTTTCAAAGGCATGCTGGACGTTCCTCCTCAGAAAAGACTAGAGGCTCGCAAACAAATTTCTCTACTACTTCAAATAGGGGCCATACAACCGGTCCCTCTGCCAGAAGTGGGCCTAGGATTTTATTCTCGCCTGTTTCTAGTACCAAAGAAAGGAAACACGTGGAGACCAATTTTGGATTTATCTATCCTCAACACATATCTGGACATTCCCAAGTTCAAAATGTTGACGTTACAACAGCTTTTACCTCTGCTGGGCAAAGATCACTGGATGGTGACTCTGGATCTCAAGGAGGCTTACCTTCATGTTCCTATCAGGCCCAGTTGCAGGAAGTATCTGTGTTTTCGGGCTGGGACTTCACATTATCAGTTCTCTGCATTGCCCTTTGGCTTATCTACTGCCCAGAGTGTTCACGAAGGTTCTGGCTCCAGTGGTAGCTTTCTTCAGGCTAAGAGGAATACAGATCTATCCTTATTTGGACGATTGCCTGATTCTGGCCCAAGAAAGGACGAACTTCTTCATCATTTACAGTATGTGATGGCAGTGTTAAGATGCCTGGGGTATTCTGTGAACGAAATAAAGTCCAGTCTAGTACCCTCTCAGGACATGTGCTTTCTGGGTGTGAGACTGAATACAGCATCCCAGATGGCCTTTTGACCCCGGACAAACAAAAGAATCTTTCTCTTTACTTCCACCAGTTGTCTCGTCAGTCCAGGCTGACTGCAAGGACAGTCCTTCAAGCCTTGGGGTTCATGGCATCTTGTATTCTGGTACTTCCCAATGCCAAACTGCATATGAGGAAGCTACAATGGTATCTCAAGAATGTATGGACACAGCACTGCCAAGATTTGGACACTGTCATTCAGATAATACCTTGCATTCAAAAGGAATTTTTGTGGTGGGCTCAGGAATGTCACCTAAACAAGGGACTCTCTGTGACCCGGCCAGAGGTGAGTCAGATTTTAACGACAGATGCCTCAGACAAAGCTTGGGGAGCTCATCTAAATGGAAAATGGGTACAAGACACGTGGCCTGCCAGACTTCAACATCTACATATCAACTTGAAGGAGATGTTAGCAGTCCAATTTGCATTGATAGCTTTCAAGGATTTACTTCTTCCAGGGCAGGTGTTGATTCAAACAGACAACACAACTGTCATGTGGTACATCAACAAGCAAGGGGAACGATTCTTATCCTCTATGCAGACAAGCAATGATTTTGTGGGAGACTGCTCTCAGTTTACAGCTAAATCTTCAGGCAAGGTTTCTGCCAGGAGCACAGAACTCCTTAGCAGATGTGTTGAGCAGACAAATTATGGATCCCCACGAGTGGAAATTGGATCCTCATGTATTTCAGAGATTGACAGTGTTATGGGGAACTCCAGACATAGATCTGTTCGCTTCTCCACTAAATTACCAGCTGCCAAAGTTTTGCACAAAAAGGTTTCATCCCACAGCTTGGAAAGTGGATGCTCTCTCATTCAATTGGAGCAATCTTCACGTGTATGCCTTTCCACCTCTGCCTCTCCTCCCAAAGGTACTGCTGAAGGTCAGACAGGACAAGCCAAACATGATTTTAATAGCTCCAGATTGGCCTCGACAGCACTGGTACCCATTACTGAGAAGTCTGGTACAGGAGCCTCCATGGCCTTTGCCTTCGATTCCTCACCTGCTGTCTCAGGAGAACAGTCATTTACTCAATGTCAAACTTCATTCTCTACATCTGACAGCCTGGCATATTCTGTTTTAAACCCTGGAGGGTCTCAGCTTCCACAACAAGTTTTGAATGTTATTTTGGAGGCCAGAAGGCCTAGTACAAGGAAAGTTTACGCAGATAAATGGAGGAGATTTTTATTTTGGAGTACAGCAAAGGACTTTGATGTTTCTAAACCTAATTTAAGTGTTGCTTCAATACCTTACTGAGTTATTGGACAAAGGTTTGTCCTTCTCCTCTATAAAGGTTCATGCTGCAGCAATTTCTGCTCACTATGACTGTGACCCACCATTATTTTCTCAGCCTTTGTTTAAGCAATTCCTTAGAGGGCAAAGAATATAAGACCCCACGTAGAGCTCCTACTCCTGCTTGGGATCTCAATTTTGTGTTGGAGAAACTCACTCTACAACCTTTTGAGCCTGCAGCATCGGCAGAGTTGAAATATTTATCATGGAAGACTGCTTTTTTGTTGCCCATTACCTCTGCTAGAAGGGTTTCTGAATTACAGGCCCTTATGGCAGTTGAGCCTTTCTTAATTTTCCACAAGGATAGGGTGTCTTTGCGTACTAACCCTTCTTTTATGCCTAAAGTGGTTTCTAGTGTGGCCTTAAACCAAACTATTCATTTGCCTACTTTTTATGCAAACCCCCAAAATAAAGGGGAAAGGATTTTGCACACTTTGGATATACACAGACAGTTGCGATATTATTTGAGCAGAACTAAAGGGTTCAGGCAGTCTCAGCAGTTGTTTGTTTCTTTTGCTTTGGGTTCTCAGGGCAAACCTGTTTCAAAACAAACTATTTCTAAGTGGATTGGTTTTTGTATTGCTTTCTGTTATTCCCATCATGGTAAGGAGATTCCAGCTGGGATTAGGCCTCATTCCACTAGGGCTACTGCCACTTCTACAGCTTTTTAAGGGGTGGCTACTAAAGATATTTTGGAAGCAGCTACTTGGAGTTCAGTGCATACTTTCCCTAAGCATTACCACCTTCCACTTTACTCTAAATCTAGGGCTGGATTTGCCACTGCAATTTTACAAGGCATGTTGGCAGCTCCTAATGCTTTATAGTTTTGCCATCCTCCCTTACCTCTGCTTTGGGATTCTACCCATATGTAAGGACTGCAGCAGTGTGAGATGAAGAACATAGTACAGTTTTGTACCTACCATAAATGTAGATGTTCGAAGATCCACATTGCTGCAGTCCAATTTACCCTCCCTCCTTCCCCTCTGTTGTTGAAGGTGGTGGTGTGGTTTGTGTTGTACATATTGTAAATATGGTTAGTGCACGGGTGGTTGGTTAGGTTTTGCTGGTTTTTGGCTTTGGCCTTTCTTGTTGGGGCCTTCTGACATCTGGGGCAAGAAAAGACTGAGGAAATGACGTCGGTCATGCGCTTTTGTACCCTGACGTCCTGATGTCAGTTTTAAGCGCCTTGACCGACGTCAGCCTAATACTTTGGTATTCGGGCCGACCGAGGACAGTGGACTACCCATATGTAAGGACTGCAGCAATGTGGATCTTCGAACATCTACATTTATGGTAGGTACAAAACTGTACTTTCTCAAGTGCTGGTCGGCCGACTCCTGAGATTTTTGAAATTGAATTTCAGATCCAAAGTCTTCAATAAAGCTAAGTACCCCGTTGGGGAAACTTTTTCTTGCTCCAGACCGATGTCAGTAAAAGTTAACAATTGTATTTCTTGTGGGAAGCAAATACCTCATAACGGTTTTCATTCTTACTGTATTCCTTGCCTAGGCCCCGACCACGACGTTGCTAGTTGTCGGTTTTGCACTAGATTCAACCAACGCACTATTAAGCATCTGTTCTATTTTGCTTTACATTACTTTGGCCGGAGGTTTAATTATATAATGCCGTCAGAGCAACCGACGACCGGAATTCATAAAAAGCACAAGGACAAAGAAAAGGACAGGCATCCGAGGTCCAAAACCAACGACAAAGCCTCTTCTAGGCCAGTTGCCGGTTGTCAGTGAGGCGCTTTTGCAGCCCCTGACACCCGCTACCTCAGAGCCAAAGGCCGCCTCCGACTCCCACGTGGAGACAACTAGGCCTCTGGAAACTCAAGGTATTGGGCCTATGGAAACTATTATTCCCTCAGATGGGTCCGGAGCCACTGAGCAGGCATCGGCTTCTGAGGGTGTTTTCAGACCTACACAGCTTACTAGCAAGACCACTTCAGCAGCCAAGGCAAAGTCTAAAACACCTATAAAGACAAAGAAACAAGTACAGCATTCACCTGGACAGTCATCCATGCCAAAGAAACAGATGCTTAAAATCGCCGAGAACCTAATTACTCTGATCAGGGGTTCCCATCCCCCTCCTGATAAAAGACCTAGGCAAGATACTGACTATGATTCCTCTGACCAGGTTTCTATTTCCTCTGATTCCTCTTCAGAGCAGGGATATTCTCTTCCTCCCTATGAGGACTCAGACGCTGAAGAATCTATCCCTTCAGCCTCTCCTCCTGAGGATTACTCTTTTGGGGAAACCTTGCACACCATGAGGGAGCATTTACATTGGGAGAGCCAGTATTATTCAGAATCTTTTACTGCCTCAGCACAGACCCCTTGCTATTCCCCCTGTTCTAGATATTGTTCATGATGTTTTTTCTGAATACATTTTGTCTCCTGATTCTTTACCCCCTGCACCAGTTATGCCTGATAGGTACTACAGGGTCCCAGATTCACATAAATTTCTTTATAAAAACCCTGCTGCTGACCCAGAAACAATTTCTCAGGGTCCCAAAGAGGTCAAGACTTCCACTGCAAAAAATCCTGTTCCCTCTGATAGGGATTCTAGAGCACTGGACAGATGGGGGAAAAAAGTTTACACCTCTGCTTCTTTAGCTGTAAGGGCTTTAAACTGCCAGTTTCACATGCTTAAATATCAACAATACCTAATGTCTTTGCTCAAACAGAAAATGCTTACAAGCTCAAAAGTCCTGACAATAAGGAAATGCAGGATTTATTGCATGCAGCTGAACAAGTGGGAAAAGCATACTTTGCAATGTGGTTAGTGGTGCTGCGGTAGCGTTGTCGCCTCACAGCAAGACATTGTCGCATTCGATTCTCAGAGTGTCTTCTGTGTGGAGGCATGCGTGAATGGGCGTGCCTTCGTTGAAGGTTGTGCGTCAGGGCTGGTAACTCGGCACGTAAAAATCCACTACCAAACATTAGCGGACTAGAGTTCCACTGTGGCGACCCCTAACCGGGATAAGCTGAAAACCACAACAAGAGGCTTCTTGCAGAGCCGCAGTTACAGGTTCTGTCATTCGAAGGCATACTTGGTTGAAAGAACAAAGTTTACCTGATCATGTTAAAGCAAAATTGTTGGATGCTCCATTACAGCATTATACTTTGTTTGGTGTTAAGGCAGAAGAGGTGTTAAAGAAAATGGAGGATAAAGCAAAATCAATGCAGACAGTAAAGGATTTCCTACAGGTTCAGCCACCCAGATTTAGCAGGAACTGGCCTTCTAAAAATTGGTCCTTTCCAGTGTCAGACAGGCCACAAAAAGGCAGATACAGATGCCCAAGAGGCAGATCTCAGCCACAAGGCACATACAGACCTAAGCAATGGGGTGCTTCAGCCCCCAAAGGTGGAGAAGACAAATCACAACCTTGTAGGAAACAGTCCCAATGACTTCCCTCTACCAATGCCAAGCACTTGCCTTTTGGCGGCACCCTTAGGGGGAAAACTAGCACTTTTCTCACAAAATTGGCACATAATTACCCAAGACAAATGGGTACTGAATATTTCCCAGGGTTACAGGTTCCTCTTTCACACCCTACCAAGGCCAAAAGGTATGCCAGACCTGCCACACAATCAATGAGCAGGGGCACAAAAACAAATTTCTGCTCTCATGGACATGAGGGCTATTCCAAAAGTACCACAGCAAGAGCAGGGACAAGGATTTTACTCAAGACTTTTCTTGGTGCCCAGAAAGGACAAAGCTTGGAGACCAATACTGGACCTGTCTACTCTAAATACTTTTCTGGATGTTCCAAAATTCAAAATGTTGACACTGCAGCAACTTCTACCCATGCTGGGCAAAAAGTCCTGGCTAGTTACTTTGGACCTCAAAGAGGCATACCTGCATGTCCCAATCAGACAATCTTGCAGAAGATACCTCAGATTCATAGCTGGCTCAAGGCATTACCAATTCTCTGCACTGCCCTTTAGCTTATCTACTGCGCCCAGGGTCTTCACAAAATGCCTGGCACCAGTAATTGCATTTTGCAGACAAAAAGGAATTCAAATATATCCCTACTTGGACGACTGCCTTATTCAAGCAGACAGCAAGGACATTCTACTAAAGCATATGGCGTTTGTAAAAAGATTACTAACTTGCCTAGGGTACACAGTAAACGAAAATAAATCAAAACTAGTGCCCTCTCAAGAGATAATATTCCTGAGTGCAAGCTTAAATACAACTGCCCAGATGGCTTATCTCACGCCAGACAAACAAAGGCAACTGACTTATTACTTTCAAATGATTGCAACAAAGACCCAGCTACCTGCAAGAAAAATTCTGCAGGATTTGGGCTTCATGGCATCCTGCATCCTGCTAATTCCATATGCAAGACTGCATATGAGGAAGCCACAATGGTATCTAAAAAGTGTTTGGACTCAACATTGCCACAGCCTGGAAACAACAGTTACGCTCATTCCCTGCCTACAACAAGAGTTTTGATGGTGGGCACTGGCCTGTCACCACAACAAGGGACAGCCTTTCACTTTACCCACAGCCAGGCAGACACTAACAACAGATGCATTGGATTATGCCTGGGGAGCACACATGGTGGGAAAATGTATACAGGGCACGTGGCCCACAGACCAAATGCATCTTCATATCAATCAAAAAGCGATGCTAGCTGTACAGAATGCCCTGACAGCCTTCAAGGATCTACTACATCCAGGACAACTATTACTAAAGACGGACAATACTACAGTCATGTGGTACATAAACAAGCAAGGGGGCACACATTCCTACCACCTCTGCAGGCAAGCCATGACTTTGTGGACACAGCACTGACCTATCAAGTACATCTGCAGGCACAATTCCTGCCGGGAAAGAAAAATACTCTGGCAGATGAACTAAGCAGAAACCTCATGGACCCTCACGAGTGGAAACTAGATCCACAAGTCTTCAGCATGATAACAAAGAAGTGGGGATGCCCAGACATCTTTTTGCCTCTCCTCACAACTGCCAACTACAGAGATTCTGCACAAGGACTTATCACTCACAAGCATGGAAGGTGGATGCTCTATCATTCAGCTGGAAAAGCATAACAGTTTATGCCTATCCACCACTCCTCTTCTCCCCAAGGTACTCCTAAAAGTCAGACAAGAGAAGCCAAAAATTATTCTGATTGCCCCAGACTGGCCACGCCAGCAGTGGTACCCAATCCTAAAGACCTTGTCTCAAGGGCCAGCCTGGACTTTACCTCAAATTCCTCATCTGCTGACACAACAAAACAATCAGATCCTGCATAGCCAACTCAGAACCTTAAAGCTGGCTGCATGGCGAATAATATAGCTATTCAGAACACACCTCTCTCTAAAGCAGTTATGGATGTCATTTTGGAAGCCAGGAGGCCCAGCACCAGGAAATCTTATGCAGAAAAACGGAAGCGATTCTGTGCTTGGAACCAGACACAACGACTTGAACTCCTTGTCCCTAATATTCCTCAGATTTTGCAATACCCAACTGAGATGTTGGACAAAGGCCTATCCTTCCCATCAATAAAGATACATGCCTCTGCCATTTCAGCTCATTACAATATGTAACCTCCTATTTTCTCTCATCCACTACTAACGCAGTACCTCAGAGGGGCAAAAAACATAAGACCCCCAAGGAGAGCACCTATACCAACATGGGACCTCAACTTTGTCTTGGAAAAGCTCACACTGCCTCCTTTTGAACCAGCCAATTCAGCTGAGATAAAATTCTTATCATGGAAAACTGCTCTGCTCCTAGCAATAACTTCAGCAAGAAGAGTCTCAGAGTTACAGGCATTAATGGCAGAGGAACCTTTTATCATTTTTCATCAGGACAGGGTTTCTCTCAGGACAAACGCAACATTTATGCCAAAGGTAGTATCTAGCATGGCTCTTAACCAAACCATTAATTTGCCAACCTTTTATCCAAATCCCCAGAATAAAGGGGAGAGACTTCTGCACTCTTTGGACATACACAGACAGCTACGCTTCTACTTGGACAAAACAAAAGCTTTCAGAAAAACTGAGCAACTTTTTGTGGCATACGCTGCAGGATCACAAGGAAAGGCTATTTCAAAGCAGACTATTTCAAAATGGATAGGGCACTGCATTTGTTTCTGCTATGCACAACATGGCAAATCAGTGCCTAAGAATATTAGGCCACATTCTACCAGGGCAGCAGCCACATCAGCAGCCTTTCTCAGAGGAGTACCAACCAAGGAAATTTTGGAGGCTGCAACCTTGAGTTCAGTGCACACTTTTTTACCAAGCACCATCATTTACCTCTTTACTCTGAATCCAGAGCAGGCTTTGCCACTGCAGTTTTGCAGGGCCTCATAGCCACTCCTAATACTATTTTAGACCCAGCCGCCCAACCTCAGCTTTGGGACTCGACCAAAGTGTAATGACTGCAACAGTGAAACACGATGAACATAGTACAGTTGTGTACCTACCATAAATGTAGATGTTCGAGTGTATTCACTGTTGCAGACCAGGTTACCCTCCCACCATCCCCCTATCATTGCTGGGACTTATTTATACTTCTGTATTCTATACAACCTATATGGTATATTTGCTTGTAGAGGAAGGTAATGTTTGTTAGTGTATGATTTTTTATTTGCATATTTATTTAGCCTACCCTTTTGGGGGCACCTGACATCTGGGGAAAGAAAAACTGAAGAAAATGGCATTGGCTGCATCTTTTATACCCCTGGCGCACTGACGTCAGGGAAGAGGCGTCAGCAACCGACGCCGGACCAAGACTTTGGAATTCAGGCCGACTGCGGGTAGCCTGCCAGCAGGATAACCCAAGTGTAATGACTGCAACAGTGAATACACTCCAACATCTACGTTTATGGTAGGTACACAACTGTACTTTTTTGATATCCGACAAGATTTCCTCCCTGTGACTTCAAGTTGTAGCAAGGAGAATGGTTGTTAGTATGTATCTTCTATCTTTGCAGAGTATTCGGTCTTCTTGGAAATAGTGTGCCATGTCAATGGTTCCATTTACTAACTTTTGTAGTCCTACTTGGAGACTTTATCACTCACATGTAGCTAAAAACTCGTGCCTGCTCCTTAACTCTAAACAAAATTAATTCTCACCCCAATATAAAAACCAAAAGCAATCTACCAAAATTACATCAGCAAGCAAAACTAAAATACAAATAGTCGCACAGCAGTCAACTCTTTGGAGTTGTCATTGATGAAAATCTCAGATTTGACTATATCTTATAAATCATAAAAAGACCAATTAGAAAATGGACGGCCTCTGTAGAGCCAAACTGTACTGTACAGACACAGCTCAGCAAACAGCCTCAACCTACGTCCTCTCAGCCCTCCTTTATGCACCACCTATCCTAACTAACCTATATACCTCATTTGAATCCAAGCTAGCTTCTTGCTGCAATAAAATTGCAAAATTTGCAACTAACTCAACACATAGGACTTGCCACTCTCAAGCCTTGAGACATTTTAAATGTCTCAAATTGAGCAACATTCTAAAACATTCACAGTTAATATCTGCATATAAACTTATTACTATCTAGGTAGTACAACTATCAATCACCAGTGATTTGTTGAAAGCTCTACACTTTTCTTGAGATGGGAACTTTAACATGTGACCTTAGGTCTGACAACATAACTACAGAGCCAATCGCAGACCTTTTGAGCAAGGCGATCTGGTACCAAAAGCATTTATTTTAATTAATGTATTTGTCTTTGTTAAAGCCCATTTTCAGTGGGAGCCCAGTGGTAAAATAAAAATGTGTTGTGATGGAGCTTAACAAGCGAATTTGCACAGTTCTCAGAAAAAAACTGTTACATTTCACAGAAAAAAAAGCAGTTACAAGATCGATATGTATGTGTATACAGTTTTGGTAGCTCTAAACTGTTGCAAAGAGCAAATGAATTTATACTTTAGAAGGGAAAATGTTGTAGCATCCGTTAAGTAAGCATTGTAAGGAGGTGCAGACATTTTGAGAGCATTTAGAGTTTAAATTGTGGTAGAGGAGATAAGTTAGAAAAGATTTAGGTGAACTGAAAAAAGGGAAAGAAAAGGAGAGAGAGAGGTGTTAATGATTGAAAAGGGAGTAGGTTAAGATGTGGAAGAAAGATGGAAAAAACACTGGTATACTGGAGAGTCTGCCTATAGCTAAGCATGACCATGATTTATTCACAAGTAGTTTGAGCAGGTATTTAAAGTGTGGTAGTTTGTCAAAAAGACAGATGTGTATTTCATGAAATTTATGAAAGGAGAAAATCCTTGTATGGCTTCAAGCTGGCCAGAATGTACTCTTCATTCTAAAGTGGAAGTTTACAGCAGTAAGTATCCCTGCCTTTGTAGGAACCCCTAAGTGATTGTCAATGTGATTATTAGGTACCCCAGTGTCCACTATCTCTCCAGAGATGCAGTGGAGCTGCTGGATTCTTGGACAACCTCACTTAAGCTTTCAAGACTGATTTCAATACTTATCAACCCAACTTAAGTGAACTGATAGTGTGCCTTCATTTAGGAGGAAATTCATACAGCTATCAGTTCGGCTTTATAATAAGTTGAACAGATACAACTTAAGGCTATAGCAGGTTATTGGATAATACAACTTGCTCTCCTCTTGTAACCAAGACCAGCTGTACTGTAATGCTATCCCATCTTGATTGCATCTTCTTCCTCCTCTTCTTTCGGCTTTTCCCGGTTAGGGGTCACCACAGCAGATCACCTGTCCGCTCATGATTGGCAGTGGAGTTTTATGGTGTTGAGTTGCCAGCCCGGCGCCCAACCTTCCACAGAAGGCACACACATGCACGCACTCACACCTAGGACCAATTTAGAGTGTCCAATCCACCTACAGCATGTCTGAGATGTGGGAGGAAACCCACGTGACCACAGGGAGGACATGCAGACTCTGCACAGAAGGCACCCCAGCTGAGAATCGAACCAGAGAACCTCTTGCTGTGAGGCGCAATGCTAACCACTGCACCACCGCGACCGCCCCTAGAATGGCAAAAGTTTTTCTAGATCTTGTGCCATCTTTTTGCTAGGTATTCAATCTTAGAAACAAACAACGCAATAAACTTGATAAAAAATACACAAGGAAAGGAACAGGTCACAAATCACGCCAGCCGAAGTAAAACAAATATAGCCTTTTACTTGTAAGCGCTTTCATGCATATGAATACATGCACTTCTTCAGACAAACACAGAAATATATTAACACACTTATATAGGCTTTGAATACCCAGCTGACCCATTTTGTGAACATTGATCTAATTAATTATCCAATTAAGTCAGGGTAAATCAAAGCAACTTCGGTAAAAACAATACATACAAAAACTGACTGCACAAATCTGCAAAAGTCTTTGATTGCATATATGTTTTGCCAACTACCAAAATTTCTACATTATAAAAATAAAAGTAAACACATATATCAAGAGGAATTGTGTGTAAAGATGTGTATAAATCTATTTTATATGTTTTATAACTACAGAAATATTTTGTATTTCTGTAGTTATAAAACATATAAAATAGATTTATACACATCTTTACACACAATTCCTCTTGATATATGTGTTTACTTTTATAATGTAGAAATTTTGGTAGTTGGCAAAACATATATGCAATCAAAGACTTTTGCAGATTTGTGCAGTCAGTTTTTGTATGTATTGTTTTTACCGAAGTTGCTTTGATTTACCCTGACTTAATTGGATAATTAATTAGATCAATGTTCACAAAATGGGTCAGCTGGGTATTCAAAGCCTATATAAGTGTTTTAATATATTTCTGTGTTTGTCTGAAGAAGTGCATGTATTCATATGCATGAAAGCGCTTACAAGTAAAAGGCTATATTTGTTTTACTCGCTGGATTTGTGACCTTTCCTGTGTATTAGGTATTCAATCTTGCCTCCTTTCTTAGAAAGATGGTTTCTTTTTTTTTTTTTTTTTTTTTATTTGTAGTGTAGTTTTCCACTTGTTTAGGCTTGCATAGCCCTCTTAAGGTGATAAATTCCCTGTCAAATGCAGTAGCTTCTTACAGTTTAATTGCCGATTCAAAACTTAAATCTTGTCAGCATTATGGAATATGGCATCTTGTAAGGTATCTGCCCGAGGTCACATCATACAGGAAGCTGGATTTGTATTTGCTCATATTTTCTTCTAATACTTTAAACTTAAGCACAACCTTAGAAAGACTGATAGTTTTAAAAATACGGAAAATCTGATGTCCCTTTATACCAGAAATAAATGATAAACTAGTGGAACTGAAAAAGTTACAACTGATAAACCAAACAAAAATGCAGAGCAAACGGAGCGGCGACCCAAAAACCAGTTGATTCGACCATTTTTATTCAAACCACTATATACGAACATAAAACTCCACAAACAAACGCCTTCTCTTATAGCAATGCGTTTTCGTCTTTTACAAGTAGACTTCATCAGATGACTAGTGAATCATGTGTTTCTCATATTTATATCAAGTTAGTTTTGTTTGGTTTTGTTTGGTTTATACCAGAAATGCTTTCAGTGTGGAGTATCATTCCTTCCTGTTTAATACCTTATTTTCTGTATGCTTCCTTAGTTTAGAATGTTGCATTTTTGTGTTCCTTCTAGTTGGAATATTTTGTAATGGCTGTCTGTCATGATCTTAGTTGACTATAACAAGATCACATTGTACGCTTGCTGTACTTATCTTCTGTCTAGAAGCTCTCATTTAAAATGATCAGGGATTGCACAGGCATCAATCTGTGTTCTCTACATAAGTAATTGCAGAAAAGAATGTTCTCAGTTCCGGTACCTTGTTCTGATTGTGAGACTTTAACATATTGATTTTTACACTCTTGGACAGTATGAGCCAAATTTTTTTAGCTAGACATACCTTCCCAATTTAGAAGTAAACTGGTTGCCCCCCAGGTCAATCTAAGTTACATTATGGATTAATCTCAACTCTGGTGAATGGCCAAACCAGGTTTAAACCTAACCCACTTTGCTGAATGGATTAAAGCAGGCATTTTTATGCAGGTCACTCTGCAGACTTATTTCCTTTAGGAATTTACTTTAAGATGAAACTACTTTCACCTCTATCCTATGTATGGTTCTTTTCTTCTGTTCTTCACCATCATGTTAATAGCAAAAGTCCCTCACGCCTTAAGTTGATCTACTTTTTGGATTCCTAAGAACTGAGAAGGCTAAATAGCAGTGATCTTTTCTTAAAGATAATTTCATCCCATTTTCCGTTTACAAATAAAAGCCCATTTCAAGACTCAAGGAAAATGTATCTGTTGTTTCTGTGGTCTTAACTTTTTTTTCCCCCTTTTTCTGTTTACATGACTTGCTGTTTTTGTTTGTGATTCTTACCAACTGTGATGCCACTCTATGTATAATGCATGTATACTGTGTATAATGCATGTATATACTGTTTTTTTCAGTCATTCTGTATTTAATGCAATTTATTTATAGCCTTTGTACCCTCAAGCCAAGTATGATATTCACTTTGCATAAACGTATATACTTTATTTTATCATTTCGTATATAATATTATTTATCTGTTGTGTTTTCCCTAGGCTGAGACTGAAGTGGGTCCAGTGGGATCATTGCTCTACCCCAGTTAAAAAAATTCAAAATAAAACAAAATCTTCTCCCGTGTTATATAGCTTAGCAGAATGCAGTTAGAGAGGTATGGAGTATCCAAGCTATTATGTTTTTTAAACTTGTATAAGCCGCGGTGGTGCAGCAGTAGCGTTGTCGCCTCACAAAGTTATGTTTTTTTTTACATAATCAAGAAAATGATTATAAACAATGTTTTTATAATGCATTTCTATGGAAATATTTATATTTTAATATTGCCAATGCTAAAAGTTTGGGTAAAAAACAAGGAGGTTGTACTTTTGGCAATGGACTTTAGATTTTAATTCATTCACATTCATTGGCTGTTTTAAATAGAGAGAAAGTATTTTTATTGGTTTTAGTTTAAACTAACTTGATATAAATATGAGAAACATGATTCACTGGTCATCTGATGAAGTCTACTTGTAAAAGACGAAAACGCATTGCTATAAGAGAAGGCGTTTGTTTGTGGAGTTTTATGTTCGTATATAGTGGTTTGAATAAAAACGGTCGAATCAACTGGTTTTTGGGTCTCCGCTCCATTTGCTCTGCATTTTTGTTTGGTTTATCAGTTGTAACTTTTGCAGTTCCACTGGTTTATCATTTATTTCTGGTATAAAGGGACATCAGATTTTCCTTATTTTTAAAACTATCAGTCTTTCTAAGGTTGTGCTTAAGTTTAAAGTATTAGAAGAAAATATGAGCAAATACAAATCCAGCTTCCTGTATGATGTGACCTCGGGCAGATACCTTACAAGATGCCATATTCCATAATGCTGACAAGATTTAAGTTTTGAATCGGCAATTAAACTGTAAGAAGCTACTGCATTTGACAGGGAATTTATCACCTTAAGAGGGCTATGCAAGCCTAAAAAAGTGGAAAACTACACTACAAATAAAAAAAAAAAAAAAAAAAAAAAAAAAGAAACCATCTTTCTAAGAAAGGAGGCAAGATTGAATACCTAGCAAAAAGATGGCACAAGATCTAGAAAAACTTTTGCCATTCTAGGGGCGGTCGCGGTGGTGCAGTGGTTAGCATTGCACCTCACAGCAAGAGGCTCTCTGGTTCGATTCTCTGTTTGAGCGCCTTCTGTGTGGAGTCTGCATGTCCTCCCGCGGTAGAGTGGCGTTCGAAAGACATGCGTGAATGGGCGTGCCTTCGTTGAAGGTTGGACGTCGGGCTGGCACCTCGACACCATAAAAAATAGACTGCCAATCATTAGCGGACCGGAGTTCAACTGTGGCGACCCCTAACCAGGAAAAACGGAAAGAAAAACAACAACATTGATTATAGAAAACATAGTAAAGTCTTTGTTGGCCTTATTGCAAATACTTTACCCCTCATGAACCTTCTAAGGCAGAGTTTGATAATTTGAAAAATTAAGAGCTGTTTTAATTCATTCAGTAAGCAAGCATGTCGAGAACAAGAGTGGGTGTTATCTTAAGAAACTGAGTAACAAAAGAGAGGTGCTTAGTTAATTTAGTACTACTTTTTTAAATTAATGCCAACAAATACGAATACTTTAAGTGATGTGTTTTAACCATGTTGCTTTTTGGCCTAGCCGTATTTTTAAAGCATTACATGGAGTGGAGACAGAGACTTTGGAAGACTGGCTGGCTGTTGTATCCCATATAGCTAAAGGATGTTCTTCGTGTTCACTGTTGCAGTCATTACATCTGGGTAATCTGCTGGCAGGTTTCCCTCATTCGGCCTCATTAACAAAGTCTTGGATCCTGCGTCTGTTGCTGTCCCTTTTTCCATGACGTCAGGCCGTCAGGGGTAACATGCAGCCGACGCCATTACATCAGTCTTTCTTGCCATGTGGTGCCCGAAGCAGAAACAGTTCTCAAGTGCTGGTTGACCGACTCCTGAAATTTTCATTTTCGAGTTTCAGAACCGAAGTCTTCAACTTAAAGCCAAGTACCCCATTGGGGAAACTTTTTCTTGCTCCTTACCAATGTCAGTAAAAGTTAAGAATTGCATTACTTGTGGAAAGCAAATACCTCAAAGATTTTTCATAGATTCATAGATTAGTACTAGGCTAACTGCCCTTGTGAGTGATTTAAAGCCTAGCCAATTATCCTTTGTGAGACTCAAACCCTGCACCTTGTGTTTGTAAGGCAAACACCGTTACCATTAGGCCACCTATCCCTCCATTTTCATTCGTACTGTATTCCTTGCCTAGGCCCTGACCACGACGTACCTTGCTGTCAATTTTGTGCTTTATTTAATCGGTGCACTATCCATAGTCGGTACATTTTTGCCTCTAAATATTTCGGTTCTTGGTTTAATTATCCAGAAATGTCGTCAGTTAGCCATCCGACTACCGGGATTCCGAAAAAAACGCAAAGATAAAGACAGAGACCAGGCCGCCGAGGTCCAAAACTGCCGACGACGCTTCTCCTAAGCCAGTCGCCAGTTCACCGGTACTCAATGAGGCGCTTTCACAGCCCTTGATACCCACTACTTCTGATTCACAGGCCTCTAATAAGACCCATTTGGAGTCAGATATGCTGCGAGATGCTTCACCTTTGGAACCCGCAGATGTCTCTACCTTGGATGGGTCTGGAGTCGCTGTGCAGGCACCGGCTTCTGAGGGTGTATTCAGGCCTACAGACTGGCATATTAAATCGACACCGCCTTCATTACAAAGGCCTAAATCTCGATCCATGAGTAAAAAAACTGATGCCCAGGACACACGTTCAGGCCCCTGTGCCTAAAAAACAAATCATCAAAATGACTGAAGATCTAATAACTTTAATCAAGGGTAGTCAACCCCTACCCTCTAAGAGACCTAGGGCTAAGCTTGATTATGAATCTTCTGATCGGGATTCTGTTTCTTCTGACTCTTCTAATGACCTGGATTTGTCCATACCTACTTATGAGGATTCTGATGCAGAGGATTCCATTCCCTCTGCTTCCCCTCCTGAGGATTTTTCTTTTGGGGAAACTTTACATACTTTAAGGGAGCATTTCCACTGGGAAAGTCAGGAATTTTCTGATTCAAAAAAGAGGCTTAGGAATTTCCTGCTTTTGGCTATACCTCCTGTACTAGACAAAGTTGATGATGTGTTCTCGGAATCCAGTTTGGCCCCTGATTCCCTGCCTCCGGCTCCTAGTAAACCTGACAAGATACTACAGGGTTCCTGAGTCCCGCAAGTTCCTTTTCAAAAATCCTGTTGCAGATCCAGAAACCATTTCTCAGGGGCCCAAGGGCATTAAGGCTTCTACTGCTAAAAGTCCTACCCCTTCTGATAGAGATTCCAGGGCGCTTGATAGATGGGGTAAAAAGGTTTATACTTCTGCAACCTTGGCAATCAGAGCTTTAAACTGCCAATTTCATATGTTAAAATATCAACAACATATTATTGGACTGCTTAAACAGAAAATGATGTTGATTCCTGATTTTGTGGAAAATAAAGATTTACAGGATTTAATGCATTCTGCTGAACAAGTTGGAAAACATACTTTGCAATATGGTTTTGATTTTTTAGAGGCCTCCTGCAGGGCTGCTCTTACTGGGTCTGTGCTTAGAAGGCATGCTTGGCTTAAGGAGCAATCTTTGCCTGATAATTGTTGGATGCTCCTTTAAATCAGGACCGCCTGTTTGGCAATAAGGCTGAAGAAGTTCTAAAAAAAGATAGAAGATAAAGCTAAATCTATGCAAACTGTTAAAGATTTCTTACAAGTGCAACCTCCAAGATTTAGTAGGCACTGGCCTAGTAAGAATTGGTCTTTTCCAGCCCCTTCCAGATCCTCTCAAGCCAAACCCAGACACAGCAAAAAACCCTAGGTTTCAGTCCCAGGGGACTCTCAGAACTAAGCAGTGGGGGGGGCCTCCACTTCCAAATCTGGAAATAACAAGACACCCCCCTATGGTAAACGTCTCAATGACTTCCTTTTAAAATTACCAAGCACTTACCTTTTAACCACCCCTTTGGGGGGGAAAGATTGCTCTTCATGCAGAGAACTGGGAACTCATAACCCAGGACAGATGGGTTTTAAATATAGTGTTCCAGGCATACAGATTTCATTTCCACACGTTGCCAACACCAAACGGATGGCCAGACCTGCCCCTATATCAGTGGGCAGAGGCTCAAAAACAAGTACTTTCCTTCTTAAACATAGGGGCTATTCAACTGGTACCAGAAGAGGAAAAGGGACAAGGTTTCTATTCCAGGCTTTTTCTGGTACCCAGAAAAGACAAATCATGGCGTCCAATCCTGGACCTGTCTAAACACTTTTCTGGAGATTCCAAAATTCAAGATGCTGACTCTTCACCAGTTACTTCCAGTGCTAGGCAAAGATGACTGGTTGGCAACTCTAGATTTAAAAGAAGCATATCTGCACATTCCAATCAGGGAATCTTGCAGAAGATACCTCGCTTCAAAGCAGGCTACTTGCATTATCAGTTCTCTGCACTGCCCTTTGGCTTGTCTACTGCACCCAGGGTATTCACAAAGTGCCTGGCTCCAGTTATTGTGTTTTGCAGGCAAAGAAATATTCAAATATATCCATACCTGGACACATGTCTAATTCAGACAGAAAACCAGGGCGTACTTCTAAATCATCTGGCATTTGTAAAAAGGGTTCTAACTTGTCTGGGGTACAACATAAACGAAAATAAATCACAACTGGTACCCTGTCAGCAGATTACATTCCTGGGTGCAAGCTTGAATACAACTGCCCAGATGGCTTTCCTCATGCCAGAGAAGCAAATTCATTTGGTAACTTACTTCAGACAAGTGGCCACAAAAACCCTGCTTATCTGCAAGACAAATACTGCAAGCCTTGGGGTTCATGGCCTCCTGCATTCTTCTAATTTCATATGCAAAACTGCATATGAGGAAACTACAGTGGTACTTAAAAAGTCTATGGAGTCAACATTGTCACAGCCTGGAAACGATGATTCCTATCTTACCTTGCCTACGCCTAGAGTTCCTATGGTGGGCAGAGGCCTGCCACTAAAACAAGGGACTGCCATTCACACTACCCCTAAACCCTAACTACAGATGCATCGGACTATGTATGGGGGGGGCTCACCTGGCAGGGAAGTGCATTCAGGGCAAATGGAATCCAAAACAAATGCACCTACATATCAGAGAGAAATGTTAGCTGTACAGAATGCTGTGACTGCCTTCAAGGATTACATTCTTCCAGGACAACTAATGGTAAAGACGGACAACACCACTGTTTTGTGGTACATAAACAAGCAGGGGGTTACACATTCCTACCCCCTCTGCAGACTAACCATGGCATTGTGGAACACAGCCTTGAGCTACCAAGTGCACCTACAAACTCGATTCCTGCCAGGAAAATTGAATACACTGGCAGACGAACTAAGCAGAAAACTCATGGACCCACACGAGTGGCAACTGGAACCATGGATTTTCAACATGTTGACAAGCAAATGGGGGAGCCCAGATATAGATCTATTTGCCTCCCCCCAGAACTACCAGTTGGACAAATTTTGCCCAAGGACTCCCCACAAACAAGCCTGGAAAGAGGTTTTTCCAGCTGAAGGACAGAGCATCCAATCAGTCTACGCCTTTCCCTCTCTGCCTCTGCTGTCCAAGGTTCTGCTAAAAGTCAAACAGGACAAACCAAGGATGATTTTGATTGCTCCAGATAGGCCGCGCCAACACTGGTATGCACTCCTGTGCAGTGTGTCGCAGATATCCCCATGGCACCTGCCTCAGACTCCTCCTCTGATGTCTCAGCAGGAGAACCAAATTTTGCACCCTTAGCTTCCAACATTGAACGTTGCAGCCTGGCCAATCACTTAAATTCACCCATATCATCCCTCAGCAAATCTGTGATGGATGTCATCTTGGAGGCGAGAAGACCTAGTACTAGAAAATCTTATGCTGACAAATGGAAAAGATTCTGTGCCTGGAATCAATCTTTAGGGATGAACCCAGCAGCACCCAATTTACCTCAGATTTTGCAATACTTAAGTGAGATGCTTCACAAGGGCCTGTCTTTTTCCTCTATTAAAATCCACGCCTCAGCTATTTCAGCTCACTGTAAGACAGAACCACCCCTCTTCTCTCATCCTCTGCTCAAGCAGTATCTCAGTGGGGCAAAGAACTTGAGACCACCCAGGAGAGCTCCTACCCTTGCCTGGGACTTTAACTTTGCTTTGGAGAAGCTTACTCTGCCTCCTTTCGAGCCAGCTGCTACTGCAGACTTGAAATTTCTTTCTTGGAAAACAGCCTTCCTTTTGGCAATCACTTCGGCTAGAAGGATATCTTAATTACAGGCCCTTATGGCAGTGGAACCTTTCATCATCTTTCATGCGGACAGGGTATCTCTCGGGACCAATCCATCCTTCATGCCCAAGGTGGTTTCCAGTGTGCCTCTTAATCAGTCCATTAATTTGCCAACCTTCTTTCCCAATCCACAGAACAAAGAGGAACAGATTCTGCATTCCTTGGATGTGCACAGACAGCTTAGATTATACTTGGACAGGACCTAAATCTCGAAGAAAATCTGAACAATTGCTGGTAGAATTTGCTGCAGGGGCAGAGGGGAAGGCTATTTCAAAACAAACAATTTCTAAATGGATAAGCCGTTGCATTAATTTCTGCTATAAGCACCATGGAAAACCTATCCCCCAGGGGATCAGATCTCACTCCACCAGGGCTGCATCTACTTCTGCAGCCTTTCTCAGAGGTGTTCCTACCAGGGATATTGTAGAAGCTGCTACCTGGAGTTCTGTTCATACTTTCACCAAGCATTATCATTTACCAATTTTCTCTAAATCCAGAGCTGGCTTTGCCACTGCTGTCTTGCAGGGCCTTGTAGCTGGCCCTAATGCTGTATAAACTCCTCCTCCCAACCATAGCTTTGGGAATCTACCCAAATGTAATGATTGCAACAGTGAAACACGAAGAACATAGCACAGTTGTGTAAACTTACTATAAATGTAGATGTTCGAGTGTATTCACTGTTGCAGTCCTGGTTACCCTCCCTCCAGCCCCCTAGTTTTCTCTGGCTAAACCTCTACTTTCCTTTACTATGCTTTAAAGCCTTTTTGGTGTATTTGCTTTTGGTTGGAGGTATAATTTTGTGTTTTTTAATTTTATTTTGCTCCCCATTAGGGGGGCACCTAACATCTGGAGCAAGAAAGACTGATGTAATGGCGTCGGCTGCTTGTTTTATACCCCTGACGTCATGGAAGAAGGGACAGCAACCCGATGCAGGACCCAAGACTTTGTTAATCAGGCCGACTGAGGGCACCTGCCAGCAGATTACCCAAATGTAATGACTGCAACAGTGAATACACTCTAACGTCTACATTTATGATAAGTGTACACAACTGTACTTTACTGTAGCATTGATTACTTCGAAAATCTACTGTTACGGTTGAATGGGTTTTGTACCACTGTACTTTAAGTTACTGGAATACTAGATGGATAATTGCTTGAGAGTCCTCGATTAGAGTAATTCACAAGCTGTTACTGCTGATTGCTGTAGGGAATGCTATTAGTCTTATGGATGCAGTTGAGTTGTTTTTGGGGAACGCTATGTTTGAGTTATGACAGTTGAATGAAAAAATGCTGAAGTATGTGGTGTTTTTGAACTCTCACAAGGTTTAGGAGCATGCTTTGTTTCAACCTGACTGCAATTTTTTATTGGTTCAGCAGAAGAGTAAGATATCTAGAGACTAAGTTACTGAATTTCTTGTGAAGTTTATTGCCTTTATTGCATGAATGACTGAGTTGGAAGATTACTCAGCTTGAAAAAGTTATTGCCTTATTGGATAAAAAAGGTGGTGCTTATTGTTTGAGTTATACAACAGGCAAGTTAAGTCACTGTTCTATTATCTTTCCTAACTGTTGTAATTTTGTCTGTATCCATGAGTTTCAGTGCCACATTTGGGACTGTTGTTCAGTTGATCTCTATGTATTTTAGCTTGTTTTCAGTTGATATGTTAAGGCAAAAGTCACCAATTTGGAACAGGCAGCTGAGGTAGAACTAATCATATACCATGCTCCCTCACTCAAGTGCTATTACCACTATCCTGCTGTGCAATACTAATATCGCTCCTCCTACTTAATTTTTGTAAGTAACTTCAAGTATACTCTTCATTTTTCTCTTAAATACTTTACAAACCTTTGTGTGTGGAAATATCCAAACACTAAACTTCTTTCCATAGGTGTTTTCCCTTCTGCAGCATAAATCCATTTACTTCCTGCAAAAATTTAGAGCTCCCAGAACTGTATTTATTTGTACATATTAATATAATTACTGAGTATACTGGTCTCGGTAACAGTTTTTTTTCTCTCAGAAATATAACTGTTGTTTTTTCTGAGAATTGTCTGGAATTCTGTTGTCATTATGAATACTGTGATGGAGTTTTTCTCCCAGTGTCTCTGCTGAAAATGGACTCTTCCCAGTCTGACATTCCCGGTTAACGAAGATGGATGGGTAAGTAAATAGATAAATAGTTGTGGTTGCATATTTCAGCTGTGGTGCATTGTTATATTTTAACTAAGTGGAATGTTGGTTTGAAATGTTTAGAGTTGTCACTTTAAGGACCCTTCTGTGTAGCTTTCCTGGACCAGTGTTGAACTAATCCAGTGTCATTTTTCAGGCAGTGGTGATGTTCTTCGTGTTTCACTGTTGAAGTCATTACATTTGGGTTATCTGCTTGCAGGTAGCCCTCAGTCGGCCTGATTAACAAAGTCTTGGGTCCTGCGTCAGTTGCTGTCCCATCTTTCATGACGTCAGGTCGTCAGGGGTATAAGACATGCAGCTGACGCCATTACATCAGTCTTTCTTGCCGTGCGGTGCCCAAAGTAGAAGCAGTTTGCAAGTGCTAGTCGGCAGACTCATGAAATTTTTCATTTTCGAGTTTCAGAACCAAAGTCTTCAACTACAGCTAAGTACCCTATTGGGGAAACTTTTTCTTGCTCCTTATCGATGTCAGTAAAAGTTAATAACTGCATTACTTGTGGAAAGCAAATACCTCATAAAGATTTTCATTCGTACTGTATTCCTTGCCTAGGCCTTGACCACGACATACCTTGCGGTCGGTTTTGTGCTTTATTTAATAAGCGCACTATTCGTCTGTATATTTTTGCCTCTAAACATTTTGGTTCTCAGTTTAATTATTCAGAAATGTCGGTTAGCCATCCGACTACCGGGATTCCGAAAAAACGCAAAGATATAGACAGACAGGCCGCCGAGGTCCAAAACTGCCGACGACGCTTCTCCTAAGCAAGTCACCAGTTCGCCGGTACTCAGTGAGGTACTTTTGCAGCCCCTTATACCCATTACTTCTGATTCGCAGGCCTCTACTGAGACCCATTCGGAGTCCGGTATGCTGCGAGATGCTTCAACTATGGAACCCGCGGTTGTCTCTACCTTGGATGGGTCCGTAGCCGCTGTGCAGGCACTGGCTTCTGAGGGTGTATTCAGGCCTACGGACTTGCATATTAAACAGACGCCTCCTTCTCTTAGGCCTAAATATCGAACCATGCCTAAAAAAACGATGCCCAGGCCACATGCTCAGGCCTCTATGCCGAAAAAACAAATGATAAGAATGGCTGAAGATCATCTAATAACTCTAAGCAGGGGTGGCCAACCCCCCCTTTCTAAGAGGCCTAGGACCGGGTAGCCAACCCCCCCCCCCCCCACTTTCCAAGAGGCCTAGGACCGAAGTGGTTTATGAATCGTCTGACCAGGATTCTGTTTTTTATGATTCTTCTGATGATCTGGATTTCCCTTATCTACTTATGAGGATTCTGATGCAGAGGACTCCATTCCCTCTGCTTCCCCTCCACAGGATTTTTCTTTTGGGCAAACCTTACATACTCTAAGGGAGCATTTCCACTGGGAAAGCCAGGATTTTTCTGATTCAAAAAAGAGGCTTGGGGATTTCTTACCCCTACCTCAGCATAGGCCTTTAGCTGTTCCTCCTGTACTGGACATCGTTGATGCTTTTTCGGAATCTAGTTTGGCCCCTGATTCCTTGCTTCCTGCTCCCAGAAAACCAGACAGATTCTACAGGGTGCCTGAGTCACACAAGTTCCTTTTTAAAAATCCTATTGCAGATCCAGAGACTATTTCATAGGGGCCGAAGGGCATTAAGGCTTCTACTGCTAAAAATCCTACCCCTTCTGATAGAGACTCCAGGGTGGTGGATAGATGGGGTAAGAAGGTTTACACTTCTGCAACCTTTGCCATTAGGGCTTTAAACTGCCAGTTTCATATGTTAAAGTATCAGCAACATGTTATTGGATTGCTTAAACAGAAAATGATGATTCCTGACTGTGTGGAAAATAAAGAAACTCAGGATGTTATGCAGTCCAATATCGCCTACATTCTTACCCTTGGGTTTGGAGCAGAACCTTTGCTACGACTCGGCCATACTCTAGCTCGAAGTCTTTCAATTGGCCTGGCTAAGAGGTATCCCATGCTGCACTGATCCCTTTCCCCAGATCTCGTTTGCCGCTTGTAAAGCTCAGACGTGGTCTCGCTCTTGGCTGTGGCCAAGTATAACTTTTCTTTTTTAACCAAATTGTTGCTCCAAAAGCTATTTTCATAGCTAGGTGTGTGTTTTTGGTTGGTGGAAGCTGTTTTTTGTGTGGCCTTTTGTGGCCTTTGTCTTGGTATCCCGTTGGGTATCTCCCAACGGACTAGGCCAGGTTTCAGTTAGAGGACCTAGTCCTCCCTCCATTTGTTATCTGTTACCCTTCTGTGTTCATTTGTTTCAGTACCCTATCCCTCCGGGCTAGGGCCATTGAAGTTAGAGGACCTAGTCCTCCCCTTGTTTCCTGTCTGGGCCGTTTAAGTTAGAGGTCCTTGTGTGGTGTCTGCAGTTTATTTAGTGTCTAGTTCCCGCATTTTGTTGCTGGTGTCGGGTTTGTTAGTTGAGTTGTGTCTAGTGTCCTACCGATCATGATACAAAAGAACACAAGCCTTCGGGCTTCAAAAAATGTAGTAAATGTGGATATAAGATGTCGATTACTGATGGGCACTTTGTGTGTTGGTTTGGGGGCTATCTGCCTTCAGGAATCTTGTGCATTCTGTCGCGCATTCAGCCCTTGTGCTCTTCAAGAAAGGAAGAGCAAACTAATTCTGAAAGGATTACTGAAACCCTCCTTCGAGGAAGATCTGGAGAGGTCTTCTAGTGCTAAGTCCTCTCCCTCTAAAAGAGACAAAACCTCCAAAGCAAAAAAATGCTCTCCAGCTCAGTCAGTTTTATCGGAGCCTCCGTCGAAAGTTACTAAGTCTACTGTGGCATCCTCGCCTCCACTGGCTTTGGTGCCAAAGGAAGTTGGTGAATCGACAGAGCCTACATCTGTTCCCAGCCTCTCGGAGCCGGTGACGAAGATACTAGTTCGGAGCCGGTCTCCAGTTTTTAGACCGGATTCTCCTACTCGCAGGTCTCCTGAGAGTAGGTCTAGATCTCCTTCCTTATCCTCTAGGTCCTCCAGGACTCGCTCTGATGTGGATAGAGTGGTGCAGAGACTGCTCCAATCACTGGTGCTGGCTAAATTGTTTTCGGCTCCAGCCCAGTTGGCCCCGGAGCCAGTCACCAATCCATCATCGATAGAGCCTCCGAGCAAATCTCAGCCTTCGGAGCCAGAGTTGTCGGTGCCATCTGATGATTCTAGGCCGGCACAGGTAGCCCATCCTGGCTTTTCGGCTCCAATCCCATCTGCTCCGTCCATGGGGTCCAGGACTCATGGTTCCTCGGTCGGACCCGAGGGGGGAGTCTCGGGATGCTCTTTGGCTCCTAGCCTCCCTCTCGGTGCTTTGGCTCGGGTGACTACCCTTGCTTTGGCCCTTGTCCCTTCTGCTCCAAGGGCTTCCACGGTTGGTCGATCTTGGAAGCCGGGAGGACTAGCTTTCGAGGTCATGCGGCGCGTGCTGGCCAGGTCCTCCGCTGCATCATACAGCACCGACACTCTACCCCTCCAGCTTCAGTATCAGTCGCTGATCACCCCCTATCCTTGGACGGGGGAACCCAAGGCCTCAGGATACCTCCATGTGTCCCAAACTTTCTAAGGGCTCCCCAGAGTTTTTGCCTGAGGAGCCACCCAGAAAAAGAAACATGCAAGAGGAAGCACATCGACTCCCAGGAAGAGACTTTCACGTTGGATACCGACCTCGAGGAATCAGAGGGATCCCCCAAGTCATCCTCTGAGATTATCTCTTTTGCTGCTATCCTAGAGATGTTGAAACAGAGAGGCAACTGGCCCTCTAAATCCCCCTCCGAGGAGGAGTCTGTGTTCCTGAAGGCTTTTGGGGCTCAGCCCTCCACCTCCTGGATTTCTCCCCCCTTTGACAAACTCCTGGATCTGGTTTGTCGAAGGGTATGGGAAACCCCTGACACTGTGGAACCAGTCCCCAGGAGACCCAACAAATTTCTGCCCTCCCCAGCTGATGGAGTTTCTCACGAAGGGCATTCCAGTAGATGCCATGGTGGTGGCAGCAGCCAACAAGAAGGAACCGGCTGAGACTTCATCTGCTGTCCATCCCCCTAACAAAGAGTCTAGGACCATGAACCCTTATGGGAAATGTATGTTTTCTTCAGCGGCCTTTACTCTGCGGTCGCTGAATTATTTGTCACATTTTACATGGCTCCAAAGAGGTCTCCTGAAAGAGCTTGGAGATTCTCTGCAGGGTAACGTTTCTGACGCAGTGGCTCAAAGTCAACGCTCAGATGTCTACCCTAAATTCTCTTGCTAACTCCTCCATGAGGCTGATCTCTTACGCAGCCGAAGGAACGAGTAGGGCAGCGAGTTCTGGAGTTTCTCTCAGGAGGCACACCTGGATGCGCCTCTGTAATTTCGCGGAGGCCTTCAAGTCTACATTCACCAACGCCCAGTTTGATGGTTCATCGTTGTTCCGGAACCAAGGTGAAGGACACTCTCACTAGGTGCGAGCAAGAGGGGAAAAACTGTCTGCCGTGGGAGTCTATTTTTCCATGCCTTCTAGACCTTATCCCAAGGGCCAGAAGAGTGGGAAAATGTGGTTCAAGAAATCTCAGAGGTTTTCTCATGACGCACAAAGTAGAGGCAGGAGAGAGGGTGGTAACTCAAGCAGAGGAGGCCCGCGTAACCAGGGAGACCGCCACTCCTTTCGTGGTTCTCCCTACCAGCTCTCCTGATGGGAGGCCTGACTGCATGTATCCGGCGCCAGTCGGGTTCACTTTTCACTATACCCAGAAGCCTGGCAACACATCACCCAGGACCAGTGGGTATTAAAAATAGTTTCTGGAGGATATCACATTCCCTTCTCTTCTCCTCCCCCACCGATCAAAAGAATCCCAGATGTTCCACCCAATCAAAGGGATTCCGCAGCTTCAGAAGTTCTAAAGCTGCTAGAAAAAGGAGCCATACAGCATGTCCCCTCCTTACTCCAGATTCTTTTTGGTGCCGAAAAGAACAGGGGACCTAAGACCCATCTTGGATCTCAACCGCTTGAACCTCCACGTGAAGAAGTCCAAGTTCCGAATGGTCACATTGCAATGTATTCTCCCATTGTTGGGAAAAGAAGTGTGGATGTGCTCCATCGACCTCAAGGATGCTTACTACCATATAAAGATGGACAGGGCATCCAGAAGTCATCTATGCCTCCGGCTGGGAGTCAGTCATTTTCAATTTTGTGCCCTGCCCTTTGGTCTCATCACAGTCCCCAGGGTGTTCACCAAATATATGGCAGTGGTGATGGCTCACTTGATGTCAGGGATTCCAAGTGTTTCCGTACCTGAACGACTGGCTCCTTTCTGCCACCACCAGGCATTTGCTACTGCAGATCAGGGATGCCACTGTCAAGCTGTCAACAATTGGGTATCACCCTAAACTGGGAAAAGTCTGCCTTGTTGCCCTCGCAGCGTGTCACCTTTATAGGTGCCGAGTTAGACACCGTGCTCATGAGGGCGTTTTTACCACAAGAAAGGATTCAGGGTTTGCAACAACAGGTATACGTGTTGCTCCCTCTGAAAAAAGTAAAGGCAAAAACGGTTCTCAAATTGTTAGGGATGATGGCTGCAACAATTATGCTGGTTCCTCTTGCGATGCTACACATGAGGCTCCTTCAGTTGCTGCTTTTCGCCCAGTGGTCTCTACAACACCTTCCACTTTCTCATCTTATAATGATCACAGACAAGTGCAAGCAAGATCTATGCTGGTGGCTTCACACCAGCAACCTCAATGTGGGAAAGCCCTTCGTCCCACCCTCTCCTATTGCCACAGTGACCACGGATGTCTCCCAGATTGGGTGGGGGTGGGGGGCATTATCTCGACAGGACAGTCCAAGGCACGTGGCAGGAACACTATATACATTTGCATATCAATATCTTGGAGATGAGAGCAGTGCTACTAGCGTTGCAAGCACTTCAGAACTTTCTTCCTCTCGGGACAATTGCAATCCACTCAGACAATATGTCAGTGGTATGGTATCTGAACAAACAGGGAGGAACCAAGTCATACCCCCTTTGCAGAGAGGCCATTCAAGTGTGGCAGTGGGCAGTGTCTTCCCAATGGTTTCTTGTAGCAACGCACATTCCAGGGGAAGTCCAACGTGATTGCCGACAGGTTGAGCAGAGCTATTCTGATGCCTCACGAGTGGTCCCTGAACAGTCAGGCTGAGGAGCAGATTTTCCGCAGATGGGGTCAGCCTTGCTGCAACCTATTTGCCAGTCCCCTCAATACCAAGTGCAGCAGCTACTTCACCATTATCCCCCCTCAGGGGGAGTCACCCAGGGACGCTCTAGTTCCCGATTGGCCCTCCGGTCTACTTTATGCCTTCCCACCTGTTTCTCTACTGACAAAGGTTATTCAGAAAGCGCAGTCCTTGGGAAGCAGAATGATTCTGATTGCTCCACACTGGCCTCGTCAAATTTGGTTCTCCTTTCTCCATCCCTATCTCATGGACAACCCCTGGATTCTGGACCCACAGCCAGATTTACTGACTCGTATGTCAGGGCAGTTCCATCCCTCTCTTCAGACCCTCCTGTTGACAGCTTGGCTACTCCAGTTCCATCACTCGTCAGGCTTCATCATTTTTCTCCTGAAGTGGTTCATATTCTGCCTTCTTCCCGTAAGCCTTCGACCAGAAAGATCTATTCCAGTAAATGGAAAAGATTCTCCATCTGGGCTCATGCAAGAAACATTGATCCTTATACAGCCCCAATTTCTTCAGTTCTGGAATTTCTCTCCATGCTTTTCAATCAGGGATCAGCAGCCACAACCATTAAAGTCCAGTTGGCGGCTATTTCCACTTTTCACATTGCTAATGAGCCCAGTCTAATGGCGCATAGACTTTGTAAAGCATTCTTGAAGGGCAGTATGCTGCTTTGCCCTCCAGTCTTTGACCCGGTCATGCCTTGGGACCTAAATTTTGTGCTGCAATGTCTCACGTCGTTCCCCTTTGAGCTTACAGCTACTTGTGAATTGAAGTATTTGACTTGGAAGACGATCTTTTTGGTAGCCATCACTTCAGTTAGACATGTCTCTGAGCTCCAAGCTTTGTCAATCAGACCTCCTTACTTGATATTTCACAAGGACAGGGTTTCCATCAGACCAAACCCTTCTTTTATGCCGAAGGTGGCTTCGGTTATTAATCTGAACCAATCCATTTAACTGCCCGTATTTTTTCCAGAGTTTTCTAATAAGGCAGAATTTAAATTTCACCAGCTGGATGTTCATAGACAGTTGCATTTTATTTGCATAGAACGAAGGATCTTAGAAAATCGGATCAGCTATTTGTCTCATTTTCAGACAATAGGGTTGGGTCTCCTGTTTCCAAAGTGACCTTGTCTAGATGGATCTCTAGTTGTATTTCCTTCATTTATGCCTCAGGTGGTAAGGAGTTACCATTTAGAGTGAAGGCTCATTCTACCCGATCGATGTCTACCTCTGCAGCATTTCAGGCCAGGATGTCTATGGATGATATTTTTGCTGCGGTTACATGGGCTTCTCGCATCTTTATTACTCACTACAAATTGGATTTGATATCCAGAGGCAGATCTTCCTTTGGTTCCACAGTGCTCAGGAGTATTTTCCACTGAGCCTCCCAGGGTTCAGGTGCTGGGGACACTGTCCCACGGGTGAGATTGGACTACATAACATCAAGAAGTTATGTACTCGCCATAACGTTCGATGTATGTAGTCCATCGCACCTCACATTCTTTCTTACCCCCTGCCTTCCCCCTCCTGGAGGGCCTAGAGGTTAGTTCTGGTTTCAGTACTTCTGTTATTATTGGGCTGATTTTCCTTCTCTGTGTTATGTGTATGGAAGGTGAGTGATTGAGCTTGCAGCAAACAAGATCTGGGGAAAGGGAGCAGTGCAACATGGGATACCTCTTAGCCCAGCCAATTGAAAGACTTTGAGCTAGAGTATGGCAGTGTCGGCTCTGAACCCACTGGTAAGAATGTGAGGCTAGATGGACTACATACATCGAACGTTGTGGTGAGTACATAACTTCTTGATTTAATGCATTCTGCTGAACAAGTTGGAAAACATACTTTGCAGTGTGGTTTTGATTCATTAAAGGCCTCTTGCAGGGCCGCTGTTACTGGGTCTGTGCTCAGAAGGCATGTTTGGCTTAAGGAGCAATCTTTGCCTGGTCATGTTAAAGCTAAACTGTTGGAAGCTCCCTTAAATCAGGACCGCCTGTTTGGCAACAAAGCTGAAGAAGTTCTTAAAAAGATGGAAGATAAAGCTACATCTATGCAAACTGTTAAAGATTTCTTACAAGTCCAGCCTCCTAGATTTCGTAGGCACTGACCCTCTAAGAATTGGTCCTTTCCAGCCCCTTCCAGGTCTTCTAAAGCCAAACCCAGACACAGCAAAAACCCCAGGTTTCAGTCCCAGTGGACACACAGGACTAAGCAGTGGGGGGTTTCCACTTCCAAATCTGGGAGTAATAAGACTCCCCCCTATGGTAAACTGTCTCAATGACTTCCTTTTAAAATTTCCAAGCACTTATCAACTGACTGCCCCTTTGGGGGGAAAGATTGCTCTTCATGCAAAGAACTGGGAACTCATTACCCAGGAGAAATGGATTTTAAATATAGTGTCCCAGGGATACAGATTTCACTTCCACACGTTGCCAACACCAAGCGGGTGGCCGGACCTTCCCCCCAAATCAGTGGGTAGATGCCCAAAAACAAGTACTTTCTCTCAAGCATGGGGGCTATTCAACTGGTACCAGAAGAGGAAAAGGGACAAGATTTCTCCTTGAGACTTTTCCTGGTACCCAGAAAAGACTATTCATGGCATCCTATCCCGGACCTGTCTACTCTAAGCACCTTTTTGGAGATTCCAAAATTCAAGATGCTGACTCTTCACCAGTTACTTCCAATGCTGGGCAAAGATGCCTGGTTGGCAACACTAGATTTAAAAGAAGCATACCTGCACATCCCAATCAGGAATTCTTGCAGAAGGTACCTACGCTTCAAAGCAGGCTACACGAACTGTCAGTTCTCTGCACTGCCCTTTGGCTCATCTACTGTGCCCAGGGTATACACAAAGTGCCTAGCTCCAGTTATTGCATTTTGCAGGCAAAGAAAAATGTACTTATACCTGGACGATTGTCTAATTCAGGCAGAAAGCCAGGACATACTTTTGAATCATCTGGCCTTTGTACAGAGGGTTCTAACTTGTCTGGGGTACACCATAAACGAAAAGAAATCACACCTGGTACCCTGTCAACAAATTATATTCCTGGGAGCAAGCTTGAATACAACTTCCCAGATGGCCTACCTCACGCCAGAGAAACAAATTCATTTGACAACCTACTTGAAACTAGTGGCCACAAAAACCCTGCTATCTGCAAGACAAGTACTGCAAGCCCTGGGGTTCATGGCCTCCTACATTCTTCTAATTCCATATGCAAGACTGCATATGAGGAAACTACAGTGGTATGTAAAAAGCCTATGGTGTCAACATTCTCAGAATCTAGAAGCAATGATTTCTGTCATACCTTGCCTATGCCTAGAGTTCCTTTGGTGTGCAGAGGCCTGCCACCAAAACAAGGGACTACCATTCACACCACCCCCTGCTGCCCAAACCCTAACAGACGCATCAGACTATGCATGGGGGGGGGCTCACCTGGTAGGGAAGTGCATTCAGGGCAAATGGAATCCAAGTCAGAAGCACCAGCATGTCAATCAAAAAGAAATGTTAGCTGTACAGAATGCTCTGACAGCCTTCAGGGACCGCATTTTTCCAGGACAATTGGTGGTAAAGACGGACAACACCACTGTTATGTTGTACATAAACAAGCAGGGGGGTACACATTCTTACTCCCTCTGCAGACTAGCCATGGCATTGTGGAACACAGCCTTGAGCTACCAAGTGCACCTACAAGCTCAATTTCTGCCAGGAAAGTTAAATATACTGGCAGACAGACTAAGCAGAAACCTCATGGACCCACACGAGTAGAAATTGGAACCAAGGATTTTCAACATGTTGACAAGCAAATGGGGGAGCCCAGATATAGACCTGTTTGCCTCTCCCCAGAACTACCAATTGGACAAATTTTGCACAAGGACTCCCACAAACAAGCCTGGAAAGTGGATGCTCTGTCCTTCAGCTGGAAAAACCTATCAGTCTATGCCTTCCCCCCTTGGCCTCTGCTTTCCAAAGTACTACTAAAAATCAAACAGGACAAACCAAGGATGATTTTGATTGCTCCAGACTGGCCACGCCAACACTGGTACCCCCTCCTGCGCAGTGTCACAGTTATCCCCATGGCACTTTTCTCAGACTCCTTTCCTGTTGTCTCAGTAGGAGAACCAGATTCTGCACCCTCAGCTTTTAACACTGAATCTTGCAGCCTGGCTAATTACATAATCTCTCCTTTACCATCCCTCAGTAAACCTGTGATGGATATCATTTTAGAGGCAAGGAGGCCTAGCACTAGAAAATCCTATTCTGAAAAATGGGAAAATTCTGTGCCTGGAACCAATCCCAAGGGATGAGCACAGCAGTGTCCAATTTACCTCAGATTTTACAATACTTAACTGAGATTCTTCACAAGGGCCTGTCTTTTTCCTCCATTAAAATCCACGCCTCAGCCATTTCAGCTCATTATAATACAGACCCCCCCCCCCTCTTCTGTCATCCACTGCTCGATCAGTTCCTCAGATGGGCCAAAAATTTGAGACCACCCAGGAGAGCTCCAACCCCAGCCTGGGACCTTAGCTTTGTTTTGGAGAAACTCACTCTACCTCCTTTCGGGCCAGCTGCTACTGAAGACTTCACATTTCTTTCTTGGAAAACCGCTTTCGTTTTAGCAATCACTTCAGGTAGAAGGGTATCTGAATTACAGGTCCTTATGGCAGTGGAGCCTTTCATCATCTTTCATGCAGACATGGTGTCCCTCAGAACCAATCCATCCTTCATGCCCAAGGTGGTATCCACTGTGGCTCTTAATCAGTCCATTCATTTACCAACCTTCTTTCCCAATCCACAGAACAAAGGGGAACGGATACTGCATTCCTTAGATGCGCACAGACCACTCAGATTCTACGTTGACAGGACTAAACCTCAAAGGAAATCCGAACAACTGCTGGTAGCATTTGCTGCAGGGGCAGAGGGAAAGGCTATTTCAAAGCAAACCATTTCTAAATAAATAGGCCATTGCATGAATTTCTGCTATAAACACCATAGAAAACCTATCCCCCCAGGGGATCAGACCTCACTCCACCAGGGCTGCTTCTACCTCTACAACCTTTCTCAGAGGTGTCCCTACCAGGGACAATCCTAAAAGCTGCTACCTGGAGTTCTGTACATACTTTCACCAAGCATTACCATTTGCCAGTTTTCTCTAAATCCATGCTTGCTTTACCACTGCAGTCTTGCAGGGCCTTATAGCTTTTCCTAATGCTATCTAAATTCCTCCTCCCAACCACAGCTTTGGGAATCTACCCAAATGTAATGACTGCAACAGTGAAACACGAAGAACATAGTACAGTGGTGTACACTTACCATAAATGTAGATGTTAGAGTGTATTCACTGTTGCAGTCCTGGTTACCCTCCCTCCAGCCCCCTAACTTATTTTGGCTATACCTCTACTTTCCTTTACTATGCTTAAAAGCCTTTTTAGTGTATTTGCTTTTTTGTTGGAGGTATATCATTGTACTTTTATATGTAATTGCTTCCTATTAGGGGGGCACCTGACATCTGGGGCAAGAAAAACATGTAATGGCGTCGGCTGCATGTTTCATACGCCTGACGTCATGGAAGAAGGGACAGCACCCGACGCAGGACCCAAGACTTTGTTAATCAGGCCGACTGAGGGCTACTTGCAAGCAGATAACCCAAATGTAATGACTGCAACAGTGAATACACTTGAACATCTTCATTTATGGTAAGTGTACACAACTGTACTTTCTGCAGATGATATGTTGAAAATTTAAACTCTGAATATTCGTTTTTGCAAGAATGTATAGCCATTTGTAAAAGAAATTAAGAAAAAATGTTTACAGTTAACCCAGTAACAATTTTATTTCTAGAGAAAATTTTAGTGCCATTTTTGTGACTGTATTTTCTGTATTTTTATTGAAAATAAATAAAATGGAAGTAGACTGCAGTGTATTCTTGCAATGCAGGTCAGTGCTAGTGGTGAGAAAAATGTCTGCCCATAGGAATTTGAAGGGTATGAAGAAGACATCTGAATGTGAAGTGTAGGTGGCCTGCACTACCTTTTTCCATGGATGGAGCATATTTAATTGCAGGGGTAGCTTGCAATCTGCTAGGTCAGCTTTCTTTGACACCGTTTTGTGATGCCATGTGCTTACTTCTGTGAATGTACAAAATCTGTTATAAGCTGTGTTCTCCCACCTTGTCATTACTGCTGCTTTGTTTACCTGTAACTTTGCTTTAGTGAACATTCTGTTAAGTCACTCTGTCACCCAAGACTCTTAACTAATTCACATGCTCAGTGTTTCATACTGTTGAACTCGTTTCAGTTGATATCAGCTTATGGACTGCTGCAGTTTTTCTGCAGCCATATGTTTTCATTGTCTGTTCTTTGTATTACTCTGATTTGATTATAAAATTGTGACTTTTTGTGTGTGTTCATATTGCAGTATGTTTGTAATGTTGTGGAGCATTTCATCCCTTTATTACACTGAGTGCAAAACTTTCCAGTTGGGGGTAACAGACATAGAAAGTAATACGTTATTGGTGTGAGCCTCAAATGGAAAACTTTTTTAAAGTAATTTTTTAGCTAGTTAAGTGATAAGTCTGCGCAGGTATAGGATATGTTTTTCTAGTAGTGTGAAGGCTTCATCTGGTTAAGCAGTTTCAGAGTCGCATGTTGTGCAAGTGAAAACCGAGGGAATCAAGTCCAGAGTGTTGCTTGTTAGCATCTGATAACCTTCTGCCACAATTTAGGTGTTACAGGAGTAACACAAAGTGTTCTTCTGAAATGAATAAAGGGAAATTAGAGGAGAAATATGTAAGATGAGTACAGTATGTTGCTTTAAAGAAAAAAAAGTCAAATTCCATCTTCTGTCGCATTGCTTCCTAACTTGATTTTGCTTTGAGTCACTGGTTGTCTTTTGTTGCTACCAGCCATGAATTGAGTTCTTTACCTGGCTGGGAAGGTATTTTTTTTCTTTGCATCTGTTATTAAATGTAGGTACTGCCTTTTTATGTCCAGAGATGGACTGTTTTCATAGATTAATATGAAAGAGGTGCAGCTGTTCACAGCCCCCCCCCCCAAAAAGAAAAAAAAAATCACTGTTTAAACTGTCTGATTGAGATGAGTCATTAGTGGTGAAGATACATGGCTTTTGTGCCGCTTTGGTAGAATTTACTTTCTACTACTTAGATAAGTATGTATATGGAGAAGAGACCTTGTAGCATGTTTGGAAAAGATGACCTTTTTATTGAGTCAGGGTGCACCTTTGCTTCTTTGGTTTGAGTGCATTATGATAAAGTAAAACATGGCTGCAGAAAAAAAGTGTTGTATTTTGAACTCGTATCAGCTGGATGGTCTTGACTAAATCTTCTTGGTGCTTTTGCAAGAATGCCCTTTTATAAATTAATAATGAAAGTGGTGGGAAACGTGTTTTCCCTGTGTTAACATATTCTTAATTTGGTTTTATTAACCATCAGCATGGTTTCAGAAGCTGAAACTGATGAAGGCTAGTGAAATGAAAAACAGTGACTTATAACACTGTGTTCATTAAAATAAACCTTGTGGCAGGCTACCCTATTTATGATTTGCTCTGAGCCTGCAAGCTTGCACTGTGGGTTATAAGAATGCAGAGTCCTGGATTATCTGTCTGTGAGCATTTTATTTTGTGTGTTTTTTGTTTTGTTTTTATTTTTGGGATTGTATAGTGGTGGGGAAAAAGTAGTTTAATTTAAAAGAAATGGGAGGTAAGCATGGAATACAAATACTTAGAACTTTAATGAACAGGTTTCATACAGTCTGCATCTAGATATTAACAACTACAGATAGTTGTCAGCAGATTGTTACTGGCTTGTAGTGCACTGTATCTCAACTGTATGTTTACATCATAGGTGTCAAAAGTTATGGTTTTCTTGTGATGCATATACAGAAATGATACATAAGCACAGGTGACTTTCCTGGAGTGTAAAATAAAGTTGGAAGTTGACATATCTCCTGAATTTTGTAATTTTACTCCCATTTCTGCACTAATGACCTGTCCAGGAAAAGTCTCACTAAGAGCAAGTCTTTCAGAATCATGGCAGACTTGCACTGAGAGCAACTCTTTGGAACCTGGCCCCCAGTGTTGTCTTGAAGGAACATTTATGTTGTGTCGTCTGAATTCCTATGTGCCACCTTTTTTTTTCTAGAAAACTGTGCTACTGCAGATGATTTCATAGCACCCCTTATGATGGTTCTTGTTTGTTTCCATCATGGGCCACTTAAGTTTTCATCCTATTAGAGTAGGGGTAATGGTTCCTTTAATGTTCACGTTCCTTTTAGCGCAGAATTAATAGTTATAGATGGCCCTTTCTGCATCACCTTCTTCTGTTTGTAGAAATGGTACTTCTAGAACTGCAACAGGTCTTGAAGCACTTAGGAAAAAAAAGATATAAAAGGGTATAGAGACAGAATTGTTGAAGGACAATAGATGTTGCCCATCAAAGCAGTGTTTATGTAGGTGGCTGACCAGAGCACAGCAATGTTGGGATGGGATGAGTCTCTTCCCACCAGAGAGCCTTCTGATCAGTATTCACTATTCCTTCCACCCTTTCTTTACTCCCATTTCTTCAGTGGCAATCTGGCCAGCTTCAAAGATAACTGTATTTGGGTGATGTCCAGCAGGTGGGAGAGGAACATAATCTTTCATAGTTGCAAGCTAGAATTTCTGTCCCTTCTTTTGTGAGCCTCTCCTCAGTCCATCAGGACTGGACCTTTTTCCAAACACCTTTATTGAATTATCACTTGTCATGTAGGCAAGTTTACATTCATATAAAAGTAATCAAACTGTATTAACATAATAAACATTGCACTTCACATATATTGCTATGTATCATGTAACCTAAGCAATATTACATAACTCATTCAGTAGGCAGTCATACAATCTGATGTCGATTTTCACTCATTTTTAACTGATGAGTTCAGTTCCGAACCCTCAGAACTGACTCAGCAGTTATACAAAGCTCGCACTAGCCAAAATCTCTCAAGCTATGGCTCTACCCGTACTGCCTCTCTTCCCATTACCTCAGATCTCGTTTGGCACATAGAAATTTGGACAAGTCAGCTGATGGTCTCAGCTAAGTGCTTAAAAATTCTTATTTGTCTAATTAATTATACTACAAAACTCTTTAGTACCTTAATATACTTACTGTCGTTTAAGTCTTTTTTGTGTGACTGACCCCTTGAAGCTTTCTAACCCCGTTTTTACCTCAGGGTATTTCTCCTTTACCATTGCTGATATTGGGCATCTCCTTCCCTCTTACCGTTGGTAACCTTTTAATATCATCATTGGTATGTTTTCTCCTGCTTCTTTCCTTCCTTTGCCTGTGTGGGTATTCTACATATACCATAGTTGATGTATCAAAAAAGAGGTTTTTACTGTACCAAAGTATTTTTTTTTCAATAACCTTTTTCCCCCCTTATTTGACTGTTTGTGCGTGTCATGTGATTTGACTGGACATGGCAGAGAAACAAAAAGGAACTTCTGTGTAAGGGTTGTGGCAGAAAGATGCCCAATTCCGATGGGCATCTTTCTTTTCCACTGTCTGGGTGTCCCTCATCTGGAAGTTTGATCCTTGTGATATCTAAGGGTTTTAGTACCCAAACTCTTGCAGAGAGATGAAACAAGTTAATTTTCCAAAGGCTTATTAAAGTGTCCCTGAAGCTCTTTCTGAGGTGGAGACTTCTAAAACTCCAAAGTCTGAGACAAAAAAACGGAGCTATTCTGTACCTACTTCCCCCCTAAAGTACATGACTCCAAATCTCAAAAATTCCAGGTTCCGACAGTTTCTTCGGAACCGAAGGCGAAAGTTCCAAAAATGTTATTGTCTTCTGCTCTGGCACCAGAGGCAACAAAATCAATAATTTTTATTTTATTTATTTTATTTTACATTTGTTAACCGGGATGGTCCGACTGGACACTGGTCCATTTTCAGGGGAGGCCCAGGGAGAAAAGCTCCACAGTAAGTAAAATTTTACACTATGTTAAAATACTTTATACAGAGAATTTTCAAACAATGCTAAAATATAGTATACAGCAGAAGACATAAGACCTACATAAATGGGGAAAAAAGTTACACATGGTTAATAACAGAATAAGTATACACATTTAATCAGCATTAAGAGAAGACCTAGACTCTAATGTATATTACAGTAGGTATATTAGGAAGTGAGGTATATAAGTGGAATAATTTGAGGACTTATGCAATACATGGGCATAGCCACTTATTTTTTGTGTGTTCTAAGTGAGTTTTTAAAGTGAGAAGGGGTAGGGGCAGAAATCAGAGCAGGAGGGAGATTATTCCAGGTTCTAGCTATGGAGTGGAAGAACAGTGCTTTTCCTGCAGTATTGTTAGCCCTAGAGATACAGAGGAGAGGGGTTTGTTGGAAGATCGGAGAGAACGATTTGTATTATAGTGGGTGAGATGTTGGCCTAGTGCAGAATTTTTTTTTCTGGATGTGTTTCCACATTGTAGGCAATGACTAATTGGTGATAGGTTAGTAGCTGGGGAAGTTCCAGCCATTGCATTTCCCTTGGAGGCTGGCAATGGTGGGTTCTAAAGGTAGAGTTGTTTGCAAACTTGGCGATTTTTATTATAACATGATTTGAGTCTGGCAAGGTCAAGTTTTCTAAGCTGGGTAAGAATTGGAGCAGCATACATTAAGGTAGACAAGAGGTGAGTTTGGGCTAGGGTAATCAATGCTTGTTTTGAGAGGGATTTCCTGTGCCTATATAGTGTTCCCATTTTTTTATGGACTTTTTTGATAGTTTGTGAAATGTGGATGTCAAAATGTAGATTATCAATTTCAATGCCAAGGAGTTTGGCATGGTCAGAGGGAGAGATAATATTGCCATTTTTGGAGGAGATAGTGAAGGATAGAGGGGTGAAAAGTAGTAATTTGGTTTTATTAGGGTTTAGGATAAGTTGGATCCGAGTGATCCAACTTTCCACAGAGCTAAAGGATTCCTGGGTGAGTTGTGGGGTGGGAAGTGATGGAGCTGAACAGATAAGAGTTGAATCATCAGCGTATTGTATAAGTGAAGCATGCTGTGTGGTGGTATGGAGATTATTGGTAAATATGAAGAAAAGAAATGGGCCTAATATGGAGCCTTGTGGTACACCTATGGCAGTTGGGAGTAAGGGGATATTACACTTTGCCACTGGACAGATTGTTGCCTATTTGACAGCTTTTAAACCAGGCTATAGCGGAAGGGGCAAAGGATAGGGATGCAGGGTGTCTAGTAGTAAGGAATGTGAAACCATGTCAAATGCTTTGGAGAGATCTAGAAATATTACAGTTACAAAGTTATTGTTCCTATGTTGGTTGATCAGATTGGTGAAACAGAGCAAGAGCAGTGGTTGTGCTATGGTGTTGTCAGAAGCCATGCTGTGTGGGGGAGAGGAGATGGTGTGAGTTTAGGAATTATGTTACCTGATAAATGTATACATTTCTCTAGTATTTTAGATAATGGGGATAGAATGGCAATGGGGCGATAATTTGAGTATTCGTAAGAGTTTCCGCCTTTATGTAGTGGAATAATGTACGAGACCTTCTATAGCTGTGGGACATATGCTTCTTGCATGGAGCAATTGATAAGAATAGAAATAGGATAGGATAAGGATTCAGCAGCTATTTTTAGGATGGTACCATCTACTATTGATCTTGCCCAAACCACTTCGGCACCGATGACCTCTCTGGCACCGGCAATTGTTACATCTACTCATTAGGTTCCATTTTCTCCTTCTGTTCAGCAGACCATGGTACTGAAGATAGACGTTATAAGTACTCCCGGGACTAGATAGTCCCCTTCAGTAGACCCCTTTTTGTGTCAGCAGCTGAGTCCCTTTGTGGAAAGACCTGACTCTTTCGGGAATGTTAGTCCATTTCCTCCAGGAGTCTAATCAGAATTGAATGTAGTTGGATTAGTAGATCAGCTCCTGGCAGCCAGAGCCCTTCCTGCACCCTCTTATATCTCCCTGCCTTCCGGAGCCAAGGCTTACTCTCTTTGGAACTCCTACATATACTCTTTCAACCTCCTCCCAGGTCTTGGAGCCCATTGCTTCGAGGCTCCTGGTGCCAACTACCTCTGTACCAATGGTGGATCTCACCTTGGCACCTGAATCTACTCTCTGGTCTTCGATTCCTTCAGAACTGTCGCACCTACGGGACCAAGATTTGGCTGCTGGTTCTGGGATCCTTGGATCGGCTCCCTTTTTTTTTTCTTTCTTTCTATGGCGCCTTCTGTGGCTCTTGGGTCCGTGGTAGTTTCAAGTCCTCTCTCTGCTCTTACTGTGGGAGGCACTTCATCTGAATGGGGTGTGACCCTGGTTCCGATTTTGTTTTTCTCTGTTGTGGGCTCCCATCCCTCTTTGGGCAGGCATGCCTTCCAGATTATGGAGAGGGCTTTAGCCTCAGCAGGCTCCCAGTTGGTTCCATCCCTGTTGAAGTGCCATATTTTTGTTCCCTCTGATTCGCAGCTGTTACAGTCCGCTACTTCTGGACAGCAGGCACAAGAGCAGCAAGATACCCTAGTTCAGCATCTCCCTTTTTCTGAGTCCTCCTCAGAACTTCCCCCTGAGGAGCCACCCAATAAGAGATCTTGCAAGAGGAAGGACCTGGATTCTTCAGAAGAATGTCACTGAGGATACAGATTACAATGAAGAGGAAGGGTCGTCCCCATGGTCACCCCCTGAAGATGTCTGTATTGGAGACATCTTGGAAGTATTAAAACAGAGATGATTGGAAGCCCTCAAACCCATCCTCTGAGGAATCTGTTTACTTGCAAGGTTTTCGTGCCCGTCCATCTACTTCTTGGGTGACCCACCTGCTGAAGAATTAATCAAACTGATCATTCAGCGTGCGTGGAAGGCTCCTGACACCATAGAGCCTATTCCCTGGAGACAGGACAAGATTATTTCAGCCACAGAAGATCAGCCCCATTGATCTAAGGGTCTAGCAGTGGATGCCATGGTGGTGGCAGCAGCCACCAAAAAGGAACTCGCTGAAGAGGATTCAACTGTCCATCCTCCTAACTGAGAGTCTCGGACAGTGGACAGATTCAGGAAGCGGGTCTCTGCTTCAATGACCTTTGCTATTCGGTCCTTGAACTTCTTTACTGGAATCCAAAGGGATCTGATAACTAAGCTTTCAGATACCCTTGCAGGAGCAGTGTCTGACAAGGTTCAAGATAAGGTTGCCACCTTGGAGTCTATCTAGAATTTGTCCATGCAGCTTATTGTGCATACAACTGAAGGGATATCTAGAGCAGAGAATACAGGCGTTGTCATTGGGCACCACGCCTGGATGTGCTTATGTGATTTTGCGGACTCCTTCATCTTTCTTTGTCAACATTCCTGTTGATACTACTTCATTGTTTGGTCCAAAAGTTATTGACACACTAGCCAGATGTGAAAAGGACGGAAAGACCCTTTCTGCTGTGGGCGTGCGTTTTTCCCTTCCACAGTGACCTTACTCTAGGAATCGGAGGAATGGAAAAAATGTGGTGCAAGAAGATCCAAGGACCTTTTCGGGGTGCATGTGGTGAGTATTCCCCCCAGTGCAAAGGGGAGGGAACTCTTCTGGAAGAATGCCCCCTTGTGGCAGAGGAGGTCCTTATAACCAGGTTTCCAGAGATTTTCTTTTTCTGGACAACCCTACCAGCGCTCTTGAGCGGAGGCCCGATTGCCTACCTCTGGAACCAGTTGGGGGAAGATTTTCTCTGCACCATTCAGCCTGGCTCACAATAACATCGAACTTCTGGGTGCAGACAGTAATCACCAGAGGTTACCACATTCCCTTCAATCATTTTCCCTAACCCCAAAGTGAATCCCCGATGTTCCGCCCAGTCAAGAGGGATCTAGCAGCACTAGAAATTCAAAAGCTGCTTCAAAAGAGTCGTCATCTAAGCAGTCCCACCAGAACAGATAGAATCTGGATTCTACTCAAGATTCTTTTTAGTGCCAAAAAAGACCGGGGACTGGTAGCCAAACTTGGATCTCAGCCTATTGAACAAATTTGTACAACAGACAAAATTCCTGATGTTCAGAGTTCAGTCTATCCTTCCCTTTTTAGAGAAGGACAATTGGATGTGCTCTATAGATCTTCAGTATGTGTATTACCAAATAAAGATGGACAAGCGCTCCAGAAAATATTTCCCCTTCCTGCTAGGAGTCTGTCATTACCAGTTTCGAGCACTACCCGTTGGCCTCGCCACAGTCCCCAGGGTGTTCACCAAATGCATGGCATTTGTTAGCAGCTCATTTAAGACTACAGGGATTCCATGGTATCCATATCTAGACAACTGGTTCAACACTGCCCCCTCCAGACATCTGCTACTTTGTGCCATAGACTCTGTTCTACATCTTGCCGAAACCTTAGGCATTCCAGTCGGTGAAGAAAAATCACAACTATCCCCCACACATAACCTATAATTCATCGCAGCAAGGCTAAGTACAATATCCTCTGTGGTCTCCCTTTCTCATCACATGTTAAAGATCCCAACTTCAGTTGATCTTCTTCCAAGACAAAGTTCCTGCTCATCTGGTACTACAACTTCTCTGTTCCATGGCAGCAACAATAACATTATTCCTCTAGCAATGTATCATGTGATGCTGTTTCAATGGCTCTTAGCATCTCAATGGTCAGTTCTTACTATCCTTATGTCCCATCCAATCTTAACAAATCGCTGCAAGAAGGATTTTTCTTGGTGGATGAAGTCCGAAGAAAATTTATGGGGTCGTCCCTTCTCCCCCTCTCAACCCAAGGCCGTAGTGACCACGGATGTTCCATGAAAGGATGGGGGAACATTTTCTGGGGAAGACTGTCCAAGGCACTTGGTCCCCACAAGAGGTCAATTTGCACATCCGTGTCCTAGAACTGACGGTAGTGCTTTCAGCGTTGCAAGCATTTCTGTCTGCTGTTCCTTCACTGGACATTTGCTATCCAATCCGACAACATATCAATAGTATGGTACATCAACAAACGGGGGGGAACCAGATCCTCCTCTGTCAGGAAGCCCTAAGAGTTTGGCAATGGGCAATCACATCCAGCCACTTTCTAATAGCACCGCATATCCTGGGGAACTCCAATGTGATTGCGGACAAACTAAGCAGGTGTATCCTTCTGCCTCATGAATGGTCTCTCGATCCCAATATGTAGCGAAGAAATTCATCGATGGGGTCAGCCTTGTTGTGACCTGTTAGTTTCTCCCATAAACCACAAATGCAGCAGCTACTTTGCCCTAGTTACTCCTCGCTTGGGAGTCTCCGAGAGATGCACTTCTTCATGATTGGCCCCGGGACTCCTATATGCCTTTCCCCCAATTCCTCTAATTCCCCAGTTTTTAAGGAAAGTCTCACTGTTGAGAAGCAAAGTGATTCTTATTGCACCTTACTGGCCAGTTAAGTCTGGTTTCCCTTTCTTTGGCTTCATCTGGTTCACTGCCCGAGGACTCTGGATCCAACTCCGGACCCATCATCTCACCCTCCGGGCTTGGTGCATTCCAACCTTCAAAATCTCAAGCTAATGGCTTGGTTTCTCCAATTCCAGTAATTGTCAGGCAAAACAACTTATCCTCCTCAGAGCAGAAGATACTTTTGGCTTCCCATAAACTATCCACCAGAAAAATTTACCTAAACAAATAGAAAAGATTCTCTCTTTGGTCTGGTACAAACTACATTGATCCTTTCTCTGCACCAGTTAATAAGGTCCTGGAATACTTAGCCACCTTATTTCAATTGGGAGCCTCAACGTCTACTATTAGAGTTCATCTAGCTGCCATTTTTAATTTTGATAATGGTTTTGATGCTCATTCTTTGATGTCTTGTCACCTTTGCAAAATTTTTCTTAAAGGCGCTTATCAATTGAAACACCTTTCAAAGATCCAATAGCACCTTGGGATTTGACCTTAGTGTTACAATGCCTAGTTCATCAGCCTTGCGAGCCAGCAGCCACTTGTGACCTCAACTTTTTATCTTGGAAGACCCTCTTCCTAGTAGCTGTCAAGTCTGCTAGGAGAATTTCAGAGTTGCAGACGTTGTGTGTGAATCATCTATATATATCCTCTTCCACAAGGAAAGAGTATCACTCCGTACCAATCCCTCTTTCCTTCTTAAAGTGGTATCAGAATCCAATATCAACCCAGACCATAGACTTAACAGTTTTCGTACCAAATTTTCCATACAAAGGAAACTACTGCTTGCATATGTTGGACATCCAAAGGCGATTGCGTTTTTACTTGGACATAAAGTTGGCCAGAAAAATCAGACCAACTATTTTAATCCTTGACAGGCACCAGTTTGGGCAAACCAGTTTCAAAGGTCACCTTGTCAAAATGGTTGAGACTGCATTACCTTTATATACAGTCAGAATAAACTCAAACTACCAACCAAAGTTAGAGCTCATTCTCTAAGATCCGTTTCCACTTCAGCAGTCTTCCATTCCAGAGCTTCTATGAAAGATATATGCGCAGCTGCAACTTGGGCCACTCCCCATACCTTTATCACTAATTGCAAATTAGACATGGTCTCCAGGAGAAGGGCATCCTTTGGCTCTGTGGTGCTCAGGAATATCTTCCTTAGGGCTGTCCAGGATCTAAAGTAGCTGGGGACTCTGTCCCATCAGTCAAGAATGAATGTTCTTACTATAACGTTCCATCTATGTTGTCTATCTTCATTTATTTTTGACATCCCACCCGCCTAGACACTCCTGGAGGTTCGGAACTAGTTCTGTTTTTTTTTATAGGATTATTCCTCAGACAGAGCTTCCATATTTTCTTAATGGTAGGCAAACTTGATATGAGGTAATGGGAAGAGAGGCAATATGGGTAAAGCCTTAGCTAGAGAGTTTTTGGCTGGCACTAGCTTTGTATAATGGCCAAGTTGGTTTCAAGGGTTTGGAATTGAACCCATCAGTCAAGAATGAATGAAGATCGACAACACGGATGGAACGTTATGGTAAGAACATCATTTCTTTTTTATTTAAATGAAAACAAACCACAGTGGCACAATCCTAGTTAAAAGCATTTTACATCAAAAACCATACTGACACGCTGCCAGTTGCAAACATTGTATATCACTTACAGTCTACCCAATCTTTCTTACTCCGACATTACATGGCTCATTTAAGTCCTGCTGCCTTTTAAACCTAATTTCTCCCTTGTATATATTATTCCCACAATTCCTATTTTTTTTCTTAAGTGGTTTGCTCCTACCCTTTTCTAAAGATCTCAATTCCAGTTGTTTTATCTCTGTTATTCATTACTTCCAGTACAGTTGGTTTAGGTTTTGATTTCCATTTTCTAGTAATTGCTTTTTTGGCAGCCACCATTATTAGACACAGCGCAAGGCCTTACCATGTCTAGGCAATTCTGATTCTGTATCATAGTTCAGAAAAATCATTTGCCTCATCTGACCAATCTGCCCACCCAGCATCTCTTGACAGTGCATCCAGCAAGGAATCCTTAAAGTCCACCAACACACAGAAAATATGTTCCCAATTATCTCTTTCTTCCCCTTTACACATTCAACATTTGCTGTCTGCTTGAGGAAAAATTATCTGGAGTCTACTTTGGGTCTAAAAATATCTATGTAAACATTTCCAGGCAAAAATTCGAACTCTTCTAGATTTTCTTGCATGTTTGTGAGATGTACATATATCTTCCCACTGTTTCTTTGTGAATTGCTCATCCAGTTTCCCTTCCCAATCCTTTCTAACCTTCTTTGATTGATTGATTCTTGTAGTTATCATGCAATATTTTATATGCTCCACTAATTATTCCCTTTTTAATGGCAGCTTCTGTTTTAGATTCTATTAAAAATTCTACCAGTGATGGTCTTTCATTTAGGAACCCCCCCAATTTCTTTCTCTTTGCCTATACTCTGATATCCATCCCTAATAGGGAGGGCAGTGTATAACCTGCAGTCCAAATACATTTCTGGCATCTTCCCATTTTGTCATCTTTCCCTCTAGTTGTTTGCTTCCAATACCCTGGCTCCTTTGCCATTTTTCTCCAATAAATTCTAGCCCCCTCTTGCTTATTGTCTGTATCCCTAATTGCAGTCATCCATATTGGCAGAATATCCTTTTCCCATTTCTGTATCAGTTTAGTTGAATCTTTTGTGCTACTTTATGGATATAATATTCTGTATGGTTATTGTTATTCTCTCTAAAGGCCCACATCCAAAATCCGAGTCTCCTTGTTTCTTGAGCTTTCCCCCCTGTTTATCATCCCTTTCCACTTTGAATTATAGGTTTTTGCTTGTGTTCTGTATAGGAGTCTCAACTGTGTAGCTGTGAAATGCCCATTCAAATTGGGTAATTCCAAACCGCCCTGTTCTTCTGGAAGAATCCTCTTATCCCACTTGACTCTTGCCATCTTCCCCTCCAAGATAATGTATTGCAGCACCTTATTAATTGCTACCCACAACCACAACTGGTGGATAAAAATGTGGCTGACCTGTATACAAGACTAAAGGGACTGCAAACATTTTAACTTTGCTTGTATCTTACTATCCATGGTTCCAATCTTCACCTGCTTGCATCACAAGACAACAAACTAAAATATTTTGTGGTAGCATTTTGAATTTTTGCATAGCCAGGGATATATTATGTTTTGATAGGCCCAGCACAGGCCTCCATGTATTTGGAGCTAAAACCTCCATTTACCAACACACTCATATCGTTGGTATCAGTGCATCGGAGTGGGAAGGAGTCTGCCAAAGCCACTGGGGTAAGGTGCAGCTCTGGAAGTCTGGTCATCCTTCACACATTCAGGCTACCTGACAGCAGGATAACCCCACAGATAGACTGTAGCAGTGAATGTACTACCTTTGTTATCCCCCTTCATCTTTTCTGGTCACTATGGATCTGAATCTGCCACAGCCATCTGGGGAGGTGTTAGTACCCAATCCATTTTTAGAGCCAGTTACTTTGATCCGGACGCCACACCTTTTCAAAACAGTGTTACGTGAGAACTGCATCCATAGTCTGGCAGGGTTCACCTCTGCAGTCCTGCAAAATCTGCTGTTTCACACGATCGCAGTACTGTATAGTTTGATGACCATGCTGTGTTAGTAGCTTACCGTAATTGCAGATGCTGGGGTGGGACCCATTTTTCCTCTGTCTTCATCCTCCTCCCTCTAATCTTCATAACACTCCTCACTCCTTGAATCTTACTCACCACTGTAGAGATGATCAGGGGTGGGATACCCCTAACTCATCTATTAATGCTTTGCTGCTTGGGCTGGATCCTAGTCCAGTTAAGGCAAAAATTATCTGAAGATGGCATCAGCCAAAACCCTTCTATTCACCAAAGTCTTTGCGTATGTGTGTGAGGGAGTCAGCCAAAGCCACTGTGGGGTACAGCTCTGCAAGTCAGGCCAACCTTCAGGCTACCTATTTCTTGGATTTCCCCACTGATGAGAACTGTAGCAATGAATGTACTCTTAACAGTTACAAATTATGGTAAGTTCCTAATGCAGCTGTACTTTAGCCTCCTTCCCTTTTTAGATTATCCTTGGTGCCATGGATGTTCAGCAAGTCATAACAGTAGAGTTGTTCAGAAATGTGAGGTCAGAGAATTTCTGAAGCAGCTACATGGACTGTAGTCCACACCTTTTCACAGCATTACAGACTGGATATGTTATCCAAGAGTAGAGCAAGTTTTGCCTTTGCTGTCTTGTAGAGCATGCTGTAGCATTTTTCCCCACAGTGTTCCTTTTAACTCTGTTACTTTGCCATGGAGAGGGAGTATTAATGCAGTGGCAATCCTGGAGTATCCTTGATCATCTCCAGTACCCTTTTTTAGTTTGGGTTTATAGGTGCGTTCTGTAAGTTGGTGGTGATCATCTGAGCAGTTCTGAAAGAAATGTCAGTATCAATAATGTTTGACCTGTTTAATTAAAAGAATGTACAACTTTGTTTTGAAATTAGCTTGTAAAACCATATGGGTTTGAAAGTGCTAAGTATCGTCCTCTCTCGCTTCTGTTTTATTCTTTTAGTGAGGACACTTGTTTATGGTTTATAAAAGCATTAGTATTGTGAGCGTACTAATGGAAAGAGTTGCCAAGTGACTTTAATATGTTGGCAGCTATTAATGAGGACAAGGCCACAAAGATTAGAAGCTGATGTAATTGATTAAATAATGGATGGTGTCATTTACAGCAGGTTGCAGTTAAAATGTTAATTGCCTTGTCTGTTGTGCAAATAACATAACAAGGGTACTGAACTCTCATTTTAGTATTTTTGAAGTTTATTGCATACTGCAAACTGTGGTACATAAATGTGCATTAACTCGTGCTGTTGATAATTGTATTGTGTTGCATTTGTGTGAAAGGGACTGTGATTCTTGATTTATTTTTATATCAGCTTTATGGTATGTGAATTTTTTTTTGTTCTTTTAAGAACTTCTATAGTTTTCTTTTGCTTACACCAAGTCAGTCCAAGCATTTCCATTGATCCCCATTGATGGGGGATAGCAGTTTGCATTTTATATCAATTTGCTGCCACTGGTAAATGGGACACCTCTTATTGAGATCTACAGCACAGCGTTCCATACCCCTCTCTATTTGCAGTTAATACATGTCATGCCATCCCCTAAGCACATTTATTTTCTCTCTGTTCGTTACAGGTATGGAGTATATTCTTTCCGCAAGAATTCTGTCAGTGAAGGTACGTTTGAGGTATCATATTCCTATTAATTATGAAGTGTATAAATATAAAGGAGATAACAGGTTCACTTTCAGCATGAGCTCATTATAAAGGTCGACTGTTTAGCATAGCAACTTCTGGGCCTTTTAGGACCATAGGATCATAAGAGGTTACTAGGCTAATGGCTCTAGAGCCTTTTTAAGCTTGGCTATTCATGTCCCAGTTTTTCTCAATTATGAATGCACAAGGAGTAGAATGGCTTTGGCATATGCCCGTGCCTTAGGACATTTGCAAGCTGCTCCTATCCATAAGGGATACATGTAGCAAGATGGGTGAATTCACGATTTCCTATCCATTGGTCCAGATTTCTTTTGAATAGGCTTTGGAATGGGCTGTTCTTCACATGAATAGGGAGACTGTCCCTGAGAAGGGATTTCTGCGACACACACCTGTCTGCCCATATTGTTTTGTTTGTCACAGACTAGGTTTGTATCCTTGGATTGGGTAATTGTAGTGCTTTTTTGTTTTGCGATTGTGTAGCAGATCCATCAGAGGTGCATAGGAGATTGACTGGTGGGCATAGCTCACCACTTGTCTGTAGGAGACTAGGTACAGGGATGAGGATTTGAGGCAGTCCACTTAAGACACGTTACTTACATCTTTTATTCTTTTAGTGAGAAACGTCAGAGTGCTCCAGCTGTTGCAATTGCCTGTTCAGGTGCATGACAAAGGGTGCATTGTACTCTTATTGGTCTAATGAGGGCTGAGTATAGTGGGGATGTGATCTCCATAGGTTCATAGGTGTCTACCAGGCTAATGGCCCTGGGGCCATAGATCTGGATGCCATGCCCTTGCTTATAAGTGTCGCCATGTAGAAGGATTTTCTCACTACCATGGACACATGCTGATCAAAATTCAGGTTACTGTCAGCCTGAGTTTCCAAGCCTCTTACCACTGGGTGTAGTCTTAAGGGAGTGTTACCATTGCTATGATTTGCAGTCGTCTTCCCAAAGGATATAATTGTGTGTGTGTGTTTGTATATATATATATATTTTTTTTAGATGGAGTTTTAGCCCTTTACTCAGGCACCAGTTATTTGCCTGTTAGTCACTCCTGGAGGATATCTACATTTATGGGGGATTTATTGATTGCATTCAGCTTGCAGTTGTCTACATATTTAGTCAGCTAAAGGCTCTCTACATTTGCCTCAACTTCAGAGACCTATATTCCAAACAGGAGAGATCCAAGTACTGAGCCCAGTAGGATACCACTAATAGCGGATTTCTTGGTAGACGTAGGTTCTTCATTCTAACGTCATGTGTCTTCTCCATGAGTCATTTGGCTATCCAGCAGGTGACATGGGGATTTGTACCTAAATTTGTGAGTTTGTCTATAATACCAGATTAAGGTCTTATGTCAGATACCTTTGCTAGGTCAAGGTAAGTAGTGTGCACCATTTTGCAGTTGTCCATTGCTGCAGTGAACTTCTGAGAGCAGTTAGCCAGGTTTATTAGGTAAGCGCTGCCCTTGATGCTGAACTGGGATGAGCTCAGTGTTAGAAGCGTTCCTATATCTTTTGTTTATCTGGTCCACAATAATAACCTTGCATACAAGACTAGTTAACCTTATGGGTCTTTAGTTTCTTGGGTCTTTTGGTAGTCTCTCTTTGTGCAGCAGGATAAATGTTGCAGTCCTCTATTTTGTAGGGATGAAGCTTGTCTGAAGGATATGGTTGAACAGATTTTAGTGGCCATGACCGGTCATATTTCAAGCTGTTTGAGGCATCCTGGAGTATTATCAGGGCCCCTTGATGCAGTGTTGGAGAGTGCAGTGAGGAACTGATCTTCGTGTTTCACTGCTGCAGTCATCGCCTGTGGGTTATCCCTGCTGTGGTAGCCCTCTGCTGGCCTGAATACCCGAGTCACTGTTTTTCTGCATCAGCAGCTGTTGCCTGTAGACTGACATCAGGTCGTCAGTGCTGTAAACCAAGGCAGCTGATGCCATTTCATCAGTCTTTCTTGCCATAGAGCCCATAGCGGAAGCAGGTCGCAAGTGGGCCGGTCAGTCGCTACCAGATTTCGGATCATAGCTGAAAACGTCTAAAGCTACGTACCCCATTGGGGATCTCTCTCTTTTTTTTTTCTTTTCTTTTTTTTTTTGCACTAACCGATGTCCAAAAAAGTTACAATTGTCTCGCCTGTGGAAAGCAAATCCCACACAGAGACCTCCATTCATACTGTCACTTGTTTAGGCCCAGACCACGATGTCGCCCATTGCCGATTCTGTGCCCTCTTTAATGCGAGAACTGTTCGTCGTAGAGCTCTTTTGTAGACAGGTATTTTTGTCCTCAGTCTACAAAAATGGTGGTCAGCCAACAATCCGTAGAGCCTCCTAAATAGCGTATGGATAAAGATGGAGACAGACCTCACAACGCTAAGCCTTCTGATTACTCTTCCACTAAACAGGTAGTCAGCTCTCCAATATTCAATGAGGGCTTTTGCAGCCCCTGAAGTCCGATGCGATTGCTACGCAGGCCTCTACAGACACCCTTTCAGAGTCTGGTATGCCGCAGAAATCTTCTTCGACTTCAGAGACTTTGGCTGTCTCTGCCTCGGTTGGGTCTGGAGCTGTGACGCAGTCACTGGCTTACGAGGAGTTCTTTCACACTGCTGATTCCAGTCAGAAAGCAATGTCTTCTCAACCGACTATCGTTTCTCTCAGGCCGATGAATAGTCTTAGACCTAGAAGCCAGGCCACCCCTAGAAAATCTACCTCTAGCCACCATCTTACTCCTGCCCCTCCACCCCAGGCCCAGATGCTTAAGATGGCAGAGGATCTTATTTCCCTCATCAAGGAGAGTCAAGCCAGAACTTTTAAAAGGAAAAGACACCCTTCTCCTGAAGTGTTGACCGAGCAAGATTCGGAGGAGTCAGATTATTCTGATTTTGAAGAACAACCTCCTCTTAGTGCTTATGAGGATTCAGATGCAGAGGAATCCATCCCTTCTGCCTCCCCACCAGAAGACCTCTCCTTTGGGGAAACCCTCCACACCCTCAGGGAACATAAAAGGCTAAGAGAATTTCTAGACCTACCCCAGCACAGACCCCTTGACATCCCCCTATTTTAGAAGTGGTAGATGATGATTTCCATTAATCCAGTTTAGCCCCGGATGCCCTTCCTCCTGCTCCCAGTAAGCCAGGCAAGTATTAGAGTACCAGACACACTCAAATACCTGTACAGATATCCTGCCGCAGACCCGGAGGTCATTACACAAGGTCCCAAGGGAGCCAGGGTTAGTTATGCTACGAACCCTACTCCTCCTGTTAAGGATGCCAGAGCTCTGGACAGATGGGGTAAAAAAGTTTACACCTCTGCAACCTTGGCTATCCGAGCTCTTTCCATATGTTAAAATATCAACAGCACACTTTGGAACTATTAAAGCAAAAGATTTCTTCTTTTCCTGACTGTGGCAATTCTAAGGAGTTAGCAGATTTATTACATTCTACTTGTCAAGTGGCAAGGCACTTTTTACACACTGGATGTGACGCACTAGAAGCCTCTAGTAGGGCAGCAGTGTCTGGCTCTGTCATTAGGAGACATGCATGGTTGAAGGAACAACCTCTACCTGATCATGTTAAGTCTAAATTTAATTGATGCACCTTTGGCTAAAGGACCGCTTGTTTGGAGAAAAAGCAGAAGAGGTACTTAAAAAGATGGAAGACTAAGCAAAATGTATGCAAACAGTAAAAGATTTCTTTCAGGTTCAACCTCCTAGATTCAGCAGGAATTTTCCCTCTAAGCACTGGTCTTTTCCTGCCCCTAGCAGACAGGGGCAAGCTAAGCCCCGCTGGGACAGGCCACCCAGGTCCCTACAGCAGGAACAACAGAGAACCAAACAGTGGAACATATCCGTTTCTAAGGCAGGGAGTTCTAAGCCATCCCTCTATGGTAAAAACTCACTGACCCCCCCCCCTCCTTTCACCCAAAAGCTCGGAGGAAGGTAAAGAAAATTGACCGTCTGTAACCAAGGACCAATGGGTCTTAAAGATCATTTTTCAGGGATACAAATTCACTTTCAACGAACTCCCAATTCCCAGAGGGTACCCAGACTTGCCTCCCAATTATTGGGCAGAGGCATTGAAGCAAATGTTCTTCGTGTTTCATTGTTGCAGTCATCACATTTGGGTTATCTGCTTGCAGTAGCCCTTAGTCGGCCTGATTATCAAAGTCTTGGGTCCTGCGTCAGTTGCTGTCTCATCTTCCATGACATCAGGTAGTCAGGAGTATAAAGTTTGCAGCTGACACCATTACATCAGTCTTTCTTGCCGTGCGGTGCCCGAAGCAGAAGCAGTTTGCAAGTGCCGGTCGGCCGACTCCTGAAATTTTCGTTTTTGAGTTTCAGAACCGAAGTCTTCAACTAAGCTAAGTACCCCATTGGGGAACCTTTTTCTTGCTCTAAACCAATGTCCATAAAAGTTAACAATTGTATTTCTTGTGGAAATCAAGTACCTCATAAAGATTTTCATTCGTACTGCATTTCATGCTTAGGCCCAGACCACAGTGTATTTCGCTGTCAGTTTTGTGCCTTATTCAAACCTCTAATTATTCGTTGTCTGTTCATTTACACTTCTAAGTATTTTGGTACTCGGTTCAATTATCCAGAAATGGCTTTGGTAAGCCACCTGACTACCGACATTCCGAAAAAACGCAAAGATAGACGGACACAGACCGCATAGGTCCAAAGCTGCCTACTACGCTTCTCCTAAGCTATTCGTCAGTTCCCTGTTACTCAGTGAGGTGCTTTCGCAGCCCCTGATACCTGCTACTTCAGATTCGCAGGCCTCTACTGAGACACATTCTGAGTCCGGTATGCCGGGAGATGCATCCTCTACTGTGGAACCTGCGGATGTCTCTACCTTGGATGGGTCCGGAGCCGCTGTACAGGCACCGGCTTCTGAGGGTGTATTCAGACCTACTGACTTGCATATTAAACTGACGTCATCTTCTTCTTCAAGGCCTAAAACTCGATCCATGCCTAGAAAACCGACGCACAGACTGCATGGTCAGGCCCCTGTGCCTAAAAAACAAATGATAAGAATGGCTGAAGACCTTATAAGCCACCCTTCCCCCTCTAAAGTGACCTAGGGCTGATTTTCCTTCTGATTCTTCTGGTCAGGACTCTGAAATTTCTGTTTCCACTGACCAGGATTTACCCTTATCTACCTAAGAGGATACTGATGCAGAGGACTCCATTCCCTCTGCTTCCCCTCCAGAGGATTTCTCTTTTGGTGAAACCTTGCATACTCTTAGGGAGCATTTTCGCTGGGAAAGCAAAGATTACTCTGACTCTAAAAAGAGGCTTAGGGTTTTCTTACTCCTGCCCCAACACAGGCCTTTAGCTATACCTCCTGTACTGGACATTGTTGATGATGCCTTCTCGGAATCTAGCCTGGCCCCTGACTCTCTACCTCCTGCTCCCAGAAAACCTGATGGGTATTACAGGGATGTTCTTCGTGTTTCACTGTTGCAGTCATAACTGTAGGGTGCTCCTGCCGGCAGGCAGCCCGAGGTCGGCCAGAATCCCAAAGTCTGGGTCCGGTGTCGGCTCTATAGGCTAGTATCCTGACGTCAGGATGCCTTGGTACATAGCCCTCAGCCGACGCCATCTTCTCCAGTCTTTCTTGCCGTGCGGTGGAAAGCAGCTCGCAAAACGTTGGTTGGCGATTTTCGAACAGCGTATTTGATTGTTGTCAGTCCGAAGTTGTTACTTCTCTTCTCAAAGCTAAGTACCCCGTTGGGGAATCTTTTTCTTGTTCCTCCGATGTCAGAAAAAGTTAATAATTGTATAGCGTGTGGGAAACAAATACCTCATAAAGATTTCCACTCTTACTGTCTACCTTGCTTAGGCCCTGACCACGACGTTTCTTGTCTGTTCTGTGCCAGGTTCAACTCTCGTACTATCAAGCGCAGGTATGATTGGGCTTTAAATTATTTTGGCAGACGCTTCAATTATAGAATGTCGTCGGACACTACCGGAGTTCAAAAGAAGCGCAAAGACAAAGACAGGCCTCCGAGGTCCAAACAGGACTCGTTGCAGCTGGAGCCAGCGTCCGGTTCGGCTGTTGTCAGTGAGGCGCTTTTGCAGCCCCTGTCGTCCGCCACTTCTGAACCGATGGCCGATACGGACTCCCATGGGGGAGCCATCGAGGCCCACTATTTTAACTGCTGCAGGACCTTCGGACGTCGCTCCTTCAGATGGGTCCGGAACCGCTGTGCAGGTGCCGGCTTCTGAGGGGGTTTTCAGGCCTACTCACATCACTATTTCAAAGGCAAAGACAAAGACTCCTACTAAGTCTAAAGTTCCAGCTCAAGCTGCTTCTGAATCCACTCCCAAGACACAAAAACAATTATTGAGGATGGCTGAAGATTTGCTTACAATGATTAGGGGTTCTCACCCCCCTCCTGAAAAGAGGCCTCGACAGGATGTTACTCTGGATTCCTCTGACCAGGCTTCTGTATCTTCTGTTTCTTCCTCTGATCAGGACTATTCCTTTCCCCCTTATGAGGATTCGGATGCTGAGGATTCTTTGCCCTCGGCCTCTCCGCCTGAGGATTTTTCTTTTGGGAAACCTTGCATGAGATGAGGGAACATTTTCATTGGGAAGGACAGGAATATTCTGCTTCCAAAAAGAGGCTTAGAGAATTTCTTCTTCTTCCTCAGCATAGGCCTTTAGCTATCCCTCCTGTCTTGGACATTGTAGATGATGCTTTTCTGAGGCTAATTTGAATCCTGATTCCATGCCTCCTGCTCCTTCTAAGCCTGATAGATTTTATAGGGTTCCTGACTCTCATTTATTTTTATTTAAAAACCCTTCTGCAGATCCTGAAACTATTTCTCAGGGCTCTAAGGCTGCTAAGGTTGCTACTTCTAAAAATCCTATTCCCTCTGAGAAGGATTCTCGTGCTTTAGACAGGTGGGGAAAAAGGTATATACTTCTGCTACCCTGTCTGTAAGGGCTTTAAATTGCCAGTTTCATATGTTTAAATATCAGCAATTTCTTTTGTCTGTTTTAAAGCAAAAGCTTGCTTCCCTTCCTGCTTGTGCAGAGGATAAGGAACTTCAGGATGTTTTGCATGCTACTGAACAGGTTAACAAGCATAGCTTACATTGTGGTTTTGATGCTTTGGATGCTTCCTGCAGGGCTGCTGCCTCTGGTACTGTGATTAGGAGACATGCCTGGCTTCGTGAACAAAGTTTACCTGAACAGGTTAAGGCTAAGTTATTAGATGCCCCTGTTCAACAGGATGTTCTGTTTGGTTCTAAGGCTGAGGAAGTTATTACAAAGATGGAAGAGAAGGGAAAGTCCATGGAGACTGTAAAAGATTTCTTGCAGGTTCAGCCTCCTAGATTTTCCAGGAATTGGCCCTCTAAAATTGGTCCTTTCCCACGTCTGACAGGCCTCAAAGGGGAAGATATAGGCGCTCAGAGGTCGTGGTCAAGGCCAGACCTCTTACAGATCTAGACAATGGACTGCTTCTTCACCTAGGAGGGGAGAAGACAGATCCCAATCTCAAAGAAAGCAAACTCAATGACTCTCTCGGTTGGGCTTCAGGACCCCTTTACCTGGGCGCCCCTCGGAGGAAAACTGTCTCTTTTTACAGAAATTGGACTCAGATTACCCAGGACAGATGGGTATTGGACGTGATTTTAAAAGGTTACAAGTTCCACTTTCACACTTTGCCAAGGACTCACGGTTGGCCAGATCTGCCAAAACTTCAATGGTCAGAGGCCTTAATTCAAGTGGATGCTCTTCTGGCCATGAGAGCCATAGAGCCTGTTCCACTCTCGGAAATGGGAAAAGGGTTTTATTCAAGGCTGTTTCTGGTTCCCAGAAAACAAAACTCATGGAGACCTATTCTGGACCTTTCTGTGTTAAACACCTTTTGGAAATTCCAAAGTTCAAGATGCTTACTCTGCAACAGCTAATTCCAATGCTCTCTCAGGACGCCTGGATGGTGACATTGGACTTAAAGGAAGCCTATTTGCATATCCCTATCAGACAAGAATGCAGGAAATTCCTCAGGTTCAAGGCAGGTTCGAGGCACTTTCAATTCTCTGTTCTGCCCTTTGGTTTATCTACTGCCCAGAGTCTTCACCAAGTGCTTGGCACCAGTAGTGGCTTACTGCAGACTTCAGGGGATCCAGATTTACCCCTATTTGGACGACTGCCTTATTCAGGCAGACAGCAAAGATCTTCTGCTTCAACATCTGGACTTTGTTCAACGTCTTCTCCTACTACTGGGATTCTCAGTGAACATAAAAGTCACATTTGATCCCTTCTCAACAAATGGTATTCTTGGGAGCCCTCTTAAATACAACCTTACAAAGGGCCTACCTCACTCCAGAAAAACAAACTCAGCTGGCTTCTACTTTCAACACCTTGGCAACTCTATCTCAGCTCACTGCAAGGAAATTCCTGCAGGCTCTGGGCTACATGGCTTCCTGCATTCTGTTGATTCCAACGCAAGGCTTCACATGAGAAAGCTTCAATGGTATCTGAAAAGTGTATGGTCACAGCACTACCACGATCTGGATATTCTGATTCCTCTGATCCCCTGCCTCCAGAAGGAGTTCCTCTGGTGGTCCAGGGCATGCACGTTAAACGAAGGAAAACCTTTTAGTCTCCCTCAGCCTACTCAAATCCTAACCACGGACGCCTCGGATTATGCTTGGGGAGCACACTTTCTAGACAATTGCCAGCAGGGAACCTGGACAAAGGACCATCTTCACTGGCACATCAATCTGAAGGAAATGTTGGCAGTTCAAAATGCCCTTTTAGCCTTCAAAAATCTTTTACAACCAGGGCCTCTGCTAATTCGCACAGACAACACCACGGTCATGTGGTACATCAACAAGCAGGGGGGTTCTCATTCATACCCCCTTTGCAGACTAGCTATGGGTTTATGGGACACAGCTCTAAATTTGAATCTGCATCTCCAGGCTCAATTCATTCCAGGAAACAGAATCTCTTAGCAGACAGCCTGAGCAGAAACATTTCAGATCCTCACGAATGGATGCTAGACACCAACTTGTTCAACAGGATTACTGCAGTTTGGGGATGTCCCCAGATAGATCTGTTTGCATCCCATCTCAATCATCAGCTGCCTCGCTTTTGCACCAGGTCCTTCCACAAAACAGCATGGAGAGTGGATGCCCTGTCCTTCAGCTGGAGAAGCCTGTCAGCATATGCCTTCCCTCCTCTTCCTCTACTGCCTCGGGTACTACTGAAGATAAAGCAGGACAAGCCCAAGTTCCTCATCTTGATTGCTCCAAATTGGCCTCGACAGTTTTGGTATCCAACCTTAAAGCTCCTGTTCTCGGGGCCTCCTTGGATTCTTCCACTGAACCCTTCGCTTCTGTCCCAGCATCAGGGTCAGTTACTACATTCCAATCTCAAGACCCTTTGCTTGGCAGCTTGGCTCTTCAAAGGAATTTGATTTCCTCTAGTCTTCCCAAACAAGTTTTGAATGTTCTTTTGGAAGCTAGACGGCCTAGCACTAGGAAATCTTATGCCTCTAAATGGAAGAGGTTTTCTATTTGGATGCAGGACCGAGGCTCTGATCCTCAGGTTCCTGATCTCTCCTCTATTTTGCTTTACCTTTCGGAACTTTTATCTAAAGGACTTTCCTTTTCTTCCATTAAGATTCATGCTTCTGCTATCTCTGCGCATTTCAGTTCTGATCCTCCTGTTTTTTCACATCCTTTGGTGAAGCAGTTCTTGAGAGGGGCTAAAAATTTGCGGCCTCCAAGGACCCCTCCTGTCCCTGCCTGGGATCTTAACTATGTTTTAGAAAAACTTACTTTGCCTCCTTTTGAGCCTGCTGCATCTTCAGATATTAAAATTCTATCCTGGAAGACTGTTCTTTTGTTAGCATTGACCTCTGCCAGAAGGGTCTCAGAGTTGCAAGCTCTCATGGCTGTGGAACCATACCTTATTTTCCACCAGGACAGAGTATCCTTGAGGACCAATCCTACTTTCATGCCTAAGGTGATTTCGAAAGTGGCTTTGAATCAGACAATTCACCTTCCTACTTTTTTTCCAAATCCTCAAAATAAAGGGGAAAGGATTTTGCATTCATTGGATATGCACAGACCGTTACGATTTTACTTGGACAAGACTAAAGATTTCAGAAAGTCTAACCAATTGTTTGTTTCCTTTGCTTCCAGTTCTCTTGGAAAACCTATTTCTAAACAAACTATTTCCAAATGGATTGCTTATGGAATCAGATTTTGTTACACTCATCATGGGAAACAGTTTCCAGGGACCATTAGAAGTCATTCTACTAGAGCAGCTGCTACTTCTACTGCTTTCCTCAGAGGAGTCCCTACCAAGGATATCTTGGAAGCTGCCAATTGGAGTTCTGTGCATACTTTTTCCAAGCACTACAATCTCCCCTTGTTTTCTAAGTCTAGGGCAGGCTTTGCCTCTGCTGTCTTGCAGGGTATTCTTGCCTCCCCTTCTTCTATCTAAAGCCTCCTCCCTCTCTACACTGCTTTGGGATTCCACCCTACAGTTATGACTGCAACAGTGAAACACGAAGAACATAGTACAGTTGTGTACACCTACCATAAATGTAGATGTTCAAGTGTCTTCACTGTTGCAGTCGGGGTTTCCCTCCCTCCTATCCCCTCTTTCTCTCATATTTGTGGTGTATTTGTGTTTCCTTGTTGGATTCATTTTTGATTTGTTGGGGACTTCTGACATCTAGGGCAAGAAAGGCTGGAGAAGATGGCGTCAGCTGAGGGCTATGTACCAAGGCGTCCTGACGTCAGGATACTAGCTTATACAGCCGACGCCGGACCCAGACTTTGGGATTCTGGCCGACCTCGGGCTGCCTGCCGGCAGGAGCACCCTACAGTTATGACTGCAACAGTGAAGACACTCGAACATCTACATTTATGGTAGGTGTACACAACTGTACTTTCCTGACTCTCACAAGTTCCTTTTTAGAAATCCTACTGCGGATCCTGAGACCATTTCACAGGGATCCAAGGGCATTAAGGCCACTAGCCCATTAGGGCCTTAAACTACCAGTTTCATATGTTAAAGTATCCGCAGCATATTATTGGATTGCTTAAACAGAAAATTATGTTAATTCCTGATTTGTGCTGAAAATAAAGATTTACAGGATTTAATGCATTCTGCTGAACACGTCAGAAAACCTACTTTGCAATGTGGGTTTGATTCATTAGAGGCATCTTGCAGGGCTGCTGTCACTGTGTCTGTACTTAGAAGGCATGCTTGTCTTAAGGAGCAATCTTTGCCAGATCATGTTAAGGCTAAATTGCTGGATGCTCCCTTAAATTAAGACCACCTGTTTGGCAACAGAGCAGAAGTACATAAAAAGATGGAGGAAAAAGCTTACTCTATGCAAACTGTTAAAGATTTCCTGCAAGTACAGCCTCCCAGATTTAGTGGACATTGGTCCTCTAAGAATTGGTCCTTTCCTGCCTCTTCCAGGCCTTCTCTGTCCAAACCCAGAACCAGCAGAACACCCAGGCTGCAGTCCCAAGGGACTCACAGGACTAAGCAGTGGGAGGCTCCCACTTCCAAAGCAGGAAGTAGTAAGACTCCCCCCCCTATGGTAAACCGTCTCAATGACTTAACTTTAAACTTTCCAAGCCCTGCTCAACTGACTGTTCCTTTAGGGGGAAAGTTTGCCCTCCAGGTAAAAAATTGGGAACTCATTACCCAGGACAAATGTTTTAAATATAGTTTCCCAAGGATACAGATTCCGCTTCCACTCCTTATCAACCCCAAACGGTTGGCCAAATCTACCTCCAAATCTGTGGGCAGAGGCTCAAAAGCATGTTCTCTCTCTCTTAAGCATCAGGGCTGTTCAACCTCTTCCCAGAAGAAGAATGGGGACAAGGTTTCTACTCGAGACTTTTTTCTGGTTCCCAAAAAAGACAATTCCTGGTGTCCTATCCTGGACCTGTCTGTCCTAAACACATTTTTGGTAATCCCAAAATTCAAGATGCTAACTCTTCATCCGCTGCTTCCTACGCTAGGCAAAGATGCCTGGTTGGCAACACTGGATTTAAAGGAAGCCTACCTGCACATCCCAATAAGGGAATCTTGCAGAAGATACCTACGCTTCACTACATGCACCATCAGTTCTCTGCACTGCCCTTTGGATTATCTACTCCGCCCAGGGTATTCACAAAGTGCCTAGCTCCAGTCATTGCTTTTTGCAGGCAAAGAAATATTCAAATATACCCATATCTGGACGATTGTCTAATTCAGGCAGAAAGCTAGGACAATACTATTGAATCATCTGGCATTTGTAAAGAAACTGCTAACTTCTCTGGGGTACACTATAAACGAAAAGAAATCACATCTTGTATCCTGCCAGCAAATTGTATTCCTGGGAGCAAGCTTGAATACAACTTCCCAGATGGCCTACCTCACGCCAGAGAAACAAGTTTGACAGCTTACTTCAAACTACTGGCCACAAAGACCCAGCTATCTGCAAGAAAAATGCTGCAAGCCTTGGGGTTCATGGCCTCCTGCATTCTACTAATTCCATATGCAAGACTGCATATGAGGAAACTACAATGGTATCTAAAAAGCCTATGGTGTCAACATTCTCAGGATCTAGAGTCAATGATTCCTATCATACCTTGTCTACAGATAGAGTTCCTTTAGTGGGCGGAGGCCTGCCACCAAAACAAGGGACTGCCATTCACTCTACCCCTTGCCGCCCAAACCCTAACAACAGACGCATCAGACTATGCATGGGAGGCTCACTTGGCAGGGAAGTGCATTCAGGGCAAATGGAACCCAAGTCAAATGTACCTGCATATCAATCAAAAAGACACGTTAGCTGTACAGAATGCTCTGACAGCCTTCAAGGACCATATTCTTCCAGGACAATTAAAGATGGACAACACCGCTGTTGTGTGGTACATAAACAAGTAGGGAGGAACCCATTCATACTCTCTCTGCAGACTAGCCATGGCTCTGTGGAACACAGCCTTGAGCTACTCAAGTGCACCTACAGGCTCAGTTCCTGCCAGGAAAGCTCAATACACTGGCAGACGACCTAAGCACAAATCGCATGGACCCATACGAGTGGAAACTGGAACCAAAGATATTCAGCATGTTGGGAAACAAATGGAGGAGCCCAGAGATAGACCTGTTTGCCTCCCCCAAAACTACCAATTGGATAAATTCTGCACAAGGACTCCCCACAAACAGACTTGGAAAGTGGCTGCCCTGTTCTTCACCTGGAAAAAACTATCAGTTTATGCTATCCCTCCTCTGCCTGTCCTCTCCAAGGTACTACTAAAGGTCAAACAGGACAAGCCAAGGACAATACTGATTGCACCAGACTGGCCACGCCAACACTGGTACCCCCTCTTGCTCAGTGTCACTGCTGGCACCATGGCACCTGCCTCAGACCCCTACCCTGCTGTCCCAGCAGGAGGGCCAGATTCTGCACCCACAGCTTCAAAACTTGAACCTGGCAGCCTGGCTAATTACCTGATCTCTCCTTTACCATCCCTCAGTAAACAAGTGATGGATGTCATTCTGGAGGCAAGGAGGTCTAGTACTAGAAAATCCTATGCTGAAAAATGGAAAAGATTCTGTTCCTGGAGCCAAACTCGGGGGATGGGCACAGCAGTGCCCAATTTACCTCGGATTCTTCAGTACTTAACTGAGATGCTTCACAAGGGCCTTTCCTTTTCCTCCTCCAAAATTCATGCCTCAGCCATTTTAGCTCATTACAATACAGAACCACCCCTCTTCTCTCATCCACTGTTGAAGCAGTTCCTCAGAGGGGCCAAAAACTTAGGACCACCCAGAGAGCCCCTTCTCCAGCCTGGGACCTCAGCTTTATATTCGAAAAACTCTCTCTACCTCCCTTCGAGCCAGCTGCAAATGCAGAGTTGAAATTCCTTTCTTGGAAAGCAGCCTTCCTTCTAGCCATCACTTCAGCAAGAAGTGTGTTTGAATTACAGGCCCTCATGGCAGTGGAACCTTTCAGCGTCTTTCATGCGGACATGGTGTCCCTCAGGACTAATCCCTCCTTCATGCCCAAGGTGGTATCCAGTGTGGCCCTTAATCAGTCCATTCATTTGCCAACCTTCTTTTCTAATCCACAGAACAGGGTGGAATGAATACTGCACTCATTGGGCGTGCATCGACAACTTAGATTTTACATGGACAGGACTAAACCTCTCAGGAAGTCTGAACAGCTGCTGGTTGCATTTGCTGCAGGGGCAGAGGGGAAGGCCATTTCAAAACAAACCATTTCTAAGTGGATAGGCCACTGCATTCATTTCTGCTATAAGCACCATGGAAAACCTACCCCACAGGGGATTAGACCACATTCAACCAGGGTTGCATCTACCTCTGCAGCCTTTCTCAGAGGTATCCCTACCAGGGACATCCTAGAAGCTGCTACCTGGAGTTCTGTACATACCTTCACCAAGCATTACCACTTGCCATTTTTTTTCTAAATCCAGAGCTGGTTTTGCCACTGCAGTCTTGCAGGGCCTTATAGCTGGTCCTAATGCTATCTAATTACCTCCTCCCATCCTTAGCTTTCGGAATCTACCCAAATGTGATGATTGCAACAGTGAAACACGAAGAACACAGTACAGTTGTGTACACTTAACATAAATGTAGATGTTATGTATTCACTGTTGCAGTCCTGGTTACCCTCCCTCCAGCCCTCTGACTTCTATTGACTATATCTCTCTTCTTTTTTTCAATGCTTAATGCTTTTTGGTGTATTTGCTTTTTTGTTGTTGGTGTAACCTTGTATATAATTGCTTCCCATTATGGGGGCACCTGACATCTGTGGCAAGAAAAACTGATGCAGTGGCATTGGCTGCATGCTTTATACCCCTGACTACCTGACGTCATGGAAGATGAGACCGCAACCGATGCAGGACCCAATACTTTGATAATCAGGCTGACTGAGGGCTACTGCAAGCAGATAATCCAAATGTGATGACTGCAATAGTGAATACACTCTAACGTTTACATTTATGGTAAGTGTACTCAACTGTACTGTCCAAACTCTCATAGCCCAGGGGGCAGTAGTACCTGTTCTCGCAGATCAAGCAGGCAAAGGCTTTTATTCCAGGCTTTTCCTTGTTCCCAGAAAGGAGGGCAATTGGAGCCCCATCCTGGATTTGTCCATTCTGAACACATCCCTTGTGGACCCCAAAATGAAAATACTAACCCTGCAGCAGCTGCTGCCGCCGATGCTGACAAAAAAATGCTTGGTTAGTGACCCTGAACCTAAAAGGTCCATACCTCCATATCCCCATAAAGGAGTCCTGTAGGAAATTGCTGCATTTCAGAGCAGCCAAGCTCACAGCACTTTCAGTTCTCTGCTCTTCCCTTTGGCTCATCAACTGCTCCCAGGGTTTTCACCAAATGTTTAGCCCCAGCCATAGCATTTTGCAGAACTAAATATATACAGATTTACCCTTATCTGGATGACTGCCTCATTCAGGCAGAGAGCAATGAAAACCTGCTCCAGGACCTACACTTTGTCAAAACCCTCCTAACTTCCTTTGGGTTCACCATCAACGAGAAGAAATGAAAGCAGACTCCCTCCAAGAGGATCATTTTCCTGGGAGCACTGCTGGACACAGCATCCCAAATGGCCTTCCTATCACCAGAAAAGCAGAGCTTCCTGCCTCTCTAATTTAACCAGCTGACATCCGAAAGTCACCTCACAGCGAGGAAGTTCCTGCAAGCCTTGGGGGTACATGGCTTCTTGCATCTTTCTAATTCCTCTGGCCAGGTTACACCGAAGAAACTTCAGTGGTATCTAAACAGGAACCTTTGGTGTCCACACTCAAGCCTCTAGAGACCTCTCTCCCTCTGATTCCCTGTGTAAGGGCCGAGTTTCTCTGGTGGGCAGGGGCCTGTGCCTGGAACCAGGGTCTCCCCTTCATCCACCGCCCCACTGGGCAGATCACCACCACCGATGCCTCAGACATCACTTGGGGTGCCCACCTAGCAGGCAGGTGCACTCAGTCTTTGGGATGCCCCACACCTTCCCTTGCATATCAACCAGAAGGAAATGATTGCAGTGCAGAAGGCTCTGACATCTCTCCAGCCTCATCTCAGGCCAGGAGTTCTTAGCAAAACAGACAACACCACAGTAATGCGGTACATCAACAAACCGGGAGGGGCACAGTCTTACCCTCTGTGCATGCTAGCCATGAACCTCTGGCTGACTGCCTCCTCCATGGGATTACACCTAATAGCCCAATACCTACCAGGGATCAACAACACCCTGGCAGACAACTTGAGCAGACACTTAATGGACCCCCACATATGGCAACTCCACAAAAAGATCTTTGTGCAAGTCACTCCAGTGTGGGGATATCCGGAGGTGGATTTCTTTGATTCGCACCTCAACCATCAGCTAAAGAAATTCTGCACTGGGGAGTATCACCACCTGGCATGGAAGGTGGATGCCTTGACCTTCCCATGGAACTCCCTCTTAGTGTATGCATTCCCCCCTCTGCCTCTTATTCCCAAGGTACTCATCAAGATAAGGGAGGAGGGGCCCAAGGCCATCCTCATTGCTCCAGATTGGCCCAGACAACATTGGTACCCCTTGTTGCGCAGCCTGACATCTCATCCTCCCAGGCAGCTTCCCTAGATCCCAAACCTCTTGACTCAAGCAGGGGGGGAAATGCTGCACCCAGATTTGCAGACTCTCAAGCTGTCAGCATGGCTGATACTCCCAAGGTAAGAGAAGGGCTTCTGCTAAGCAAGCAGGTCCTAGACATCATCACAGAGGCCAGAAGGCCCAGCACCAGAAAATCTTACGCATGGAAACGGAAAAGATTCTGCTCCTGGTGCCAGTTCAGAGGGCCCAGTTCCTCACAACATTCTGTCCTTCTTATCCTGGACTATCTAGCAGAATTACTCAATAGTGGCCTCTCCTTCTCTTTTTTGTTAAAATTCATGCCTCAGCCATTTCAGCCAAGTTTAATACAGACCAGCCCTTGTTCTCTCACCCTTTGATTAAACAATTCCTCTGAGGGATTTCTAATATCAGACCTCCCAGAAGGCCTTCCACGCCAGCCTGGGATCTTGGTTATGTTTTGGAAAAACTAACCTTACCACCCTTTGAACCTGCTGCTTCAGCAGAACTGAAATTCCTCTCCTGGAAGACTGCTTTTTTGCTAGCTATCACCTCAGCCAGAAGGGTTTCTGAACTTCAGGCACTGATGGCCATTGCCGTTGAGCCCTTCATCATTTTCCATGCAGACAGGGTTTCCCTTAGGACTAAACCCTCCTTTATGCCCGAGGTGGTATCTGATGTGACTCTCAACCAGGCCATTCGTCTGCCTACCTTCTTCCCTAACCCTCAAAACAAGGGGGTAAGAATTCTGCACTCCCTAGACATGCACAGGCAGCTCAGATACTGCCTGGACTGTACTAAACCCTTCAAAAAATGGACCAACTTCTTGTCAATTTTGCCCTAGGAGCAGAGGGGAAGCCCATTTCCAAGCAGACTTATCTCTAAGTGGATATCACACTGTGTCCATTTCTGCTACAGATTTCATGGGAAACCTCCTCCTCAGTCCATTCATACCCATTCCAGTAGGGCGGCTTCCACTTCCACAGCATTCCTCAAAGGTATTCCCTCTAGGGGCATCTTGGAAGCTGCCACCTGGACCTCAGTCCATACCTTTACAAAGCATTAACACCTTCCTCTTTTCTCTAAGGCTAGGGCAGGGTTTGCCTCTGCAGTGCTGTAGGGCCTCCTTACCCATACCTAGGTCTCTAATTCTGCCACCCCTCTATTCAGCTTTGGCAATCCTCCCAAAGGTGATGACTGCAACAGTGAAACACGAAGAACATTATACAGTTGTGCACACTTAACATAAATGTAGATGTTCGAGTGTATTCACTGTTGCAGTCTTGGTTTCCCGCCCTCCTTCCTCCCTTGTATCCTCTTTCAGTAGGGAGACATAAGCTTCTTGGGGTGGTCGTTAACCACCAGGACCACTTTGCCATATTTCTTGGGGCTCCTAACTGGTCGGGGCAAGAAAAACTGATGTAATGGTGTCAGCTGCCTTGCTTTATAGCACTTGACTACCTGATGTCAGTCTACAGGCGACAGCAGCTGATGCAGAAAAACATTGACTCTGGTATTTGGGCCGGCCGAGGGCTACCACAGCAGGGATAACCCACAGGTAATGACTGCAACAGTGAATACACTTCGAACATCTACATTTATGGTAAGTGTACGCAACTGTACTTTCTTCTGTGATAGTTGGGGGGAAAATGGTGAGAGTATTTCTGGAGGGGGTACTGGGGGGGATGCGGGTGAAATTGGAACTAAATTTATCGGCCTGCAAATTTGCTATATCCTCCACTTTGGTATATTAATTTAGTGTACTGTAGGTATTCCTATTAAGATTGCGTAAATACTTTATGGTTGTCCTTAGCCTGGGTGGCTGTTTTTGCCATGAAGTTGGCTTTGGTGGGTTTGCTTTAGTCCCCTGATTTGCTTGTTGAGACTGACTGTTGATTGAGTTTTTTGCCTGTTGGGCATAGCCCTTCCTGCTTTTGGACAGGATTTTCTTTATGTTGTACAGTCTTTTTATGTTGGCAAGGGGACATTTGTTTTAGGAATTTGTCATAAGTTTATTTCAGTTTAGTACTGTGTTTTTTGCAGTTATTTGCATGTTTGTACATGGTTCCTATAAATACATCTGCATAGGCTGTAGTGTTTTCTGGTTTAAGGAACTTGGAATTTTGCTATGCTATTGTTTAATATTACATAATAGAAGGTAGTTAGTCCTTGGAAAAGTTTCTAGATTCTGCAGTTATCTGGGAGTTCTGTCTCTATATTTCAAGGGTGACTGCTTTGTGTTCTGATCTGATCAGTGAGGACATTACACTTGGAGGGGTGGTGCAACATTCATATTTGTGGGTATCAAATTTAGGATAGTTGCACCCATAGTAGATGTGCAGATTAGCTGTTGCAGGGTGTTTGCATTGACCAAATCCAGGTATCTTTTGAGCCTGCACATTAGTGGTTGTGTATGTATACCAGATTATGGTGGGATGAATGGTGAGCAACTCCTGTACATTCAGGTATGCGTCATGTTTATCCTGGGTCATAGACAAAGACCTGTTGCTAACAGGCATATGGTATGGGAATTTATCTAAGGCTAGTTGGACATGGACTAGCTCAAGCATGTCATATTGTTTGTCCAGTCTTGGTGTGTCTACTTTTTATGTAGATTGTTACACCTCCACCTCTTGTCCCTTCTTGTGCTGTAGCTGTTCTTAATGTGTGGAATGGCAGTATAAACTTGCACTGCTGGGGTGCCTTCTGCAGCTTTAAACCACGTCTTGATAACTGCATAGATGTCAACACACTCGAGAGTGAGTAGCGCTGCCAGTGCCTCCTGTTGAGACTCCTAGCAATGAATAGTAACCCTTTAGTTTATCTTGAGTAGAATTTACTATGTTGGAAGGTTTATCAGGTTGTTATTGCCTAAAAAAGGCACTGTAGAGCTGGATCATTTTTGGCCAATATCTGAAAGCCTAGTAGAAGCATGTGCTGTCCATTCCTGGCATAGCAGCATGGTCTGTTGAAAGTGTCCTTCCCAAGCTGATCTATATTGGATGCCAGTAGAATGATACCAGTAATGAAGCCAATTGTTAAAATCAATCCTCTTCCGTTTATTCTGTTTATATTATGGTATAATCCGTGGAGAAGGCAGAACACTGCTCAGTGCTAGGCTTTATACCTGCCTGGGACACACAGTCTGAAAGATGTGTCATGTGTCTCTTCATATAGATAAAGAGATACACTGAGGTCATTAATTGCCACATGAACTACGACAGAGTCATTTTGGTAATTGTGGTTCAGTGACCTCAGTGTGTGTATAATCTAGCAGATCCTTCCCCAGTAAGCCAGCTGACAACAACCGTCTCCTTGCTCAGTATGGTGAGTGGGACATCAGTGTGTCTCACAGCAGTCTCCTAGTTTGCATTAAGGGCTTAGAGGATGAGGCATTATGACATGCAGTTGTGTGTGTCCTGGGGAATGTTGTCTTTGTAGAGTGTTTGGGAGGTTGCTGAGGACAGCATCTGAGAGGCCTTTGATGTTTGGGTAATTGCATTTAAGAGCCTCAGCATAGGTGATTTTGTGCATCTGATCCAGTTTGTGTGAAAACACACATCTTTCAGAGTTTGTTGATACAAGAATTGAAACGGGAGTCAAATGGATGGCTTGAATGATGTATTAAAAGACTGCTCATGTTGGTTTACTTTTATGTTTGGAGGTGTAAGTGAACATCAGAAAATTGTCATATTCCTGTAAGTCATACTTGCTTTACTGATTAGAAGAGTGTGTGTGATATATATATATATATATATATATATATATATATATATATATATATATATATATGGGTCTACTTCATTTCACCTAACTTCCACTTCACTGACTCCCATTTGACTGAGACCAAATGACTGAAATTTCATTTCACTGACACTTCATTTGACTGACAAGTATTATTAGCAAGAAAATGGAATATGCCCCCTTCCCCACCGTAGTGCGACCCTTGAGTTAGAATATATAGTTGGGGGGGTGTGGGGGGCAAAGCCCCCCACTTTTCTTTTACTAAGCAATATTATATCAAAACTTAACAATATCATATGAAATGAAGTGGGGGGGCTGCACCCCCCACACCCCCGATGTGGGGGGGGCTGTGCCCACCACACCCCCCCAACTATATATTCTAACTCCAGGGTCGCACTGCAGTAGGGAAGGGGGCATATTCCATTTTCTTGCTAATAATACTTGTCAGTCAAATGAACTGTCAGTGAAATGGGGTCAGTGAAATGAAAGTCAGTGAATTGGAAGTTAGGTGAAATGAAGTAGACCCATATATATATATATATATATATATATATATATATATATATATATATATATATATATATATTTATATTTCTTTTTTTTAAGGCACATAACTTCAGTTAGCAAATGAGCATACATACCTTTCAACTGTACAGATTTTTCCAGCATGTCCAGAATTTTGTCTCATATTTTTGTTCCATTTTTCATAAAATTGTGGTTTTCTGGCAAATTGGTGTCAACTTATTAAAGATTAAAGTTGAGTTTCAGACTTCATACCCATTCAGAAATTTCATGCTAATGCAAAACCTGTTCTGTCAACTTTCTCTAAGATTGTAAGAGCAGTATTTAAAAGTTGGCCCCATTTTTGTGCCTTTGTCCCACAGTAATGACATATATATCTATATATCTATATCTATATATATATATATATATATATATATATATATATATATATATATATATATATATATATATATATATATATATATATATATATATATATGGCTTTGTTCAGATTTCTTGCTCTAAGAGGTTGAGTGGTATGTAAAGTACTAGTTACAATAAACAATCACACAGGATGGCTTGAGAGATGCATCTCATGGGATCTATCTGAGTTCATCGACATTTTAAAATACCGAAAACGAAATAACCGACACCAAAACAGCGAAACTCATATAACCGACGCCAGAAGATCGACAGTTCACAAACACGACATCGCATACACCCGACACAACATACCAACAAACAAAACACATCCCCTATCCAACACTCACACACACAACACAAGCACACCAAAATCCTTACAAACAAACACTAACCCATACATACACAACTATCCACAACCCTGACCCAAACCCTTACCCTAAGGTCCGTCACTATCTCACACTCACCTAACCAAGGCCTAACCCTAACTCACTTATCCCACCCCTACCCCTACAAAACACCAACATCGCACACTTACCTTACTCGCACACTCACCTAACCCGCGCCCTAACCCTAACTCACTTATCCCACCCTACCCCTACAAAACACCAACATCGCACACTTACCTTACTCGCACACTCACCTAACCCGCGCCCTAACCCTAACTCACTTATCCCACCCCTACCCCTACTAAACACCAGCATCGCACACTTACCTTACTCGCACCCTATCGTCCGTCACTACCGCAGACTTGCATATCCTTTCCCCATCGCAGCTTCTCAGCGTCGGTGTCTTCTTCCGTCGGTCTTCTGCCTCGTCGATCTTCTGGCGTCGGTGACGTGACTTTCGACATTCTCGTGTCGGTTAATTCGTTTTCGACATTTTAACATGTCGATGAACTCAGATAGACCCATCTCATGATATGAATATAATCTGTCATTTTCACGTTTTTTTATGTATTCAGTAGAAAAGTTTGTTGATACCTATCTTGGCATCTATAAACTAAGGGTGGGGATGGGCAAGTACTGTATTTAGTTGGCATATTGGATTCAAATTCCATTTTAGTCTCTAATGATCAAGATGAAACGTCTGTGCTCATTGTCATATCCAGGCTGTAAATTATCATATTCTATGTGCAGGCCAAGATCTTCCACCTGCTGTACAGCAGGTGGGTAGATGGAAAGTTCAGTTGTGTTTCTGTATGCGTTCTCTTTTGCATGTTAACCTGACATTTCATGCAGTGAAAAATATGTAGGGTAGATACTGATCTATATCAAGGTGCACGACTGCTTTTAACATGCAGTGATGCTACAGCGTTGTCTGATTTGCAAGCTTGCACTTCAAATAAACATTGTTTTCTGTTTTGCCAGCAAGTGTGCTTCTTGTAGCAGGCAAATACTAAGATTACTGTGCTGCGTTTGCTTAGGAACTGAAAAAGACAGAGAAGGTAATGTTTTGTATTTAGTCATTAAAAATCTGCTAAGCTAAAAAAATTTAGGGGTTTGACTTTTTATTTATTTTATTTATTTATTTGCAGTTGATTTACCAGGATAGTCCATTTGGCCAAGAAGAACCTGTTTTCATTGGAGTCCTAGGGAGAAAAGCTCCAAAAATACAAAGTTACACACATTCACATTTAAATTGCAAAGTTACAATAAAGCTTGCAATGACAATTATAGGTCACAGTGGGTAGTAATACTAAATAAAATCAATTCGATATAAGATGCATTTGGATATGAAATGGAAAGAAAAACATCATGCTGCAAAAGTTTCCTAAAGAAGTAATGCCAACTAGGCCAGAGAGTGAATTAGAGGAAATGGAATAATGTAGGGTGGAAGCAGGAGCATTCCCATTGAGATGTTAGATGTTAGTGTAGTGATTTTTTTAAAGGCAGAGGGATTTGTGGTGGTACGGATGGATGGTGGAAGGGAGTTCCATAGATGAGCAAGTGCAAAGGACAAGAGATGTTTGCCAGGGGGACGATTGGGTTTATATAGTTCAATTAGGTTATGGTTGTTAGATCTTAAGAGCCTTTCTGGGAGGTACATTTTAAAGGTTGAGGAAAGGGAGGGACAGAGGGAGGAGTTGAAAATAAGTTTGTGTGCCTGAGAAAGCTGGGATATAGGAGAGATGGTTAGGGAGTTCTAACCATTGAAGTTTTTGAAGGGATACACAGTGATATGAAGATGACTTGTGGCCAGTAGCAAATTTGGCAATTTTGTTATAGCAGGAAGGAGAGTTTTGCCTAGCTTGACTGTAAAAAAATGTTGAGGCTGCAGAAGCACTTCAAAAAGGAGTAGTTTCAGAAATGCACAGTTTTAGCCACAAGAGGTCTAGAAGAATTAGATGAGACATAAATGAAACATGTAAAAAAAGCAGACTGAAAAGTATAAAAAGAGTAAGTTTTCTGCCAGTTCTGTAGAAGAAGGGTCTTTTTTTCTCTGACATATCCTGGAACAAGAGTGTAGAAGTTGATAATTTCTTTTCTAAAGTGGATTTGCGCACCTTAGACAATTCTGTAATGAAACAAAAACATCAACTATCTCTTCCATCCACGCAGGCCACTCTTGAAAAGCATAATAAAGATTAAGTCCATGTTGCTGGAAATCACTAAGAGGCCTGAAACTCCTCTACGTACGATTTTCTCTATCATTGATACAGGTCATCTTTGCCATATGTCAGTCTGTAGTTCCTCTAGTCCGTACACCACACATGTGGCAAGAAGCATTTGTCTTGATATAGTAGTTACAGAACCCAATACAATGGGTCTTAGGGCTGCCAGCATTGAACAGTCTTCTTTTTCAAACATTTTCTAGTGGCAAAGGAGGACAGAAACTGGAGTACTACACACACACACACACACACACACACACACACACACACACACACACACACACACACACACACACACACCCCCACCCCTACTTAGTCAGTTGGTACTGGGAAAAAAGTTCAGGAAGGTGGTGATAATGATAGTGTTGCCTTACACACAAAATAGCTCTTCATAACCTGTTCTTAGCATGAAGGATGTCTGTTTATAATGCTCTTCCTTTCCCATAGGTATGACAAATTACAGAATACAAGTCTTTCAGAAAGAAACTTGCTGACCATCTAAAGGAATTGTATAAATTCTCCTGCATCATTGACAAAGGTGGTTGTAAATACTGCCTGTCTACTACCCAGCATAATTGCATCAGACTCCTCTTTCCCTTTGCAACTACTGGCTTATGTTACACTTTGTAAGTATGTGGATTTGAGAACCTGAACCACAGATTAAGCGGTCTTATTCAGCATATCTGATTACTTTTTCCCCTTTCATTTTTCATCTTATCTTAGTACTTTTTCCATTTATTCCATCGCTGCAGATATCTTTTGGTCTGCATGCATTTCAAGTAATTGCATAGGTATAAATTTAACCATTCACTGTGCTTACTGTTGATTCTCAGAGTAGCTTATATTTAACAAAGCATACAACAAATGTGTGTGCAGTTTTATAATTACAGTTTATATTGACACTATTGTATGCAACTGCATTTTGTGTTACTATGTACAGTAAACTCTGTTAACCTGCACTCATGGGGATTGGTAGATGCTGGATAAGTCTATTTTCTGGTTTCTTGAGAGTTGCAGTTAAAAATCAGACCTGATAAATACTGTACTCTACTATACCATAAACACTGAATTGATTTGATTTTAATATTGAAGCAGAGTAATTAAAAGCTTGGCTAGAATAATATTTTAAACTTGTGTTTCTGCTAGTAAGCATGGCACCCGGAACGGTTTTCAGTGGCATGCTGAGTGGATTGGAATTGATTTAAAAGAATAGAGAGAGAGAGAGAGAGAATACATGTATGAAAGAGAATCGACTATGTGTGAGAGATCTGGGATGTATGAAAGAGAATCGACTATGTGTGAGAGATCTGGGATGTATGAAAGCTGTATGAAAGCTGAAGTGTGTGTGTGTGAGATCAGTGTGTGTGCAAGTGAATGCATGTATGAAAGCTGATGAGACTGTGTGTGTGAGAGATCGGAGAGAGAATGTGCAATCTGATGCAAACTGAGTGAGTTTGGAGCGAGTGTTGACATTTTAGCAATTTGACTTGTTTGGTTTGACTTGTTCTCAGGTTGGAGAGAGAGGGAATTTATTTGCATCTTCCTTTGTAAAACTCAAACTCTAACAAAGTGCAACACATGAAAAACTGAATTGTTCTTACCATACTGTATTTCTTCGAATTTTTTTTTTTTTTTTTTTTTTTTTTTCTGGTTGCTTGAGAGTTCCAGTTAACTGTGAGTTTACAGTATTCATGCTGTTGCATCCAGGTTATATCTGAAAATGGTCCAAGGACCAGTGCACCCACGTGGTTAACAAATGTATAAATAAATGTTTGAGATTCCAAGTTGCTCATTATCAGTTCTAGTTTGCTATTCTCTCACTTGTTTTGTGCATGATACCCACTGTGTTTATCATGTTTGAGATTCCAAGTTGCTCATTATCAGTTCTAGTTTGCTATTCTCTCACTTGTTTTGTGCATGATACCCACTGTGTTTATCATATTTGTGGCTGCAGGTTTTGATTATGTAAGGACACAATAGTATTTTTATATATTTATTTTATGTATGAATGCATGTTTGTTTCTGGCTCTATAAGGGTAGATTACCGTTTACAACTAACCAATTTTGGCTCAACCCATTGCCGCAGTGACAGCAGTGTTAGTAAACGTGTTCTGCGAACTACCCAAAAAAGAACAAATGGGGCTACTTGAGATTACATGGCAAGGTTTGTAAAGCCTGTAAGGCCCCTAGCCTATGAACCAACTTGGTAAACAATTTCAGACATTTAGTAACAGTAAAGAATACAACTAGTATAACTTAAGGACAGCAATTGGCAGACAAGTTCATAGTTGTACACTAGGCTATCAACTACCAGGACCTTTATAAGCTTAGCTGTGTAATCTAATCCAGTTGTGCCCCTAATTATCCTGGGAATTTATCAGGAGGGGTATTTTAGTTAGGAGTTTTTCTGGAGGTGGGGGGGGTGGGGTCATGTTAGTTTGGGTATTACTCTCTGCCTCTGTGCATCAGAGACCTGGGGGTCAGTCCCAGGGTGAATTTCCGATTTCCCATCCATTGGTCAAGGTTATGCTTAAATAGGGTTAGGGATGGACTCTAATGTGGATGGAGGTCCTGTTCCAGAACATGGGAATCCTCTGAGAGATCTGTCTCGCCAGTATGTGTTGTCACAAGCAAAATTTAAATCCTTGGCTCTAGTGGTTCTGATGCTATTCATTTTGCGGCTGTGCAAAAGGCAATCGGAGCTGGATCCTGGATGCATTATATGCCAGGTATAGATTGCCTGTCAGTAACCTTTAGGAGATGGAGTATAGAAGTAGGGCTTTAATGCAATATGTATAGGATAGTGTATTTATATCCCGTATTCTTCTGGTAAGGAACCTTTATGGATGTTTTCTGCTTTTGCATATGTATGTTCAGGTACATGCCAAAGGGGGCATTCACCTCCATGATGGGCTTAATAAGGGCCAAATTAAGTGGCATTATGACTTCCATGAACCTGGATGCCATGACCTTACTTGTAAGTTGGGCAACATAGAATCATTTTCCTACCACCTTGGCCACATGTTGGTCAAAGGCCAGATTACTGTCTACATATATTCCCAGATCCCTGTCTACTAGGTTAACTCTTAAGGGTGTCAGGTGTCTTATCAATACGGAGTAACTGGCCTGGATGGCAGCTTCCCCAAAAGGCCCTATAATGCATTTCTTGGCATAAGTTGTAGCCTGTGATTTTGGCATGAGTCATTTTGTCTGTGTTAGACCCTCTTGTAAGATGTTTGTTTCATGGGGTGGAAGCTGTGATAAGTCCCACTTTTCAACCTGTCTGTTAACTTGGTCAGCCAAAGGCCCTTGATGTTGGCCTTTCCCTCTGAGAAGTAGATGCCAAATAGGAGCAGTGCCAGCATGGAGTCCTGAGGTACCCAGCTGGTGACTAGTGTCTTGAGTCTTTTAGTGGAGGTGGTATCACCAGTCCTGACTTCTGGGTCCTGTTTGTGAGCCAGCTGGCAATCCAATGAGTTATGTAGGGATTTATGCCCGGTTTGGTGTTTGTCAACTATACCCAAGTGACATGTTATATTTTATTTGTCCTTGTTTACTGGGAGCCCCACAGGGTAATACCCATTTTCAGCAGGGGCCCGGGAAGAAAATCTCCATTTGCTTACATTGCACTATACGAAGTTCCAGTTAAATACAGTAGTTGCATCTCTATTTACATTTATACACAAACGGTAGCTACTTTTATACATTTTAAGATTTTACAGAGGTGGAAGTTGCTAAAGAGAAAGCCCATGTGCAACTAAGTGGATTGTACAGGCAGCAGTTATGTATAAAAATGTTTATTTCAGTGAGAAGTTGAGTGTGTTCTGTTTAAGGGAGAATATCTGGAGAGTATTGTATGATGAATACAAAGTCTTAACCTTGTGATGAGCATGTTGAGGACCAGGATTGATTAAGATGATGTCTAAGCAGTCATTTAAAACTATTGAGTTTGTTGAAGAGTTTTATTTGTGTGGGGATACTATTCCAGAGTTTAGCAATTTACTAGGAGCAGAGCGAGTCTCCTGCAACATTGTTTGACCTGTAAGTAATATATTTGTTACTAGAGAGGACGTCCCTGGCTGGACTGTAGGGCAGTAATAAATGATGTAGTGCAGGGCATTTTTCTCGATGATGAATGAGTTTGTGTGCTTTTGTTAGTTGTGAATATGTTGGGTAGTTGTGTAATTCAAGCCAGTTTAATTGCTTTAAGCTATTGAGAATGGTGTTCCTATGAGGGAGTTTGGTGGCAAATTAACTTATTTTATTGTAGCAGGAGCCAAGTTTCTTTCTTTGAGTATTGTTTAAGTTAGGATAGGAGCAGTGTATAAGAGTGTTGGCAATAAGAAGGTGGTGGCTAGAGTTTTTCTTGCAGTATCTGTAATAAATCCATTGATCCTATAAAGGGAGATGTGGAATGCCGTAGACTGGTCCATGTAGGCATTGTGTACCATTTTCTCCTCATCCTTTGCCTTGGTGACCTTCGCAAAGACCACCAGGTTTAGTAGGTGTGCTCTTCCCTTGACAAAGCCAAACTGGGTTGGGTCTAGCATCTGAAGGTTGCCTACGTCTTTGTTCATTTCCATGGTAATTCATTCTATGGCTTTGCATATTAGACTAGTCAGACTAATAGGTCTGTAGTTTCAGGGGTAAGTTGATTGTCACCCTTGTGAAATGGGATAACCATTGCAGCTCTCTATTCTTGTGGTACAAGGCCTGCTACAGTTGGAAAGTGACAAGTGGTCTTGATAGATCATGTTTCCAGCTGTTAAGGAGGCATCCCGGAATATTGTCAGGGGCCAATTGAGGCTGTGTTTTTGGCTTTAGACCTGCTCCCTGTTAATATTTTGGGGGTGTTATGCCAATAGTCATTTTGTGGATGGAGGTGGGGAGCGAGTGGGGGTTAAAGTTTGAGCTGAATTTGTCACCCAGCAAATTTATTATGCTGCTGTTCTCAGTGAAGGTGGCACCATTGACCATCATAGGTTCATCGGAGGTTACTAGGCTAAGGGCCTTAACAAACGTAGCCAGGTAAATACCCTTGTTCCTTAGACGACCATGGTTAGATGGTGGTTGTTAGAGCAAATCCGTGATTAGCAATGACTGCCCCGTCCATGAGGGGCATAAGTGCCACCCCCAGGGTGAATTTACGGTCTTCCATCCAATTGTCAAGGTTGCGCTTAAATAGGGTCATCGAGGAGCTCTGCTTTACATGAAGTGGGAGTTTATTCCAGAGGAGCGGCAATCTATGGGAAACATATTTGTCTTTCCAACATGTTCTGTTTGTCACAGGCTAGGTTGAGATTTGTGGAGCGAGTGACTCTTGTCTCGTTTGATTTGCGGACATGCAGCATTTCATTAGGGCAGGGTCAAAGATTGCTCTGTAGGCCAGGCACAGGTCACCTCTCAGCAACTTGTAGGATACACTGTACAGACATGGGGCCTTCAGTCTTTCCATTTAGGTCATGTTCTGGAGGCCCTCAATTTTCTGTTAGAAACTTCTGTGATCTCTTCAGTTGTTGCAGGTGTCTAGTGAAGTACATGCAAAGGGAGCATTGTACTTAATTAGTGGCCTAGTAAGGGTCTAGTGTAGAGAAGTTATAACAGCCTTAGTTTTGGATGCAATGCCCTTATTTATGAAATGCACAATGTAGAAGGCTTTCCTTACCACTGTGCTGACATGGTGATCAAAGTTTAAATTGCTGTCAACCTGTGTTCTCAAGTCTCTCACCATGGTGTTTGAGCTTAGGTGGGTGCTACCTATAATGTAATTTGCAAAGGCCACTTCTTTGCCAAAGGGGGATAATGACTCACTTTTTTGTTTAGTTTTTAGACCATGACTGGCAACAGTCATTAGTCTGTGTTGGCCTCTGTTGTAATATGTTAACATTGTTGGTGGACTCGTCTTATTGCACCTAGTTTGCAGTTGTCTGTGAACTTGATAAGCCACAGGCCATCTACTTTTTCTGAATGTCTGTGAAGTAGATTTCAAATAGAGGGCCCAGAACAGATACCTCTGGTACTCCACTGGTAACTGGTCTGCTGGTGGGAATGTAATCCCCAACTTTGACAGTATGCATTCTGTTGATGAGCCAGTTTCTACCCATCTAGTAACATATGGGTTAATCCCCAGGTGGGAGAGTTTCTCAGTGATAATTGAGTGGGGGATTGTGTCAAAGGCCTGACTTAAGTCAGGATAAGTGGTATGTACTGCTTTGCTCTCATCCAGAGATTTGGTGACATTTTCGAAGACTACAAGGTTTAATAAGCAAAACCTGCCCTTAATGAACCCAAGCTGGGTAGGGTCAAGAGTTTGGAGGTTGCCTATGTCCTTGTTGATAAGCTCCGTGATGATTCTTTCCATGGCCTTGCAGATAAGGCTGGTCAGGCTTATGGGTCAATAGTTCCCAGGATCATTTGGTGGACCCCTTTTGTGTGAGAAGATTACTGTTGTTCTCCACTCTGCTGGAACAAAGCTAGTGCTCAGGCTATGGTTGAAGAGAATGCCAAGCAGTTCCACTCGGTCTTGTTTTAGATAGTTTGTTTAGTAAGCAGCCTGGGATGGTTTCTGGGCTCATGGAGGCTGTGTTTTCAGCCTTGGAGAAGGCAGATATGACACTCATTGGAGATGCTAGGTAGTGGACTGGTGACCGGGATGCTTTTGGGTGTGTCTGGTGAGCACTGATGAAATTTGCGCCAAATCTGTCCCAACAAGTTGGTTTCTTTGGGTTCATTGTGAGTAGTACCGTTCCCAATCAGTTTGGCACATAGCCGGGTATTCCCTTTAAGATTTCTGACATGGCTAATTAAAGCCTTATGATTGTCTATATCCTTCTGTTCTCATGTTGCAGTATTCATAACAGTATGGAAGTGGCTGCCTGCAGCACCGGACATCTGGTCAGTATACCAAAGTCTTAGGATAGGGGGTGTGTGTGACATTGCTTGCCAGAGACATAAACTGAGGTTGGCTATATATGTGACCTCTGGGCATACCCAACCCAGAACTTCTCTGCTGCAGTGATCTACGGACCTCCAGTTGCCAGCTTGTGGAATCAGTTTGCTCCGTTTGACTTCAGCTGTCCACTTTCAGATTAGTACCCTTTTGGGATTTTTGTCTATATTCCTTCTTGCATTCCAGACTTGCCTGTCAGCTAGGAAGGGAAAGTGTGCTTGTGGAGGGCAAATTCCACATAAGGGCACGACCAGTATTTGTTTTTGTTAGAGGAAGGCCACAACTACAAGTCTTGCGACATCTGCCAATCCTTTGTACCTAAAACTTTGCAATGTCGCCTGGCTGCTTTAAGGTTATATTTAGAAAATCAAAGATTCTGATGTTTAGTGTTGGGTATGGAGGGCGGGGTAAGTTCCTTGGAGGATCCGCCTGGGAAGAAGGCCATAAAAGTTAGGCCAGATGCCCATACTGCACCTCAGGAGTCCGGTGAGATTCTCGAGGCAGATGTTAGCCCAGGGTCCCATTAGACGTCAGTTTCACAGCTGGAACCAGGAACCATGGTGGAAGCCAGTTCAGCAGAAACCCAGAGTATGTCCGCTGAGGTTGTTCAGCCATCAGGCCCTCATGGTGAGGGGAAACCATGGTTGGAGGGGCCTACTACTGCCTTACTGCCCACCCCGATGTCTGTTCCCAAACAGACTACTCCTTTTTCTTTAAAGAAAAAACAAAAAGAAAAACCCAGAACTACTGAATCCGCACCTGGATGGGAAGCCTTTTCCCAGAATTTGTTCAGAGCCTTTCTGGCCCTTTAGTCTCAGGTGCCCCAACCAGTCCTGCCTCCTGTGCAGCCCTTGGAGGAGTCAAAGGAAGAATTCTCTTTCTCAGATAAATCTCTGACTTACTGTTCCCAACTTGAGTCTTCCAAAGACTTTTCTACCCGTGAGGAAGAAGACATTATTAGTCCTGATTCTTCTGGGGAAGAATTCTCTTTTGGGGACACCATTACACTAATGAGAGAGCATTTTAAATGGGAGGTTTCTGATGTATCGGAGACTAAAAAGAGGTATTTTGAACTCCTGCAGATTGACCAGCCTTCTCCATCTGCAGTTCCTCCTCTGCTTCCAGCTTTCTTGGATGCCTTTCAGGCTGCATGTCAGGTCCCAGATTCTCAACCCCCAGCTTCTAAACAAATTGGTAGATTTTACAAGGTCCCCCAGCAGGCACAGTTCCTGTTCAAGAATCCTCCTGCATACCTGGCAGTCATTGCTGTCAGCAGACAAATCCTCCAGGCAGTTACCATCTACTTTCCTCTTCCCTACAGATAGGGATAGCAAATTCATGGACAGACAGGGAAAGAAAATTTATACTACTTCCACCCTAGCCATTAGAGCAATTAGTTATCAAACCCACATGACTCAGTTTGTTCTAGATACCCTGTCTAAGGCCTCTGCACCTAATGTCTGATGTGCCGGATTCTCCTGCCAAGTCCCAACTTTCTGCCCTGCTCTCTACTGCCTCTCAGATGACCAGGCATTCCATCAAGTGCAGTTATGCTGTAGAAGCACCATCCAAATCTGCAGCATCTGGCTCTGTCCTGAGAAGGTACTTCTGGCTGAGAGTCCAGACCCTACCCTTAGACGTATAAGCCAAATTACTTGATGCACCAGTGAATAATGAGGCCCTTTTTGCTTCAGCTGAGCTCCTTAAATCTCTCCAAGAAAAGGGCAGAGAGTTGCAAAATTTAAAACATTTGCTCATCTCGCCCATTCCTAGATACCACAGGAACTACCCATAAAGGACCAGTTTTGTAAGGAGGCAGTCTTCTCACTCTGTTGCACCCCACTCAGAAGGATGGAGACACCCTAGAAAGCAAATCACTCCAAGACCCTTCTAAACCTCAACCCCTACTCTCTTTCGGAGGAAGCATGACTCAGACAGAGGTCCTCCACTGTGATTCAAATCCTTTGCCCACTTCCACTGCCGTGTCCTTCAGTGTAACCCTTTCCCTACCCTCCTGGCAGAAAATCAATTCAAAGACTTGGGTTCTTTCGATCATCCAAAAAAGTTATTTTATGACTTGGTGGGCAGTCCCCCCCCCCCCCTTCCAGGGACTCCCTCAACCTCCTTCAAATCAGCTTCACCTTTTTCCTCCAATTCTGGATCAGCTCCTATCTCAGAGCGCAAAAAAAGTCCCTCTGGATCAGACAACCAACAAATTTTATTTCAGGATGTTTTTAGTACCAAGAAAGGATGGTCCGTGGAGACCAGTTCTGGACTTGTCTATCTGCAGTCTTTTTCTCAAGGTGCCTACCTTCAAGATGCTAACCTTGCAACATCTCTTACCTCTTATTCCCACCAAGCCTTCATGGTATCACATGATCTGAATGATGCCTACCTTCACATCCCCTTTCACCCCCAACTACAGGAAATTCCTAGTTTCTCAGTAGATTCCTTACATTTTCAGTTTTCTGCATTGCCATTTGAGCTCTCTACAGTCCCAAAAGTATTCACAGTGTCTAGCTCCGGTTATTGCCCATTTCAGAATGCAGGGCATACAAATATACCCTTATCTAGATGACTTGTTGATCGTGTACCAGGAGTGCCATTCCCTGTATCAACACTACACATGATGTGCAAGATCTTGGAGGACCTAGGTTTCACAGTGAACCAACAAAAATCCCAAATGACACCTACTCAAGACCTTGTCGTCTTAGGGTGCAGAATAAGAACAGACAAGATGACCGACTTCATTCCCTGCCAGAGGGTGGAAACCCTCACCCACTACTTCCAGTTCCTCCTTCAGCTCCCATCCATCTCAGCCAGGAAATTTCCGAGGGTCCTGGGCCACATGGCATCCTTGATCCCCATGCTTCCCTTTGCCAGGCTGCATATGAGAAAGTTCCACTGAGTCTTGAAGAATTTTGTGGAACCAACACTCCCATCCTCTAGATGTTACACTCCCTCTTCTCCCGTGCTAGTAGCCCAGCATATAATGCATCTGAGATATTTCAGGTACAACCAACATTGGATAAGACAGCAATTCAAGTTATAGCCTGCTGTAGGTCCCCAACCATATCCCAAGACTCACTCCGCATTCCTAAGCATCCTGGAAACTATTAGGGTCCAACCCAACACTGTTATACTAGGTGACTTCAACTACCCCTCCATCAACTGGGAAAACTACTTGTGCACCAATACACTGGCCCATCGCCTCGTGGAATTCATCAATTCCAATTCCCTGGACCAGCTCAATCTTACCCCCACTAGAGGAAACGAATCCTTGACCTGGTTATTACTAACATGGGCAACCGTTGCTGTACACCAATAGTCAATCCCCCCCCCCCCCGCAAAGGTAACCACCATGAAAAACTTCTCCAAAGCTGACTTTTGGGCGCCTAAAAACAGAGGTGGCTAACTTCATGGCACCCATGTCAATGGAAAATAGATGCATGACTGCCGAAATCATACACCAGTGCACTGTATGAACACGTACATAAATGCATGGAAGTAGCCGTACCCAGCAGAACCAAGACGCTCTCCTCCAAAAAAAGGAAGCCGATCTGGTGGTCCTCTCCCATTAATAAATTCTACAACAGAAGGAAGAAACTGTTGCAAAAAAAGGGAAAGTCCCAAGACTGGAAAAACTCCCTTATTAGTCTCAACAAAACGTTGAGATCCCTCATCAAAACCTCTAAAGCCAGCTATGAACGCAGAATTGCAGCAGACACTAAAACCAACCACAAAGCCTTCTATAGTTGTATCAAAAATCTCCATGGCAATACCCAGGTTTGCTCTTGAGTTACTGCACAATGGTACCTCCTATACTGAGCCAACAGATATTGCCAACATACTGGCTGACAGACCGAGTGCCAACTTTACCCCCCCCCCCCCAAAAGAAACAAACAGAATACTGGAGGAATGCCAGACACCCAGCATTACTGCAGCACAAGTTAAAGCTGCATTGTCCAAGGCCAAGAATACAGCTTCCATGGGACCTGACAATATCCCTGGATGTGTTCTACACGAACTACAAAGTGAACTGGCACCACATCTGTGCCCGCTGTTCAATCACAGCCTCACCTCAGACTTTGTCCCTATCGAATGACACAGTGTTACAGTCATCCCTCTCCATAAAGGGGGAGCGACTACAGACCCTGGGAATTATCACCCCATTAGCCTGACAAGTCTGAATTGTAAGGCTATGGCACACATCACCGTGGACCTAATTAACAAGGTTATAGGGAATCTCCAAACTCTAGATCCCACGCAATTTGTTTTTTTAAAGGTAGGTCATGCCTGCCCAACCTGGTTGATGACTTTGAGTAAGTCACCAGAGCTGTGGATGACGGCAAGGCAGGTTCATACAGCCTACTTAGATCTGGCCAAGGCCTTTGATACCATTCCCCACTCGGGAATTATTGATAAACTCACCAAACTAGGCATCAACCCCTGTACCAATAGGTGGGTTGCAAATTGGCTCACAGATAGCACCTACAGTGTGAGAGTAGCAGACTCCAAGTCAGACTGCTGACTAGTCATGAGTGGAGTCCCACAGGGATTGGTCCTGAGTCCTCTCCTGTTTGGCATCTACTTCTCAGAAGTCCAGGCCAACACGGAGGGACTCTGACCAAGTTTGCAGGCGACTGCAAGCTGGGAGCCATTATTAACTCCCCAAGTGATGTAAACAGGCCTCACTGAGACAAATGACTGGCGTTGAAACTATGTCCTTAAGCTTAATGTCAAAAGTGTGTTGTCATCCCCTTTGGGGAAAAACTCAGTTCCCACTAATTTACCACATTGATGGGAGCCCACTGAACACTGAAGGAGTTATAAGAGATCTGGGGACACAGGTTGACCGCAACCTCTCCAACCACCACATTGCCACTGTGGTCAGAAAGTCCTTCTGTGGTGTACATCTCATTACTAAGGGTTTTGCATCCAGGAAGAAAGAGGTCATAAACTCTTTACTCTTCCCTCATTAGGCCAATCATTGAGTATAATGCCCCATTTAACATGTACCTCACTAGACTCATGCTACAGCTCACAAGCCTAGCCCATAGGATTACCCTGGCATCATGCCACCCGACCTAAGTTCCCAGTCCCTCTGTCGAGTAGAGCCACTGGAGTGAGCCCGGGGTGAATTTTCTATTTCCCAACCACTCATCAAGATTTCTCTTGAAGGCCAGTGAGGTGCACTGTTTGACATGTATGAGGAGTCTATTCCATAGCATGGGCAGTCTCTGGGTTATGAACCTGTCCCTCCAGCATGTTCTGTTGATTGTAGTAATGAGGTTGAGGTCTCTGGAGCATGTGATGCAGAGGGATTGGGGCTTCTTTAGATGTAGTTTTTTCTAACAGAGCTGAGTCAGACATGGCTTTGTAAGTCAAGCAGAGATCACCTGTAAGTAGGTGATATGAGACAGAGAATAGTAGGAGTTTTTTGAGTCTGTCCATATAGGACAAGTGTTTAAGGCCTAGGATACTCTTTGTGAGGTACTTTTGTGGCCTCTCTAGTTGTTGCAGGTGTCTAGTGAGGGTACATTTCAAATGGGGCATTGTACTATATGACTGGCCTAATGAGGGAAGAGTAGAGGGAGACAATGACCTCTTTCTTCCTGGATGCAAAACCCTTAGTAATGAGATGTGCCACATAGAAGGACTTTCTGACCACCTTGGCAGTGTGGTGGTCAAAAGAGAAATTGCTGTCAGCTTGTGTTCCCAGATCTCTTATAATGCTGCCTATGTTCAGTGAACTACCATCGATGTGGTAATTCATGGAAACTGGGTTTTTTCCAAAGGGGAATGACGCGTTTTTTGGCATTGAGCTTAAGGCGATGGTTCTGACACCAGTCGTTGGTCTCAGTAAGGCCTTTCTGTAGGATGTCAACATCACTTGGGGAGTTGATAGTAACTCCCAACTTACAATTGTTTGTGAGATTTGTCAGCCAGAGCCCCTTTGTGTTGGCCTGGACTTCAGAGAAGTAGATACCAAACAGGAGAGGACCCCAGACTGAACTCTGTGGAATTCCACTCGTCACTGGTCGGCAGTCTGACTTGAGTCCGCTACTTTCACACATCTGTGAGCCAGTTTGCAACCCTCTTAGTGATATATGGGTTGATGCCTAGTTTAGTGAGTTTTTCTACGATTCCTGAGTGGGGAATGGTATCAGAGGCCTTGGGCAGATCAAGGTAGGCTGCATGAACCACCTTGCCTTCATCCACAGCTCTGGTGACTAACTCGGAGAAGTCGACCAGGTTGAGCAGGCATGATCTACCCTTCACAAAACCAAACTGTGGGAGATTCCCTATATCCTTGTTTATTAGGTCCATGATGATGCGTTCCATAGCTTTGCATATCAGACTTGTCAAGCTAATGGGGCAATAGTTCCCAGGGTCTATAGTCTCTCCTCCTTTGTGGAGAGGGTTGACTATAGCAGTGTGCCATTCGGTAGGGACAAAGCCTGAGGTGAGGCTGTGATTGAACAGGGCACACAGGTGAGCTGCCAGTTCACTTTGTAGTTCATGTAGAACACAGCTAGGGGTATTATCAGGTCTCCTTGAAACTGTATTGTTGGCCTTGGGCAGTGCTGTTTTAACCTGTGCAGTAGTCATACTGGGTGCCTGGCGATCAACTGGTGTTGTGATTTGTCCTTTTGGGGGGAGGGATAAAGTTGGCACTGAATATGTTGGCCAGTATATGGCAATATCTGTTGGCTCAGTATAGGAGGTGCCATTGAGCAGTAGCTCAGAGCAAATCTGGGTATTGCTGTGGAGATTTTTTACATAACTATAGAAGGCCTTTTGGCTGTCTTTACTATCTGCAGCAATTCTGGTTTTATAGTTAGCTTTAGAGGGTTTGATGAGGGAACTCAACTTTTTGTTGAGGCTGATAAGGGAGTTTTTCCAGTCTTGAGACTTCACCTTATTCCACATCAGTTTCCTCCTCCTGTTGTAGAGGTGGTTTATGGCAGGGGGCCACCAGATTGGCTTCTTTTTCTTTGGAGGAGAGAGTCTTGGTTCTCTGGTCTTAATGAAGATCGATATACCTGAACCTTTGGTTCTTTCACGCTTGTTTTGGGGTCTGAACATATGGAATGTGTTGTAGCGTTGTATGGCGTGGGTGCTGTCTGTGGCCTTGAACCAAGTCTCATACGGCATCTTCTAATGTGAATAGTGCTTCCAGGGAGTGTAGTTTTCTGTTGAGGCTCCTAGCATTAAGCATCATAACATTAAGTTTGTCTCATGGATTTTTTTTTTACGTCAGCAATTATTTTGTTTTGATATTGCTTAAAAAAGGCACTATGGGGGAGGCAAGCTTTTTTGCCAGTATCAGAAAGCCTTGAGGAGACGAAGACCATCTCTGGGAAATCAGTGTAGTCTGTCGACCATGTTGTGATGCCTGTGCACAAGGAGCCTCAATCCTCACCACTAGCATCAGTGAGGGGCGTTCACATTGGGAAGGATAACAAGTACACACACAGGAAAGTACAATTTCCCTTAAGAGCACGCAGAGATCACGGTCAGTCTAGGGCTGGTTTCTCCCTTTCTCTCCAGATCCCCAATAAGACTCCCCAGTGGCACAGCTATTGGGTATAGATATCCTAGTGGTCAAGCCAAAACCTCCAGCACCCTCTGTCCAACCAGTGCTTCGTGTCCCTGCCCAAGTAGCTGACACACACACACTTTGAGATACGAGTTGTATACAAACGCACAGACACTCCTGGGGAAGTCTGGCACAGGCTCTGCAACTATGCCCCTTCTCTCCAGACTATTTGGTAGAAATCGCTACCAACAACCACTGTTTATCAGCTACTAATAAAGACCCTTACCAAAGGTTGTCCAATTTTACTGTGAAATATTATCCAGTTAGTAAGTGTAACGAACAGCAAGGTGATTGGAGTGGCTTTGTACAGTATCACCAACTACATGCAAGTACTCTAGAGCTTAAATTATCTCTACACAAAACAGCCACGGTTGAAAGGTATAAAAATGTTTAATAATAAAAACACAAGACAATACTTACTTCAACACAATGACATTACAGAGTATAGAAATTGCAGGAAACCGCTAGAATAAGCTGGCTAAATTCCTATCTAACTCTGAGAAATCACTGTTCTAAATACTAACATACAGAGCAAGTAGGTGCTGGTGAGTGGAATGTTTTCAGATCCAAGACGAGATACAAAATGCTCAATCTTTCTCTCTCTGAGAAAGTCTTAAATTGATAATGCACAGTACTGCTGACTTATATCAGATTACATCATTGTTATCACTTCTCCTTTAGTTCCGAGGCTAACAAACTCCACATTTACATTTCTTTGTAAGCTAAACCTGCCAGGAAACCATAGCAATAAAAGACATTTTACATGTAAAACCCAGTAACTATCTCTTGTCTTAAAATAGTAGAAAGAATTTCCAGCCCAGACATCATGTCTCTGAGCTTGAGATCAGTCATACAATGCTTTACTTATTAACTTTCTTCCAGCAGGGTGCACTGTGATTACATTTTTGAAGCTCAGAACATGCACTGATTTCTTATATTTAGTGTTCTTGCATTTGTAAAAACAAGCCAGTGAATCATATTAATATTTACAGTCACACAGAATTATTTACAAAATTCTATCTAGCTAGGCTGCCAACCTTCACACGTCTTTCCAGGCTGACAGATACTGGCTCCCCTTAGATTGACACCAGAAGCTAAGATAATTGTTGAAGTCCATCATTTTGTGTCTGTATTGTGGCGTTATCCTGGGTGAAGGTAAAATGCTACTTAGTGCTAGGGACATACCTGCCTGGGATAAATAATCTGAGAGCTCAGTCATGTCTTTCTTCATATAGCCCAGAGAAGTACATCTCAAGTAATTCAGTCCAACATGTACAATGATAGAATGGTAATTGTTGAGTGACTTGAGTACGTGCCTGGTTAGACTGGTCTTGGCACCTGACAGGCAGCTGACCGTGGCTTTCTCCTTGTCCAGCCTGGTGAGGGGGATATCTGTGTGTCTCACTATGGAATTGTCTATAACCAGGACATTAGGTTTTGAGCCATTTTGTCTTTGGGGCTTATTTATTGAGACACTTGTATGTGTGTTACTGTGTGTAGTGGGGTCTGTTCGTGTTCCACTATGTGTGATCTGTTTGCGCTTGGGTGGTCTCTGGTCCTTTGGTAGGCTGTTGGTGAGTACCTCCGTGTAGATGTGACTTGACCTTGTTTTGTGAGAGAGGTGTGTGCTGACAAACCTGCTTGATGTTTTGTTTATTGTTACATGACAGGATTGATTGCAGTTTCATAGTATAGTTACATCTCCCACATACTGTATTGGTTTGCCTTAGGAGCAAGTGATTGTCTATATATACGGCAATTATTAAGTTGCCCTAGGATGCCCATGTCAATCAGGCTAGCTGGTGAAATGTTGGGGAAACTGGCTGTGCATTGAAGCAGGTTAAACCATAAGTACTGGTTGGGGAGTGGGCAAGTTAGATTAGCTTTTGCTCTAGGGCTAACTCAACTAACTAAACAAGGAGGCTTATTCTGTTGAGGATTAGGGGTGAAGGAGTGTGGTGATGCTGTTTAGTGCTCATCTGAGTTGCCTGCAGTTTAACAGTGGGCAGCTGAGTTGCCTGCACTATAGCAGGGAAGCTTGGGAGGGTTCAACTGACAAACGGGGGAAAAAAATTTAGTTTCTAGGAATTGGCTACTATACAGGGCACTGCTAACCCCTGTTGTGCCAAGTGCAGCTATGTGCAAATGTGAGGCTTGTATTCAAGGGGGAAATTGCAATGTTTTTTAGAATTTTACCTTTTACTTCTGATGTCTTATTCTTATTTGCATTTGTCCTCAGATTTTCTATGCCACCCATGTAAGCTTTGAGGATGTTCATCATGCATACAGCTGCAGTCATAACAGAGGGGTTATCCTGCCGTCAGGCGGGTCCTCGGTCGGCTGAATTCCAAAGTCTAGGTCCGGCGTCGGTTGTCATCGCTTCTTCCCTGACGTCAGTGCGGCAGGGGTATAAAAGAACCAGCCGACGCCATCATCTTCAGTCTTTCTTGCCGCGCGGTGCCTGAAGCAGAAGCAGTTCACAAGTGCCGGTCGGCCAGCTCCTGAGATTTACGAAAATATTTTAGCCGAAGTCTTCTTGAAAGCTAAGTACCCCGTTGGGGAAACTTTTCTTGCCTCAGACCGATGTCAGACAAAGTTAATAATTGCATTTCATGTGGGAAGCAAATACCGCATAAGGATTTCCATTCTTTCTGTATTCCTTGCTTAGGCCCAGACCACGACGTCTCGGCCTGCCGTTTTTGTGCTAGATTCAACAAACGCACTATTAAGCGTCGGGGGGAGTTCGCCCAACACTATTTTGGTAAAAAATTTAATTACATTATGTCGTTGGATACTCCGACTCCAGTTTTGAGTAAAAGACGCAAAGATAAGGACCGACATACGAGGTCCGTGACTTCCACCGACACCACGCTAAAGCAGACTACCGGTGCTCCGGTTCTCAGCGAGGTGCCTACGCAGCCCCTGAGTACCGATGACGCTTCATTACCGGTGTCTTCTGTGCCTGAGGTCAGCTTTAGAAGGCCTTGTGGTTGTCTTTAACCTGTGAAGCTGTCCTGATCTTGTAATTGGTTTTGTTGGACTTAATTAGTCCTCTTAGTTTCCAGTTTTGATTAATCTGAGTGCCCCTGTCATTATGGTAGTTGCTTTTCCTGATTTTAGTCATTACTTTTTTTCCTTTTGTTAAAGCTAGGATTCCACCAGTATGTTTTTTAGAGGTTGTTTTGGGCTTACTTCCGGTAGGTTCAGCAGCCTCTGTACAGCCAAATTACTGGTTGTACAGGGTCTCTGAACAATTCTGCATAGGTTGTTGTGGACTCTGTGTTCGGAGGGTCATTGAATTTTGGTAAACTATCGCTTAATATAGTTTGCTTTGGAATAGTTCCTAACCATTGCAGGGTTTGCTGAGGTTACCAGGGTGACTTTTATTTTGAAGGAGACAGCTTTGTGGTCTGACCAAACCATGAGGACGTGACACTGGTGGGGGTGTAGTGTTCTCCCATATTGGTGAGTACCAGGTCTGGTATGTGTTTATCTTTGGTGGGTGTGCACACTGTTTGGTCAGTGGTATTTTTGTTAAAGTACAGGAATTGTTGTGCCTATGAGTATGAGGCAGTGCATGTTTCCCAATCTATAGAGGGTCAAGTTTAATCACCTCAGGCTTTGTGCCCACGGAGTGGAGCACAGCTACAGTTATCCCACTCCACAATGGGGAATCCACCTTGAATCCCGGGAAATACCGTCCCATCAGTCTGACGAGCCTAATCTGCAAGGGCATGGAACGCATTATCATGGAATCTATAAACAAAGATATTAGCAACCTTCAAACACTGGACCCCATCCAGTTTGGGTTCGTGAAGGGCTGATCTTGTCTCCTGAACCTGATTGAGTTCTTCGAATCAGTCTCCAGAGCTGTGGACGAGGGTAAAGTGGTCCACACAGCCTATCTGGACCTCACCAAGGCCTTCGACACCATCCCCCACTCTGGAATCATAGGTAAACTTACTAAGCTGGGCATAAATCCATACGTCACTCGGGTTGCCAGCTGGCTTACTGACAGAACCCAGACTGTAAACGTAGCCGACTCCAAAACCAGCTCCACACGAGTGACAAGTGGAGTATCACAGGGTTCAGTCCTGGAACCGCTCTTGTTTGGCATCTACTTCTCTGAAGTACAGACCAACACTAAGGGACTCTGGCTAACAAAGTTCGCAGATAACTGCAAACTGGGAACCATTATTGAATCCCCAAATTATGTGGATATTCTGCAAAAGACCCTTACAGAAATAGATGCTTGGTGCCAGAGCCATGGGCTCAAGCGTAATGCCAACAAATGTACAGTTATCCCCTTTGGGAAAAAACATGTATCCATGAATTAACACATAGATGGCAGTACACTAAACACCAAAAGTGTGATGAGAGACTTAGGGACACAGGTGGACAGTGGTCTCACCTTCGATAACCACATCGCCACAACAGTCAGGAAATCCTATGTGGCACACCTCATCACTAAGGGCTTTTCATCCAGAAAAAAGGAGGTCATTGTCCCGCCATAGTCATCCCTCATTAGACCCATTATAGAATGCAACACCCCATTTGGTATGTACCTCACAAGACATCTGCAACAACTGGAAAGGCCGCAGAAATACCTCACTAAAAGAATCACAGGCCTAAAAGCAGATGCCCTATGCTGACGGTCTAAAAAAACTCCAGCTATACTCTGTGGCATATCGTCTACTCAGAGGCAATCTCTGCTTAACATACAAGGCCATGTCAAACCCTGAGCTGTTGGACAAACTACACTTAAAGAAATCCCAATCCCGCAGAGCCACACGCTCCAGGGATTTAAAACTTGTCATCACAATGAGCAAAACATGCTGGAGGGGGATAGGTTCCTGACCCAGAGACTCCCCATATTCTGGAATAGACTGTCCATACATGTCAAGCAGAGTGCCTCCTTGGCTCTCTTCAAAAGGAACCTTGACGATTGGATGGGAGATGGGAAATTCACCCTGGGGATCACGTCAGTCGCCTTGCTAGACAGGGGTCCAGGGAAGTAAATATTTTGGGAGGAAAGTGTTTGGCTAGGCTTGTATAGGCCCTAGGGTCGGATAGCCTAGTACCAACCTATGAATATTTGCCAAGATTACTTTTTGAAGGAAGTTAATTACTGATTTTTTATTCTAAGTAGAAGCTTATTAGATAACCATTTCAGGTGCTTTGTAAATCACTTTTTTCTATTAATGATGTATGCTTTTTTATGATGTCCTTCAAGGATGCATCTGCAGTCATAACATATGGGTTGTCCTGCCTCAGGCAGCCCTTCGGTCGGCCGGATTCCAAAATCTGGGTCTGGCCTCGGCTGATGTCGCACTTTCCCCGACGTCAGAGCGCCTGGGGTATAAAAGCATCAGCCGACGCCATTTTCCTCAGTCTTTCTTGCCACGCGGTGCCCGAAGCAGTTCGCAAGTGCCGGTCGGTCAGATTCTGTGATTCAGCTACCGAAGACTTCGAAAAAGCTAAGTACCCCGTTGGGGACTCTTTCTTGCCTCAGCCGATGTCAGATAAAGTAAATAATTGTTTAACTTGTGGGAAACAAATACCTCATAAGGATTTCCACTCCTACTGCCTCCCTTGCTTAGGCCCAGACCACAACGTCTCGGCCTGTTCAGCCTGTGCTTTCTTCAACCGACGAACTCTTAGACGGTCGGAGTTTGCAGAGGAATTTTTTGGGGCTAATTTTGCATATAAAATGCCGTCGGAGACTCCGACATCGCATTTGGTGAAAAAACGGAAGGACAAGGACTGACACTCGCGGCCCGCAGTTTCGGCTGAAACCACGGTTAGGCCTACTGCGAGTGTCTCGGTTTTCGGCTGAAACAGAGTCCTCGGAGCTTCCTTCATCCGAATCCACTCAACCGACCACCGCGGCCCTGGAGGCCTCGGCTGAGTTGGCTACTGAGCTACCTACCGAAACCAGTGTCCAGGAAATGTCCGACACCATACCTTTGGACAGATCTACTCCTGCACGTGGGGCAGCTAGACCCCCTGCTTCCATGTCCATTAAGGCCTTTTCCAGGGCTAAAGCTGCTAAACTTTCTAAAGCTTTGCCTCCCAAAACTACCTCCCAGAGGCCTTCTTCTAGTTCTCAGATCCTCAGCCTTGCAGACTATCTTATTTCTTTAATTAGAGGGTCTCAACCTCACCCGGACATGGCCTCTCATCCACCACCAGACAAAAGGCCCAGAACTGAGCCCTCTGACCCACACTCTTCAGATGAGTCCACGGATGGATCTGAGTTGTCAGATCACCAGGAGGAGGCTTATTCGCCCTATGAGGATTCTGATGCTGAAGAATCTATCCCTTCGGCCTCCCTTCCTGAAGAGTTTTCTTTTGGTGAGACTCTACACTCCATGAGAGAGCATTTTCAATGGCAGGGTCAGGAATTCTCTGATTCTAGAAAGAGATTAAGGACCTTTTTGCATTTGCCTCAACATAGGCCCTTAGCTATACCTCCTGTTTTGAATGTAATTGATGATGTGTACAATGATGTTAGTACAGCCCCTGATACTCTCCCTCTGGCACCTGCCAAACCTGATAGATACTACAGGGTCCCGGAATCTCATTTTCATCTGTATAAGGTCCATTCCGCAGACCCAGATGCTATTTCTCAGGGCCCTAAAGGGGTTGCAGCTGCCACTGCCAAAAATCCTCTACCTTCTGAAAGAGAGTCTAGAGCTTTAGAAAGATGGGGAAAGAAGGTATATACTTCTGCAACTCTTTCTGTCAGGGCATTAAATTGTCAATTTCATATGATACAGTACCAAGAGTATTTGTTAGATGAACTGAATAAGAAGCTTTCTTCTTCTGAACCCCTTGACCGTAAATCCCTTCAGGATTTGGTACATAACTCACAGCAGGTTAGTAATTTCTTAAAGTGTGGTTATGATGCACTGGAGGCTTCATGTAGGTCAGCTATGACTGGGGCAGTTATTCGTAGGCATGCCTGGCTGAAGGAACAATCTTTGCCAGACCATGTTAAAGCTAAACTCCTGGATGCTCCAATGGAAAAACAAAAATTATTTGGCTCCTCGGCTCAGGAGGTCTTAAAAAAGTTTGAAGAAAAGGCAAAATCTGTGCAAACAGTTAAGGATTTTCTGCAAGTACAACCACCGAGATTCAGCAGAAACTGGCCTACTAAGAATTGGTCCTTTCCAGACTCAGACAGAGCCCAGAGAGGCAGGAACAGGCGACCCAGAGGTAGAGGGCAATCCAGGGGCTCCTACAGAGGCCGTCAGTGGCAGCCTACCAACCAGAGAGGTAGTGCAGCAGCAGCAACAACAACTTCTACACCAGGACAGTCTCAATGACTTCACTCTGATTCCGCCTACCAGGGCTCAATTGAAAGCACCCTTGGCCGGAAAGCTTGCTTTATTCTCAAAAAACTGGCATTATATTACAAGGGACACATGGACACTGCAAATAATAGACAAAGGATACAGGTTCCACTTCCACACTTTGCCAAGAAGAAACCGAATGCCAAACCTGCCACCAAATCAGAGGGCAGAGGCTTTAAAACAGATCAACAACTTACTTCAAATGAAAGCCATAGAAAAGGTACCACTTTCAGAACAAGGCCAAGGATTTTACTCCAGACTATTCCTTGTTCCAAGAAAAGAAAATCAATGGAGGCCTATTCTCGACCTGTCCGCACTGAATACTTGCCTCATTGTGCCAAAATTCAAGATGCTGACCCTACAGCAACTTCTTCCCATGCTGGGCAAGGAGTCCTGGCTGGTGACTCTGGATCTCAAGGAGGCATACCTGTATGTCCCTATTCGACCAAGTTGCAGACGACACCTCAGATTTCTTGCAGGATCAGAGCATTATCAATTCTCAGCATTGCCCTTTGGCTTATCTACTGCGCCCAGAGTATTCACGAAATGCCTGGCATCAGTAATTGCACACTGCAGACTTCAGGGGATTCAAATCTACCCTTATCTGGACTACTGCCTAATACAAGCGGACAACAAGAAAAATTTGATAAAGGACTTGGCCTATGGCATTCATCTACTACAGGCCTTGGGATACACAGTCAACATCCAAAAATCAAGACTTGTTCCATCCCAAAGGATAACCTTCTTGGGTGCAGATCTGGACACAACCACCCAAATGGCCTTTCTCACAGAAGAAAAACAAAAACAACTTCCGGATTACTTCATGAATCTGACAAGACAAACTCAGCTAACTGCAAGAAAAATCCTGCAGGCCCTGGGTTACATGGCATCCTGCATAATTCTGATACCACAGGCCAGGCTGCATATGAGAAAATTACAATGGTACCTAAGGAGTGTATGGTCTCAGCACAGTCACAGTTTGGAAACTTTGATACCAATCATTCCTTGCCTTCAAAAGGAATTCCTGTGGTGGGCTCAAGCCTGCCAGTCCAACAGAGGGTTGCCTTTCAACAAACCAAAAACAAAACAAACCATCACCACGGACGCTTCAGACCGAGGATGGGGAGCACACATGGAGGGCAAATGTATCCAAGGCCTATGGTCTCAAGGACAGCTGCGCATGCACATAAACCAAAAGGAAATGCTAGCAGTGATACACGCAATCGAGGCCTTCAAACCTTTCTTCCATCAAGGCCACCTGTTAATAAGGACAGACAACACCACGGTCATGTGGTACATAAACAAGCAGGGAGGCACACACTCCTACCCTCTATGCAGGCTGACTATGAATCTATGGGAACTATGCCTGAAACTCAATATCCAACTACAGTCCCAGTTCGTGCCAGGGAAAGAAAATACACTGGCAGACAGCTTAAGCAGAACTTCCATGGATGCTGCACCCAGACATCTTCCAACTCATAACAAAAGCATGGGGAAAGCCGGAGATAGATCTGTTCGCCTCCCCCCTCAACCATCAACTGAAGACATTTTGCTCAAGGACATACCACCCACAAGCTTGGAAGGTGGACTCCCTCTCTTTCAGCTGGAAAGCTCTAAAAGTATATGCCTTCCCACCTCTCCCATTAATGTCCAAGGTTTTACTGAAGATCAGGGCGGAACAGCCAAGAGTAATTCTGATAGCTCCAGACTGGCCAAGGCAGCACTGGTATCCACTGTTGAGGAGCATGTCACAGGCAAAACCATGGCCTCTCCCCCTATGGCCTCTTCTTCTGACGCAGAACAATTTCAAGATCATGCATCCCAACTTGAAAACATTGCAGCTAACTGCCTGGAAAATTTCTTAACTCTCCCTCAAAATATTTTATCACAGAGAGTAAAGGACATTATTATGGAAGCTCGCAGGCCTTCCACAAGGAAGACATACTCAGCTAAATGGAAAAGATTTCTCATTTGGAACACAACAAAAGGCTTAGATGCGACAGTGGCGAGCATGACACATAATCTGGAATACTTAGCAGAACTGTTCCACAATGGCCTGTCCTATTCTTCCATTAAGATTCATGCCTCAGCAATTTCAGCAGAATACAATGTGGAACCACCTGTCTTCTCGCACCCTCTCCTCAGGCAATTTCTGAGAGGGATCAAAAACATCAATCCTCCAAGAAAACCCCCTTTACCTGCTTGGGATCTCAACTTTGTACTGGAGAAGCTAACACTTCCACCCTTTGAACCAGCAGCATCGGCGGATCTACAGTTTCTGTCTTGGAAAACTGCATTTCCTCTGGCCATAACTTCAGCAAGAAGAGTATCTGAGTTACAAGCTTTAATGGCAGTACAGCCATTTCTTATCTTTCATCAGGACAGAGTTTCACTAAGAACCAATCCTACTTTTATGCCAAAGGTGGTATCTAGGGTATCCCTGAACCAAGCTATACACTTGCCTATGTTCTTCCCAAATCCACAGAATAGAGGGGAAAAACTTCTACACACCCTGAATATACACAGACAACTACGCTACTACTTGGACAGAACAAAAAGTAGCAGAAAAACTGACCAACTCCTTGTAGCATATGCTGCTGGGGTACAAGGAAAAGCAATTTCCAAACAGACAATTTCAAAGTGGATAGGAAATTGCATTTGATTTTGTTACTCCTTTCATGGAAAGACGGTTCCTACAAACATCAGGCCTCATTCCACAAGGGCCACGGCCACCACTGCAGCCTTCCTAAGAGGGGTGGCTACCAAGGACATTTTAGAAGCTGCTACATAGAGCTCCGTGCATACATTTGCCAAACATTACAATTTACCTTTATACTCCAGATCCAGAGCAGGTTTTGCTACTGCAGTCCTGCATGGGATCTTAACTACACCATCTTTTTCTTAGTACCTCCTCCCCCATATTGGCTATGGTATTCTACCCATATGTTATGACTGCAGATGCATCCTTGAAGGACATAGTACAGTTTTGTACCTACCATAAATGTAGATGTCCGATAGGTATGCATCTGTAGTCAGGGTTACCCTCCCTCCTTTCCCTCTGTGGTATTCTTAGGGTACTTACCCCTCCATTAGCTAGCTGGGGGATCTATTATGGTGTATTTGTTTGTATATATATGTATATATTTTTTGGAATATGTTTGGAATTTTGCTGCATTCCTCCAAATTTGGCCTTCCTAGAGGGCACCTGGCATCTGGGGCAAGAAACACTGAGGAAAATGGCGTCGGCTGATGCTTTTATACCCCAGACGCTCTGACGTCGGGGAAAGTGCGACATCAGCCGAGGCCAGACCCAGACTTTGGAATCTGGCCGACCGAAGGGCTGCCTGAGGCAGGACAACCCATATGTTATGACTGCAGATGCATACCCATCGGACATCTACATTTATGGTGGGTACAAAACTGTACTTTCCCCATTCTGGTATTAAGCCCTTCCAGAAATATGCTGTTAAGGGTATATTTTGAAATGGACGGCATTGTCAAATAGAAAAGATGGAGGTTACTTGTTTTTAACAGAATATAACGACAGATCTGATGTCATTTTCATTTGTTCCTCAACCTGTGGATTTCAGATCGACCTCTGATCTGACTGTGCCTCTTTCCAAGCTCAAGATTTGATGCTTAAGCTTCTCCTCTCTATCTCATAATGCCTAATTCCCTCAGAATACCCCCGATCTCCTTGCCGCTCATGTAAGGAGTATCCGGATTGTGTTGCTCTAGTGTTGTAGTTAAGTTCTTTAAGTTAGCTTCCACCATTTTTTCATTGCTGTTCCTTCCTCTCCTCCTAGTTCCAACTCCTTCTATGTATATTTGTGTAAAAAAAACTTTTTTGTAGTTTAAAGTTGTTAAAGCAGTTATTGAAGTTTCACAAGTTTCTTCTGTTTCTGGTCTCTCTCTTTTCTTTCTCTTTTCAGTCTCTTCCCTTCTGTTCACAGTCTGTACTGGTTTATCATGGCTGAAAAGCCCTATAAACCCTTGGGTTTAAAAAATGTACTTCCTATGGGCATAAAATTCTCTTGTCTGATACCCACAGGGAGTACGTTTACTGTCTAGGCCTTACTCACCTAGACCGTTCTTGAAAGGTGTGTGGTGGTTTTAATCCTTATTCTCTTGTGAACCACAACAAGTTGGTATTGAATGCTTACTTCTCCCTTCCACTCCATCCACACTCTCCATTTCAGGGGCTCAAACCCCCATTAGAAAACTGAAGGAGGCTAGGGAACACAGGAAGCATTGCCCTGAGTGCTCCCCCTCGGCAGAGCCGCCTAGAAAGGCACCAAAGCCTTCAGACCATCTGATTGTGGTCTCCGATTCCTTGGCTCTTCATGCTCCAACTGTCTCATCAGAGACAGGTGTTTCGTCTAAGCGCCCTCCTCCCAAGGAGGTGTCCAGACCACTTTCTATATCCTCCATTGAGTCTACTCAGAACTTGTCTGAGCACGAGGTGGATAGATTATTAAGAAAATTTCTTAAGTCACAGATTCAGATGGGGGTACTGCTGGCTGTGGCCGCTTCCGGGGCCATGAGCAGGCATTCTCCTTTTCGTCCGTGGCTCCTTCTCCAATCCAACTTCCTGCTTCGGAGTTGTCAGGTCTGATGGCCCTGAGAACTGAGACGTCAGATTCAAGATAGGTTTCCACTTAGAGTCCAGTGGTTTCTTTGACGAGCTTGGCTCAGATGGCTTTGGGGCCCAGTGCTTCTCTGAGGCATAGCTTAGATGTCAAGTCTGGAGGTTTGACTGACTCTGAGGTTTTCAGAGCCGTTGCTTTCACTCAGAGCTTCAGCGTTTGACAGCTCAGCTCCCACTCCCCCTTCAGAGCAGTGTGTGGTGGGGGTTCAGGAGAAGTCTTCTCCGACCACTTTGGCTCTGAAGAGACAACTCTCAGATTCTCGCAGTCCATCTGCTTTCAAGGTGGTGGAGATGGTCCTCGCCCATCCTAACGGTTCCCGGTGTTCTCACCATTGGATTCCCACCCCCACCCCAGTGGAGTCTGTCCTTGAGGTTTGTTGTCTTCCATCGGGACAGCCATTGCTGCAAAGCCCCCAAACTCTTCCCATTCTGGAACCCCGTTTTTCTTTTGACACTCCCGGAAGTATCCCACCGAGACGTTCCCTTGGAAGAAGAGGTGTAAAAGGAGATGCATGGATTCCCCGCAGGAATTGGACACTACAGACACTGACTTTGAGGAAGGGAAGGATCCTGCAGATATCCACCCGACGATGTCTCCTTGGCGGACATCCTAAAGATCCCCCATCAGAAGGGGTGGATGGTCCTCCCAAAACCCAACCCAGAGGAGTCAGTGTTACTTGGATGCCTTCAGCATCGGCCCGTCTACATCCTGGGTGTCCCCCCGGTAGATCCTTTTATTGAGCTAGTTTCCACCAGAACACGGAAGGATCCGTATACTGTTGAGCCCATACCCAAGCAGGCTGACAAGATCTCGGGTGCTGCCTTGGACAAGCCCCACTGGACTAAAGGGATCCTGGTAGATGCCATGGTTGTCACTGCAGCCACCAAAAAGGAACTAGCCCAGGAGACTACCTCTGTCCATTCCCCTAACAGGGAGTCTAGGGCTTTGGACAGGTTTGACGAGGGTTTACGCTTCACTTTTCAAGTGTTGAACTGTTTATCCCAATTTACCATGCTACAGAAGGGCCTGGTCATGGAACTCTCTATCTCAATCCCCTAATCCATTTCTGAAGAGGAACGCAGGACTGTTTTATCCAGAATGGCCACACTCCAACTGATTTTTAGTTCATCCATGAGGCTGATTGCCCGTGTGGCTGAAGACACCTCTAGGCCCACTGATTCTGGTATTGCCTCATGCCTGGATGCGGCTTTGTGACTTTGTGGAACTTTCAGGGCATCATTTATCAACACACCCTTTGGTTTGTCTCTGTTTGGCCCCACACACAGTCCTGCTGCAAGAAGGATGGTAAGAACTTGCCTGCTATCAGAATCTGTTTTTTCACTCCACAAAGATCCTTTTAAAGGAGTCGGCGTGTAGGGAAAAAAAATGGTTGAGGATATCTTAAGTTCCTTTTCAGGATTCTGAGGACCCCCCCCCCCCCCCAAGGCAGGGAGGGAAACTGTTACAATGGTAGACACTGGCTCGGCCCGAGGGGGGTCCACAGAATCAAGGGTCTTGGGATTCTTCCCCAGGTAGACCATTTCAGCACTCTTGAAGGGTTGCCCGACTGTCCGTCTCTGGAGGCAGTCAGGGAGGCCACTTTTCCTTGCACCCAGAAGCCTAGATAGCCGTCACAAATGATCAGTGGGTGAAAAGGATCATATCCAGAGGATACTGCATTCCCCTTAAATCTTCCCAAACCAAGAACTTGCCTCCCAGATTGCCACCTGATCAGAGGGAGGCAGCAGCGGTAGAAATGACAAAGCTTCTCCAAGAGAGTCATCCAGGAGGTCCCACCTGACCAAGCTGGATCGGGTGTTTACTCATTGTTCCTTTTAATACCAAAGAAAACAGAGGACCTAAGTCCAGTCCTGGATCTGACATTCCTGAATAAATCTGTAAAAAAAACTTGAATTTAAGGATGGTCACAATTCAATCCATCCTACCTCTTCTGAAGATGGATGACTGGATATGATCAATAGACCTGAAAGATGCGTGCTGCCATATCAAAATGGAGAGGTGCTCCAAAAGGTATTTTCATTTCATGCTGGAAGCCAGCCATTACCAGTTCAGAGTACCTCCATTTGGTCTCACCACAGCCCACAGGGTGTTCACCAAATGCATGTCAGTAGTTGCAGCTCATCTCGGACTATGGGGATTCCATGTGTTTCCTTATCTCTACGACTGGCTCCTAACCACTTCAACCAGGCATCTACTCATTCAAGCCAGGGATTACCTGTTACAATTAGCTCCCACTCTGGGCATAACTCTAAACACAAAAATCGCAGCGTAGTCCTGTCCAGATAAGACTTTATTGGAGCTTGTTTGGCTACAACCAGAACTTTGGCCTTTCCACCTGCAGACAGGGTATCCTCTGTAAGTTTCCATGTCTCTCAAATGGTTTACCAGCAAAATGAAGAATGAAGGTTTGGTGAAAACGGGAATGTTGAATGGAAGTTGGCTGATTTCCATATTGTTGACCTTCAAATCTCCAAGTGTCCTATACAGCAAATGCCACGTGTAGTCGCTTATTTATGGTCGATGTAACTAATACATTGTACAGTGCAGATCGGGAGATTAATCCTTTTAGTCACTGTAGTGTGATCTTAGAGTTGGCATAGCAGAGGATGTTGGATGGCTTGCCCCCCTGCAAATACATGAGTTGCAGCGTTGTGCAGTACTGAACTGCGAACGTTCGTACTACTGAAAAGGCAGACTGGTGAAACAGGATGTCGAGTAATACCGACTTCATGTTCATCGGTATGACATTCAACATTGTAAGCTAATATGCAGGACGTCCCACATGTGGGTCGAACAAATACAGATTACTTTGTTAATCTCGACTTTTTCATGTTAAACCTTCTCATATCCTAGCAATCCCATCTCCTCCAGCGAAACTGTTTCTAAGAGCCTTGGGTTGTATGGCTGCCAAGATAACATTATTGCCCACAACACCAATTACACGTGAATCCTACAGTGGACGTTATCAGTTCAGTGATCATTACATTAGCATCCTTTGACTCGCCCTATAAAACTGTCGAGGGTTTCCAAAGAGACTCTTCTCTGGTGGCTCCATTCCTGGGAAGTCTACTATGGTCATCCCTGCCAAACACCCTGCTGAACATGGAGGCATTCCATTTGGGGTGGGGGCATTTTTTGGTACAGACAGTCCAAGGAACGTGGTCTTCTCAGGAGACCAAATTGCACATCAGTGTCCTGGAGATGAGCAGTCCTAGTGTTGCAAGCACTACACAGCTTACTTCCTCCCAGGACCATTGCAGTTCAGACAGACAATATTTCCATGGTATGGTACATCAACAAGCAAGGGGGAACCAGATCCTAGCCACTGTGTTGAGAAGCAATGAGAGTGCGGCAGTGGGCGCTCTCTCCCAACTGCTTTCTAGTCACAACTCCCATTCTGGGGAGTCCAACATTCTAGTGGACAGGCTCAGCAGAACGGTACTGATACCTCACGAGTGGTCTCTGAACCAGTCAGTGGAGAACATGATCTGTCACAAGTGGGGTCAACCTTTCTGCAGCCTTTTTAGCTTTGCCTCTCCCCTCAACAAATGTAGCAAGTTCTATATCCTTCTCAGGGACAGCCCCCGAGAAATGCTTTAGTCCATGCTTGGCCTGCCGGTCTACACTATACATTTTCTCCATTAACTTTGACTCCCAAATTCCTTCAGAAAGCTCATTGATTGAAGAGCAAAGTAATCCTCATTGCTCCTTTCTGGCCTTGCCAGGCTTGATTCACTTTTCTTTGGTCTTATCTATTTTGTTCACCATGGAATCTGGAAACTGTTCCAATCCTGTTATCCCTCCCCTTGGGGCAGACTCTTCCGATCCTTCAAGGTTTAAAATTGACCACATGGTTTTTCTGCTTCCAGTGATGGCTAGACATTCCAGGCTTTCATCCCGTTTTGACAGATCCTGATTTCAGCTCACAAAGATTCTACTACGAAGATATACAAGAGCAAATGGAAAAGCTTCTCTATTTGATCTCACCAGAAGTTGATGAATCCTTTTATGGCTCCTGTTCCTGTAATTTTAGACTTCCTGGCCTTTCTCTCTTGGAATGGAGCCAGCTCCTCTATGGTGAAGGTACACTTGGCAGCCATTTCACATTTTGACATTGAGGAAAACTCTGCTACCCTAGCATCCTCCAAACTGTGCGTTTCCCTCAAGCAAAGATCCAAACCCCTCCTTGAGATCTTACTTTGATTCTACAAGACTTGGTTCTTACATCAGTTGAACCGCAGCTATAGTGGATCTGAAGTTTCTCTCCTGGAAAATGGCCTTTTTGGTTGCTATTACATCAGTGAAGGAAGTTTCTGAGCTCCAAGCCTTCTCTGCTAAAACTGCCTTATTTGATCTTCCATAAGGATAGAGTTTCCTTATGGTAACAATCCACCATTTTTACCTAAGGTGGCCACAGAAGACAATATCAGTCAGTCCATTCATCTCCTGGTGTTCTTCCCTAATTTCCAGAATAAGGGAGAATACACTCTGCATCTTCTGTCTGTTTTTAGGCAATTATGTTTTTATCTGGACAGAGCAAAATCCTTAGAAAATCTGTTTATATCGTTTTCATATGTGAGGAAAGACACAGCAGTTGCTTAACCTACTCTAGCCAGATGGTTGCGAGATTGCATCATCTTTGTTTAGCCTTCAAAAGGTTTGCCCTTGCTGGGACATATCAAAGCTCATTCAATGAAATCTATGGTGACTTCTCAAGCCTTTTCCTTGAGAATGTCTATATCTGTGTAGCTTCCCCTTTAGTTAAGGCCTCATACCTTTATTTTGCATTACAAACTAGACATCATTTCCAGGTGTAGAGCTGGTTTTGGCTCTATGGTGCTTCAGTATAGCCTTGCATAAGGGCCACCCTAGGTTCTGTGTAGTTGGGACTCTGTCCCACAGGTTGAGGAAAATGACATCATCAGATATAGAAGTTATGTTCTTACATAATGTTCCATCTGTGTTGTCTGTTTTCATTCTTCCTTGACCTCCCCACCCTCCTTCCCCCTGGCCTTTTTCTCCATGTAGACATTATTGTTGGTTTCTCAGGAACTGTAGTCCCTTGGTTGAACTCCTGAACCTTTCTTAGTTTCTATCTGTATAGATTTCTCAGCTGTATAATTTTAGCAAACTCGATCTGAGATATTCTGGGAGAAGGTGGCATTATGGGATTGAGAGGATGACCTTGAGCATTGAATCTTGAGCTTGGAAAGTGGGCTGAGTCAGATCTGAGGTCTGATCCAAAACCCTAATATCAAGGAAGAATGAAAGTAAACAACACGGATGGACCATTATGGTAAGGACATAATTGCTTTTTCTTGTGGCCTTTCTGAATAGTTCAAGTTTTCCACTTCTGTGATATTTCTAGTAAGGAATCGCTACATTTTTCAAATTCTTTCAAGTGTCTTTTACTGTATTCTGTAATGACATTCTAAGTACCTTGTAGTGTATGCAATAATGGTGTGTATATTTCTAGTAAGGAATTGCTACATTTTTCAGATTTTCAAGTGTCTTTTACTATATTCTGTAATGACGTTCTAAGTACCTTGCAGTGTATGCAACAATAGAGTGGATCAGTAAGGATTAAAGTGGTACACTGGTCTTCCTGGACTGACTGAGGCGTGCCCTTCAGAATTAGGTGGACTATGCTTTTCTGATGCTGGAAGATGCACAATAGTCAGTTTAAATTGTTTTTTTTCTTGTTGTCCCTGGATCTTTAATGATGGTGTAATTTTTTATTATAGGACCGTTGACTTTGTAATCATAATGCAGTCTCTTTTTGCCCAGTCTCATGGCATTATATTTACTGACATTAAAGACGAGGTCATTACAGATGCATCGGGTATAATTTTGTTGGTCATATTGCAGAATTTCATCATTTTTCATTGACCCAGTTTGCAGTCATCAACATGTTAAACTACCCACAGCCCATTTCCCATTTTATATCTATGAAGACTAGTCCCAAAGAAGTGGCTTAATTACAGAATCCTGTGGGAACATCACTGGTACCCACATCAGGATACATAAGTGACCTTTTACCCTGGCTTGTTGAATCATTGTGCTTAAACAGTGTTCTGTTCAGTGACTCACACATAGACTAACATTTATTGCTTTTAATTTGCTAATTTTGCCCATGTGTGAAAGTGTCATACTTGAATCTAAGATGAGTGTTATGCTCTGTCGACCCTTCCTCAAGTGTGCTGCTGCACCTGTTCAAAGAATGCTACAAAATTCAAAAGAAAACTTCTCTCCTAAGCAAGCCCATGGTATTCCATATATAACAGAAGTAGGTGATTTGTATCATTTTTGTATAAACTCTGCTGTGATTCTTCATGATTTTATAAGGAATATTAACCTGAAGGGTCTAAAGTTCATGGGGCCTGATGTCACACACTTTTAGTTGGTGTAACTACAGATTGTTGCTGTACATCAGGGAAGTCTCTATATCTGTACATATTGTATAACATATTTGACAGGGCTTTTTCCAGTTCTTGATCCTGAAATTACCCAGGTGTATTACGTGGTTCCATGGAAATTGAGATTTTGATTTTATTTGGTAGCAAGTATGCTTGTAGTTAAGTATTCAGTGTTGTCTCTGTAGCTCTGTTGCATATTTATTTGTTTATTTTGAAGTCTGCCAAAAATGTTTCTGCAAGCAAATTCAGTATATGGTGATCACGTCATTGTTTACTGATACAGTGCTGTCTCCACAGTTTTTCTTTGTTGGCTTTCTGATTAAAGAATACTTTATTGCTCTCAAGCCTTGAGACCAGATTCACTATGTAGTTAAGAGCTGGAGGATTTGCTGAAGCAAATTAAGAAGTGTATTTCCTTTATTAAATACAGACTTAAGACTGATGTAATTTTAAAAAAAAATTAGTATCTTCTTTTCTGTTGTAATCGCAAAATTAACAAGATATACACAGAAGGGTTTTGTTGCAATTGTCTGTATATTTGTGCCTTACTGGTACATGTTCATGAATACAGGAGCTAATATCATAAAACACATTTATAATATCTTGGCCAGTGCTGTTTGCCATTGGGGTAGTCCCACTCTAATTTCCTGTTTATTGCATAATATATTCTGTTGTTGAAGTGTAGTATGGATGAGTTCTTTATAAAGAAATGCGACACTGCTGTTAGACTAAAGAACACATTATCTTGATCTTTAATTACAGGGCGAGTAACTGTTGTTAGCTCCTGTATTTGTGAATATATGTCATAGAACACATTCACAGTGTCTTGGACAGAGTTATTTTTGTCCTTGAGGGAAGTTCCTGTCCAATTTCATGATATTTATTGTATCATCCAAGAAGGATTTCTTCATTAATAAGTAGAACTTTGCTTTTAGCTAAATAAGATTGTATCACAATCTTGAATTACAGGGAGTATGACAATGCTGGGTGCAGAAAGATCTAGGTTTGTCAGTATGATGTCTAAGTCGTTGCCATCCCTATTTGGATTTCGCACCTTGTTCCAGACTCTCTTGAGTTAACTACTGAGTTAATATTTGAATATATATATTTGTTATTTAATCGTTTAACGTGCAATTGTTTGGGTAGTTAAAATGTCCCACAAGGACAGTATTTTCTTTGATTTTACATCACTGTCTAATTGGGGAAAACTCAATGTAAGTGGTGTATGGTAGATTCCTCTATTATTGTATTTAGTGCCAGTGATAGAAATTGCTTGTGCAGTAATTAAAATGTAGATGTTTCCTTGGTAGCTGGTTTTCAGTTTTTAACGGAACACACCAACACCTGATCACGTGTTTCAGTTAAGGCTGACAAACACTGCTCCCTCCACCCCTGTATATGACACTGTCAGTAGCTATCGATTGAATGCAGAACTATTGTCTTCATGTTTTTGCGTGATATGTTGTGTAGTACTGCTTTTTATTCCTCAGAAAATGGCTGAAATGGGTCTCTATGGATTAGTCCATTATCCCGATTTAACAAATAATAAATGGGCCTTCACGGGAAAGCGATTGTAACATTAAAGCTCCCCAGTTTCCAGATACATCTGTATTGTCAGAGAATTGTATGTAGCTCTTAGTTATTGTCAGTGTTATTGCTATAGAATATTATACTACTTTCTTTTTGTTTTGCTGTATTTGTTAGGAAAAATAAAGTTTAGTTTAGATTTTTTTTTCCTCTGGTAGATAAATGCTGGAGGTGTGATGGAAAAGAGAGGGCATTTTAGGAATATGTTTAGAATGTAATAAGTTGGTAGATTTTAAAAATTCCTTACAGAGTACTTTATCAGAAATGTTGGGAGAGCAAATTATTTTAACTAAGAAAATTATTCTTTTGAACTGTGTATAGAAACTAAATTGCCTGGATATAGTAAGGTCTTAAGTTTAAGCTGTTGACAGCCAAGAAAGCAGTTACTAGAAAATGGAACTGAAAGTCTAAACCAACCATAACTGAAATGTTTAAGAAATGAAAAAAGGCGATAAAGGCGCTGGAGGTGGGATCTTCAGAAAATTTAAACAATCTAACTGTGTAGAAGTAAATGGAATTTGTGGGGTCAGTACATGTAGAGTGGAATTTCAGGGAAGACGTGACTTGAGCAATTTATCTAATACTGGAGTCAACGCTAACTGTTAAAAAGAAAAAAAATACTGTGTATAATGTGTGAAAATGAAAAATGTTAGTGATGGCTTATTTCTGTTACTGTATAACTAGGTCAGGATTGAACTGTGGACACCTTAATTATGGAGCTGTTATAAGACTTGTATGTTCTGTTTCGCTTACTGTAGTGATAGTCTGACATAGTTTGTCACCTTCTCATTGTAATTGGAATATGCTGTGGTTAACCTAAAAGTTCGTTTTATCCTACCTTTGAAAACTCTGGTGTAAAATCTGTGTGTTGTATAACAAACATTTTAAAGAAAAAAAAAACCCTTTATCTTGCATGGTTTGGCCAAGTGTTATTCCTGTAGGATTTCTTGTGTAAGATTTGGCCTTGAACTCTACAAGTATATCTGTTTTCTATAGCAGTAAACTAAAGGGGGGGGGAGGAAAATATTGTGGCACATGTAGATGTATGCATTAACTCTAGTTGAAGACAGCCTGTGGCACTTTATTTGTGCAGTACTGATAGTGCGTGTTGTAAAAAGTGTTCAAAGTCCTAATTTTTATTGCGTTTAGTTCATTTGGGAAGCTTTCAAGCTCTTATGTTAAAAGCTAAATTGAGCAGAATTAATGTAATTTGTACAAGCTTAAAATATTTTTTGTTGAATGTGTTTAGAAATTAGATTTCATTTCTGACGTGATCATTCCAAAACAATGCTGCACAAGTTTTTTTTTATTTTTTCAGAACTGGAACATTGTTATACCAGGTTTCATGCCATCTTTTGCCTCAGTGACTTTCCCTGGCATGTTCATGCCAATACTGAAACCTTCTGCTTTGGATTGGTGTGGATAGAGGAGGAGTACTTTAGGAGATGGTACAAAGCTTACATGCCATCACTGTTTTTAACTGCCAGATATGGTTGCTTTCTGTTTTCCTGCCTTTGTCAGGACTGTATGAAATGCTCAACTGCTTAGGTGCATCGTGAAGATGTAATAAAGCCTTTTCATGTCAGAGAAGTCCATGTATACTTCAGCACTGCTTATTCGTTAGAATTTTGGCAGCCAAGCTGAAAAATACACCATCCTCTCATTCTGACAGAGCATGGTCATCCTATTAAATTCTTTTTAGCTTTGTGATTTTGAATGACCCTTAATCACTTTCAAAACAGTCGCCTGTGCAGCAGCAGGCAATATATCCATCACTTCCATTACTTATGTTCCTAAGTGAGTTTCTAAAGAGGAGAATTCTGTTATACAGTATGCAAGCTATAGCTCTAGTATTTAGCAAAATGTGAAATTACCATTCATAAAGAAAAGATGTCTGACATTTCAGATGCTATTTTGAAGAAGCCGTACTTAGTAAGGATTTGTAATTCATGATGGAAACTCTTGTTTTGGTCTTTGTAATGTGTATAACTTGGTAAAAGCTCTTTTTATTTGGACTGTCATCTGGGTTTGAAAGTTCAGCTCTTGGCTGCTTCTGTAGATATATGTAAAGTGGGTTTGGTCCACCTTTCCAGGAGATATTTAAAAAGTTAGAAGAAGAGGGCAAGACTATGCAGTCAATGAGAATGCTTTTTCGTCCTTCAGTACTCTGGTACTACAGGAATTATCCTTCGTCAAAATCCTAGCCTTTTTATAGAAAGGAAATTAAATAAGCAGTGCAGACAACTGGAAAAAAGCAACAATCTTGAATAGTGAGAGAAAGCTAACTCAGGCAGCAGTGATGTAGGTCAGAGAGAAGATGGCCTTCCTTTTAATCATAGTGGTACCTCTTGGCTGTGACTACATTCTTCACATCCTTTTCATACTTTCCACTTTCAATGGTCTTAGGTATGCAATTCTATTTCCCCTAGGTGTTCTGGTTCCCTTTGGTCTTAGACAAGTGGCTAGGGGGGCTTCCTTGGCAATTGGTCCTTTAGAATTAACTTGGTCATTCATGTTAGATTAAAAAAAAAAAAAGTGATTACTTTATTACCGTGCATTCTTTTTTGGAGTTTTTTCCATTCTCCAGTATTGAGTTCATATGTATTTATTTATGAATTCATTTTGATAATCAGGAGATGGGACTGGTTGTCAGGCTCTTTTCAAACATGGCCCAAGAGCGGTAGTGCATTGAAGTAACAAGTGTGATAAAATTATAAAATACAGATACGAATTTGACAGTATGCTGATTGGAAGCTTTACAATAAAGTCAGTCAAAAAGAGAGTGACAAGATTATAAACACGTGTTTGTTTACAGTATATACAATGGTGACTGATGGCCACGGTAGTGGTGCTACGGTAGCGTTGTCGCCTCACAGCAAGACGTTGTCCCGTTCGATTCTCAGCTAGAGTGTCTTCTCTGTGGAGGCGTGCGTGAATGAGTGTGCCTTCATTGAAGGTTGTGCATCAGGGCTGGTAACTCTGCACGTAAAAATCCACTACCAAACATTAGTGGACCGGAGTTCCGCTGTGGCGACCCCTAACTGGGATAAGCTGAAAGAAACAACATATACAGTGGTGACTGACAGTCCACCATGTACACAGTTGTAGATTGGAAGTCTACATTAGGTTGTTGGATAAGGTTCACTTATGCAAATGCTAGTATTCATCTGAAAGTCGAGCGTTTGGAAAAATTGACTAGGCGTTCTTTAACTTGCTTTTGACCAGTTCCGGTGTATGTGTATCTTGTTGTCTTGGTTCCGCAAGCAGAGCTTTCCAAATATGAAGGCCTATCTTAGACACGACTCTTTCCCCTGTACTGGTTTTATAAAGTGATCTGAAAAGGGTTAGGCTTTTTTGGTTGGCTGATTTAGGATTAGAAAGTAGAAAGCAAACTCACAAATAAACCACAGGAAATTAGGTTAAGTGACTCCACCTCCTCCAAAAGACCTGTCAAAAGGGGGTGTACTCAAGAGTTTGGTACTTGGGCCATTTGTCTTGGGTATTTACTTCTTAAAGTCGAAGAATATGTTAAGGGTTTATGGCTGACCAAATTGCAGATTACTGTAAACTTGGTACCATCATAAACTCCACAGAGACCACCAAAATTCTCCAAGATGCCTTTCCCAAACAAGTAGCTGGTGTTATTGCCAGGAAATGTATTACAGTATCCTTCTGCAAATATGACCTCCCTTATAACTATCACATTGACAATGCACCCTGAAAGCTGATTCTGTAAGCAGGGATCTGGAAGCCTATGCCAACAATGAACTGTCCTTTGCTCCCCATTACCTACTACTTTTTCAATGCATAGCTTGTATCTAAAAAGTATGGTGTCCAGGGATGTAATCATTCCACTGTACTGAGTTGGATAAAGTTTTATATTTAGCTTTGAGAATTTATATACAGTACCGGGGTGGGTGGTGTTGAAAGCCTTTATTTTTCTTTCGGATTTTCCCAGTTCGGGGTCACCACAGCAGATCACCTGTCCGCTCATGATTGGCAGTGGAGATTTACAGTGTTGAGTTGCCAACCTGGCGCCCAACCTTCCACAGAAGGCACACACATGCACGCACAGGGCCCATGTAGTGTGTCCAATCCACCTACATCATGTCTTTGGGTTGTGGGAGGAAACCCACGTGACCACAGGGAGGAAATGTAGACTCCGCACAGAAGGCACCCCAGCCGAGGATCGAACCGGAGAACCTCTTGCTGTGAGGCGACAATGCTAACCGCTGCACCACCATGGCCACCTATGGTGTTGAAAGCCTTTGGGAGGTTTAAATATGTTGGTTGCACAAAACTGCGTTCACCCGTTGCTTCAGTAACTTTCGCAAAGAAGTTGATCGGGTAAAGTAGGCAGGATCTGCTCTTAAATCCATACTGGCTTAGGTTGAGATTTTTTTTAGGTTACTTATGTCCTTATTTATTAATTCAATAATGATCCTTTCCTTAATCACAGATGAGGCTGCTCAGATTTATGGGTTTATAATTACTCAAGTCCTTTGATGCTTTGCCTTTGTGCAAGGGAGCGAGTGTTGCAGTGCTCCATTCATCTGTTATGATATCTGGAGGATGTTCAATAACCTGTTTAGGAGGTCTGATGAGTCCTTCTTTAGGCTGACCAGTAGGAGGCCCAGTATGTTATCTAGACCCATAGAAGTAGTGTTCTTGGCTTTGGATAGTGCAACAAGGACTTGTTCATGGGAGATTTTTTTTGGGGGGTAGGGGTGTGAATGCAGAAATGACATCTTAAAATATAGAAAAGGGGAGGGGGTTGATTGAACTAAATTTGTCTCCTAGTAGATTAGTTATGTGCTCTGGTGTCCAAATATGTCCTGTCCTTTACTGTTCTCTGCACAGTGCTGGGCAGTGTTTGAGATTTCTACCCATGTTAAAGAAGGCTTTGTGGTTATCCTCCACCTGGGTGGCTATTTTTACCTCGTATCTGGCTTTGGTTGGTTTGGTCTGGGTCTGGAGTTCCTTGTTACATCTTGGAATTTAAATGCATCTTTGTATGTAATTAGTTTTTATTTTCTTTTATTATAGAACTTGTTTATTTTAGTGTTTTGCCATATGGGTTTTATTTTTAAATTTGACATTGTATTTACTTCTGAGGGAGACAGATGTGTGTCTGCAACCATTTCCCTGTGTGTAGAATTTGGCAGTCATCAAGATGGAAGGGGGTTTCCATTTTAGCTAGGCTATCACTCCGTTTTGGTAGGTTAGCCTTGGAATAATCTCAGAGTACACAGTTTTAAGATGATGCTTCAATCTTTGGAAATGTGGTCCAGTTTGACCAGGGAGGGAGTTAATTGGTGAACAAAGCTGCTGCATAAGGACCAAGTCCAGGATTTTATTGCCCATTTGGGGTGCAGACTAACTGGTCTTTGTACTGAAGAAGTCCAGAAGGTCCAGAAATTTCTGAGCATACATATTTGAGGATGTGCAAGTCTCCCAGTTGACTGAGGAGTAGTTGAAATCTCCCAGAAGAATAGTGTCTAGCTTAATGCATGGGGACACTGTACTGGTTAGGTAGGAGGGATGGGCTGAGGGGAGTCATAGAGAGGGTCCTGCAGTTAGCTGTGATATGATAAGGGTTTTTTGTAAATAATAAGCTGGACGGGGAGGGGTTCCAGGTCAGTATCTTGTCTAGCAAGTCTGCAGGTGAAACGTGTTTAAGAATATGCGGACACTGCTGCTTTTAGTGTAGTCTTCTAATGCAGTGGGACTGAATGTATGTGGTAGACATTGAAACCCTGCACTGATGGAGTACTCTCATTGGTCTTGAATTGGGTCTCTGTGGCAGTGCATATATCTATGTTTTAGAGGGTAAGGGGTGCTTGAAGGGAGTGGAGTGTTTTGTTTTGATTCCTAGTGTTGAACAGCAATGCCTTTGTTATCCCAATTCTGTTTTATATTGGCAACTTCAGAAGACTGACATTGCTTACAAAAAGCACTAAGGGGGGGGGGGTAGACAAGGATTTATAGAGTATACAGAATCCTTGGGAGGATAGGTGCAGGCCATTCCTGGCAAAGCAGTTAGCATTGTCTGCCACCTCCTCCCAAGCTGATATATATATATTGTAGCTACCTTAGAATGACACCAGAAGAAAAACCAGCATTGTTGAAGTCTATCTTTTGTTTGTACTGCGGAATCATTCTTGGTGTTAGAATGTTGCTCAAGGCTAGCCTCATACTTGCAGCAGACACTCTTTCCAAGAGTTCCATCATCTCTTCATATAGTCAAAGGAGGTATATCACAAATAATTTGGACCCATTTGTACTATGACAGTGTCGTGTGTATTTATGGTGCAAGGCCTTGAGTGCATGTGTGATGTGGTGAATCCTGGCATTTGATAGGCAAATAACTATGATCCTGTCCTGTCCTTACACAGCCTGGTGAGTGATGTCTTGGTATGAAGTCAGCTATGAAATAAGGATATTGGATTTTGTGGAGGTTTGCTGTTTGGGCTTTTGACATGAGTGTTTCCATTGGCTGTATGTTTTCATGGTGGGTGCTGCCTGTATTGTGTGTGTGAGTTTGCTGAGGATACTTTTATCATTCACAGAAACTGTAAACAACTATAGAAACAATTTGTGTTGGCTGTCTTTCTAGACCTCTCCAAGGCATTTTGATACTGCAGCACATAAGCTTATCAATGTCCTTTCTACACCGTCTCTGCATCTAATATTACTTGGTTCCGAAGTTATCTATCAGGGAGACAACAGGCAGGCAGTACAGTGGCACACTGACATTTCATCATTATTCCCAGAATATTAGGCATTTCCCAAGGCTCCATCCTGGGGCCACTACTTTTCTCTATTTTTACCAATAGCCTTCGCACCTCTGCATCTCATGCTACAGTCATACAATATGCAGACTATTCCACACTGATCTGTGCAGCCTCCTCCATCCAAGAACTTCACATTCACGCGCACAGACATCCTTACTACCTGTTGAATCTTGATTATCTGGCAATCAAATAATTCTGAACCATAAAACTGTTACTTTTCAACCCCACTAGGTACACACACCACCTTCTCTACCATTCAACATAGTATCCAAAAATAACGACCACACTAAGCTACTACGTGTTGAAACAGACTGTAGCTTGAGATTTGACATTCACATTGCCCATACCATAACAAAAGTCCACAAAAAACGAGGGATTCTATCTAGGAGCAGACCTTTCCTGACAAAAACATCCAAGGAAACTCTAGCCTGCACACACACCTACTCTCTACACTCGCACATGCCTTCCCAATTCTCACTAACCTAAGAAAAGCAGATCTCAAAACTAGAAACATGCTATAATAAAGTTGCCAGATTTGCCACTGGCTGTCCTTAAAAGACCCAGCACTGTACAGCTCTGAAACAACAACTACAGTGGTTAGAATTCCCTCATCTACTCCTGTATAACCAGCTAACGCTATCCCATAGGATTCTGCATCACCCCAAAAAAACTCCTGCCTTAAGAAATGTACTTCAGCTGTACTCTGGGAATAGAGTACTCCATTCAAGTAACAAACAGCTATTAAGTCTCTAAGGCCAATAACTCTGCAGGTGAATCCTATACTCTACCTATATAGAACATGGAATGCCCTGCCTTCCAACATCACTAGCGAATCCTCAATGGCTGATTTCAAAACATCCTTGAAACATCACCTGGCTAACACTTGACTTTGCTCCTGCTCTGCTCCTAGGTAGTATATCTTTTAGAAAATCTCTATTCTCATTTACCCATTCAACAGTGTTTACCAGATGTTTAGAATATTACCTGACTTAGGAAAAGCTATTAAATTCGTATTCATTTTTTCTATAATATATTGTACAGCTCTGTAGAATTGTTTGTACAGCTTTATAGAATTGTTTGCTTTGTTAAATGTTTTGCTCATATGTAATGTACTATTACTACTATTGATATTTGTGGAGCATTTCTCCCCAGGCCTCTGAAAAAGGACTGTTTGTCCAGTCGGACTTTTCTGGTAAACAAATGTAAAATAAATAAATATAATTTAGGTTGCATTTAGTCTTTTGTGGTTTAGGATGTTCTTCATCTCACATTGCTGCAGTCCTTACACTTGGGTAGTCCGCTGTCCTCGGTCGGCCCGAATATCAAAGTATAAGGCTGACGTCGGTCAAGGCGCATTAGACTGACATCAGGACGTCAGGGTACAAATGCGCATGACCGACGTCATATCCTCAGTCTTTTTTGCCGCATGGTCCGATGCAGAAGCAGCGTTGCAAGTGCCGTTCGCTCTGAAATTTTTCAATTGAGTTTCAGACAGAGTCAAAGTTGGCTAAGTACCCCGTTGGGGAATATTTTAGTTTTTTCTTGCCTCAGTGGTTTACCGGATGTCAGAAAAAGTGAATAACTGTATTTCTTGTAGGAAACAGATACCGCATAGAGATTACCATACTTTGTGTATTCCTTGTTTAGGGCCTGAGCACGACGTTGTTGGGTGTCGCTCTTGTGCTAGATTCAATAAGCGCACTATAAAGAGAAGGTTAGATTGTGCCAGGTTAGTCTTTGGGAAGCGGTGCAATTATAAAATGCTGTCGGATGCTCCGACGCCCACTTCTTCGAAGAAGCGCAAAGACAAAGCAGCTAAGCCTAGGCTTGAAGAGCCGTCCGTACCGGACGCCGGTTCTTTAGAGGTGTTGGTGGAGCTGGTGGTTCTGCCGGAGGTTTCTCTGGAGTCCCAGGGAGAGACTTTGTTATTGCAAGATGTGGCCTCTCAGGAGGCAGGTCAGGCTGAAGGGGCTTCTCAGGTTACTGTGCTCCCCTCCCTTCCTAGGGTGGTTAGGCCCTCTTCTTCTGTTTCCAAGGCTTCTCCCAGAGGCAGGCCAGGTTTAGCTTCAGTTGGTGTCACCCCTAGTTCTTCAGGATCTGTGCCCAAGAAGCATATGCTTAAAATGGCAGAAGATTTGATTACTTTGATTAGAGGTTCTTTGCCCCCTCCTGATAAGAGACCTAGGGTGGAACCTGAGCTAGGGAGTTTTGAGCAGGCTTCGGATGTTTCTGAGTCTTCGGCTGAAGACTTGCAGGAGTATTCTCCTTATTCTGATTCTGATGTGGATGATTCTACTCCTTCTGCTTCTCCTCCTGAGGATTTTTCTTTTCAGAGACTCTTCATTCCATGAGGGAGCATTTTAAGTGGGAAGGTCAGGACTTCTCTGATTCCAGGAAAAGGCTTAGGGAATTTTTGTTTTTACCCCAGCATAGGCCTTTGGCTATACCTCCTGTTCTGGATGTTGTGGAAGATGTGTTTGCAGAAGCTTCCCTTAATCCTGATTCTTTGCCTCCTGCTCCTGTTAAACCGACAGGTATTACAGGGTGCCTGAAGCTCATAAGTATCTTTTAAGAGTCCTAGGGCAGACCCAGAAACTGTTAGTCAGGGGCCTAAGGGTGTTAAGGCTTCTGTTGTCAAAAATCCAGTTCCTCCAGATAAAGAGGCCAGGGCTTTAGATAGATGGGGAAAGAAAGTTTATACTTCCTCCACCCTAGCTATGAGGGCTTTGAATTGCCAGTTTCACATGTTGAAATACCAAAATTATCTCCTTTCACAATTGAAGTCTAAGGTAGATGCTCTGGCGGAGGGTATTGAGTGTAAAGAGTTACAAGATTTAGTACATGTTTCTGAACAGGTGGGTAAGCATTCTTTGCAATGTGGTTTTGATGCTGTACAGGCCTCGCCTAGGTGGCTGCCACTGGGTCAGTTCTTCGCAGGCACGCCTGGCTGAGGGATCAGAATTTATCTGACCATGTTAAGACAAGGATTTTAGATGCTCCTTTACAATATGATGTGTTGTTTGGTTCTCCTGTTGAGGCAGTCTTAAAGAAAATGGAAGACAAGGCTAAGTCTATGCAGACTGTTAAAGATTTTTGCAGGTTCAGCCTCCAAGTTTAGTAGAAATTGGCCTACCAAGGGGTGGTCGATCCTTCTTATGATTCCCAGTCTAGGGGTAGATCTAGACGTGGTAGGGGCAGAGCTCAGGGCTCTTTCAGGCCTAGAACAGGGAGTTCACCTGCACAGTCTTCGGTGAGGGCAGGGGTCAGTCCTTTCAGAACAGACCCAATGACCTACCTTTTCAGCTGCCAGAGCCTTCTCGCCTGGCAGCACCTTTGGGAGGAAGGTTGGCACTTTTCAAAGAAAATTGGAGTTTAATTACCCAAGACAGATGGGTTTGGATATCATACACCACGGTTACAGGTTTTATTTCCATACCTTGCCTCCTTTCAAAGGCATGCCAGACGTTCCTCCTCAACAAAGAATAGAGGCTCACAAGCAAATTTCTCTGTTACTCCAAATAGGGGCCATACAGCCGGTCCCTATGCCAGAAGTGGGCCTAGGATTTTATTCTCGCCTGTTCCTAGTACCAAAGAAAGGGGACACGTGGAGACCAATTTTGGACTTATCTATCCTCAACACTTATCTGGACATTCCCAAGTTCAAAATGTTGACGTTACAACAGCTTTTACCTCTGCTGGGCAAAGATCATTGGATGGTAACTTTGGATCTCAAGGAGGCTTACCTTCATGTTCCTATCAGACTGAGTTGCAGGAAGTATCTGCTGAGCTGGGACTTCTCATTATCAGTTCTCTGCATTGCCCTTTGGCTTATCTACTGCCCAGAGTGTTCACGAAAGTTCTGGCTCCAGTGATAGCTTTCCTCAGGTTAAAAGGAATACAGATCTATCCTTATTTGGACGATTGCCTGATTCTGGCTCAAGGAAGGGACGAGCTTCTTCATCATTTGGATTATGTGATAGCAGTGCTAAGATGCCTGGGGTATTCTGTGAACGAAATAAAGTCCAGTCTAGTACCCTCTCAGGACATGTGCTTTCTGGGTGTGAGACTGAATACAGCATCCCAGATGGCCTTTTTGACCCCAGACAAACAAAAGAATCTTTCCCTTTACTTTCATCAATTGTCTCATCAGTCCAGGCTGACTGCAAGGACAGTCCTTCAAGCCTTGGGGTTCATGGCATCTTGTATTCTGGTGCTTCCCAATGCCAAACTGCATATGAGGAAGCTACAATGGTATCTCAAAAATGTATGGACACAGCACTGCCAGGATTTGGACACTGTCATTCAAGTAATACCTTGCATTCAAAAGGAATTGTTGTGGTGGGCTCAGGAATGTCACCTAAACAAGGGACTCTCTGTGACCCGGCCAGAGGCGAGTCAGATTCTAACGACAGATGCCTCAGACAAAGCTTGGGGAGCTCATCTGAATGGAAAGTGGATACAAGACAAGTGGCCTGCCAGACTACAACATCTACATATCAACTTGAAAGAGATGTTAGCAGTCCAGTTTGCTTTAATAGCTTTCAAGGATTTACTTCTTCCAGGGCAGGTGTTGATTCTAACAGACAACACAACTGTCATGTGGTACATCAACAAGCAAGGCGGAACACATTCTTATCCTCTATGCAGGCAAGCAATGATTTTGTGGGAGACTGCTCTCAGTTTACAGCTAAATCTTCAGGCAAGGTTTCTGCCGAGCACAGAACTCCTTAGCAGATGTGTTGAGCAGACAATTATGGATCCCCACGAGTGGAAATTGGATCCTCATGTATTTCAGAAATTGACAGTGTCATGGGGAACTCCAGACATAGATCTGTTCGCTTCTCCACTAAACCACCAGCTGCCAAAGTTTTGCACCTAAAAGGTTTCATCCCACAGCTTGGAAAGTGGATGCTCTTTCTTTCAATTGGAGCAATCTTCATGTGTATGCCTTTCCGCCTCTGCCTCTCCTCCCAAAGGTACTACTAAAGGCCAGACAGGACAAGCCAAGGATGATTTTGATAGCTCCAGATTGGCCTCGACAGCATTGGTACCCATTACTGAGAAGCCTGGTACGGAGCCTCCATGGCCTTTGCCTTCGATTCCACACCTGTTGTCTCAGGAGGACAGTCATTTGCTCAATGTCAAGCTTCACTCTCTGCACCTAACAGCCTGGCATATTCTGTTTTGAACCATAGTGGGCCTCCACTTCCACAGCAAGTTTTGAATGTTATTTTGGAAGCTAGAAGGCCTAGTACAAGGAAAGTGTACGCAGATAAATGGAAGAGATTTTTATTTTGGAGTGCAGCAAAGGATTTTGATGTTTCTGAGCCTAATTTAAGTGTGGCTCTTCAATATCTTACTGAGTTACTGGACAAAGGTTTGTCCTTCTCTTCTATTAAGGTTCATGCTGCAGCAGTTTCGCTCACTATGATTGTGACCCACCATTGTTTTCTCATCCTTTGTTCAAGCAATTTCTTAGAGGGGCAAAGAATATAAGACCCCCACGAAGAGCTCCTACTCCTGCTTGGGATCTCAATTTTGTGTTGGAGAAACTCACTCTACAACCTTTTGAGCCTGCAGCTACTACTGAGTTGAAATTTTTATCATGGAAGACTGCTTTTTTGTTGGCTATTACCTCTGCAAGAAGGGTTTCTGAGTTGCAGGCCCTTATGGCGGTTGAGCCTTTCCTAATTTTCCATAAGGATAGGGTATCTTTACGTACTAATCCTTCCTTTATGCCTAAAGTGGTTTCTAGTGTGGCTTTAAACCAAACTATTCATTTGCCTACTTTTTATGCAAATCCCCAAAATAAAGGGGAAAAGAGTTTGCATACTTTAGATGTACACAGGCAGTTGCGATATTATTTGGTTTGAACTAAAGGGTTCAGGCTGTCTCAGCAGTTATTTGTTTCATTTGCTTTGGGTTCTCAGGGCAAGCCTGTGTCAAAACAAACCATTTCTAAGTGGATTGGGTTTTGCATTGCTTTCTGTTATTCCCATCATGGCAAGGAGATTCCAGCTGGGATTAGGCCTCATTCCACTAGGGCTACTGCCACTTCGACAGCTTTTTAAGGGGTGGCAACTAAGGATATTTTGGAGGCAGCTACTTGGAGTTCAGTGCATACTTTCTCTAAGCATTATCACCTTCCACTTTACTCTAAATCTAGGGCTGGTTTTGCCACTGCTATTTTACAGGGCATTTTGGCAGCTCCTGCTTCCTTATAGTTTTGCCATCCTCCCTTTCCTCTGCTTTGGGATTCTACCCAAGTGTAAGGACTGCAGCAATGTGAGATGAAGAACATAGTACAGTTTTGTACCTACCATAAATGTAGATGTTCGAAGATCCACATTGCTGCAGTCCAATTTACCCTCCCTCCTTCCCCTCTGTAGTTAGAGGCAGTTGTGTGGGTTGGGTTGTAAATATTGTATATATTGTATATATTGTACATATTGTTAGTGCAAGGGTGGTTGGGTTGGGTGTTTGCTGTCTTTTGGTTTTGACCTTTCTTTTTAGGGTCTTCTGACATCTGGGGCAAGAAAAGACTGAGGATATGACGTCGGTCATGCGCATTTGTACCCTGACGTCCTGATGTCAGTCTAATGCGCCTTGACCGACGTCAGCCTTATACTTTGATATTCGGGCCGACCGAGGACAGCGGACTACCCAAGTGTAAGGACTGCAGCAATGTGGATCTTCGAACATCTACATTTATGGTAGGTACAAAACTGTACTTTCAGTACTTTTAAGGGCACCAGCATATGTAGGTATGTGGGTTAGGTCTCAACCATGTGTAATTGGTTTAGTGTGATGTATAGTACTGACACCCTGTAGGCTGTTTGTCATGGCTTTGTGAGAGAGCTTTGCTTCCAATAACAATATACATTTCATTACACTGTCAGTTTAAGTATTTATGTGGCTGCCAGTAAATATGAAACAGTTGCTACCTTGCCTAAGATGACTGTTAAGAAGTGCCAACCCATGATTCTTGTTGCTTACTAATGTGGGCTGAAGGAGGAGTAGAGCCTGTTGGAGTTGATTCCTGGTGGTACTTAACTATCTAGTAATTGAAAAAGTGCTGGCCTCAGCACAGTTAGGAATCATGACACAAAAAAGTAGCACTAACCCCCAAGCTGCTTCCTGATAAGTAGCACTAATCCAGATGTTTGTTTGTTTTATTTACATTTGATAACCGGGTAGTGTCTAACTGGGCCAGAAACCCATTGTCAGTGATGACCCAGGGAGAAAAGCTCCATGGAGGATTACATAATTATACATTTGTACAGATGACAATTACAATAGGAGTTTGAATGCAAGTTCCTTGACATTGTATCTAAAAGCATATAACAATGGTAGTACAATAAGCTTATACTATTGTCAGAAGAAAAATTCAAACGAGTCACATCTGCCTCAGGTGATGAAAAACTTCTTTATTAGCAGCTAACCAGATTACACAACATGTTGGCCAAGATGATCTCCTCCTCTGGTCAGCTTGTTTACTGACATCAACTTTTATACTGCAAGCAAAACAACTTTTTGTTACATTTCTGACCGTTGACAGTTGGCTATGAAAAACACCTGTGGTAAACATGTTTATCACAAATCACCTCAAACCAACAGTTAATACAGAATGTTCAAGAAGTACAGAATGTTCAGTTCAACAATGGTAGCTCAAATTTTCCAGGGGACGCAGCCTGCTTCAGTAAATTAACTCTTACTCGGCCGTGCGTCCTTATACCAGGCTTCACTGAGCTATAACCAAATCTCTTTATTCTGAAATGCAGAAAACAGTTATTATTCAGGTTCATAAGCAATGGTGCATTTTGTTCACAGATGAGGCCCATCTTTGGTAGGCATATCCCAACAAATAACATGTTCACTTTGCAAGAAGGAGAAAAAGACAAATAACAGTATGTTTTTAAAACTTTTTCTCAACATTTCCCCCCCCCCCCCGAAAACACTTTTTATCTTTTTATTTCAGCAATATATGGTAAAAACTAAGTTTTTCTTTGCATACATTACTTCATTGGCAAGACAAACTTTTAAACTTCAAAAACATTTGCAAAAAGTCACATTTCAATATATTCACTTTCACCAGTCTGTTGCAATTGCTGGTACATCGTCTTCGTAACAGCAGTATCAACCAGTCTTTGTAGAAGACCTCTGATACAGGGTATACAACAGCAACCACATACCACCACGATAGCCACAGCGACTCCAGCGGACACCAGGAAACTGCTGATGAGATGACTCCATTTTCCAAACCACGCTTGTAGAAAGTCTGTAAAGGGATTACTTACACTAGAGTTCTCTGCCAATTCTTCGGATAACATTTCCAAACCTTTCAAAGCTCGAGTGATACTTCCATCAGGAGCAGTGTTTGGAATATATGTACAACAGAAAGTCCCAAACATCCTGTAAACTCCTCCTCCTTTGGCCAGGAGCATATCCAACTCAATTCGATTCTGCCATGCGAAGTGGCCTCCAGTTGTTCAGCAATTCCTTTCAATGCATCTTTGGTATAGTTCACAAAACGCTGCTGGTTATAGTAAATGTAGTTGATCCAGTCCACATTCTTATTAGGTTGAATCCAGACAAAGATGGATGTAAAACCAGCTGCTATTTGGTTTATTGCTTTGTATTCATCAGGTACGCCTCTTGGTACGCCAGTGCTATAGATGTAGACACCGTTATCGAAGGATTGCTTCGGTGCCTCTCTTTTTCTCCTCCTCAACCATTTCGGCTTTATTTCAGGTTCTCTTACAAAATTGCTTGCTGGAACTGGGAAAATGTAGAATGGCAGAATTAACTTTACAAGTGCACAAGTTCCCTTCCAGGGAATCGTAAGCCTTGATCTGAGTTTGTTGTCTCCACATAACCACCATACGTCTGCTAAACTGAGTTTGGTTCTCCAGAAATGGATTTTCATTGCCATTCACAGTAACATTGCAATAGTTCTGTCCCATATTGCCATAATTCTTCCCTGTGCCATCTCTGGAAATGCACATATACGAACCTGGATAAGAAATTGCTGCAGGCGGCTTCTCAACTTTGCTTATGACTGGAAAACGCTGAGTTTCATTTTTGCATTTATCTTCAGTTTTGTTGAAGAATAATTTTAACAGACATGTTAGGTTACCTTCATCTCGCATCAATGGGACTGTCGCTAGTTGCTGTTTACCTTCAGCACAAGAAACACAGTTCTCACGATGTGCCTCTCTGGTACTATATCTAACCCAAGATAACCATTCATTATGGTGTACGAATCCCGTCTCGAGTAACAATTATTGTTCTTCTGTGAAGGCAAAATCTGCTTTACTTGTAACATTTTTAAGGCTTTGTACTTTAAGTTGGAGGGTCCCCAAAGGATCAGTTCCAATTGGAAGAGACACTCCGATTCCATAAACTCCTGAATCACTTTCTTGTGGTGACACAATGGTTATAGTAATTACTTCGGTACCTTGGAAATGCGCAATTTTTATTCTTTGTTGCCTGCTTTTATCTTTCTCTGGTATCACTGCACCACTTGTTTCCCATCCATTCACATCTGTTGACCACCAAACATTTGACCAGAATGTACAGTCTTTATTGCACAAGTATTTTGCACGAGTCAAGAAATTATCATTGCTCCATTTAGAACAGTCCAAAATTCCTTCACAGAGTTTGACCTTAAACACAGTAGTAGCACCTGTTTGCGCTTGCAGCACCACCATTCCTTTTTCTCTTGCAACTGTTCCTTATCGTATGGACATATTTACTTTCGCCACCAAAATCATCATCATGTAACAGTTCAAGTACCAGTTGAACGTGGCCATCCTCCCCAAGGACCACCTCGCGCCATTGGTTTCTTCACTGGGTTTGAGACGAACTAACCCCTATTGGGCTAATCCCCCTTTGTAGCCAGACTTTGCGCTCAGAGGTTCGGTGGAGTTTGACCAATATCAATGGCAGAAAGAAAAGTCTTGAGTTTTTTTTTTTACAGTGGGTGATATGAATCCACAAAGTCCTCTCAGCGATCTTTACAGCCGTAGGTGTCGAGATTAGTACTTGGTATGGGCCTTCTCACCTGGGGGATGACAAATTCTTTCTATTTACAATTAAAATCCACACCCAGTCCCTGGGTGCCACGCTTAACAAGGTTTCAATTCTGGAATCTGCAAAGGAGTCATTGGTTACAAGAGATTTGGCATTTAGCAGCTTCTTCATATAATCCACTAGATCCTCACCCCCCCTCACGTTCCGCTGGCAACAATCCTTGCCACTGCGGGGCGTAATATGGTCTCCCAAACAAAAGTTCAAATGGTGTAAGTCCTTTGTAGGAAGGTGAGATTCGCATATACAGGAGTGCCAAAGGAAAGGCACGCAGTCCATGATCTATGTGTTTCTGCCATCAGTTTGCGGAGCTTACTCTTCAAGACACCGTTGTATCTTTCCACCAGTCCAGCTGACTGGGGGACGGTAAGCACAATGATACTTGAGATCAATTTGAAACACTTGACCCAACTTCTGAACAATCTGGTTAACAAAATGAGACCCATTATCATTGTAAATGCGTCTTGGTAAACCAAATCGGGGAATTATTTCTGTAGTCAAAAGCTTTGCTACTGTTTGTGCATTCGGGTGCTTTACTGGAAAAACTTCTACCCATTTAGAAAAGCATCAATAATGACTAAACAGAACCTTTTTCCCTCTGAGGGTGTCAATTCAATAAAGTCCATACAGAGTGGGTGGAATGGATATGGAGGGGTAGGGAATGCCTGCTGAGACTTTTTAACTCCCCCCTGAGCATGATACTTTGCACATAATAAACAAGATAAACAGAATTGCTTTGCATAAGTAGAAAACCCCTTACACCAAAACACCTTAGACACTATTTGAATCATCGTCTGTACTCCTACATGGGCAGGTCCATGGCTAACCAATGCCGCATACCTAAAAAGGTTTGAGGGTAATACCATTTTGCCAACTGATGCCCTATATAACCCATCCTGTTGAGTGATACCATATTTTACCCAACGACATTTTTCCTTCTGTGTTGTTAATGTTTGCATTACTTTTAGTGTCACTAAGTCTCAGAGGTGTCCGGGCTCTAAATCATTGTCATGTAAAAGCAAATCATTTTCTTGAGCTGCCTTTTTTGCAGCCATATCAGCAAAAGCATTTCCCCTGGAGACAGGATCTTTTCTATTGGTATGTGCGGAACATTTACATATCACTATCTGAAGTGGTAGTTGCACTGCATCTAACAACTGTAAAATTAAATCTCTCTGATTTATTGGTTTTCCTGTTGCAGTAACCATTCCCCTATTCTTCCATTGTTGAGCGAAAACATGTGCAGTGGAGAAAGCATCTTGACTATCTGTATAAATTGTCACTTTTTTACCCTCCCCTAAGGTACAAACTCGAGTCAAAGCCACCAACTCAGCTGCTTGTGCAGAATAAATGTTTGACAATCTTTTTGCCTCCAAAACTTCAGTTTCTGTGGTGACAGCATATACCCTACTAGTGTTTTTCCTACAGTGTCCTTCTTTGCTGATCCATCTACAAACAAAACGAGATCAGAATCTATCAACGGAATATCCGTTAAATCTGGTCGGGGAAGCACTTTGTCATGCATGCTCTCTAAACAAATGTGTGGAGTACCTTCTTCTGGAGTCGGCAAAAGTGTCGACGGATTAAGAGTAGTACATCTTTCTATGGTCATATGAGGCTGTGTCAGCAGCACTGTCATACATGACAAATGTCGACTAGGAGATAAAAAGGTTATCTTATCTTGCAAAAGTATAGTAGCTACTGAATGTGGAACCCACAATTGTAATGGGTGAAACAAAACTAATGATGCTGAGGCTTGTACTGCCATGGCAGCTGCCACTACAGCTTGAACACAATGCAGCAATGCCCTTGCAACAGGATCTAATCTGGAGGAGTAGAAAGCTATCGGTCTCTGTTTATCCCCATGTACTTGTACCAGAACCGAAGTCATATATCCTCCCTTACAATCAACCATTTGTACAAACTGCTTAGAATAGTTCGGAAAACCCAAAACAGAGGATCCTGCTATCAATTGCTTAATTCTATTAAATACCTGTATTGCCTTATTTGTCCACTGTATATTATTCTTAGCTGCCATGGGAGTGTCGTAGATTAGTGCGGTCAATGGCCCTACTTCCTCAGCATAGTTAGGGATCCAACTTCTACAAAAATTAGTCGCACCTAAAAAGGACATAATCTCCCGCTTAGTTGAGGGGCATAGGTGCCTCAAGAATTGCTTGTTTTCTTTTGTTCTCCAATTGTCTACCTGCCTGCGAAATTAAATAACCCAAGTACTTTACTTGTGCTTTCCACAATTGTAATTTTTCTTTGTTTACCTTGTGTCCTTGCTCAGCTAAAAAACTAAGAAGGGCAAGGGTATCCCTTCTACAACTTTCCTGCGTGGGTGAGACCAACAAAATATCATCTACATACAACAGAACCTGGCTTCCCTCTGGGGGAACAAACTGAGCCATTTCTTGTACGAATATTGTCGGACTCTCACAATAACCCTGTGGCAATCTGGTGTAGGAGTATCTTTTACCTTGATAAGTGAATGCAAACCAAAATCTACTCTCCTTATGTAGTGGTATGGAGAAAAAAGCATTGCTTATATCTATGACAGAAAAATATCTGTGCTGAGGTAGTAAATCATTAAGTAATGTATAGGGGTCAGGGACCACCGGTGCTCTTGGGATCACAGCCAAATTAACTGCTTGTAAATCCTGAACCAACCTCCTTGACCCATCCGGTTTCTTTACAGGAAACAACGGAGTATTGCAGGGCGAATCTGGGCATTCAACAAGAATTCCTACCTGTTTTAGCTGCTTAATAACTGGCTTAATTCCTTCTTCTGCTTGTTTACTTAGCAGGTATTGGTGCTTACGAGGTCTAAAACCTGACTTTGGAGTTATACACACTTCACCTGCTGTTTTCATCAGTCCTACATCCCCTTTACCTTTTGACCATAAATCTACAGGTAAGGCACTTAACGCACTATCTTCCTCTTGAGTTAGGAGGATTTGTCATGCCATTTTGCACGCTTGGTTGTGCCCAAGTCACCCAATTTAATCTTTGTACCTGGATCTATTGATCCTTCAACTGACTTTCGGACATTGTGTCCCAATTTGTTACCTTTTTCGCCAAATCTACCCAATGTGTCCCCACCGCTTTAGTAATTGAAATATGTGGGCTATAACCTGAGCAATATAAAGAACTCATTTCCTTGATCAAAGTACAGGTCACTACTGTATTACCTTGCATATCCCAAAACATATCATTCAAAATTATCCTTGCACGTTTGTGCTTAAAGAATTCTTTTTCAAATTCTTTATCCTGACCAGGGGCCTTTCTGTAGAACATTGTACAATGTAAGTGCGCCGCAACCTGCGGTGACCCGCTCCTAGATTTACTTAAAGCTAGGTTGATCAAATCTGTATCAACCCTCTCCGGCCCGTTTGAAATCAAGTCCTGGCTATACCAGTAAAACAAGTCTTGTACTGCTTGTACCACCAAGCCATCCGCTAACCTTTTTGCCTCAATGCCTTTAGGTGTGGGAATTGCCACTATTCCAAACGAATGCATCAAATCTCTTCCCAGCAAATTAACTGGACAAACTTTCGATATAATTACCCTACACCTAACAGTTTAGTTTGTTTGCAGATCTGTGAACAATAGAGGATGAGACAGTAGTTCCTTATAGATTTTCCCATTTGCCGCTTTCACAAGGACAAACATCTGTTTTGCAGTTCGGAGGCAGAACTGCTGGACCCAAAAGTGTACGCGATGCACCTGAATCACATAAAAACTCCACTTTCTGTCCCTCAACCAAAAACTCTATCATGGGTTTCTGATCTAGATGCATAGCAATACCCAAATTTGCCAGGTTTATGACTTCACAGTCACAATCCCGCCCTTCCTTCTGAGTGTTCTGACATTCATCGCAGAGAGTGTCTGCCTCATCGTCATCACAATCATTCTCACTTTCTTCTTCTCTACAATAATCACAATAATGAATTTGGCGCCTTCCTTTACTATCATATAGTCATGCGGAGCCCTTGTTCGTAAGCTGTGGGGGGGGTGTTGCTACTCTTCGCAGTCGGCAGTGAAGTGCCCACGTCTACCGCACTTAAAACATTCTCCACGTTTTAACCTCCTCTCATATTCCTCTGAATGTCCACCCGGTTTATTTAACGTGTCCCATTTCGGGCCCCCACGTTTTTTTTATGCCACCATTGCGCCCTTGCCCCCTTTGGTCCTGTACCAAGAACATACCACCATCATCCCCTACTGCTAACACCTGTACTTTCTTTTTCTTTTTTAAATTGAAATGTCGCTCAGCATGCCGTGCATATTCAAACAAAGGTTGCAGTCTACATGTTCTATGATCTAGCATATGCTTAGTTATAAAACTACTTATCGTAGCCCTACAACCCTTAAGAAAAGCATTTTTCAATTGCTGTTCATACGGACTATCATTGGTCTGATCCTGCAGAATCATCATTCCACAATGGATATTGAACACTTCTGTCAATCTTACAATATAGTGATCTACAGATTCATCATCATTTTGGATGCACTGATTTATTACTGCCCAACTATGTCCTCAGAAAACTTTTGAAAATTAACCTTGGGATGAGGAATACCATCTGTAGCTCGTTTTATATCCTCTCTAGCCCAGGGACGATAAACTAAAATAGTTGGCTCTTGTCCAACATCCCCTGCTTGTGGGTTTGCAACTTGTATTAAGGGAAGAGCTTCTGAGTAGTCAGAAAGTTTAATAGCCCAGCGTCCTTGCCCTGCTGGTCCTGACCTTAACTGCACAGGTTGGTCTACCTGTTGCAAAGCAACCTTGGGTACTACGGGAATTTGCGGGTAAATTGGAGGGGTCACAACGCTTCCTTGAGAAGCCAATAACCCACCCTGCTGTACAGATCCCACATCTTCAGACTGATATTGAGGAGGTTCCGCTGGTACAGCAGCAGCAATTTCCCCATACGGTGGGGCAGTTGCCTGCCTTTGTACCACACAAACTGTATGCTCATCCTCCTTATCTAAAAATAAAGCTACTTTTCCACTTGGCACCAGTGATCCCTTTTGATTTGTTTTTTTCTTTTTCCTGGCACTGTTTTTATTTTATAGCTCGTCTGTTTGCTTCTTCTAACCATTTTTGTGCTTGGGGAAATCCCAATTGTCTTTGCTTTTTAGTTCTAGTTCCTGCATCTCTTTTCAAATCTCTAACCAATTTTGCACAGGCATTCCTATTCAGGGTACCATCAAAATCATATTTCAACTTCCACTTTTAAAATTTAACATTATTTTTGTTTAAACCTTTCATATACTTAGCATCAACATTTAAACAGACATCACTCTCACACTTGCAGCAGCTCGAACCCATGTTTCCTCTAGATTTCTTATTTTAGGACTGTATCAAAGTTACTTTACAGGGCTTATTATAAAATGGGGCTATCTTAACGGGTGATCCTAACAAAATAATCTTAACAAGTAATCCTACCCAAAACAAATAACACGGACAAGTGCCGAAAACAGTCCAACTTCAACCAGAAGGCACTCGAGAAGAACAAGAGGCTCAACTCCTTAGTTGTGCTTCAAACACTTTAATGTGACTCACAGCACTCCAAAACACGTATCACACATAAACGCCAATTCCAAAACACAGTGCGTTTTCGTTTCATATAACTTCTTCTGATGTGTAACTAAATCAATCTTTTTCTTCTCGAGTGCCTTCTGGTTGAAGTAATCCTACCCACCTTTAACTAAAAATAAACCCCTTGTCGAAAAGGTTGTTAAATTAAAAGAAAATTTAGTTTTCATCTTACCTGAACCAGATGAGACTCCGTTTCCCCTTTTGGTTCAGAAACCGTCCCTCAGATAGGGATCAGAGAGCGGCCGGCCTCCTCTCAACGACAAGTCAGTCGGAGGGCTTTCAGTCGAGGGAATCTTAGGATGAGAAACCCTCACCTGCACAGGTTTTTCGGTCTCTCTGTCGGTCTAATCCGTATCTTCGTAGAGGTTTCCGGTCCGAAGGACCAAAGTGTCAGAAGAAAAATTCAAATGAGTCACATCTGCCTCAGGTGATGAAAAACTTCTTTATTAGCAGCTAACCAGATTACACAACATGTTGGCCAAGATGGTCTCCTCCTCTGGTCAACTTGTTTACTGACATCAACTTTTATACTGCAAGCAAAACAACTTTGTTACATTTCTGACCATTGACAGTTGGCTATGAAAAACACCTGTGGTAAACATGTTTATCACAAATCACCTCAAACCAACAGTTAATACAGAATGTTCAAGAAGTACAGAATGTCCAGTTCAACAATGGTAGCTCAAATTTTCCAGGACACACAGCCTGCTTCAGTAAATTAACTCTTACTCGGCCGTGCATCCTTATACCAGGCTTCACTGAGCTATAACCAAATCTCTTTATTCTGAAATGCAGAAAACCGTTATTATTCAGGTTCATAAGCAATGGTGCATTTTGTTCACAGATGAGGCCCATCTTTGGTAGGCATATCCCAACAAATAACATGTTCACTTTGCAAGAAGGAGAAAAAAGACAAATAACAGTATGTTTTTAAAACTTTTTCTCTTAACTATTCATACAGACAAAAAAAAATATATATATATATGTATATATATATGTATATATATATATATATATATATATATATATATATATATATATATATATATATATATTTTTTTTTTTCCTAGGATAAAAATATCACAAAATGAAGCTAAGAAGGCTCATTTGCCAAGACATCTTGATAATGGGTGGTGGAGAGAAGGAAGTTAGACAGTAAGGGGATAAATTAGCCTGGTGGAGAACATGAGCAAAGCCCATGTTTGGTGAAATATTCCTTTAGGGACTGTTTAAATGAATGTGTATCATTGATGGGCAGAATATGCTGAGGTAGGGAATTCCAGTGTTTGGCAATGATATGCGAGTATAAGGAGACACCATGAGAGTTTTGTTAACCTTCAACAATACTTTTATCAGCAGACCTAAGAGATTTTAGGTTAGTGTCTGGTTGGACAAGGTCAGATAATGTTGGGCAGTTATCAGGTTTGTATAAGACTGTATGGGCAGTTAGTAGCGGAGTCCGAGTAAGCAGGCAAGGGAGCTCTAACCAGTTCAGCTGGAGAAGGGCAGTGCAATGGTGAGATCTTTGAGAGTGATTAGTGACAAACTGGGCTATTTTGTTATAGCAAGATTCAAGTCTATACAGTTCACATTTGCGAAGATTGGTATCCTACTGTGATGATGCTTTAGACTGCATCCCATGGGTTCTCTCTTACCTTTGTGTAGTGCTATTTTGTGCAGCTGTGGCTTGCAGGCTTGATAGCAGTAACTCTTTTTGTCTATCTCTTTAATGTTGGTATACTCCTGGATTGCCAGCTTCATTCCTAAAGTACTGATTACTCTTCCTTCATCATAAAGTCTTCCAGCATTTCAGAAGTGGTGAGTTGACATCTGCTTACTAACCTGATATAGTTAGTATTTAGTGCTGTAAACCTGATGTACGTAGTAGATATATAAATATTTCATATAATGCAGAGGATCATAGGAAATGGGAGAGAGTTGAGTCACAAGACCATTCTCATTTGAGATGTTCATCGTGTTTCACTGTTGCAGTCATTACACTTGGGTTATCCTGCTGGCAGGCGACCCGCAGTCAGCCCGAGTTCCAAAGTCTAGGTCCAGCGTCGGTTGCTGTCGCTTCTTCCCTGACGTCAGTGCGCCAGGGGTATAAAAGATGCAACCGATGACATTTTCTTCAGTCTTTCTTGCCGCGTGGTGCCCGAAGCAGAAGCAGTTCGCAAGTGCCGGTCGGCCGACTCCTGAGATTTTCGAAATAAAGTTTCAGAACCGAAGTCTTCAATAAAGCTAAGTACCTCGTTGGAGAAACTTTTTCTTGCTCCAGACCGATGTCAGTAAAAGTTAACAATTGTATTTCTTGTGGGAAGCAAATACCTCATAAGAACTTTCACTCTTACTGCATTCCTTGCCTAGGCCCTGACCACGACATTACTAGTTGTCGGTTTTGTGCTAGATTCAACAAACGCACTATTAAACGTCTGCTTGATTTTGCATTTCATTACTTTGGCCGAAGGTTTAACTATATAATGCCGTCGGAACAGCCGATGACCGGAATTCATAAAAAAACGCAGAGACCAGGAAAAGGACAGGCATCAGAGGTCTAAAACCGATGACTAAGCCTCTTCTAGGCTAGTCGCCGGTTCTCAGTGAGGTGCTTTTGCAGCCCCTGACACCTGCTACCTCAGAGCCACAGGCCGTATCTGACTCCCACGTGGAGACAACTAGGCCTCTGGATACTCAAGGTATTGGGCCTACGGAAAATATTCCCTCAGATGGGTCCAGAGCCGCTGAGCAGGCATCTGCTTCTGAGGGTGTCTTCAGACCTTCACAGCTTACTATTAAATCCTCTGCAGCAGCCAAAGTACAGTCAAAGACACCATTAAAGACAAAGAAACAAGTACAGCATTCTGGACAGTCAACCATGCCAAAGAAACAGATGCTTAAAATGGCCAAAGACTTAATTACTTTGATCAGGGGTTCCCATCCCTTCTTGATAAAAGGCCTAGGCAAGACACTGACTGATTCCTCTGACCAGGTTTCTATATCCTCTGATTCCTCTTCAGATCAGGGCTATTCTCTTCCTCCCTATGATGACTCTGATGCTGAAGAATCTATACCTTCAGCCTCTCCACCTGAGGATTACTCTTTTGGGGAAATTCTGCACACCATAAGGGGACATTTCCACTGGGAGAGCCAAGATTATTCAGAATCCAAGAAAAGTCTCAGAGATTTTATTTTACTGCCTCAACCCAGGCACCTGGCTATCCCCCCTGTGCTTGATATAGTTGATGTTTTCTCTGAATCCAGTCTGTCTCCTGATTCTTTACCCCCTGCACCAGTCAAGCCAGACAGGTATTACAGGGTCCCCGACTCTCATAAATGTCTTTAAAGAAAACCCTGCTGCTGACCCTGAAACAATTTCTCAGGGTCCCAAAGGGGTTAAGGCTTCCACTGCTAAAAACCCTGTTCCCTCTGATAGGGATTCTAGAGCTCTGGATAGATGGGGGAAAAAAGTTTACACTTCTGCTACTTTAGCTGTAAGGGCTTTAAACTGCCAGTTTCACATGCTTAAATATCAGCAGTACCTCTTGTCTGTGTTAAAACAGAAAATGCCTACTCATTCAGAGAATCCTGACAATAAGGAAATTTAGGAATTATTGCATGCAGCTGAACAAGTGGGAAAGCATACTCTGCAATGTGGTTTTGATTCATTAGAGGCTTCTTGCAGAGCCGCAGTCACAGGCTCTGTCATTCGAAGGCATGCTTGGTTGAAAGAACAAAGTTTACCTGAACATGTTAAAGTAAAATTATTGGATGCTCCATTACAACATGATATTTTGTTTGGTGTTAAGGCAGAAGAGGTGTTAAAGAAAATGGAGGATAAAGCAGAATCTATGCAGACAGTAAAGGATTTCTTACAGGTTCAACCACCTAGGTTTAGTAGAAACTGGCCTTCAAAAAATTGGTCCTTTCAGGTGTCGAACAGGCCACAAAGAGGCAGATACAGATGCCCAAGAGGCAGATCTCAGCCACAAGGCTCCTACAGACCTAAACAATGGGGTTCTTCTGCCCCCAAAGGAGGAGAAGACAAATCACAACCTTATAGGAAACGGTCCCAATGACTTTCCTCTACAAAAGCCAAGCACTTACCTTTTGGTAGCACCCCTAGGGGGAAAGCTAGCACTTTTCGCACACAATTGGCGCATAATCTCCCAGGACAAATGGGTACTGAATATAGTTTCTCAGGGTTACAGGTTCCACTTTCACACACTTCCAAAATCAAAAGGTATGCCGGACCTACCACAAAACCAATTGGCAGAGGCACAAAAGGAAATTGCTGCTCTCATGGACATGGGATCTATTCAGAGAGTACCACAGCAAGAACAGGGACAGGGATTTTACTCAAGACTCTTCCTGGTTCCCAGAAAGGACAAACCTGGAGACCAATACTGGACTTGTCAATCCTAAATACTTTCCTGGATGTTCCAAAATTCAAAATGTTAACACTGCAGCAACTTCTACCCATGCTGAGCAAGAAGGCTTGGCTAGTTACTTTGGACCTCAGAGGCATACCTGCATGTCCCAATCAGGCAATCTTGCAGAAGATACCTCAGATTCATAGCTGGCTCACTGCATTACCAATTCTCTGCACTGCCCTTTGGCTTATCTACTGCGCCCAGGGTCTTCACAAAATGCCTGGCACCAGTAATTGCATTTTGCAGACAAAGAGGAATTTAGATATATCCCTACTTGGACGACTGCCTTTTTCAGGCAGAGAGCAAGGACATTCTACTAAAGCATCTGACGTTTGCAAAAAGATTATTAATTTGCCTGGGGTACACAGTGAACGAAAAGAAATCAAAACTAGTGCCCTCTCAAGAGATAATATTCCTGGGTGCAAGCTTAAATACAACTGCCCAGATGGCTTATCTCACGCCAGACAAACAAAGGCAACTGACTCATTGCTTTCAAATGATGGCAACAAAGACTCTGCTTCCTGCAAGAAAAATTCTGCAGGCCCTGGGCTTCATGGCTTTCTGCATTCTACTCATTCCATATGCAAGACTGCATATGAGGAAACTACATTGGTACCTAAAAAGTGTTTGGACTCAGCATTGCCACAGCCTGGAAACAATAGTGACTATAATTCCCGGTCTACAACAGGCGTTTCGATGGTGGTCCAGGGCCTGTCCACCACAACAAGAGACAGCCCTTCACCTTACCCACTGCCAGGGAGACTGTAACAACGGATGCATCGGATTATGCCTGGGGGGCACATATGGCAGGAAAATGTATTCAGGGCATGTGGCCCAAGGAACAAATGCATCTTCACATCAATCAAAAAGGGATGCTAGCTGTACAGAATGCCCTGACCGTCTTCAAGGATCTACTACATCCAGGACAACTATTACTAAAGACGGACAACACCACAGTTATGTGGTACATAAACAAGCAAGGGGGCACACATTCCTACCCCCTCTGCAGGCAAGCCATGACTCTCGGGAGCACAGCACTGTGACCTATCAAGTACATCTGCAGGCACAATTCCTGCCAGGAAAGAAAAATACACTGGCAGATGAACTAAGCAGAAATCTCATGGATCCGCACGAATGGAAACTAAATCCACAGGTCTTCAGCATGATAAAAAGGAAATGGGGACGCCCGGACATAGATCTTTTTGCCTCCCCTCACAACTGCCAACTACAGAAATTGTGCACAAGAGCTTATCACTCAAGTATGGAAAGTGGATGCTCTTTCATTCAGCTGGAAAACCCAGACAGTTTATGCCTTCCCTCCATTGCCTCTTTTTCCCACGGTGGTACCAAAAGCCAGACGAGAAGCCAAAAAATGATTCTGATTGCCCCAGACTGGCCACGCCAGCACTGGTACCCAATCCTAAAGAGCTTGTCTCGAGGACCAGCTTGGCCTTTACCTCAAATTCCTCATCATCTGACTCAACAAAACAATCAGATTCTACACAGTCAACTCAGAACCTTAAATCTGGCTGCATGGCAGATAATTTAGCCACTCAGACCACATTTCTCTCTAAAGCTGTTATGGATGTCATTCTAGAAGCCAGGAGGCCCAACACCAGGAAATCTTATGCAGACAAATGGAAGAGCTTCTGTGCTTGGAGCCAGGCACAAGGACTTGAACCGCTTGTTCCAAATATACCTCAGATTTTGCAATACCTAACTGAGATGCTGGACAAAGGCCTATCCTTTTTTATCTATTAAAATCCATGCCTCTGCCATTTCAGCTCATTACAATACGGAACCTCCTATTTTTTCACATCCACTGCTAAGGCAGTACCTCAGAGGGGCAAGAAACATAAGACCCCCAAGGAGAGCACCAATACCTACTTGGGACCTCAATTTTGTATTAGAAAAGTTCACACTGCCTCCTTTTGAGCCAGCCAACACAGCTGATATGAAATTCTTATGGAAAACTGCTCTGCTCCTAGCAATAACCAGCAAGAAGAGTCTCAGAGTTACAGGCATTAATGGCAGTGGAACCTTTCATCATTTTTCATCAGGACAGGGTCTCTAAGGACGAACCTAACATTTATGCCAAAGGTGGTTTCCAGTGTGGCACTTAACCAAACCATTCATTTGCCAACTTTATATCCAAATCCCCAGAATAAAGTGGAGAGACTTCTGCATTCTTTGGATATACACAGACAGCTACGATTCTACTTGGACAAAACAAAAGCTTTCAGAAAAACTGAGCAACTGTTTGTAGCTTATGCTGCAGGATCACAAGGAAAGCCTATCACAAAACAGACAATTTCAAAATGGATAAGACACTACATTTGCTTCTGCTATGCACATCATGGCAAATCAGTGCCTAAGGGCATTAGGCCACATTCTACCAGAGCAGCAGCCACTTCAGCAGCCTTTCTCAGAGGAGTACCAACCAAAGACATTTTAGAAGCTGCAACCTGGAGTTCAGTGCACACTTTCACCAAGCACTACCACTTGCCTCTTTACTCTAAATCCAGAGCAGGCTTTGCCACTGCAGTTCTGCAGGGCCTTGCAGCCTCTCCTAATTCTATTTAGACCCAGCCACCCAACCTCAGCTTTGGGATTCAACCCAAGTGTAATGACTGCAACAGTGAAGCACTATGAACATAGTACAGTTGTGTACCTACCATAAATGTAGATGTTCAAGTGTATTCACTGTTGCAGTCCATGTTACCCACCCACCATCCCCCTTTCTCATTGCTGGGTCCTTTTTGTACTTCTCAACTCTCTACAACCTATGTGATGTATTTGCTTGTAGATGAAGGAAATGTTATTTTGGTACATACATGTTTTTTGACAAAATTTTTTCCAGCCTTTCCTTTTTGGGGGCACCTGACATCTGGGGCAAGCAAAACTGAAGAAAATGGCGTTGGTTGCATCTTTTATAGCCCTGGCGCACTGACGTCAGGGAAGAAGCGACGGCAACCAATGCCAGACCTAGACTTTGGAACTCGGGCCGACTGCGGGTCGCCTGCCAGCAGGATAACCCAAGTGTAATGACTGCAACAGTGAATACACCCGAACATATACATTTATGGTAGGCACACAACTGTACTTTTCTTAGTGACCTTACACACACACACACACACACATATATATATATATATATATATATATATATATGTGTGTATATATATATATATATATATATATATATATATGTATATATATATAGTTACATTCCTATTCTTCATGCGTTTCTTAAGGTTTTGTGTATGTGGATTATACCGTCAGTTTTCTGCCATGCTCTTTGGGCTATCCACTACTCCAAGAGTTCTCACAAAGTATCCGTTTCCTGTGATAGCTCACTATAAGATTCTAGGGTATTCACATTTTTCAATATTTTGATAAAGACCGCAAAGATGAGCAAATCACCCAAGTGTCAGGAATCTCTGTCACTTGGGTAAAGGATCACCTACATAGGGTGGGATTCCAAGGGAACATTCAGAAATCTTTTCTGACCCTTTCTCAAAGGATTATTTTTTTGGTGTGCCTGCTGGTCACATAAATACAAAGAGCCCTTTTCCCCCAGAAAAAACATCTGTATTTACATCTGTTCTGGGGGTTTCCACTCAGTGAGTTAATTCCTCAGGTTTCTGGGTCTGATGGCATCTATAATTCCAATGATATGTCTAATAAGACTCCCCATGAGAAAGATACAGTAGTGTCTGAAATCTCTGGTTCCAGAATCAACACCCATTGACTTTTCAAATTCCAGTTGTAGGATTTGAAAAAAGGAAATTGTGGTGAAGACACCAAATTTCTCAGAATCCAAGTTTTACATTCTCCTGTCTTGCTCCAGAACAGTCCTCACAACAAACAGCTTAGACTTTGCTTGAAGAGCAGTCACAATGGGCATAAAAGTGCAGGGTCTTGGGGACCATAAAGACAGATCAAATACATAAACATAAAAGATATGCTAGCTCTTATAAATGCTCTCAACTCTCCGAATCATGTGCGGTCCCCAGGACCTCTTCAAATGTTTACAGACAACACCACAGTGATGATCTTGAGCAAGGGGGAACCAGATCTTACCCATGTGCAGACTAGCTACTGTTTTAACACAGCTCCAGTTAGGCAACCAGCCACTGCTCTGCTCTGTTCATTTGTGCAGTCCAAGGGATCTGTTGCATTGTACCATAAGTACAATTTTATACTGTATTTGCACCTTTAAACGGTATTTTTGCTTTAGTGCTGATATTTTTTAAAACTTGTTCTTGCTGATTTGTTGCACTTTTGTCTCCTGTAGTATAGACTAGAGTCAGATCTGCTGAATCTGGTTCTGTTAAATTGAGCACTAAACCAGGCTATCTTTTGTTGGAGAGGGCCACCCTGCACCCTTGTGGCAGGAGAGTACAGTTTAGGGAGTCATCTGATTGAAGGTTGCTGGCACTAAGCTCAGTTTTCAGCTTTTTTATTGGTTAAATTGTTTAATTCAGTTTGCTTAGTATTGCTATGCAAGCCCAGCGTTTGCACTTGTTTAACACAGCTCCAGAGTTAGGCTACCAGCCACTGCTCTGCAGTATGCATCTGTTTACATGTAGTACACCTCTGTGCACCATTGTGTACTACTGAACAGTGGGGGTAACTACTGGCAGTTACAGATGTAAAAACTTAGTAGGTAAATTTTCCCTTTGTAGCTGCCTGTGATCTGGCTGAAAAGTCCTTAAATTGTGCTTAGCTTCTCAGGGAGCACCTCAGCTTCGCTTTTGCCCCTTAAACAGTCCCCAAAACCAACAAATCTACAATAGTGTCCTACTATTTAGAGAACCCTTGCTAGTATAGACCCTTTATAAAGCACGCCATTAGTATATACCCTGTTTAGAGTACTCACCCCTCCATTTTCTCTCCCGACTGTGAAGACAGGATTTAACCTAGCATTATGAATGGTCAGTTTCTCTCTATTTCTCCTACCAGCCTGATTGACATGGGTATCCTGAGGCAGTGTAGCAAGTGCCCTATGTACACTGGCAACCCTGTACTCCTAAATCACCCAAGTACAATTTGTGAGAGATGCATCTACACTAAGAAACTGTTCTGTGCACGGGAGAGCAAGGATTCCAGAAACACTGAACAGGTTGTCAGCTTACATATTACACCTACACAGGCCAGTCACTCAACACACATACCATCATACGCAGAGGTACTCACCAGAAACCTACCTAAACACCAGAGCCTTCCAAACACAAACATGCTTCACCTAATGCAGCACCTGTGGTGCTCAGTACACACAAGCACCAATGCCTCACCAAATGAGCCCCTAAGGCAAAGCACATCTAAACCAAATTTTTTAGTCATAGGCGACTCCAGTGTGAGACACACACAGATGCCCCACTAACCAGGCTATACAAGTAGAAGGTTACATTCAGCTGCCTGTCAGGTGCCAAGATCCATCAGATCACACATGCACTCATGTCTGTCAACAAGTACCGTTATGACTCCATCATAATTCATGTTGGTGTGAATGACTTGAGACATACCTCACTGGACTATTTGAAAAGAGACATGATTGAGCTCTATGAATGTGTCCCAGGCAGGTATGTCCCTAGCCTTGAACAGTATTTTACCCTCACCTAGGATGATACCATAGTGTAAGCAAAAAATAATTGACTTCAACAATTGGCTTAGTTTCTGGTGTCATTCTAAGTGGATCCAGTTCTTGTCAGCCTGGGATGAGATAGTTGGTAGACAACACTGCTTTGCCAGAGATGGTCTTCACCTGTCACCTCTAGCCTTTCTGTTACTGTCTAAGGCACTTGCTTCCCCATAGCACCTTTTTTTAGACAAGGTCTCAAGAACAAAATTTCTGACATAAAAATATCATTCACAAATTAAAGGTTATGCTGCTAAACGCTAGGAGTTTGTCAGTAACTGCACTCTCTGGAAGCACTCCTGTCCCTGGAGGATGTTGATGTCTGTGCAGTCACAAAAACTTGGTTCAGAGCCAGAGGGAGTACACCAGCCTTGCAAGGCTGGAGTGCCTTTCACATTTTTAGACTGCAAAATGAATGTGTGAGAACCAAAGGAGGAAGAGTAAACTATGCCTTATGGTTAGTCAGGTCCTCAGTGACATATCTCTCCTCTGCATCTCCAGGGCAAACAATACTGCAGGCAAAGTGCTCTTTTGCCACACCGTTGCTAAAAACTGGAATTCCTCCATTCTCTGACCACTGCGTCTACCACCCCACAATTCAAAAACTCCCTCAAATCACATCTGCTAAAGACCTGGTTATGTCCTTGTATCACTTAACCTTTACTGTCCCATCTCCCCCCTTCTTTTTCCAACTTCCAAGCTACTCACTTTAACCCTGTGCAGTATTAAACCCAGCCAATAACTCTGGCTATTAGTTGCTACTTCTCATAGCGGGTGATTGCTCCTCTTTTTGTCACAGTCATCATACACCTGCACATTAAATGGAATTCCTGACTGTTTCTCCCAGAAAAATGTTTCTTTCCAATTTATTTTATATATTTTCAGTGTTTGTCTGGCAAAATGTCTAACTCCATGTTATATTATTTAAATGATTTTTGTATAACACTGTATAAATTTGCTTCTCTCTCTCTCTCTTTTTTTTTTTTTTTTGTAACAATGTTTCAGAGCTTTTCTCCCTGGGCCTCCAATGTAAATGGATCTGGTTCTGTTGGAATTTCCTGGTTAACAAGTGTAAAATAAATAAATGTCTTTGTCAAATATAAGTACACCTCTAGAGTGGTTAGACAGGAAAACTCCATGGAGTTGCTCCAAGTTCAACTAACTGTGGATAAGACACCCTTCAAGTCATAGTTAGCAGTAGTCCCCCTTCAGTGAACCAAGATACCTACACTGCTTCTTTGGAGCTACTTGAGTCAATCAAATTACAACCAAACACTCTAGTCATGGGCAATTTTAACTATCCCTACATTGACTGGGAAACTTATAAGAGTACCGACATGCTCTCACAAAGGTTCCTGGACTTTAACAGTAGTGTTCTGGAACAAATAGTGTGCAACCCCACAAGGGGCTCAAATATTCTTGGTCTCGTCCTCACCAACACTGGTGACTGTTGTACCACTACAAGTATAGGACTCTCACTGATTAGATATGATCACAATACATTTGAAGTAGCTATAACACCTGAACCCCTCTTAGATGAAATATGGATAAAAAATTTCACCAAAGCTAATTATACCCTCCTAAGGGATGGTACAAATAATTTCCAAGCTCCTTTTCCCACAGATAGCATTGACAACTCTACTAAGGTATACACAAATTCCCTGTACAAACACTTACACAAATGCATTTACACAGCTGTATGTGATGGGATTAAAACAAGCTCCTCAAGAAAAAAAACAAGACTCCCTGGTGGACATCCAGTATTAATAAGTTATACAAAAGAGAGAGAAGTTTGCTGTCTAAGAATAAAAAAGAGAGGTCCCAGCACTGGAAGAACACTGCTTGAACAAACAAGCCAACTTATAAAATCCTCTAAGGGCAACTTCAAAAAAATTTGGCAACCATAGCTAAGGATAACCATAAGGCATTCTTCAGCTATGTCTGTAACCTAAAAGGTAGAATCCAGGCGTATGCTGAAAGAGCTGTGGATGGCATCACACACACACTGTTCCTGTAAAAATAATTAACCTATTAGCCGACAGGTTTGGTGAACATTTCTCACCTCTGTCCCCTCTAAACATTCCACAAAGCATTCCCTCTGCATTTCCCCACCTTGCATCTCCAAAGAGCAAATTATTAGTGCTATCTACAAGGCCAGAAACACAGCCTGTATGGGACTGGATAGTAACCCAGGTTGCGTTTTAAATGGTCTAAAACATGAGTAAGCAACTCCATTGTGTACTCTTTTTAAACACAGCCTGAGTACTGGTTTTGTCCCTGCTGATTGGAAAACCACAACAGTTGTCCCCTTCATAATGGGAGTATAGCAACAGGCCCTGTGAACTACAAACCCATAAGCTAAAACAGCTTTATCTGTAAGGCCATGGAACAAATCATCATGGATCTTATAAATAAGGATATAGGTCATCTCCAAACCCTTAATCCGACAAAGTTTGGTTTTGTCAAAGGGAGGTCATGCCTGTTAAACCTGGTGGACTACTTCAAAATCATCACCAGAGCCATAGACGAAGGTAAATCTTTGCATGCAACCTGCCTTAACTTAGCCATGGTCTTTCACAGAATCCCACATTTGGGCATTATTGATAAACTCTCCTGGTTGAATAGCAACCCTTATGTCATCAGTGGGCTACTAACTGGCAGATCACACTCAGTCGGGAACTTTGCCTCAACCAGCAGACCTGTCACCAGTAGGGTTCCATAGGGGTCAGTGCTGAGCCCCCTATTGTTTGGAATATACTTCTCAGAAGTTTCGGCCAAAATAGAGGGGCTGTAGCTTACTTAAGTTTGCTGACTACTCAAATTAGGTGCAGTCATCCTTCTTTTGGCTTTTCCCGGTTAGGGGTCGCCACAGCGGATCACATGTCCACTCATGATTGGCAGTGGAGTTTTATGGTGTCGAGTTGCCAGCCTGGTGCCCAACCTTCCACAGAAGGCACACCCACTCATGCCTAGGGCCAATTTAGAGCGTCCAATCCATCTGTGTTTGGGATGTGGGAGGAAACTGGACCGAAGCAACCACACGGAGGACATGCAGACTCCACACACAAAGCACTCCAGCCGAGAATCAAACCGGAGCACCTCTTGCTGTGAGGAGGCAATGCTAACCACTGCGGCCACCCCAAATTAGATGCAATCATTGAATCCCTAAATTATATACTTCAAGAGGGGCTTAATTGGTGCCAAAGCCATGGACTGAAACTCAGTGGTAAAAAGAAAAAATGCATTATCCCATTCGGAAAAAACGATATCCCTGTTGACTGTCAAATAATACTCTAAGTAACAACTCAGTAGTGAGAGACTTGGGAACGCAAGTTGACTGTAGCCTAAACTTTGACCACTGTATATCTACTGTGGTAAGTAAGGCATTCTACGTCGTGCACTTTATTAGCAAAGGCAATGCCTCAAGAGTGAAAGAGAGGTCATAATACCCCATGTATTCGTCCTCATCAGGCCAGTATTTGAGTATAATGCTCACTTTGGCATGTACCTTACCAGGCACCTGCAGCAACTTGAGAAACCTCGGAGATTTCTAACCAAGAAAATTCAGGATCTTCAACACATGTCCTACATTGACTGACTGAAGTCACTGTATTCAGTAGCTTATAGACTACTTAAAGGAAATTGTGCCTGGCCTACAGAACAATATTGGGTCAAAATCTAATGGAAATGCTGCACATTTGCAAGTCAAATGGAACAACGGTCATCCATTCCAGGGACCTTAACCCCATCCTGTGACATAAATAGGACCTTCTGAAGACAGATATGTCCTCAGAGGTTGCCACTCCTCTGGAATAGGCTATCAATTCATATCAAACAAAGCCTATGACCCTGTTTAAGTGTATCCTGGATGACTGGATGGGAAGCTGTAAATTCCTGCTGGGGATTTATCCTGTGACCCTCCTTGATGTGGGCAGTCATTGCTAACTAAGATGTTGAGTTTAGGCAAGATCCTTTTTATTGGGATTCTTTAGTATTATATTGGGTACATATGGCTAGGATTATAAAGACCTTCAGGTGGGTCAATAGTAAAGTAACCACCTATGAACAGTAAAGCAGGGAAGGTAAGAGATGGGTTCTGGCTTTGCAAGTCTGGCATGGTCAGTAAGATCTGATTTAGCCCTCTAGAGAGAGTCCAGTTTGACATGAACCTTTTTGTTAGTGCAAGGTGTTTGTCAAACTCAAGTCCACTGTCAGTTGTGACACCAAGAAGTTTTTTATGTTAAACGGGTTCTGTTTTTGTGCCATTGGAGGAGGAAATGTTGACGGGTGGTTGGTTGATTGCTGTTGAAGTATTATAGAGGGCCATAAGCTTGGTTTTATTGGGGTTAAGTGTATGTTGATAGGCTGTTAAGTAGATTTCAATATTGTGGAGGGCTGCCTGAGTTTTTTCTTGGAGTTCCTTGATAGGGGGCAGAACAGATTAGGGAAGCATCGTCAGCATAGTGTGTGATTGAGGCTGGATTTGCTGAGGGAGTTAAGGTCATTGGTAAAAATTGTGAATAAAAGTGGGCCAAGGATAGATCCTTGTGGGACCCCTACACATATAGGGAGCTGGGGGGAAGAGTTTATTGTCCCATAAAGTATCTTGTTGCCTATCTGACAGGTAGCTATGAAACCAGCTTAGGGTTTCAGAGCTGCAGTGGTAGAAAGCCAGTTTATTGAGATGTATTTGATAAGATAGTGTCACATGCTTTTGACATGTCTAGGAAGGTAGTGGAGAGGTAGTTTTTTGTTTTTGAGTTGATTTACGGTATTAGTAAAGCTAATTAGAGCTGTACTAATGCTATGCCTAAGTTGGAATCCATGTTGTGTATTAGACCGATTCTTTGACAGAAAGTGGTCCAAGATGTTGCTGGGTTTGCTTCAGTACACTAGCTCTAGTCTTGTCTTGGTTGATACCCTGGATAAGAACCTTAACTCCAATCTGTCTCTTAAGCAATTTTCATGCTTTCTAGTGATTGCTAATCCCTAGGAAGGCTGGGAAATGTACTTCTGGTCTTTCCTCTCACCAGGAGCAAAAGCAGAAGCACTAATCTGAAGCCGATTACTAAACCTATGTGGAAAACTTTTTTCTGTGTGTAACTTAGACTTGTCACCCACTGCATATTGCTTGTGGAGTTTGTCCACGTGGAAATATGCCACCTTCTGGGGATGGTCTGAGAACTGGGGGAACTGACTTATTTATGTACTGCAGAGTCCAGGACTGAATTTGACTTATGGCAGTAACTGTTTGCTTTTACTGTCTTTGACTCGTTCTCATGTGAAAATATTCCACAGCTATGTCTGTTAGTGGCTGTAGAACAATTGTTCTTTCAGTTCTGTAGGCTCTAACTGTTATGCTTGTAAAAAGGCACTATTAGATACTTCATACTGTTATTTTTTATTTACACATTCCTTTGGTAACAGGGTAAAGAATTAGCCATACACATCAGACCATTTTCACTGTTCTGGTCAAATGACATCAGACTTAAGCCAACAAATACTTCACGACAAACGCATACACATTAGAGATATAGGTATGTATAAAGTTATTCACTCCTACAGAAAGTACAATTATAATGATGATCTTCGTGTTTCACTGTTGCAGTCATCACATATGGGTTATCCCTGCCAGGGTAGCCCTCGGCCGGCCCGAATACCAGAGATTTAGTATTTCTGCTTCGGTTGCTGTCACTTGAGGACTGACATCAGGTCGTCAGTGTTGTAAAGTAAGGCACCCGATGACATTACATCAGTCTTTCTTGCCATGGAGCCCGAAGCAGAAGCAGTTCGCACGAGTGCCAGTCTGCCACTACCTCAGTTTTCGTTTCTTAATTAAAGTTGAAGTCTTCTAAAGCTAAGTACCACATTGGGGATCCTTTTTTCTTGCACTAACCGATGTCAGAAAAAGTTAATAATTGTCTCACCTGTGGAAAGCAAATACCACACCGAGACTTCCACTCTTACGGTGTCACTTGTCTAGGCCCAGACCACAATGTCCCCCGTTGTCACTTCTGTGTTTTAACACCAGAACTATCCATCGTCGGGCCCTTATTGTAGCCAGATGTTTTTGTTTACAGTCCTCTAATTCCAATATGGCTTGGGTAAGCCATCCGACAGCAGATCTTCCAAAAAAACATAAAAACAGAGACAGACCACACAGGTCCAAACCTACTGGCGACGCTTCCGTTAAACTAGTAGTCAGTCCACCAGTACTCAAGCACTTTCGCAGGCCCTGATGCCCGCTTCAGTTGATTTACAGGCTGCTACAGAGACCCTTTCAGAGTCCAGTATGCCACACAACTCCTCTTCGTCAAAGGATCTTGTGGTCGTCTCTACCTTGGATGGGTCTGGAGCTGCTGAGCAGGCACCGGCTTCTGAGGAACTCCTTTCACATGAGAACTGATGTCTTTCGCAACTACTGTTCTTTCGAAAACAACCGAGTTCCTTAGGCCCAGGGTTCAAACCACACCCAAGAAACCAACTACCCACTCTCAGGCACCTGCTACCTTGCCTCAGTCTTAAATACTTAAAATGGCGGAAGATGTTATTATGCTGATCAGGGGAAGCCAAGCTACCCTCTCAAAAAGGGAGAGAGATCTGTTCCTAGTAGTTTTGTCTGAACAAGAGTCAGATGAATCTGATGCATCTGACTATGAAGACATACAACCCCTCTCAACTTCTGATGCAGGGGACTCATTCCTTCAGCCTCTCCCCCAGAGGATTTTTCCTTTGGGGAAACCCTGCATACTTTAAGGGAACATTTCCAATGGGAGAGTCAGGACTATCCTCAGTCAAAAAAAGAGACTCAAGGAATTCCTAGACCTTCCTCAACACAGACTCTTGGCCATCCCTCCAGTCCTGGATGTGGTAGATTTTTTTTTTTTTTAATCCAGCTTGACTTCTGATGCCCTACCTCCTAGTCCCAGAAAACCAGACAAGGTACTACAGAGTCCCTGACTCTCACAAATATCTTTTTAAAAATCTTACAGCTGACCCTGAGGTAATTTCTCAAGGGCCTAAAGGGATTAAAGCAACCTCTGCTAAGAATCCCACCCCCTCAGATGGGGATTCCCGAGCATTGGACAGGTGGTGTAAAAAAGTATACAACTCGGCTACTCTTGCTATCATGGCACTAAATTGTCAGTTCCATATGCTTCAATATCAGCAACATACTTTGGAATTCCTTAAAATGCCTTTCCTGCTTGGGCAGAATCTAAAGATTTACAAGACTTAATGCATTCTGCAAGTCAAGTAGCTAAGCACACTTTGCACTGTGGTTTTGATGCCCTAGAAGCTTCTTGCAGGGCAGCAGTCACTGGATCTGTCATTAGAAGCCATGCATGACTTAAGGAACAACCCCTGCCAGACCATGTCAAATCTAAATTGTTGGATGTCGCCTTGCACAAAGATAACTTATTTGGCACTAAGGCAGAAGAGGTCTTAAAAAGATGGAAGAAAAAGCAAAATCTATGCAAACAGTTGCATTTAAAAATTTCTTGCAGGTTCAGCCCCCTAGGTTCAGCAGGCATTGTCCCGTCAAGCACTGGTCCTTTCCTAGGCCCCGTGGAAGCAGACCCCCCCCCCCCCCCAACAGCAGCCTCAGGGAATGCAGAGATCTAAGCAGTGGACTACCTCCACTTCAAAATCAGGGAGTTCTAAGCCACCCCCTTATGGTAAGAACTCACAAAGACTCACCTCCTCCCAACCTCCCCTCTGCCCACCTTCACTTACCCCTAGGAGGAAAACTCTCCTTTCACTCAAGCACCTGGGCCACCATTACCAAGGACCAATAGGCTCTGAACATTGTGTCTCAGGGATACAAATTCTCCTTCCACACCCTTCCAACCCCAAAAGGGTTCCAGATCTACCACCAAATCAGTGGGCAGAGGCTAAAAAGTAAATACAGTTCCTAGTCTGTTTGAGGGCAGTAGAGCACGTTCCTGCTGAACAGAGAGGCCAAGGTTTCTACTCCAGACTTTTTCTGGTACCCAGAAAAGATGGCACGTGGCGCCCCATCCTCGATCTATCCATTCTAAACATCTTCCTTGTGATCCCAAAGTGCTACCCATGCTCTCCAAGGGATGCTTGGCTAGCCACCCTAGATCTTAGAGGCCTACCTCCATATTCCTATCAGGGAATCATGCAGGAAATATCTCAGTTTCAGGGCAGGATCTCAGCAATTTCAGTTCTCTGTGCTTCCTTTTGGCTTATCTACTGCTCCCAGAGTTTTCACAAAATGTCTGGCTCCGGCCGTTGCCTTTTGCAGGCAAAGGAATATCCAGATTTACCCATACTTAGACTGCCAAATTCAGGCTGACAGCCAGGAAAAGCTGCTCAAGGACATGGCCTTTGTAAAGTCCCTACTAACCTCCCTAGGGTACACAATCAACAAAAAGAAATCCAAACAGGTGCCCACCCAGAGGATTATATTCCTGGGATAAGCCTGGACACAGCATCCCAGATGGCATTCCTTACACCAGAAAAGCAAGATTTCCTGACAGCCTACTTATTTCAGCTAGCCACTAGACCCCAACTATCTGCAAGGAAGATCCTCCAAGCTCTGGGGTTCATGGCATTTCGCATACTACTCATTCCATATGCCGGACTGCGTATGAGGAAACCTCAGTGGTACTTAAAAACCCTTTGGTGTCAACACTCTCAAGACCTGGAGAGACTACCTATAATTCCTTGCTTCGGAAAATATTTTCTTTGGTGGGCAACAGCATGCTCCCACAACAAGGGACTACCTTTCTCACCACCCACCGCCACCCAGACCCTCACCACAGATGCATCAGACTATGCCTGGGATGCACACCTGGACGGCAGGTGCATACAGGGCCAATGGAGCCCACAACAAATCCCTCTGCACATTATCCAAAAAGAGATGATGGCTGTTCAGCATGCCTTGATAGCTTTCAAGCCCCTTCTCTCCTCAGGGGCTCTCCTGATCAAAACAGACAACACCACTGTAATGTGGTATATCACCAACCAGGGAGGGACTCACGCCTACTCTCTATGCAGGTTGGCCATGACCCCTTGGCACACAGCCTCTGCCATGCAACTCCACCTGTTAGCACAATTCCTACCAGCTTCTCTCAACTCTCTGGCAGACCAATTAAGCAGAAATCTTCTGGACCCACACGAGTGGCAGCTCAACAGAAGAACCTTCACCATAATAACTCAGAACCAGGCAACCCTGAAGGTCGACCTCTTTGCCTCCCACACAAACTATCAGCTCAGAAAATTCTGCATCAGGGAGCATCATGGCTTGGAAAGTGGATGCCCTGTCGTTCCCCTGGGTCAATGTATCGATCTATGCCTTTCCTCCACTACATCTCACCCCCAGGGTGCTGCTCAGAAAAGGGGAGGAAAAACCAAGGACAATTGTTATAGCTCCAGACTGGCCTCGCCAGCACTGGTACTCCTTGCAGCCTGTCCCCACTGCCACCATGGCATCTTTTTCAGATTCCAAACCTCCTGACCCAGAGGGAAGGGGAATTCATGCATCCCCAATTGCAGTCACTCAATTTGGCAGCTTGGCTTATTCCCTAACCCCCGATCAGTCTGCCGGCTTCAGTAAACCGGTTCTAGATGTTATACGTGAGGCCAGATGCCCCATCATTAGAAAGTCTTATGCTGACAAGTGGAATCGGTTCTGCACCTGGATTCGGGCTAAGGGAGTCAAAACGGCACAACTGTCCCTCCCTCTCATCCTGGATTACTTAGCTGACCTATTACACAGTGGCCTCTCATTTTCCTCTATTCAAATTCATGCCTCTGCTATCTCTGCTCATTTTCCCACTGAGCAGCCCATATGTTCTTTGTGTTTCACTGTTGCAGTCATCACACTTGGGTTATCTGCCTTCAGGTAACCCTTTGTTGGCCCGCATACCAGAGTCTTAGTATTTCTGCGTTGGATGCTGTCGCTTCTTCCATAACGTCAGGTCGTCCGGGTATAAAACAGGCAGCCGGAGCCATTACATCAGTCTTTCTTGCCGAGAAGGAGCCAGAAGCAGTTCGCAAGTGCCGGTCGGCCGCTACCTGACATTTTAGTTTTTTGAATTTCAAACCTAAAGTCTTCTAAAGCTAAGTTCCCCTTTGGGGATCCTTTTTTCTTGCTCTAACCGATGTCAGAAAAATTTAATAATTGGCTTGCCTGTGGAAAGCAAATACCTCGCATAGATTTTCATTCTTACTGCGTCACTTGTTTAGGCCCAGACCACAATCTCCCTTGCTGTCGGGTTTGTGCCTTAACACCCGAACCATTCGTCATCGGGCTATGTTTGTCGCTAAATTCTTGCTGTCATTCTCCGTATTCTGAAATGGCTTCAATAAGCCATCCGACTACCGATCTTCCAAAAAAACATTAAGATAAAGACAGAGACAGACCGCATAGGTCCAAAACTGCAGACTATGCTTCCGTTAAGCTAGTCGCCAGTCCGCCGGTACTCTGTGAGGTGTCTTTGCAGCCTCTGATGCCCACTTCTACAGATTTGTAGGCCTCTGCTGACTCCCATTTGGAGTCCGGTATGTCGCGAGATACTTCGACTATGGAACCTGTGGATGTGTCTACCTTGGATGGGTCTGGAGCCGCTGTGCAGGCACCGGCTTCTGAGGGTGTACTCCGACCTACTGATGTTTGAATTAAATGGACAATTTTGTTTTTAGCTAAAACTACTGAGTTTCTCAGGCCCAGGGTACGCACTACGCCTAGAAAACAGACTTTCAAAGCGCATGCTCAAGCTCCCATGCCACAGAAACAAATGCTTAGAATGGCTGAAGACCTTATTACCCTAATTAGGGGAAGTCAGCCTTCCCCTGCTAAGAGGCAAAGAATTGAGTTTCTTTCTTATTTTACAGACCAGGAGTCTGATGACTCTGACCCTTTTGATTATCAGGATATGCCCTTATCAACCTATGAGGATTCAGATGCAGCGGAATCCATTCCCTCTGCCTCCCCTCCAGAGGACTTTTCTTTTGGTGAGACCTTGCGTACTCTGAGAGCATTTCCGCTGGGAATGCCAGGACTACCCTCAGTCCAAAAAGAGACTCAGAATTTTTAGAGTTGCCTCAGCACAGGCCTCTAGCTATACCCCCTGTCCTGGATGTTGTAGATTTCTTCATAGAATCCAGTCTTACTCCAGACATTTTACCACCACCCCCTAGAAAACCTGACGGGTACTGCAGAGTACCTGATTCTCTCAAATTTCTCTCTAAGAATCCTACTGCGGATCCAGAGACCATTTCCCAGGGACCTAAAGGTATTAAGGCTACTACAGCCAAAAAACCCTACCCCTTCAGACAGGGATTCCAGAGCTTTAGACAGATGAGGTAAGAAGGTATATACCTCTGCAACTCTTGCCATCAGGGCATTGAATTGCCAGTTTCACATGTTGAAATACCAGCAATATTTTATGGAACTAATTAAACAAAAAATGGTATTATTGCCAGACTGTGCAGAAAATAAAGATTTACAAGAGCTAATGCATTCTGCAAACTAAGTAAGCATACTTTACGTGGCTTTGATGCCCTAGAAGCATCTTGCAGGGCTGCAGTCACTGGGTCTGTACTGAGAAGGCATGCTTGGCTCAGGGAACAATCCTCGCCAGATCATGTCAAATCCAAATTACTAGATGCTCCTTTAAATAAGGACCATTTGTTTGGCACCAAAGCAGAAGTTATTCTTAAAAAGATGGAAAAAAAAAAATCTATGCAAACTGTCAAATAATTCTTACAAGTGCAACCTCCTAGATTCAGTAGGCATTGGCCTTTATAAAACTGGTCCTTTCCAGCCCCTGCCAGGCCTTCCCAGACCAAACCCAGAGGAAACAGGCCACCCAGACTACAGTCTCAGGGTATGCGGAGATCTAAACAATGGAATGCCCCTGTCTCAAAACGGGGAGTGTTAAGCCGCCCCTTATGGAAAACGTTAACAATGACTTTTCAGTTATCCTTCTCAGCCCTGCCCAATTACTTGTGCCCCTAGGAGAAAAACTTGCCCTTCATGCAAAAAACTGGATGTCCATTACTCAGGACTGATAGGTCCTAAACATTGTATCCCAGGGGTACAAATTCTAATTTTATTCACTGTCTACTCCAAGCGGGTTTCTAGATCTTTCCTCCAAATCAGTGAGCAGAGACTCAAAAGCAAGTACTGTCTTTGCTCAATATCAGAGCTATTCAACCTGTTCATTAAAACAAAGGGGTCAGAGTTTCTACTCCAGACTTTTCCTGGTGCCCAGAAAAGAGGGCTCTTATCGCCCAATCCTATATCTTTCTACTCTCAGCACCTTTCTGGTGGTCAACATATTCAAGATGCTTACCCTGCAACAGCTTCTCTCCATGCTAGCCAAGGATGCCTGGTTAGTCACTCTAGACTTAAAAGAAGCTTATCTGCACATCCCCATAAGATAGTCATGCAGGAAATATCTACTTTTCAGGGCAGGCTCTATGCACCATCAGTTCTCTGCACTTCCCTTAGGCTTATCTGCTGCGCCCAGAGTATTCACAAACTGCCTGTCTCCAGCCATTGCGTACTGCAGGCAGAGAAATATCCAGATCTTCCCATACTGGGATGACTGCGTAATTCAGGCGTGAGTCAGGAATTGCTACAGCACCTGGCATTTGTAAAAAGCCTTCTCACTTCATTGGGGTACACCATCAATAAAAAAATATCACAACTGGTGCCCAGTTAAAAAGATTGTATTCCTGGGAGCAAGCTTGGACACAACTTCCAGATGTTTTTTCTCACTTCAGAAAAATAGATCCATCTGACAAATTACTTCAAACAAATGGCCACCAGAACCCAGCTATTTGCAAGGAAAATACTCTAAGCCCTAGGGTTCATGATCTCATGTATTCTGCTAATTCTATATACAAGACTGCATATGAGGAAACTTCAATGGTACTTAAAAAGTCTTTGGTGCCAACATTCTCAGGACCTGGAAACAAGTCATTCCTATCATACCTTGTCTAAGGGCAGAGTTTCTTTGGTGGGCAGAAGCATGCAACCATAACAAGGGACTGCTTTTCACTCAACCCCTCGCCGCCCAAACCCTGACAACAGACTCATCAGACTATGCATGGGGGCCCCACATGGGAGGAAAATGCATTCAGGGCCACTGGATCCCAAGCCAGATTCTCCTGCACATCAATCAAAAAGAGATGTTAGCTGTACAGAATGGTCTGACAGCCTTCAAATGTCTAATCCTTCCAAGACAGCTGCTTATAAAAACAGACAACACCACAGTTATGTGGTACATAAACAAGCAGGGGACGACGACGACCCATTCTTACCCACTCTGCAGGTTAGCCACGGCCTGGTTGAACACAGCCTTGAGCAACCAAGTGCATTTACAAGCTCAGTTCCTGCCAGGCAGATAAAATTCACTGGCAGACTACTTAAGCAGAAATCTCCTAGACCCACATGAGTGGAAATTGGAGCCCAGCACCTTCAGCCATCTGATCCAGAGGTGGGGGACATTGGAGGTGGACCTCTTTGCCTCCCCCGAGAACCACCAGTTGAACAAATTCTTCACCAGGAACCCTCACAGCAGGGCCTGGAAGGTGGATGCCCTACCCTTTCAATAGAAAAAAACTCTCAATTTATGCCTTACCCCCTCTACCCCTTCTCTCCAGAGTACTACTCAAGATAAAACAGGACAGGCCAAGGGTAATTTTTTATTGCTCCATATTGGCCAAGCCAGCACTGGTACCCACGCTTACGCAGCCTAACCGTGCCACCCTGGCACCTTCACCAGACTCCTACCCTGCTGTCTCAGCAGGAGGGACAGATTTTGCTTCCTCAGTTGCAAACCATAAACCTTTCAGCCTGGCTTATCCCTTGAATACCTCACTAGCAACCCTCACCAAACAGGTGCTGGATGTCATTCTGGAAGCCAGTAGGCCTAGTACTAGGAAATCTTATGCTGAAGTGGAAGAGATATTGCTCTTGGAATTGGTCTCAAGGGAAGGACAGAGCAGTGCCCTCCTTACCTCTAATCCTGGATTGCCTAGCAGAGCTACTCCACAGAGGCCTATCCTTCTCCTCCATTAAGATTCATGCCTTTGCCATCTCAGCTTATTATAGTACTGAGCCCACCTCTATTTTCTCACCCTCTCATCAAGCAGTTCCTGAGAGGGGCTAACGACTTAAGGCCCCCTAGGAGAGCACCCACCCCTGCCTGGGACCTTAACTTTGCACTGGAAAAGCTCATGCTTCCTCCTTTTGAACCTGCTGCCTCAGCAGACTTAAAAATTCCTCTCTTGGAAAACAGCCTTGCTTTTAGCCATAATTTCAGCAAGAAGAGTGTCCGAGTTATATGCACTAATGGCTGTGGAACCCTTCATTATTTTCCATGCTGACAGGGTTTCCCTCCGGGCTAACCCTTCCTTTATGCCTAAGGTGGTGTCCAGTGTGGCTCTAAAGCAATCCATCCATTTGCCAACCTTCTTCTCTAACCCTCAGAATAAAGGGGAAAGGATCCTGCACTCCTTGGATGTGCACAGACAGCTCAGGTTCTACCTTGATAAGACTAAGCCTTTCAGAAAATATGACCAGCTGCTAGTCAGCTTTGCTACAGGGGCAGAGGGTAAGGCCATTTCAAAACAAACCATTTCCAAATGGATAGCGCGCAGCATCCATTTCTGGTTCAAGTACCTTGGTAAACCTACCCCATAGGGGATCAGACCACATTCCACTAGGGCTACTTCCACCTCTACAGCATTTCTCAGGGGGGTTCCTACCAGGGACATTCTGGAAGTTGCAACCAGGAGTTCTGTTCACGCCTTTACCAAGCATTACCACTTACCTATATTTTCTAAATCCAGGGCTGGATTTGCTACAGTAGTCTTGCAAGGCCTACTGGCCAGCCCTAACACTTGACTGCCTCCATCCTTCCTCAGCGTTGGGAATCAACACAAGTGTGATGACTGCAACAGTGAAACATGAAGAGCATAGTACGGTTGTGTACACTTACCATAAATGTAGATGTTCGAGTGTATTCACTTTTGGAGTCCTGGTTTCCCTCCCTCCACCCCCCTGGTTTTCTCTATCTTTCTCCCTGTCCTGTCTATGGCCATTCCTATTGGCATTGATATTTACTTTTACTGGTGGTGTTCCCACCATATACTAGCTTCCTATTTGAGGGGCTCCTGACATTTGGGGCAAGAAAAACTGATGTAATGGCGTCTGATGCCTGTTTTATACCCCTGACGATCTGACGTCATAGAAGAAGCAACAGCATCTGACGAAGAAATACTTAGACTCTGGTATTCTGGCCGACTGAGGGCTAACTGCAGGCAGATAACCCAAGTGTTATGACTGCAACAGTGAATACACCCGAACATCTACATTTATGGTAAGTGTACACAACTGTACTTTTCTCACACCCATTGATCAATTAGTTCCCAAGAGGGGCTAGCAACTTGAGGCCACCCAGAAGAGTACCAACCGCAGCTTGGGACCTTAACTTTGTGTTAGAAAAGCTCACCCTGCCCCTCTTCAAACCAGCTTCTTCTGCAGAGCTAAAATTTCTCTCCTGGAAAACGGCTTTCCTTCTGGCCATCCCTTCAGCCAGAAGAGTTTCTGAGCTGCAAGCAGTCATGGCTGTGGAACCCTTCATTTTCCATGCTGACAGGGTATCCCTCAAGGCTTAACCCATCGTTCCCAAGGTGGTGTCCAGTGTGACTCTCAACCAATCCATTAATTTGCCCACCTTTTTTCCTAATCCCCAGAACAAGGGGGAAAGGATCCTGCACTTTCTAGATGTGCCCAGACAGCTCAGATTCTATCTAGACAGGACTAAATCCTTCAGAAAGTCTGATCAATTGCCGGTTAGCTTTGCTATAGGGGCAGAAGGCAAAGCCATCTCCAAACAAACCAGTTCCAAATGGATAGCGCACTATCTATTTCTGCTGCAAACAGCACGAAAAGCCTCCCCCCAAGGGGTCAGGACCCACTCCACCAGAGCAGCCTCCACCTCTACAGCTTTCCTAAGAGGAGTCCCCACCAGGGACATCCTGGAGGCTGCCACCTGGACATCTGTTCACACTTTTAACAAACATTACCAACTGCCTCTCTTCTCCAAATCCAGGGCAGGGTTTGCCTATGCAGTCTTGCAGGGCATCCTAGCCAGCCCCTAGTTTCCTTGACTCTCTCCACCCATTTCCTCAGCTTTGGGAATCAACCCAAATGTGATGAGTGCAACAGTGAAACACGAAGAACATAGTACAGTTGTGTACACTTACCATAAATGTAGATATTAGAGTATATTCACTGTTGCAGTCCTCGTTTCCCTCCCTCCATCCCCCTTTTTTATTCTCTTTCCTTGCAAGGGACATATTGGTATTTACATTCTACTGGTGGGGTTCTTCCACCAGAACCTGGCTCCTACTTGGGGGCTCCTTACAGGTTAGAGCAAGAAAAACTGATATAATGGCATCGGCTGTCTTACTTTATACTACTGACTATCTGACGTCAGTCCTGAATCGACAGCAACCGACGCAGAAATACTAAGCCTCTGGTATTCGGGCCTGCCGAGGGCTACCCTGGCAAGGATAACCCAAATGTGATGACTGCAACAGTGAATACACTCGAACATCTATATTTATGGTAAGTGTACACAACTCTACTTTCTCTCTCTCCCTGTTTTTTTATTACATACAGTATTTCTCCCCTAGAGGAAGCCTACATAGCTGCAGTAAGACTGTGCATGTGTATGATGGGTTATGTTGATCAACTGTCCAGATACATGGAACTGTGCTCTGTGACATCTGTCAAATTCATCGTCTGTTAATTACTCATCATACCGTTAGTTTTATTCTAGTATTCCTTGGCTTCAGATACTCATTTGGGTACTCTCTTTACCATCTGCTGCACTGTGATTAGCATTTCCTTTTACTGTACTTGAGAACTGCATTTAGTAAGAAACAAAGAAAAAAGAAAAGTAATTATTTTTATGGTGTGACAGTTACTGACCCTTACATCCTGTAATAAAATCAATATTAAGAGTTTCAAAATTGTATCAGCTGTCATGTGAAGAGTTTTAATTCAAAAACAAATGGCAAACCCACCCCTAGTCTTCTAAGAGTGTAAATGCATATAGTGGAATATTTACCAATGTCATTTCACCAGGATGCCCGAGATGGCTGCAGTTGTCACCTGTCTGCAAGGTAAGACCGACAGTGTTTTGCACATTTTGTAGCAAATATTCCAGACACTAGGAATAACTGATAAATAATTTCTCTGTGACAGTCGAGGTAAATGGAGGTCTTTGCAATTTGAAGCTCTCCTAGCATATCAGATTATGGGATGGGGGATGTCGTGAGCTGATTTATGTCAATAGATTTGGTCCTTAGTTGTCGTTACAGCACTGTTTTGTAGGGAAATGGGCAGAGCACTACTGTTCACTGATGGAACGATGTGTGTATGCATGCGTGTGCCTGAATTGCATATATGGTGTAAAGGGAAACTGTGTAGCAAATCTGGACTGATATCTGTTTGCTGCTCTGCTTTGTGGAGAGTGCTGTCAGTGCCATAAGCTTGGTGCAACAGCTGGAGAGTTCCAAAGCCAGTGACTGTCAATAACTCTGGTACCTCTTTACCACTGCAGCAAGGTTTTTGTGGACAGTTGGGCAAAGCCCAATATTCACCAGTACATGGTATGTGTGTGTGTTTGTGTACGCTACAATCTAATGGACAACAATTCTGCGGCTGTGGACTGAGATGTCAAACTGCTGGGCAGGTGATGGGAAGCAGCTGTCAGAAAATTGGGTCTGCAGACATGAGTAGTGACACATTGGATAATGTGGGCAAAGCTTTAAAAAAAGCAATGATGCATTGACTAAATAGAACTTGTCATTGCATCATCATTATTAGCCAGTACACTGCGTGCCTGTGTGTGTCTGCATGGTGTAATGGTGAACTGTGGAGCAAAGCCAGGCTGACCTGCTGGGAGGGTGGGGGATACTAGTGTCAGTGCTATGGACTGACTGTAACAGCTAGGGTGGGTGTTCTGAGTTGACCTCCATCAAAAGCTTAGGTTGACCACAGTCACTACAGCATTGATGTTCTTCATATTTCACTGTTGCAGTCATTACATTTGGGTTATCTGCTTGCAGGTAGCCCTCAGTCAGCCTGATTATTAAAGTCTTAGGTCCTGTGTCGGTTGCTGTCTCATCTTCTATGATGTCAGGTAGTCAAGGGTATAAAGCATGCAGCCGATGCCATTACATCAGTCTTTCTTACTGTGGGGTGCCCGAAGCAGAAGAATCAGCAGACTCCTGAAATTTTCATTTTCGAGTTTCAGAACCGAAGTCTTCAACAAAGCTAAGTACCCCTTTGGGGATCCTTTTTCTTACTCTAAATTGATGTCAGTAAAAGTTAACAATTGTATTACTTGTGGAAAGCAAATACCTCATAAAGATTTTCATTCGTACTGCATTCCTTGCTTAGGCCCATTACTACATTCCTTGCTTAGGCCCAGACCACGACGCCACTCGCTGTCAGATTTGTGCCTTATTCAGTCCTCAAACTATTTGTCGTCTGTTCATTTTCGCATCAGACTATTTCGGTACTTGGTTCAGTTATTCAGAAATGGCTTCGGTAAGCCATCAGACTACCGACATTTTGAAAAACATAAAGATAAGGACAGAGACAGAGCGCATAGGTGTAAAGCTGCCGACGATGCTTCTGTTAAGCTAGTCACCAATTCGCCGGTACTCAGTGAGGCGCTTTCGCAGCCCCTGATACCCACTACTTCAGATTCGCAGGCCTCTACTGAGACCCAGTCGGAGTCCGGTATGCCGCGAGATGCTTCTTTGACTATGGAATGTGCGGATGTCTCTCTACCTTGGATGGGTCCGGAACCGCTGTGCAGGCACCGGCTTCTGAGGTTTTATTCATGCCCACTGACTTGCATATCAAACCAACGCCATCTTCTTCTTCAAGGCCTAAAACTCGATCCACACTTAGAAAACTGACGCCCAGACCGCATGGTCAGGGCACCGTGCCTAAAAAAAAAATAACAATGGCTGAAGACCTTATTATTCTAAGCAGGGGAAGCCAGCCTTCTCCCTCAGAGACCTAGAACTGATTTTCCTTCGGATTCTTCTGATCAGGATTTTGAAATTTCTGTTTCTTCTAATGACCAGGATTTGCCCTTATCTACCTGTGAGGATTCTGATGCAGAGGACTCCATTCCCTCTGCTTCCCCTCCAGAAGATTTCTCTTTTGGTGAAACTTTGCATACTGTTAGGGAGCATTTCTGCTGGGAAAGCCAGGATTACTCTGACTCCAAAAAGAGACTTAGGGAATTCTTACTCCTACCTCAGCACAGGCCTTTAGCTGTACCTCCTGTACTGGACATTGTAGATAATGCCTTCTTGGAATCTAACCTGGCCCTAGACACTACCTCCGGCTCCCAGGAAACCTGACTGGTATTAGAGTTCATGACTCTCCTCTTTAGGAATCCTAGTATGGATCCAGAGACCATTTCACAGGGAACCAAAGGCATTAAAGCTACTATTGCCAAAAACCCTACCCCCTCTGATAGAGATTCCAGAGCCCTGGACAGATTGGGTAAGAAGGTATACACTTCTGCTACTTTGGCCATTAGGGCCTTAAACTGCCAGTTTCATATGTTAAAGTATCAGCAGCATATTATTGGATTGCTTAAACAGAAAATAATGATTCCTGGCTGTGCTGAGAATAAAAAATTACAAGATTTAATGCATTCTGCTGAACAAGTTGGTAAACATACTTTGTAATGTGGTTTTGTCTCCTTAGAGACATCTTGCAGGGCTGCTGTCACTGGGTCTTTACTTAGAAGGCATGCTTGGCTTAAGGAGCAAACTTTGTCAGATCATGTTGAAGCTAAATTACTGGATGCTCCCTTAAGTCAAGACAGCCTGTTTGACAACAAAGCAGAAGTACTTGGCCTTCTAAGAATTGGTCGTTTCCTGTCTCTTTCAGCCCTTCTCAGTCCAAACCCAGGACCAGCAGACCACCCAGGCTTCAGTCTCAAGGTACTCACAGGTCTAAGCAGTGGGGGGGGCTCCCACTTCCAAAGCTGGAAGTAGTAAGACTTCCCCCTATGGTAAACTGCCACAATGACTTAACCTTAAACCTTCCAAGCCCTGCTCAACTGACTGCTCCTTTAGGGGGAAAGATCGCCCTGCATGCAAAAAACTGGGAACTCATTACCCAAGACAAATGGGTTTTAGTTGCCCAAGGATACATATTCCATTTCCACACCTTACAAACCCCAAATCAGTGGGCAGAGGCTCAGCAGCAGGTTTTCTCTCTTCTAAGTATCAGGGCTATTCAACCTGTCCAAGAAGAGGAATGGGAACACATTTGTTTACTCAAGACTTTTCCTGGTACCAGAAAAGACAGCTCCTGGCATCCTATCCTGGACCTGTCTATCCTAAACACCTTTTTGGTAATCCAAAAATTCAAGATGCTAGGTCTTCATCAGCTGCTTCCCATGCTAGGCTAAAATGCCTGGTTGGCAACACTGGGTTTTTAAAGGAAGCTTACCTGTACATCCCAATGAGGGAATCTTGCAGAAAATACCTAAGCTTCAGAGAAGGCTATGTGCACTGTCAGTTCTCTGCACTGCCCTTTGGCTTATCTACTGTGCCCAGGGTATTCCCAAAGTGCCTAGCTCCAGTCATTGCATTCTGCAGTCAGAGATATTCAGATATACCCATACCTGGACGATTGTGTAATTCGGGCAGAAAGCCAGGACATACTATTAAATCATCTGGCATTTGTAAAGAAACTGCTAACCTCACTGGGGTACACCATAAACGAAAATAAATCACACCTAGTACCCTGCCAACAAATTGTATTCCTGGGAGCAAGCTTGAATACAACTTCCCAGATGGCCTACCTCACGTCAGAGAAACAAGTTTGACACCCTACTTCAAGCTACTGGCCACAAAGACCCAGCTATCTGCAAGGAAAATACTGCAAGCCCTGGAGTTCATGGCCTCCTGCATTCTACTAATTCCATATGCAAGACTGCATATGAAGAAACTACAATGGTATATAAAAAGCCTATGGTGTCAAAATTCTCAGGACCTGGAATCAAAGATTCCTATCATTCCTTGTATAATGACAGAGTTCCTTTGGTAGGCAGAGGCCTGCCACCACAACAAGGGAATGTCATTAACTCTACCCCTTGCCACCCAAACCCTAACAACAGATGCATCAGACTATGCTTGGGGGGCTCACTTGGCAGGGCAGTGCATTCAGGGCAAATGGAACCAGAGTCAAATGCACCTGCATATCAATAAAAAAAAAATGTTAGCTGTACAGAATTCTCTGACAGCCTTCAAGGACCACATACTTCCAGGACAATTATTGGTAAAGATGGACGACACCACTGTTATGTGGTACATAAACAAGCAGGGGGGGACCCATTCATACCCTCTCTGCAGACTAGCCATGGCTCTGGAACACAGCCTTGAGCTGCCAAGTGCACCTACAAGCTCAATTCCTGCCAGGCAAGCTCAATACACTGGCAGACCTAAGCAGAAATCTCATGGACCCACGAGTGGAAATTGGAACCAAAGATGTTCAACATTTTGAGAAACAAATGGGGAGCCCAGAGATAGACCTGTTTGCCTCCCCTCAGAACTACCAATTGGACAAATATTACACAAGGACTCCTCACAGACAAGCTTGGAAAGTGGATGCCCTGTCCTTTACCTGGGAAAGCCTGTCAGTTTATGCCTTTCCCCTCTACCTCTCCTCTTGAAAGTTCTACTAAAGATCAAACGGGACAAACCAAGGACAATACTCATTGCACCAGACTGGCCACACCAACACTGGTGTACCCCCTCTTGCGCAGTATTTCACTACTGGAACCATGGCACCTGCCTCAGACCCCCTTCCCTACTGTCCCAGCAGGAGGGCCAGATTTTGCACCTCCAGCTTCAAACCCTGAACCTGGCAGCCTGGTTAATTACCAGAGTTCTCCTATACCATCCCTCAGTAAGCAAGTGTTGGATGTCATTCTGGAGGCAAGTAGGCCTAGTACTAGAAAATCCTATGCTGAAAAGTGGAAAAGATTCTGTTCCTGGAGCCAGACTCAGGGGATGGGCACAGCAGTGCCCAGTTTAACCCATAGTCTTCAATACTTAACAGAGATGCTTCACAAGGGCCTTTCCTTCTCTTCTATTAAAATTCATGCCTCATCCATGTCAGCACATTATAATACTGAGCCACCCCTCTTTTCTCATCCCTGCTGAAACATTTAAGACCACCCAGGAGAGCCCCTACTCCAGCCTGGGACCTTAACTTTGTATTGGAAAAACTCACTCTGCCTCTTTTTGAGCCAGCTGCAAGTGCAGAGTTAAAATTCCTTTTTTGGAAAACAGCTTTCCTTTTAGCAATCACTTCAGCAAGAAGGGTATCTGAATTACAGGCCCTTATGGCGTTGGAGCCTTTAATCATTTTTCATGCGGACAGGGTGTCCCTCAGGACCAGTCCCTCCTTCATGCCCAAGATGGTATCCAGTGTGGCTCTTAATCCAGCCATTCATTTGCCAACTTTCTTTTCTAATCCACAGAATAAAGGGGAATGGATACTGCACTCCTTAGATGTGCACAGACAACTTAGATTTTACTTGGACAGGACTATACCTCAGAGGAAATCTGAACAACGGCTGGTGGTACTTGCTACAGGGGCAGAGGGGAAGGCTATTTCAAAACAAACCATTTCTAAATGGATAGGCCATTGCATTCATTTCTGCTATAAGCACCATGGAAAAACCTATCCCACAGGGGATTAGACTCCATTCAACCAGGGCTGCATCTATCTTGACAGCCTTTCTTAGGGGTGTCCCTACCAGAGACATCCTAGAAGCTGCTACCTGGAGTTCTGTACATACCTTCACAAAGCATTGCCATTTGCCAATTTTCTCTAACTCCAGAGCTGGCTTTGCCACTGCAGTCTTGTCGGGCCTTCTAGCTGGTCCTAATGCTATCTAAATTCCTCCTCCCATCCTTAGCTTTGGGAATCTACCCAAATGTGATGACTGCAGCAGTGAAACACGCAGAACATAGTACAGTTGTGTACACTTAACATAAATGTAGATGTTCGAGTGTATTCACTGTTGCAGTCCTGGTTACCCTCCCTCCAGCCCCCCCCCCGACTTCTATTGACTTTACTTCTCTTCTTGTTTACTATACTAAAGCTTTCTGGTGTATTTGCTTTTTGTTGGAGGTGCAACTTTGTATATAATTGTTTCCCTATTATGGGGGCACCTGACATCTGGTGCAAGAAAAACTGATGTAATGGCATCTGCTGCATGCGTTTACCCCCGACTACCTGACGTCATGGAAGATGAGACAGCAACCAACGCAGGACCCAAGACTTTGATAATCAGGCCGACTGAGGGCTACCTGCAAGCAGATAACCCAAATGTAATGACTGCAACAGTGAATACACTTGAACATCTACATTTATGGTAAGTGTACACAACTGTACTTTTTGCAGACAGATGTGGGAAAAGCCCCATTGTTCTCAAGTACACAGAGAAGCATTCCATTGTTATGTAAGGGTTTGTGTGAAGTAACATAGTTCAGGTAATGTTACAGGGTTGCTATGAAAAAATAACAATGTGAGCAACCAGAATGTATTTCAAATTTTATATTTTACTGTGAGTGTAAAAATTTCAATAATGCTTAGGTTTGCCTGCAGTTTAGATTGATGCATGCATTTTGTAGAATTATATTCCACTAGGGTGCTGTTCAGAAACCAGGATTAAAAAAGAGTGAGAGGTTAAAAATAGAAGAGGGCACACCTGGCTGTGATTTGTTTGACATATATTGTCATGCATACTTATACAAATTAACTGAACCTTGCAAAGCTGGAAATGTGAGACTGTGGCTCATTAAAGGAGAGGAGATGGGAGGAGCATCTTTGCTAGGAGATGAAACTCAGAAATGTTCTCTTTGTAAAAAGTCTGTTTTATTTCATTAATTTATTGACAGTCTTGTAAGCTGCTTTCAGAAAATGTGTAATTCATCAGCAGGAAAAACATTTGTAAGACTTGGTAAAGCCTAGTCAGTGACACTTGTTCTGAGGACTTTCAAAGTTAGCATTATTTTCAGGGATTCCTTTCAGATTGAATGGAACTGTACTTTTGACCACATACAGTGGGATACATTTCTAAGGAAAACCATTCTCATGAGGACGTGTGCCCCTCCATAAGGGCTAAAAAAATATAAAATTACTAATGAGTACTTATTTTGCTACAGGCATGTTTGGATAATGTGGCATTTCATTAAAAGATGAAAAATGTTTTTCCCATTTTTTTGCATGTAGTAGCCTGTTAAGCGACCTTTCCAAAAGGATGACCATACCACCTCCGACAAAGATTTGTCATTTGACTATATAGACTCTTGACTGAAATTCTTAAGTAATCCTTCAGTTTAGGGCAGCTAGTCAGAGGAATAGATGTAATGTCTTTTGATTAGTCTGGGCTGTAATCTATCGAAGTACTGAGAGTTTGTATGTGATGGACAAGGGTTTGTGGTCTTCTGATATGTATCACTGTCAGTTTATCCCTCTGTTCCACCTTGATCAGTTCATGTTGACCCTTCCTTCCTCCCTAAAAGCTTATCAACTACTTTGATCTGCAGACCTTTTATCTCTGACTGCAGTCTCATCAGTTCAAGTTCCATTTTGAGATAATTTGGGAACATATTTGGTGGCCATTTTGCAGAGTGCTTCCTACCTCCAACATGTTTCTTTGCTACTCAGGATCATAGGAAGTTACTAGGCTATTGGCCCTGAGGCCCTTATAAGCCTAGCCAAGAGTTTAGCCCATGTATAGACAAATCAGCAAAACATGCCCTTGTCCAGCAGGGACATGGGTAACATCCCAGAGATGTACTTTCTATTTGCCATCCTGTTATCCAGGTTGCGCTTAAAAAGGGATAAAGAGGTGCTCTGCTTGATGTGGAGGATGAGTCTGTTTGACAGATGAGGGAGCATCTGGGACACACATCTGTCCTGCCACAAGTCCTATTGATGTCACACACCAGGTTGAGGCTGCATGAGATTAAGTATCCTGTTTTTTTGCTTATTTTTTCAAGTTATCTATAGCACTTTGTGTACTGTATATTTTTCTATCTAGTTTCACTGTGTGTGAGGTATTAACTGGAAATTGTCCACTTTTATTAAGCATCTGTTGGGTTGTTTGTTTCTGATAACTTGTTGCAGTTAAACACTTTCTCTAGAGGCTCCTTTAGCTGTTTAAAACTTTCATTTAATGGCTCACTGCTGCTTTTCTGCTATGAGAAACATTTCTGCAGTTTGTTTAAGTAGTGTGGATATTTGTAGCATTATCCATATTCAGGCTTTTATTTGGGCCTAGTGTTTGTGGAGGCTGTGTATCTGAGCACATATTCAGGGACATCTTGGTTTAGCCAAAACCATCAGGCATTTCAGTGAGAGAATTGTTTAAGGTCATTGGCTGACTGAGGTCACCTGGACTACAGCTTAGACTAAGCAACTCGTTGGTTCTTTTGAGCTTTTTGTTTCTTAAATTGGTTTAAGTATTCTTTACTACCTTTACATTAGTGACTGCATTTTCTCGCCAAAGAGCGAGTTTGTAACTGTTGTACTACTTAATTAAGCTTGTTATTGCATTTTTGCTTACCTGCACTTTAAAGTCATTGTTTGTTGTTTAACTGTTGAGGTTGCCCACTCAAGTGCGCTAGCCTATGCAAAGCATTTACTGTGTTTTCCTGTTATCTGTTACTGTCTTGAAGAAAAAAAATATATATATATATATATATATATATATATATATATATATATATATATATATATATATATCCTTGTTTCCCGCCTTTTCTGAGCTAGAATAGTCCTGAATTCAGGTTTTGCTGTATTCTGGACTTTAGTACAAGTTCCTGTGTTGCCCATATCCTTACTTGGATAGGAGGAAGCTTCTCTGTTCACTAGTGAGACTGGGGAGCTTTGAGCAGCCTATCTGTCCCTGGAGGAGTGGTCTCAGCCCAGAAACTAGTTGTTTATTGACCGTTTTGGGCTAATTCCTAGCTCTTTCAAGTCCCCTGCTTTAAAACCCACTTTTGTGTGCGCAGCATCAGGCAGCACTGCTTAAACGGGTTTAAACTATTTCCGGCTCCACAAAGTCTGCTCTTCACTTTTTCCCTTAGAACTGCTGTAAATCTCAAAATAAGCACTCTATTTTCATTCTAAAGCCTGGCACTTGCTCATATAAGTAATCTACAGGTAAACACTAATAAACTTAAGCACTACACCCTCTTATACTTGCTCCCTATTGGTCCTTTCTGATCAGTCAATAAGTAGTTACTTTTCAGGCATGTCCAAAAGCCAGTTTCGGGTTTACTCCCCAGTCCAGCTGGTGAATCTGGGAATCGTGAGGCAATGTTACAACTGCCTTATGTACACAGACCACCCTCTCCTCTTTCCAACAAGTTCAAACATATATGTGAGAGATGTAACTATATAGCCAAACTGGAGGCTGAGCTCTCTCAACCCAGTACTGGCACAGCCGGTCAGGAGGAAAAGTTAACCACACACACCACAAATCCAGTCTCACACAGACCCATCGCATCAGCAAACCAAACAATAAAGCATACTTGGAGGCTCTAAACAAAAATCTGCCTAAGCGACAGAGACCTCCAAAGCAGACATCCAGGCAACCCCCACCATGCAACAATACCCACATAACACATAGCTCACAAAGTCAGTGTGCCACACAGTTACGGCCCTTAAGGCTAAACAACACACCAAATACACTTCTAATAGGTGACTCTATAGTCAGACACACTGACGTCCCACTCACCAGACTGAATAAGGAGAAGGTCACTGTAAGCTGCCTGTCGGGTACCAGGATCCGCCACATAACGCATGCACTCAGGTCACTCCAAATCAAGTACAAATATGACTCCATCATTGTCCATGCTGGTGTGAATGACCTGAGACGTACCTCCCTGGACTACATGAAAAGAGACATAGAGGAGCTCTCTAATGTAGCCCAAGCCGGTATGACCCTAACCTTGAGTAGCATCTTGCCCTCACCAAGAATGATGCCACAGTATAAAGACAAAATGATCAATTTTAACAATTGGCTAAAGTATTGGTGTTATTCAAAGGGGATCCAGTGTCTGTCAGCCCGGGATGACATGCTCGACAAGCCACGTTGCTTCGCTAGGGATGGCGTGCACCTGTCACCCCTGGGTTTTCGAATACTGGCAAAAGCTCTTGCCTCCTCATAGTGCCTTTTTTAGGCAAGGCTCAAAAGACAAACCCACCTCCAAAGGCAACACAAAGAAAAAAAAACTAAGGGTAATGCTGCTCAACGCCAGAAGTCTAAACCTCAATATGCACGCACTCGAGACTCTCCTCAGTATGGAGAATATCGATATCTGTGCGGTAACAGAAACCTGGTTCAAGGTTCCCGAAAGCACCCCAGCACTACCAGGTTATACTTCATACCATGCTTTTCGGCCACAAAACTATGACCAAACCACAAAAGGAGGGGGGGGGGTATCCATATTCATCAAAGATACCCACACCTCCAGGTTAGTGGCACTGCACGAAGCATCGGAGACCACCCATGTGCAATTAACAGTGGGCAAAACTGCCTTTCAGTTTGTAGCCTGCTACAGACCACCCTCCCAAACACAGGAACCCCACTCGGCTTTCCTGAGAACACTGGAAAATATGAAGGTCTCTCCAAACACCATTATATTGGGTGACTTCAACTACCCAAACATTGATTGGGAAAACTACTCAAGCCCAAACACCCTCGCCCAACAGTTCCTAGAATTTATAAACTCAAATGCTATGGAACAACTGGTTACCACTCCCACAAGAGGGGAAAAACCTATTGGACCTGGTCATCACCAACATGGATGGGGTCTCTATGTTCCACACCAGAGGTATACCCCTCATTGGTAAGATCAGACCCTAAATTAATCTCACTGGACATCCATATTCCGTCCCCACCTCCAGCCAAGGAAACCATGGTGAAGAACTTCTCAAAAGCAAACTTCACTCTTCTCAAAACCGAGGTGGAATCCTTCAAAGGCCCTGGGCCAGTGGAAACTACGGCCCAAAATGCAGAATCCTTTAACAAAAGCATTCTATGAACACCTACAGGAATGCATGGAGCATGCTATCCCAAATAAAACCAGGCAGTAGAAGCACAGTCTTAGGGGTAAGAGGTTTAGGTACATCTGTGCTACAGATATAGATACTGAGGATTCTGTGTCTGTCTCCAATAACTAACATTTACTACTTGGGAATCTATCCAAATTTTAATTACTGTTACAGTTCCTTCCCCAAAAAAGATAGGTCAGTTGTGTAAGTTCCTTCATGTAACAGCAGATGTTCTTCGTGTTTCACTGTTGCAGTCATCACACTTGGGTTATCTGCCTGCAGGTAGCCCAAAGTCAGCCCGAATACCAGAGTTTTCGGATTTCTGGATCTGATGCTGTTGCCTCTTCCATGAAGTCAGGTCGTCAGGGGTATAAAACATGCAGCCGACGCCACTACATCAGCTTTTCTTGCTGTGCGGGAGCCCAAAGTAGAAGCAGTTCACAAGTGCCGGTCAGCCGCTAACTGAAATTTTCATTTTTCGAGTTTCAAACCTGAAGTCTTCTAAAGCTAAGTACCCCATTAGGGATCCTTTTTTCTTTCTCGAACTGATGTCAGAAAAAGTTAACCAGCGTCTTGCCTGTGGAAAGCAAATACCTCACAGAGATTTTCATTCTTATTGTGTCACCTGTTTAGGCCCTGACCACGGCGTTCCTCGCTGTCGGTTTTGTGCCTTGTTCAACGTGGGAACTATTCGTCGGGCTATCTGTCGCTAAATTCTTTCTCTCTCATTCTTCATTTTCCGAAATGGCTTTAAGCCATCCAACTACCGATCTTCCAAAAAAATGTAAGGATAAAGACAGACCGCATAGGTCCAAAACTGCCGACGACACTTTCGTTAAGCTAGTCGCCACTCCGATGGTACTCAGTGAGGCGCTTTCACAGCCCCTGATACCCACTTCTACAGATTCTCAGGCCTCTACTGAGACCCATTCAGAGTCCGGTATGCCACGAGGTGTTTCTTCGACTGTGGAATCTGCGGATGTCTCTACCCTGGATGGGTCTGGAGCCACTGTGCAGGCACTTGCTTCTGAGGGTGTATTCAGGCCTTCCGATGTTCGTATTAAACAAACTACTTCGTTTTTGACTAAAACTACCAAATTTCTCAGGCCCAGAGTTCTCACTATACCTAGGAAACTGACAACAAAAGCGCATTCTCGAGCTCCCATGCCTCAGAAACAAATGCTTAGAATGACTGAAGATCTTATTACTTTAGGAGAAGTCAGCCTTCCCCTTCTAAAAAACACAGAATTGATTTTCCTTCTGATTCTACAGACCATGAGTCCGATGACTCTGACCCCTCTGATTACCAGGACATAGTTATCCACCTATGAGGATTCAGATGCAGAGGATTCCATTCCCTCTGCCTCCCCTCCAGAGGACTTTTCTTTCGGTGAAACCTTGCCTACCCTAAGAGAGCATTTCCGCTGGGAATGCCAGGACTACCCTAAGTCAAAAAAGAGACTCTGGGAATTTTTAGACTTGCCTCAGCATAGGCCTCTATCTATGCCCCCCCCCCTGTCTTGGATATTGTAGATGATGTCTTCATGGAATCCAGTCTTACCCTTGATACTATCTCCAGCTCCTAGAAAGCCTGACAGGTACTACAGAGTAGCTGACTCTCACAAATTTCTCTTTAAATATCCTATTGCAGATCCAGAGACCATTTCCCAGGGACCTAAAGGTATTAAGGCTACTACAGCCAAAAAACCCTACCCATTCGGGCAGGGATTCTAGGGCTTTAGACAGATGGGGTAAGAAGGTATATACTTCTGCAACTCTTGCATCAAGGCTTTAAGTACCAGCAGTGTATTGTGGAACTAATTACACAAAAAATGTTGATTCCTGATTGTGCAGAAAATAAAGATTTACAAGAGTTAATGCATTCTGCTAACCAAAGTGGTAAACATACCTTGCAATGTGGTTTTGATGACTTAGAAGCATCTTGCAGAGCTGCTCTCACTGGGTCTGTTCTGAGAAGGCATGCTTGGCTGAAGGAACAAATCTTGCCAGACCATGTCAAAGCAAAATTACTAGATGCTCCATTAAATCAAAAATGTTTGTTTGGCACAAAAGCAGACATTCTTAAGACGTTCGAAAAAGCTAAATCTATGCAAACTGTTAAAGGTTTCTTACAGGTACTGCCACCTAGATTCAGTAAGCATTAGCCTTCGAAGTACTGGTCCTTTCCAGTCCCTCCCAGGCCTTCTCAGTCCAAACCTAGGGACAACAGACCACAAAGACTACAGTCTCAGGGTATGCACAGATCTAAACAATGGAGTGCTCCCACCTCAAAAACAGGGAGTGGTAAGCCACCCTCTTATGGAAAAAGTTCACAGTGACTTCTCCTGCATCCTTCCCAGCCATACCCAAGTACTTGCACCCCTAGGAGGAAAACTCGCCCTGCATGCAAAAAACTGGGAATACATTACCCAGGACCGTTGGGTCTTAAACATTGTATCCCAGGGATACAGATTCTGCTTCCATTCACTGCCAACCCCAAGCGATTGGCAGACCTTCCCTCAAACCAGTGGGCAGAGGCCCAAAAGCAAGTACTTTCTCTTCTCAGTATCAGGGCTATTCAACCTGTTCCAACAGAGCAAAGGGGACAGGGTTTCTACTCCAGACTTTTCTGGTGGCCAGAAAAAAAAAATCTTGGCGCCCTATCCTGGATCTGTCAATTCTCAACACCTTCCTAGTGGTACCAAAGTTCAACATGCTTACACTCCAACAGCTGCTGCCTCTGCTAGCCAAGGACTCATGGCTGGTCACCCTAGACTTAAAAGAAGCTCATCTGCACACCCCCATAAGGGAATCTTGCAGGAAATATCCATGTTTCAGGGCAGGCTCTATGCACTCAGTTCTCTACACTTCCCTTTGGCTTATCTACTGTGCCCAGGGTATTCACAAAGTGCCTGGCTCCAGCCATTCAATACTGCAGGCAGAGAAACAATCAAATTTACCCATACTTGGACGATTGCCTGATTCAGGCGGGCAGTCAGGAGTTGCTACTTCAGAACCTGACATTTGCAAAGAGACCTCCTAACTTCTCTGGGGTATACCATCAACGAAAAGAAATCACATCTGGTCCCCAGCCAAGAAATTTTGAACACAACTTCCCAGATGGCATTCCTCACTCCAGAAAAAGCAGGTTTATTTGACAAATTACTTTAAACTATTGGCCACCTAAACCCAGCTATCTGCAGGAAAAATACTGCAAGCCCTAGGGTTCATGGCCTCATACATTCTCCTGATTCCATATGCAAGACTGCTTATGAGGAAACTTCAATGGTACTTCTGGTGTCAACATTCTCAGGACCTGGAAACAGTGATTCTGATCATTCTTTGCCTAAGGACAGAGTTCCTTTGGTGGGCAGAGGCCTGCAACCACAAGGGACTCCCTTTCACTCAACCCTCCGCTGCCCAAACCCTGACAACAGACTCATCAGAGTATGCATGGGGGGCTCACATGGCAGGCAAATGCATTCAAGGCAAATGGAGCCCAGGACAAATGCACCTGCATATGAATCAAAAAGTAATGTTAGCTGTACAGAATGCACTGACAGCCTTCAAATACCTTATCCTTCCAGGACAACTCTTGATAAAGACAGCAACACCACCACAGTCATGTGGTACATAAACAAACAGGAGGGAACTCATTCCTACTCACTCTGCAGGTTAGCCATGGCTCTGTGGAACACAGCCTTGAGCAACCAAGTGCACCTGCAAGCTCAATTCCTGCCAGGCAAACAAAATTCTCTGGCAGACAACTTAAGCAGAAATCTAATGGAACCGAACGAGTGGAAACTGGAACCCAGTTCATTCAAGCTTCTAATCCACAAGTGGGGGACACCAGAGGTGGACCTCTTTGCTTTCCTCCAGAACCATCAATTGATCAAATTTTGCACCAGAACTCCCCACAGCCAAGCATGGAAAGTGGATGCCCTGTCCTTTACATGGGAAAACCTCTCAATCCATACCTTTCCCCCTCTGCCCCTCCTCTCGAAAGTGCTACTCAAGAACAAACAGGACAGGCCAAGGACAATCCTTATTGCACCTGACTGGCCACGCCAGCACTGGTACCCACTTTACGCAGTCTGACAACAGTGCCACCCTGGCACTTGCATCAGACCCCCTCTCTGCTGTCCCAGCAGAAGGGCCAGATTTTGCATCCTCAGCTGCAAACCCTGAACCTAGCAGCCTGGCTTATTCCCTGAATACATCACCAGCAGCCCTCAGCAAACAGGTGCTGGATGTCATCTTTGAGGGCAGGAGGCCTAGTACTAGGAAATCCTATTCAGAAAAGTTGAAAAGATAATGTTCTTGGAGCCAATCTCAGGGAGAGGACACAGCCATGCCCACATTACCTCAAATACTAGATTATCTAGCATAGCTGCTCCACAAAGGCAAATCCTTCTCATCCATTAAGATTCATGCCTCTGCCATCTCAGCTCATTACAATACTGAGTCACCACTCTTCTCTCACCCTCTGGTCAAACAGTTCTTGAGAGGAGCTAACAATTTAAGACCCCCGAGGAGCGCTCCCACTCCTGCCTGGGACCTTAACTTTGTACTAGAGAACCTAACGCTTCCTCCTTTTGAGCCTGCTGCTACAGCAGAGTTAAACTTCCTCTCTTGGAAAACAGCCTTACTTCTAGCCATCACTTCAGCAAGAAGAGTGTGAGTTACGGGCCCTTATGGCTGTGGAATCCTCCATTGTCTTCCATGCGGACAAGATTTCCCTCCGGACTAACCCATCATTTATGCCCAAGGTGGTATCCAGTGTGGCTTTAAACCAATCCTTCCATTTACCAACCTTTTTTTCCTAATCTTCAGAATAAAAGGGAAAGGATCCTGCACTCCTTGGACATACACAGACAGCTTAGGTTCTACCCTGACAGGACTAAACTGCTCAGAAAATCTGACCAGCTGCTAGTCAGCTTGGTTACAGGGGCAGAGGGCTGCGCCATTTCAAAGCAAACCATCTCCAAATGGATAGCACACTGCATCCGTTTCTGCTACAAGCACCATAGAAAACCTCCCCCACAGGGGATCAGAACCCATTCCACTAGGGCTACCTCAACCTCTACAGCATTTCTCAGGGGAGTCCCTACCAGGGACATCCTGGAAGCTGCAACCTGGAGTTCAGTACACACCTTCACCAAGCATTACCACTTGCCTATCTTTTCTAAGTCCAGAGCTGGATTTGCTACAGCAGTCTTACAAGGTCTTTTAGCCAGCCCTAATACATCTTGACTGCCTCCACCCTTCTTCAGCTTTGGGAATCAACCCAAGTGTGATGACTGCAACAGTGAAACACGAAGAACATAGTACAGTTGCGTACACTTAACATAAATGTAGATGTTAGAGTGTATTCACTGTTGCAGCCCTGGTTACCCTCTCTCCAGCCCCCTGACTTTTCTATACTTTCCGCCTGTCCTCTTTTTTGGCCATATCTTATGGCAATGGTATTTACTTTTTACTGGAAATGTTCCACACCATGTAATTGCTTCCTATTTTGGGTGCTCCTGATATTTGGGACAAGAAAAACTGATATAATGGCATCGGCTGCATGTTTTATACCCCTGACGACCTGACTTCATGGAAGAGGCGACATCATCAGACACAGAAATCCCAAGACTCTGGTATTCAGGCCGACTGAGGGCTTCCTGCAGGCAGAGAACCCAAATGTGATAACTGCAACAGTGAATACACTCTAACATCTACATTTATGGTAAGTATACACAACTGTACTATCTTTAAAGAGACTTCATAGTAACAATAAAGCTTCTTTTTTTTCCATTCCGTTAGGTAATCGTGTGTAGTTATGTCTTTTAAAATTACGTTGTACTACTCCTCTTAAACTAATAGTGACATTTTGTTTGCTGCAGGGAAATACTTCCCTTTTTGGGTCCATTGCGGACTGAATACCATAAGGCAGCACATGACACTACTGGGGATATGCTAGTGACTCATGATCTATACATTTTCACCTTAGTAGGCAAAGGCCATCATTGGTCCTTCAATAGAAGAATGGAGCAGCTGATGAAAGACAACTCCATCTGGAGAAAAAAAGAGAACAATGGGTTGGTTATCTCAAAAGTTTTGATTTACTCTTAGTGTTTTCTTCTCAAAAGTATACTGTTATTTTAAGTACCTTGTACAACTGTGCTGTATCTCAAAACCTGAAACATTTGTAACTCACACACACAACATTGACTGCTTTTGGCTAAGTAACAAGAAATAGATGTACTAGCCTGCATATGGCATTACTGTGCCCAAAGCGTGTGCTGAAAGTGTTTTTAGATTCAGCTCATCAGTCAGGATTTGTTAAAACAGATAGGTAATATTGGCTGACCAGTATAGGGTAGACAGCACCGGCTTGAGTGAACAGAGATGTTGATACATAATCATGAAGTGTTTTAGCAAGGCAGAAATAGGGGCTCCTACAAGAATGACTTTATAATAGTGGGAAAGATAACAGTAGTATAATTTTATGGTAATGAGAGCTGAAATGATTCTTTGGGAGGGGGCTTTCCATTGTCTGTGTCATTGTTGAAAACATCAGCTGTAGTTATGTCCTGTTCTTAGTTCTTGCCTGCTGTGGACATGTTTGCAGTGAGGCGGCTCTAGCTACCAAATTTACAAGTTAATGTTGGTGTTTATAGGTAAGTACTAGGCTAGCTGCCCTTGCAGGCCATTTTAAACCTAGACAATTTAGATGATAAATCAAACCCTGTACCTTGTGTCTGCGAGGGTAAATACCTACACCATTATGCCAGCCTCCCATAGAAATGAGAAATAACATTAAATGTTTAATCATGACAGTTTTATAACCCATAAATAAAAATGCAGTAAATTATGTATTTTTTTTCTCAGACTCTGTATCCATTTCATGACTTTTAGAAATACTATTTAGATTTTGCTTGTCTCATCAGGGTTTTACAATTTATTTGTGGTCTGAAGGCAATATGTTTTGATCAACATTGTATGAAGAAGTATGCTGTCTCAAAAAGACAACAGTATATTGGAAAATGTATGCCTTGAGCAATTTGTGTTGGTTTTGTACAGGCTACTACTGGATTTTATCAGGTCTCCATTTTTGATATAATAAATTTAACTGTTTCCTAAATATGAAACTTGTGACCTTTTGTAGAAATCCATTTTATTTATCATGTTAAAAGTATGTGCGTAAAAAAATTATCAACAAATAGAATCCTTTAAGAAAGCACTGAACCTGAATAAAGTATTGCTGTTAACCATTGCTAGCAAGCATTTACTGTATGTTTTAAAGAAAACGAAAAATCATTTTTATTTCAGTATATGCATTTGAGACCTGCACTGTACCACTGCTTCAGAGATTTTTCCACATTTCTCCAGAAGCCATGTTTGTTTACTGTTTGTGTATGGAATAAGTGGACTGGTCTAGTGACCCTTTTTAGCCGTAACCAGAACTCAAACAGCAGAAACTACATCAGTCTTTCACCTTTGTTGTAAATATGCTCAACTTTTTAAAGATAATTTTCTTAAATTTTTTTTGTTATGGAATTGAGGTAAAGGCTAACTTTTTAAAATAATATTGCATAGCTTATGATGTGTGGAAGTGCATGCTGTAGGGCAGCGAGTCTCTGGATCTTTGGACTTAATTGTGTTTTTAGGAATCTGAGCATCCCGCGTTGCTCGTGTGGTTGCATTTGCCACTCAGAAAAGCTGTAAATAAGCATATTGATATGCCAAAAACTTGATTTTGAAACTGTTCAACTTGAATTAAATTTAGTATGCTCCTTGGTAGTGAAACTGGTTTGACTGCAAACTGTTTAAAGACTTCATTCCTATTTGTGTTTAGACGAAGAAGATTCTGACATAAAGACACCTCCCAAAAGTAAAGAAAATGGCATTTGTGCAGTCAGCCACCCAGGAGCATCTGACAGTGGAAAAAAAGTAAATGCCAAACCACAGGTGAAAGTTAAACCATTTTCTCCTGTGAAACTGACACCAACATCAGTACTTGATTATTTTGGAAGCAGCAGCATCCAGCGATCAGCCAAAAAAATTGTGGCCAGCAAACTGAAACCAGTAAGTGTTAAACATTAAGCTTCTTGTACTGTCTGCATGTATCCATGTTTACATAAAGCATCACCATAGTTTTGACTAACACCTCCTCACACTTTCGATGCGTGACAGTTAAAGCCAAAAAGGTGTGTAGATACTGAAACCCATACTGAATGCCTTTGTCAAGTTGTGTAATGAAAATGGCAAGCATTAATAAATTCATTAGGTAAAATGAGTAAGCATAATGGTCCGATTCCCATTTTATGGTGACACTTGGTGGCAACAAATAAAGGCCTATATTCAGGTTTTATTTGCAATAAACATGTCATTGTATATCATGGCACATAATTGCAATCTCTTTTCCACCACTGTTTTGGTTGCTGTCCGTTTTCCAGGAGATGGATGTACATGTGACTAGTAATATTGTTACTGACTGAGTCTGGTGATTATTTGAAACTAGTTTAGCAGCATTTGCAAACTAGTTCCCTTCAGTCCAGGGTGCATTACAACCCCACAAACTAAGTAACAATAGTATTTTTCTGACTGGCAGGGTGTGATAGACAAGTTGTGAAAAACTGACATCCTTGTAATTGTTTTTGTCAGTTGTGGTGTGTGCGCGCATGTGTGTACATTTGGGTGTGTATGTATATGTAAGAAAAGGTACAGCTTCTGTACTGCTCAGCTCCAGATTCCTTTCCCAAATGCTCCAGCTGCGTTAGTAGGCTGTGCTTGTAGTTGCAGTAGAAGTAAAGGGAAACAAATAAATAGTTATTTTTGAATTGTGCCCACAGGGTCATAGGTGTTTATTAAACTAATGACCACAAGGGCCTTTTTAAGCCTAGTCATGCATCCCAAATCTCTGACCAGCCCTGGTACCCTTGATAAGTGTAAGCAGAAGCTTGGGAGGTGAAACATTTACAAGCAGGGGCCTGGGAGATGAACCTTTTTCAGGCTGCTTGGGTCTATTATAGACACAGATGACAAACCAGGGATCGTACCTCTCAACCTCTTAAAGCAAGAAGTCTGGGCAAAGCCCAACAAAATGGGGGACGACTATGATAAAGGTCGAAAAATAGGGACATATCTAAAATATTGGTCTTATTAGAAAGTTGCTAGAGTAACAGGGTTTGTTTTAACATACATTTTCTGAAGGATTTGAAGTCTGAAATGAAAAAGTATGTCATTATTTAGTGACTTCAACTCAGATCGGTTGAGTGATTTGCCAGAAAGCCACAAATTTTATGAGGAACAAACTAAAAATATGGGCCAAAAGTCTCGACATTTTGTGAAAATCTGGCCAGTTGAGAGGTATGCCAGGGATAAATTTCCATTGGGTTGAGGAGGAACTCTGCTTCACATGGATGGGGAGCCTATTCCAGGGAAGTGTTAGTCTCTGGGATACATACCTGTCTGTCGTCCAGGTCTGTTTATATCACAGGCAAAGTTAAGTCTTTAGAATGGGTATTCTGGTGCTGCTTATTTTGTGGATTTGCAGGAGGTCCATCAGAATGGGTTTTGACAGTGCCTTGTATGTATGCTAGACATAGATCTCCCCTCAACAGTCTGTAGGACATAGAATACAGGGGTAGAATACAGGGGGTAGGGCCTTGAGGTGGTCTGCATCTGTCCTTTCTGTACAGTGCTGTCTGAACTGTGACATACCAGGTTTGCTGTTAGCAATTTTTTTCAGTTAACTGAGTTTTGTAACTGTAATGTATTGTCCCTGTAGTATTAAAGCCTATCCTCGTATGCTGGGCACTAGCAACATATTTTTTAAGCAATATAAATATAACCTGTTTAACATAGTGTGCAATCTCTATGTGCGGCGCATTTGTTATTTTGGCATTGATTGCTGATAACCAATTATATAATAATATATTTACACTAATCAAAAATCCACGGTGGTACAGCGGTAGCGTTACCTCACAGCAAGAGTTTCCACTGTTCGATTCTCTGCTGGATTGCTTTCTGTGTGGAGTCTGCATGCCCTCCCTGCGGTCGAGTGGCATGCGTGAATGGGCGGGACTTCGCTGAAGGTTGGGCATCGGGCTGGCAACTCGGCACCATAAAAAATCGACTGCCAATCAGTGGACCGAAGTTCCGCTGTGGTGACCCCTAAACGGGAAAAGCCGAAAAGAAAGAAAGAAGTAGCCTCATCAGACAGTCAGGGCCTGCATTCAGTTATTCAGTTACCAATAATTTTGCATTGTTAAAACATGTAAATCAAGGAAAAAAAATCAGCTGTTCTTTCCAGTCTTAATTCCATATTTGATTTAACGTCGCTCATTAAACAAAAACAGTTAACCTCGCTAATTAAATATTTACAACATAATATGAGATTAGGAATTAGTTGGTGACCATATTGTTTTATTTTCATTATTTTACAAGTCATAACAACAGGACCAGAGACATCTCTTCTTCCACGGGGTCTGTATCAATCTTGAATACTTTGTTTCACTTCTTCAAGCTCAGATTTCATTGCAGCATCCCATATAGCCCATTTTATTGTATCTGAACTCTAATAGCTCAGCTCCATCTCTGTAATCTTTTTCACCTCTCTTATTGATGGAGTGTCTTTGGTTTTATGTTTCTAGTTCTAGCTTTATTAGCCACTATCAGCATTAATGATAGCAGAACTTTCACGTCTTTAGTACATTTTTTATACCAAGTTAGCTAAAACATTAATATACAAAGGTTAAATTCTCTTTCAGGTACAAGATTTAGCATATTCAAGTCATATGCTGAATCAACTTTGCATTTTTTTCAAAAGTATGCTCTCATGAACCTGTTTCTGAACCATCACATCTCCAAACATATGTCTCTTGTCTGCAGGAATATTTTTAAAAGTCTGTTAGGGTTAGAGAAATATTAAATTCTAAATATTTATTGATTTAGTTGCATATCTAGGAATAAGACACATTTACCTCCACTGATCATCTTTAGTATCTTTGATTTTCTTACCTCATGCTGGTTTTAACTCTGTACTGTATTGTCTCTTCATATCTATATTGCCTTATATGCTGTACTTCTCTACTTCTGCTATATCTATTCTGACCACAGTTATCAAGTCTACTGTTTATTTATTTAAACATTTATTTATCGGGCAAGTCCGATTGGGCACAGGTACTTTTTCAGTGGAGGCCTGGGGAGAGAAGCTCCAGTTAAGCAAAATTACAAGTTTGAGTTAGTTACAAGTAGTATAAGACTCGCACAAAAACATAGTATGTGAGAGTGTTCAATCTCGCCGTTTGTTCTTACACCTGGGTTCGGAGCCGATCCTCGGCTCCGTGTCGGCCGCTTGACAAAGCTCTGCATCGAGAAGAAGCTCGAGACCAACCTAACTCCCACAATCCCCCTCTGCCTTTACCTCAGATCTAGTTTGCCGCTGCAAAGATCGCATCATTTTGTTGAGCTCGGACCACCTGAAAGCTAAGATTGATTATTTCTTATAATTCTTTCATTAGTTTTTTGTATTCAAATATTTCTGATTGAGTGTTTGTATGTGTGAGTAGTGTATCGAGGGTTTCTCGGGTCCGTATATAAGTTTTATATACTTTATATACTTTTGAGTTGCCTCGGGGCCTACCCCACCCTTAACTGGATTTGACTACTGGATGTGACTTAAGTTTCAGGATTTGACTATTACTGGCTTTGACTTATTCTCTGGATTTGACATTAATTACAGGATTGTACACTGTTTTCTGGATTTATTACCATGTCAGAAAAAGCTAAGTCTGGCTTTAAACGTTGCCAATGTGGACAGAAGATGTCTGTCACAGACAATCATAGTTCCTGCGTCTACTGTCTTGGCCCTCTCCATCTGCAGGAAGACTGCTCTATCTGTCATTCATTCAGTGGAAGGGTCATGAAAGATAGGCGCAGGAAACTTATGGATAGGGGTCTTCTAAAACCTACTTTTCAAGAGGCTCTGGATGCATCAGACCAGGCATCTAAAGCCTCGAAGGAATCGAAGACGTCTGAGCCCAAGTTATCGGCTCTGAGCTCTTCATTTAAAGTTCGAAAACCGGTTCCACAGACTTCGGGGCCGAGTGTTGAACTGTTGTCAGTTACCGAGCCTCGAGTCTTGGAACCGGTGACGGAGCTCCCTCCTCCTGCACTTTTGAGGTCGGCTCCGTCTTCGATTCCTTCGACGCGTTCTTCCAGGCCCCTCTGACACCGATGTGGACCGCGTGGTGCAGAAATTGATGGAGAATATGGCCTTGTCCAAGCTCATCTCGGTCTCCTCCCAGCTGGTGTCGAGACTCGAAGGCCTTCCCTTATCTCCACCTGTTCCTCCTCCGAGGCCTATTCAGTCTTCGGAGCCGGGAGAGGCTGACCTGCTGATTGTGGAGCCCTCTGTTCCAGAGCCGTCCCTTTCTCGGTCGGTACCGTTCACCTCTACTCCGTCGGATCCAGTACTGGAGTCTCGGAGCCGAAGATCCATCCTGGGTTCCGGGACTGAGAATCGGACTGATGTTTCGGTTCCGACGCTCCCTCTCGGGGCCTCGCCTCGGATCGACTCGGCTCCGTCCTCGGGTTCGATGCCTTCGGTACCTGTCTCGGGGATTCCTCCGACTTCTTCGGAACCGGGGGATACCTCGACTCGGGACCCGGGGGCTTTCGAACTCATGAGGAAGGTGTTGTCTGTTCAGACAACCACTTCAGCAGATACAGCTTCTCCTTCCCATAAAGGGCCGTTATCCTCCTCTGCACCCACGGCTACATCCAAGCGTCGAGCACCAGTGTCTCAGCCACCCATAGAGGGTGCCCCCTCTTCCTCTGAGGCTTCTTCGGATGCCCCCCCCAGAGGAAGTTCCGAGGAAAAGATTGTGTAAGAGGAGACACTTAGATTCTCCACAAGAATCATTGACATCGGACACTGACTTAGATGAGTCAGAAGGGTCCCCAAAGTCACCCTCGGAGGATGTCTCCTTTTCTGACATCCTGGAGATCCTAAAGCAGAGAGGTGATTGGCAATCCCTTCCCCCTTCTGAGGATGAGTCAGTCTTGCTGAAGGCATTCGGTGCTCGCCCTTCCTCCTCCTGGGTCACTCCGCCCTTCGATGAGTTAATGGAGCTGATTGCTCGAAGGGCGTGGGAGACACCTGACACAGTGGAGCCAGTCCCTAGGAAGCCTAACAAATTTATTACTGCCCCCCAAGATAAGGCTTATCTGACAAAGGGAGTGCCAGTGGACGCTATGGTGGTGGCAGCGGCCACGAAAAAGGAGATGTCGGAATCTTCCTCATCTGTCCATCCACCTAATAGAGATTCTAGGACTATGGACAGATATGGGAAGCGCATTTTTAGTTCAGCGGCTTTTTCTATGCGATCCCTGAACTATTTGACCCACTTTACACGACTACAGAGGGATCTAGTCAGAGTTGGGAGATACCCTCCAGGGTACTACAGATGCTGCTGTCTCGGAGAAGGTTACAGCACATCTCAACACCCTTACTTCTATTGTTAACTCATCCATGAGGCTGATCTCATACGCAGCCGAAGGATCGAGTAGGGCAGCAGCTTCAGCGATTGCTCTTCGTAGGCAGTCCTGGATGCGCTTATGTTAATTTGCGGAAGCCTTCAAGTCTTCCTTTACTAACGCCCCATTTGATGGTGCCACTCTCTTTGGCCCTAAAGTAAAGGAGACCCTTACCCGGTGTGAGCAAGAGGGAAAGACTCTGTCTGCTGTCGGAGTCCGTTTTTCTACCCCATCCAGACCGTACCCCAAGGGGCAACGAGGTGGAAAGATGTGGTTTAGAAAACCCCAGGGTTCTTTTCCGGGCGCACAGGGTGATACCCCCTCCAGAGGCAGAGGAGGGGGTAGAGGTGGAAGACGTCGCCCTGGCGGCAGAGGGGGTCCGCAAAACCAAGGTGACAGGGATACACTCCTCGGGAAACCTTTTCAGCACTCCTGAGAGGAGGCCCGACTGTCCTGCTCTGGAGGCAGTCGGGGGTCGCTTAGCTTTGTACCCACAGGCCTGGCAAAATCTGACATCAGACAATTGGGTAAAAAGCGTTGTTACCAGAGGCTACAAAATTCCCTTTCTATTGCCCCCAATTCCACAGAAAAGACTTCCAGATGTGCCGCCCCATCTGCGAGGCCCTGCAGCTACAGAAATTTCAAAGCTGCTAGAAAAAAAGTCATCCAACCAGTCCCAGCGGACCAAAGAGGATTTGGAACTTACTCAAGGTTCTTTTTAGTTCCAAAGAAAACAGGGGACTGGAGGCCAATTCTGGACCTCAGCAAACTCAATACCTTTATCAAGAAAGAAAAGTTCCGAATGGTCACGCTTCAATCGATCCTTCCATTCTTAAAGAAGGACCACTGGATGTGCTCAATAGATCTAAAGGACGCATACTACCACATCAAAATGGCCAGGGCGTCCAGGGATCACTTGCGCTCCCGGCTGGGAGCCAGTCACTTTCAGTTTGAGCCCTGCCCTTTGGTCTGACCTCACCCCCAGGGTCTTCACCAAATGTATGGCAGTGGTAGCGTCTCACTTGAGGCGCCTCGGATTCCAGGTGTTTCCGTATCTGGACGACTGGCTCCTTTCTGCCACCACCAGTGTCGACTGATTCAGGCCAGGGATTACACACTACAGCTTTGTGTTCATCTCGAATTTCCGTAAATTTCGAAAAGTCCTTACTACAGCCATCACAGCATATCTCATTCATAGGAGCAGAATTGGATCGCAGTGCTTAATTCTAAGGCTTCCCCAGAAAGGATAGCATCCTGCAAAATCATATATCTCTTCTTCTCTCTTCCAGAAAGTCCCCAGCGAAACTGGTTCTGAAGGTTTTGGGCCTCATGGCAGCTTCTCTCATTGCCATACCCTTGGGAAGACTGCATATGAGGGTTCTTCAATGGCTTCTGTTTGCACAGTGGTCGTTCCAAAAGCTACCCCTAACACACGAGATCTACATCACAAACATATGCAAGTCGCACCTGGCTTGGTGGCTTCGAACTTGCAATCTATCCAACGGAAGACCCTTTGTGTTACCCACTCCAACAGCAACAGTGACCACGGACGCTTCCCTGATAGGGTGGGGGGGGCATCTTTCAGGGACACAGTCCAAGGCAAATGGACCAATGGAATACAATCTGCATATCAATGTTCTGGAGTTGAGGGCAGTGTTCCTAGCGTTGCAACACTTTGCTCCCCTTCTTCCTCTAGGGACAATTGCAGTCCAGACGGACAACATGTCTGTAGTCTGGTACATAAACAAGCAAGGGGGAACCAAGTCTTATCAACTATGCAGAGAGGCCATGAGAATCTGGCAATGGGCGGAGTCCACGGGTCGCTTTCTGATAGCAACGCACATCCCGGGTTATCCAATGTCATAGCGACAGGTTGAGCAGAGCCATCCTGTTACCTCACGAGTGGTCCCTCAAACAGTCAGTTGCGAAGGAGATTTTTCGCAAGTGGGGCCAGCCTTTCTGCGATCTGTTTGCGTCTCCAATGAATGCCAAATGCAGGAGCTATTTTGCCCTATTACCCCCTCCAGGGGAAGTCCCAAGGGACGCTCTGGTTCACGATTGGCCCCCGGGTCTCCTGTACGCTTTTCCTCCTGTTCCCCTGATTTCGAAATTTCTGCAGAAAGCCAGCAACCTGCAAAGGACAATTATCCTCATTGCCCCATTCTGGCCTCGTCAAATATGGTTTCCCTTTCTTCTAGAACACCAAATGCGGGAACCCTGGATCCTGGACCCAGAGCCGGATCTACTGACCCATTCGTCAGGGGCTCTCCACCCGTCGCTTCTTTCCCTCAAACTAGCAGCTTGGCTGCTCCACTTCCCTTCTTAGCCAGGTCTGATCTTCTATCCCCTGCAGTTCAAAATATCCTGGTGGCTTCTCATAAAGCATCCACTACGAGGACTTACACCAGTAAATGGAAGCGTTTTGTACATTGGGCAACTACACAACAACTGGATCCCTTAGTAGCTCCTCTGAATAAGGTCTTGGAGTTTTTGACCGAATTGTTCCACCAAGGGGCTTCTCCTGCCACTTTGAGAGTGCAATTAGCTGCCATATCAAACTTTCATGTGGGAGAAAGTGGGGCTCCTATTATGGCTCACAGGCTTTGTAAGGCGTTTCTAAAAGGATCCTTCCACATTAGACCTTCAGTTAGAACTCCTACTTCACCTTGGAACTTGAACCTTCTTTTGTCTCAGCTGATGCTACCACCTTTTGAACCAGCCTCTTCCTGTCCTTTGAAGTTTTTGTCATGGAAGACACTTTTTCTGGTGGCTATCACATCGGCCAGGCGGGTATCTGAGCTTCAAGCTCTTTCAGTTCAACATCCTTATTTGATTTTTCACCCTGACAGAGTTTCTCTTCGCACTAATCCATCCTTTCTTCCCAAAGTCTGCTCCGTTAATAATATTAATCAGTCCATTGAATTGCCCACATTTTTCAAGAATCACTCCAATAAATTGGAATATATGTTACACAAGTTAGACGTTCATAGACAACTCAGATTTTACTTGGACAGAACAAAGGATCACAGGAAAACAGACCAGCTCTTTGTAGCCTTCTCAGACAACAAGAAGGGTATGGCGGTCACAAAACGAACCTTGTCTAAATGGCTTACTGACTGTATTGTCTTTGTCTACACTGCCTCTGAGCAATCTTTACCTGTCAAGCCCAAAGGCCACTCTACAAGATCAGTATCTACATCCCTGGCTCATGCAGCTCACCTACCGTTAGACACTATTTGTGCGGCTGCTACTTGGTCTAAACCACATACCTTCATTTCTCATTACAACGTGGATAGGATTTCTAGGGACAGGGCAACCTTTGGTTCCACTGTGCTCAGGAACGTTCTCCCTTGAGTTCCTCAGGAACAAGGAGCTAGGGACGCTACCCAGGTGTAAGAACAAACGGCGAGATTGAACACTCTCACATATAGAAGTTATGTCCTTACCATAACGTTCCATGTGGAGTGTTCATCTCGCCTTTGTTCTTACATTCCCACCCTCCCTCCCTCAGGAAGAACGTCCAATTTAGGTGCCTGGTTTGTTCTCCGGCTTCTGCCTGGAACAGTTGTTCTATGTAATTACGTGTTTGTTGTTGGTATGATAGTGTTATGCTCTCTTCTCTTCTCTGCTGGTTTGCTTGCAAACTAGATCTGAGGTAAAGGCAGAGGGGGATTGTGGGAGTTAGGTTGGTCTCGAGCTTCTTCTCGATGCAGAGCTTTGTCAAGCGGCCGACACGGAGCCGAGGATCGGCTCCGAACCCAGGTGTAAGAACAAAGGCGAGATGAACACTCCACATGGAACGTTATGGTAAGGACATAACTTCTATTTATATACACTGCAAAAGAAAAAGGTGGCTTTTACTACTTGTGATTTAACAAAATTACCATCCAAACTCTGCATGTATTCATTGAAATGAACTCATAATACTAGACCTGCAAGTTGACCAGAGTACTGCAACTCAAAAATGTGTCTAGATTGATCACATTTTATCATATTTCCTTTTATGATGTACTTCCAAAATCTCATCTGTGCTTTCTTCCAAATGCTTATGACCTTCTCTTCCATGCGTTTCTTACTATATACTGTGTAACCTGTCCTATTTTTACAGTGACTAAATTCCTTCAACATAAAGACTTGTTTAATACTGTGTATTTGTACATACACACACAAACGGTTGTATATATTATTCTTTATATTAATTTCCTAGATCTGTCCAAGTGCAATTATGTGATCTGGTTGTTACCTCATTGGGCACCATCCCTGTCATGTGCTTAAATCTGGGTATGTATTCCTTATCCTGTATCTTGTATATTAATATAAGTTGCATGACCTTATAGTATATCTCCAGATCTGGAACTCCTAAACCACCCTCTTCATTTGTCAATGTTAGTCTTTCCTGTTGCACCCTTCCTTTTTGTTATCTCAAAAAAAAAACTCCAGTTTCCTTTTTCATATTCATCCTTTTGAATTTTGTGGTTGATATGTATAAGCCTGACCTACATAAAGAACCAGCAGGACTAAACATCTTAATAGCTTGTGTCTTATTCTCAGTTTCCATATGTAGCAGTTTCCATAGTGTTGTGTTATTTATAGTAATTTGAGTGATTTATGTGCACATTTCCATAGCTTCTTGCTCAGCATCCCATATCAGTCATGTTCCCAAATAACTCCTCCTATTATGATGTCACCAAAAGAAGAAGCTGAGTACTGAATCATATGTTGGAACATAGTTCATTACTATAGCATTTGTTTTTGCTTCTTTTACTTTATATCTTGTTGTGCTATGCAAATGTTTCATTTTAACAAATATAATTTTTATACCATGTTGCTGGTTCACCAAAGAAAGCAAACCACGGGTAACAAACAGAAGCTAACAAAATCCAAAGAAAAAGTCAATTTTATTAAGTGAAGTTTAGCTATCCAAAGATAAAATTAATTTTATTAAATGTTTAGCTCCTCTGTACATATTATTTATGCTGTACATATTTGCAGAAACCCATGTGCCTCAAAGGATCTCTTCATAAATTCCGAACTCACTCCGTCTAATTCTTTTTCATCATCCAAACCTATTAAAATTAATGCTCAGTGTATAGTTTTGAGTTATAATGGTTAATCTAAAGTTGTTGTCTTAATTTGCTTTTCAAAAAGCTGGGTGCAGATAAATCTCCGCCTCATCCTGTCCACCTCTTCTTCGGTGAGGCTGCTGGTGGATCAGGACAAAGAGGCTACCAATACCAGCTTGGGGGGGCGGTGAGGTGGAGCCGGCAAACAGGTTCAAAGCTCCTCCTGCTCCAGGGAAAAATGAGGGGAATGGAGCTGGGGAGTCTCCGGTCTCTGAGTAGAGCAGACCTTGGCTGGTGGACCAGCGGAGGATGAGTGATCAGGGGATCACTTCCTCAGCTTGTCCTTGTGTTTTTGTTTGTCCCCGTGCCCAGAACTCTTGGTGAGAGGTTGAGTCCCTGAGACCGGGGCAGAGACCGAAGTAAAAGCTGGGGTTGAGGAGGCCTGGGCCCCAGAGGTAGGAGGGGGAAGAAGGCCTTTTAAAATTAGCTTGTTTCCTCCTGTCCATCAGTGCGAGGGGATTGAAGCCCACGTGGATGGAGCAGGAGGACTCTAAATGGGCAGTCCCTAAGCATACAATGCACAGAGTGCGGCCATCTGCTGAGGAGAGCTTATGACCACACTCTGTGCAGTTACAGAACCCTGGTTTGAGGGTCTCGGATATACCTGAACAGAGAGGCCCAACCAGAAAAATACACATGCGCTTGCCCGCATGCTTCCGATAGACAGAAAAAAGTTTTTTAAATATACCGACATGGAAGCGCAAGGGGGGGGGGGTAGTAAAGACAGAAAGGTAAAGGAAAGTAGTAAGATCAAAAATCCAGTCACTTACCAAAAGTAGAAGCTCAGAGCAGCGGATCACAACGCTTATGCTAGCGCAGCAAATGAAATCTGAAGGGAGGAGGGGGCAGGGGCATTATGGGTAGGGAGGAGGGGGCAGGGGCATTATGGGTAGGGGAGGAGTTTGGATCAAATGCTGGAAATGCTTCTGAATCGGATCCATGCCGGATCCAAGTACCCACAGGTTGAAGACAAATGAAGAGCAACAACTCAGGTGGAGTGTTATGGTGAGTAAATAACTTATTTTTAATATTGTCAAATGATTGTTTACTTTATGTAAACCCACATTGATCCAAGTCTGTTATTCTAGGAAATAGCTTTGCCATTCTTTTTTGTCAAAATCATCATAAACACTGTGTGTAGTAATGATTCAAATTCAAAATGGGTCTGTTGGGCTCTGTCTAGCGACCCCCCCCCCCTTTGTTATAACTACCATCATTGTGCCTTCCCCAGTTAAAGGCACATCTCCACACAGAAAAATGCTATTAGAAAGCATAAAATAAACTATATTACTGGATGTGACCTTGACAAAGCAGAACTGGCTTGGGTTGAGTTTGTAGGTTACCTATGTTCTTGTTAATTTATAATATTTATTTCTATAATAAAGACTTTTATTATCTCCTTTTTCCATGTGTTTAGTTTTTGTCCTTTATTATTTTTTTTTTTTATGTTAATAGCACCCTATTTTGACTTCTGTTAACTGAGAAAGCTGTAGTTGTCTAATATGTTACCATTTCCTGAGTGTTACTCAGCCATGCACATCTTGCTTATATTTTTGACTTACTGGAATAATTCACCATTGCATTTATAATTTTTTCCTTGGTCCACTTGTGCCCTACTATTTTCATAATTCCTGATTTTTAGTTGTCTTCTTTTCAACTTTGTTGCCTCAAACATTGAGCCATCATTTTGGCTGCTGTATGGTTATTGTCAAAAACTAGTTTTAAAACCTTTGCTGTATGTTCACGCATGTTTTCTAAGTACTTGTAGCTTTTTTTCAGTTGCTCTTCAGCCTGTTTTGTTCCACCTAATCATTTTTTGATTCTGTAAATACCTTACTTTGTAATTCATCTTGATATCTATGGTGACTATTAACCACATTTCTAAACTTCAGATGTTAAGTTGTCTGTCTCGCCTTCATTCTTGCTGGATGGGTTCGGAGCCGACCTCTGCTTCGACTCGGCCACTCTAAAAGCTCGAGAGTTGGTTCCACCGGCTCGAGGCTCCCCTTATATCCCACAATGCTAGGCGGTATTACCTCAGATCTCGTTTGCCGCTACAGCTATCGAGACGTGTTGCTTCAACCGGCTTCAGGTGAGTGTAGAAAATAGTTTAAAAAAAGTTACAAAACCCCTTTAAATTAGTTTTCTTTACAGTTTCCCCTTATTTTAAAGGATTGTTATTCCTTCTTCCTTGTTCTTTCTCCTTTTTTTACCACAAGAACTTATAGTTCTTCCCTTAGGCCTTTTGGGCCCTCCCATCTCCCCTTGGAGTGTATGTGTTTTTTTGTAGGGATTTTTATAAATCTAAAACTAAATTTATTTAGTTTAAGTTAGTTTTATTAGTGTATAGTGTAATCGGTGTGTTTGTGCTTGTGTGTGGTTACACTTGTTCCTTGATATGTCCAAGGATTCAAAGGTCTCAGGCTTCAAGAAGTGTGACTCGTGCTATCAGAAAATGTCTCTGACAGACTGTCACACTTCTGGTGTTTACTGCCTGGGACCTTTACACCTGCAGGACTCTTGTGCTGTATGCCATGGCTTCAGCCCTAGAGTCCTGCAGGAAAGAAAAAACAAGCTTATTTTACGGGGCTTGTTAAAGCCTGAGGGTCCCCCGACTGCATCTTCGGGCAAACCCTCTAAGGCTTCTAGGTCTTCGGCTCCAGGTTCTGAGTCGGCACCTAAGACTCCTAAGTCTACTCCTGCATCGGCTCCGGCTGGAGCCGATGAGACCTTAACTTCCACTGCGGTGGTTCCCTCGGCTCCGGCCGGAGCCGAGGTTTTGGAAATTGCTACGTCGGCTCCGATCAGGCTTTCGGAGCCGACATCTAGGAAGAGGTCAAGGTCTCCGTCCCTCGGCTCCATTCATTCGGCTCCAGCTTCTCCCCTGCTGTCTGAACGGAGCCATAGATCGCACTCCTCTAGGTCTTCGAGGCTTTCGGACCATGACCTTCAGAGGGTAGTGAGTCGACTTCTTAAGTCCGAGGCACTGGCCCAGATGCTTCAGAGCCCGACTCATCAGCCGATGCTCAACCCTATTTCTCAAAATATTCCTCCTCCGACTCCTTTGAGCTCGGAGCCGGGGCGTTTCGGACCCGAGACTGTGATACCGTCGGAGCCGATACAATTGTCTTCGGCTCCGTCGTCGGCTCCGATTTCTTCCTTGGAAGAATCTCGGCGCCGGACTTCCCTCGTCGGCTCCGAGGGGGTGAGTGGCATCGGACCCTTGTCCGACCCCGCTCTCCCTCTCGGTGCTTCGGTGCTGGTGAGTTCGGCTCCGACATCTGCATCGGAGCCATCGCTGTCGGTGCCGAGGGAGGTTTTCAGCTTTTCGGAGCGGAGACCTCTGGCTCTGCCTGACAGGGGTGCGTTCGAGGTCATGCGGAGTGTGTTGGAACCTGGTTCAACTCCACAGTCGGCTCCGTCCGCCCCTCCCTCTTCGGTGCCTCAGGTTATGTCTACTCACTCCCTCATCCCAGACCGCAGAGAGCCAGCTCCTCAAGAATCCCCTGTGGGGATTTCATCCTCTTCCGAGGCCTCTCCTGAATTGGCAGGGGAGCCCCCTAGGAAGAGAAAGTGTAAGAGGAAGCACTTAGACTCACCTGAGTCTGTCACCTCTGACACAGATTTAGAGGATTCCGAGGGTTCCCCCCATTCCAATTCTGAAGATGTCTCCTTTGCAGACATTCTAGAGATCCTGAAGCAGAGGGGAAATTGGCCAGCCCTTAACCCTTCGGAGGATGAATCTGTGTATCTTGAGGCATTTGGCTCTCGCCCTTCCACCTCCTGGGTGTCCCCCCCCTTTGACCCCCTCATGCAGGTGGTAGCTAAAAAGGCTTGGACGGCTCCTGACTCTGTGGACCCCACCCCCAGGAGACCTTCAAAGTTTATCACAGCACCAGCAGATAAGGAATTTCTCACTAAGGGAGTTTCTGTGGATGCTATGGTGGTAGCTGCCGCCACTAAGAAGGAGCTAGCTGATCCTTCGGTGCCTGTCCATCCTCCTAACAAGGAATCTAGGTCTATGGACAGGTACGGGAAGCGGATGTTTTCGTCAGCGACCTTTGCTATGCGTTCGCTGAACTACCTCTGCCATTTCACTCGTCTTCAAAGAGACTTGATCAAGGAAGCGAGTGAGATGTTGAAGGACCCTACAGCTGCAGGTTTTCAGGACAAGATGAACACTCAGCTGGCTACCCTAAATTCTATAGCTAACTCCTCCATGCGCCTCCTTTCATATACGGCTGATGGAGCGAGCAGGGCCGCAGGGACAGGTGTGGCCTTACGCCGGCATGCCTGGATGCGGCTATGCAATTTTGCGGACCCCTTTGAAACGTCTTTCACTAATTCCCCGTTTGATGGATCATCCCTTTTTGGTCCTCAAGTGAAAGAAACCTTGACAAAGTGCGAGACAGATGGCAAAACTCTTTCTGCCGTCGGAGTCCGTTTTTCTACTCCTTCTAGACCTTACCCCAAAGGCCAGAAAAGTGGAAAGATGTGGTTCCGCAAGCAATCTCAAGGGACTTTGCCTGACGCACAGAGTCGGTTCCCCTCTAGAGGCAGAGGGGGCAACAATAATGGTAGACGTCGCCCTAGGGGCAGGGGGTCCGTGAGAACCAGGGCAATCGAGAAACCTTTTCCGATAAGCCCTTCCAGCATCCCTGAGGTGTTGCCCGACTGTCCACCTTCGAGTCAGTCGGGGAAGATTATCACTGTACCCAGAAGCCTGGCGATCCCTAACTCAAGACAAGTGGGTACAGTCCATCATTTCGAAGGCTATTCCATTCCGTTCTTCGCCTTCCACATCAATCAACCAAATCCCTTCCAGATGTTCCACCCGCTCAAAGGGATCAAGCAGCGTTGGAAATATCAAAGTTGCTTGCAAAAAGAGCCATTCAGCCAGTGCCAGCAGACCAGCAAGGATCCGGAATCTACTCCAAGTTCTTTTTGGTTCCAAAGAAAACAGGGGACTGGAGACCCATTTTGGATCTCAGTATCTTGAACAAGTCTGTCAAGAAAACAAGATTTCGGATGGTCACGCTACAATCCATCCTACCCCCTATTGGGAAAGGAAAACTGGATGTGCTCTGTAGACCTCCAGGATGCGTACTATCACATAAAAATGAACAGACGCTCCAGGAGATTCCTCCGCTTCAGGCTGGGAACCAGTCACTTTCAATTCAGAGCCCTGCCCTTGACTCACCACTGCCCCCCGGGTGTTTACCAAATGCATGGCAGTGGTAGCTTCTCACCTGAGACGTCAAGGATTCCAGGTGTTGCCTTACTTAGACGACTGGCTCCTCACAGCTCCCACCAAGCATCATCTTCTACTTGCCAGAGACTACACCTTTCGCATTTTTCAAAAGTTAGGTATCTCAATAAATTGCGAAAAGTCTGTTTTGTCGCCTTGTCGTGCTATTACCTTCATAGGCGCAAATCTAGACACAGTCAACATGTCTGCGAGGCTCACAGACCAAAGAATAGCAGACATACACAAATTGGTCTCCCTTCTATTCCACAGTAACAGAGTCAAAGTCAGATTAGTTCTAAAAGTACTAGGGATTATGGTGGCTGCTATCCCTCTACTTCTATTAGCCAGATTTCACATGAGAATCCTTCAATGGATGCTCTTCACACAATGGTCATACCAACACCTTCCGATGTCCCACACCATTGTGATTACGCAAGCATGCAAGAATCATCTTCTTTGGTGGATTTCTTCCCCCCAGCTCTTCATAGGAAGACCCTTTGTCCTTCCCCCTCCGGTTGCTACTCTGACAACGGACGCCTCCCGGATCGGGTGTGGGGGGGGGGCATTATCAGGGCAGAACAGTCCAGGGCATTTGGCAACCAGTCGAACGCCACTTGCATATAAATGTTCTAGAGATGAGAGCAGTGCTTCTAGCGTTGCAAGCCCTTCAAGACTCTCCTCCCTTGGGAACGATAGCAATTCAGACGGACAACATGTCTGTAGTGTGGTATATCAACAAACAAGGCGGAACCAGGTCCTACCCCCTATCTCGAGAAGCACTCAGACTGTGGCAATGGGCGATTTCTTCTCAGCGGTTTCTGATAGCAACGCACATCCCCGGGAAGTCCAATCTTATCGCGGACAAGTTTAGCAGAGCTATTCTCATGCCTCACGAGTGGTCTCTGAAAGATTCTATATTGGAGAGAATATTTCTCAAGTGGGGTCAGCCTTGCTGCGACCTTTTTGCTACTCCCCAAAACAGCAAGTGCAAAGATAATTTCACCCTCTTCCCCTTACCAGGCCAGCCCAGCAGAGACGCTCTAGTCCAAGTTTGGCCCCGGGGACTTCCGTATGCATTTCCTCCCTTCCCACTAATCTCTCAAGTGATACAGAAAGCTAACACTCAGAAGGCCTCATTGATCCTCATTGCTCCTTACTGGCCTCGACAGGTTTGGTTCCCCTTTCTACATCAATTTCTGTTGGAGCAACCTTGGCATCTGGACCTAGTTCCAGATCTTTTGATCCATCAGTCGGGTCAGTTACATCGCTCCCTCCCCTCTCTGAACCTCACTGCTTGGTTTCTCCAGTTCCAACCTTAGCCAGGCTTCCTCAAATATCTCACTCTGTTCGAGATATTCTGATAGCTTTCCATAAATCTTCCACTCGGAAGATTTATCTTAGTAAGTGGAAACGTTTCGCCTATTGGGCTCAAGGAAGGGACATAGATCCTTTCACTGCTCCCATCCAAATAGTCCTTGATTTTCTAGCTGAACTTTTCCATGCAGGTTCATCTCCTTCTCCTCTTAAAGTTCAATTGGCAGCTATATCTAACTTTCATGTGGGCATCTCAGATTATGCCATCATGTCTCACAAGCTTTGCAAAGCTTTCTTGAAGGGAGTTTTTTTTCTTAGACCTCCTATAAGAAATCCTCCTCCCTCTTGGGACCTTAATTTAGTTCTCACATCTTTAATTCTTCCCCCTTTTGAACCTGCAGCTTCCTGTTCAATGAAATTGCTATCCTGGAAGACTCTCTTTCTGGTAGCCATTACTTCAGCTAGAAGGGTCTCAGAGCTTCATGCACTCAGCAGTCGACCACCGTATCTTTTGTTTCATAAGGATAGGGTATCCTTATGGACCAATCCATCCTTTTTACCTAAAGTAGCCTCTGCGGCAAATCTAAATCAAAACATTGACCTCCCTGTGTTTTTTCCTAACTTTTCTAATAGGTCTGAACAAAAATTGCATTGGCTAGATGTCCATCGTCAATTAAGGTATTATTTGGATAGGACCAAACAGATCAGAAAAACTGACCAGTTGTTTGTCTCTTATGCAGAAGGCAGAAAGGGCCTTTCAGTTTCGAAGGTATCACTTTCCAGATGGCTAACATCCCTGATTTCCTTTGTGTATGAAATTAGACACCAAAAGTTGCCTAACCAAACCAAAGGCCCATTCGACTAGAGCTTTGGCTACTTCTATAGCTTTCCAAGACAGGCTGCCTATTGATACCATTTGTGCAGCAGCTACATGGGCTACTCCTCACACTTTTATTTCTCATTATAAGTTGGATCTAGCTTCTAGACATAGAGCTAATTTTGGTTCCACTGTTCTCAAGAGCCTGTTCCGATAGGCCACCCGGGACAAGGTGCTAGGGACGTGGTCCGATCCAGCAAGAATGAAGGCGAGATAGACAACTTAACATATAGAAGTTATGTTCTTAACATAACGTTCCATGTTAGTTGTCTTCTTCTCGCCTTCTTTCTTGCGTCCCACCCTCCTTCCCCCTAGCCTGGACAGACCTAGAGGAGTTTGATTGTGACCTCTCTTTCTTCCACCTCTATTGTATATGTATATGCTATACTTTGCATATATCCCTTCATCAGGTTTCAGGTCACCTTCTTCCTCTCCTTTTATAGAGGTGGTGTTTCCCTTTTCCAGTAGTTCTGGATTTATTATTGGCTGGGCCTAGCTTACAAACGAGATTTGAGGTAATACCGCCTAGCATTGTGGGATATAAGGGGAGCCTCGAGCCGGTGGAACCAACTCTCGAGCTTTTAGAGTGGCCGAGTCTGAGTCGAGGTCGGCTCCGAACCCATCCAGCAAGAAAGAAGGCGAGAAGAAGACAACTAACATGGAACGTTATGGTAAGAACATAACTTCTATTTTACAATTATCCCAATCGTTTACAAGGTCTAACATTTCAATTAAAGTTTGATCTACCCAGTCATTAAGCAGCTTCCTTTTCAGGACAAATACTGGAAAATGCCAGTTTTTATTGCAGTATGCTTTTACATGCTTACAAAACTTTAATTTGTGTGTGTGTGTGATCTGACACTATCGCTGGGTGTGTTTTCATGGTTTGGATGTTACAATATTTCAATATGCAACATTTACCCAAGCTTGCCAGGAACCATCTCTCTCTGAAAAATGTATTCATATTCCACTTCATTCTGTCTTATATGAATGTATTTGGATTTTATTGATGTAATGAAAATATTTCTGTTATAATCCACCCGTAGCTGGTATTACGTGATATCTTGGCCCTCCAGAGACGCCTTGCTTTTTTCCAATAGTGTACCATAGGTGCACAGGTAATTACTAAACTTTTGAGCCTTGAGGGTCTCTAAGAGCCTAGCCCTGCATTCCCATGACATATGTGGCAGAACATGTTAATACATTGTTGTTGGAGGCTGATATTACTGGGTTCGAATACAGATGTAAGTAGTAATTTTAGGAGGAGGGTTTGTGAATTTTTTTAACTCTTGTAATTTATATATGAAGATATGTACACAAGGGGCAAGGGTGCTAAATCAGAGGTGAATTTGCAGTTTCCCATCCATTTGTCCCGATTATCTACGAGTAGACTAAGGGAAGTATTTTGTTTTATGTGGAGAGGAAGGTAATTTCAAAGAACTGCTATTGTTTGTGATACATACATATCTGTCCCACCAACATGTTCTGTTTATGTTATGGAATAGATTAAAAATCTCTTGAGTAGGTGTTTATGCCACCATTGGACTTGTGGATATGTAGTAGATCTGAAAGGATAGAGTTTGTTGAGGCTCTGCACGTGAGGCAGAAATTGCCCCTCAGTACTCTGTTTGATACCGAGAAGAGCAACAAGGCCTTGACAAAGGTCAGTGTAGTTTTTATGATTTCGGCTGTTTACTTTGAGAGAGAGCATTGTGGTCTTTCAAGTTGTGTTAAGTGTTTGGACAGATCTGTACTGGGGGGGGGGGCATTATACTCTCTGATCTGCCTAATAAGTCCCTTATATAGTGGAATAATCACACTCCTCTGTCTGAGTGCTTGCCCTCCCTCTTAGCCCCCTGTTTATGGCTAGGCTGGAAGTCGAGCTTTTCCTAAGAGGGGTTCTGCATATTAACCCCCCCCCCCCCAGGAAACCTATCTTCACACCTTGGGATCTTAATTTTCTGCTAGAAAAGCTTACTGTGCCCCTCCCCCACTTGAACCACCATTTTAAAATGCTATGCTTGGAAAACCATAGTCATTTTTGCCCTCACCTTTGAAAGGAGGATCTGATATTGTTAATCCTCGTTCATTCCTTACGCATGGGTATCGGTTCCGAGCTCGGAACCAAGCTGGCCATTTTCCAAGCTCGCGTCAGCTTCAAGCTCACGAGCTAAACTCTTACCCACAGTTCCCCTCTCCCTGTTACCTCAGATTTCGTTTGCCAGGTTGCCATCCGGTCGTGTCAAGCTACTGCTCGAGCTAAGTACAGTCAATTGTTGTTTAATTGCTTTACAAATTACTTTTCTGTCAGAAAAGTTGATCTTTTATTGTCTCTTAACCTATCGCATCTATCGTTCATAATTTCCTCAGGTTTTTTCTGTCCTTTACTTCCCTTTTTACCGCAAGGTAATTTTCTTCTTACCATCGTTGGTAATCCTTTTCCCTTTCACTTTCATACTTTCGGGTACTCTTGTACCATTGTTGGTACTTTTCTATTTGTTAATATGGCAGATAAAAAGGGTAGTCCGGGGTTTAAGCGGTGTTCTGATTGTGGACACAAGCTGCCTACTTCTGATGCACACTCTTTGTGTTTATTGTTTGGGAGCTTTCCATTCATCTGTTGAACCACCTTGTACTATTTGTGAGAACTTTTCTAATAGAACTTTGTTAGAAAGGAAAAATAAGCTGATACTGAAGGGACTTCTAAAATCCCCCTTTTCAGAGGCTATTTCTGGGTCAGAGGTCTCAACCCCTCCTAAAGCCCATAAGAAAATGGATGTTTCTACTAAGGCTAAATCCTTGCCTTCATTCCCAGCCGGGGACTCCCACCAACCAAAATCTAAAAAGGCTAAAATTTCGGCTCCGGAGCTCTGTCAGCCCCAGTGCTTTCGGTGCCCAGACCTTCGGCTCCATTAGTGATTTCGGCTCTGTGCTCTCCTGCAGCCTTCTACATATTGGCACCGAGGGGCTCCTCGATTCAGACCATTACCACTGTATCGGCACCGACCGTTCAGTCGGCACAGTCCTTGACTGCGTCAGCTCCGAGATCTTCCTCGGAACAGAGGCCTTTATTTTTGACTCCAGTTTTGTCGGTTCCAGCTTTGGCACTGACGACCACTTTGGCACAGATCCCTGTGTCGGTGCAGACAATAACATTGGCACCGATGACTTCTTCAGTGCAGACTTCACTAGTTCAGTCCTTCTCTGCACTGTTGTCCTCTGTGCGGTCAGATGAGATGGGCACCGAGTCTGCCTCTTTTGTGGACAGGCCTGTTTCTCCCTCAGTCTCTGTGAGGTCCACTAGAAGTCTTTCTGAACATGATGTGTTGCGTCTTGTGGACCAGGCATTCTTGGCCAGAGGTATTCCACCCCGCAGGAACTATCCTTCCTTCGGAGGTGATTACACATCTCCAAAGACACCTTCTTATTCTCCTCCTTCATTGCCTTGAAGTCCATGGATATAGCACAGTCTTCCCCTTCTGCAGTTCCTTTTATGGATCTCACTAAGGAACCGCAGTTGCCTTCATGGCAGGAAAGTTTTGCTACAACCCAGGATGTCAGCTGTGACACGCATAGCTTGCTGCTCCACAGCCATTCAGGGACTCCCGAGTTGGCACGTTGAGCCACTTAGGGGAGGAGTGCCCCCTGTCCTAGACATACACTCCTCTCCGGGAGGACCAGCCTTCCAACTGATGGAGAAGGCTTTCGCTGCTGCTGGCAATACCGGACTGTCTATACCTCCGCCCTCCTCTGATACATTGGTTTCACGTTGAACCTACCGGACAACAGGTGCAAGGGCCTCAGGACATATTCCCTCAGGAATCCCCTTTTCCGTTGTCTTCCCCAGCTTCTCCTGCTGAGGAGGTCCACCGGAAATGTTCGTGTAAGACTAAGCAAATAGACTCCACAGAGGAGTCCCTCACCGAAGAGACAGATTTCGATGAGGGGGAACGATCCCCTTGGTCACCCTCTGAGGTATCCTTTGGCGATATCCTTGAAATCCTGAAACAGAGAGGTGACTGGCAGCTCTCTAATCTGACCCCCGAGGAATCTGTGTTCCTGCAGGCCTTTCGCTCCCGGCCCCCTACCTCCTGGGTTACTTCACGTGCCGATGAACTTGTCAAGTTCATCGTGCAGTGTGCTTTGAAGGCCCCTGATACTGTTGAAGCTATTCCCCGGAGACCAGATAAGATCTTGTCCCCTCCTGCTTCAGATCCCCATTGGTCCAAAGTTCTTCCTGTAAATGCTTTGATGGTGGTGGCTGCAACAAAAAAGGATCTGGCAGAAGAAGAAAGCCGGACTGTCCATCTGCCTAACAGAGTCCCGGGCCCTGGACAGAATAGGGAAGCGCACTTTTGCTTCAGCGACCTTTGCTATCAGGTCCCTGAATTATATGGCACATTTTACTAGGCTTCAAAGGGATCTGGTTTCTGAGCTCTCTGAAACCTTGGCTGGTGCAGTGTCTGATGAGGTCTGTGACAGTGACCTCTCAGCTGGCCACCATTGAGTCTATATCTAACTCTTCTATGAGATTGATATCTCACGCATCAGAAGGAGCAGCTACAGCGGCGGGTTCAGCTGCAGCCTTGAGACGACACACCTGGATGCACTTGTGCAACTTCGCGGAACCTTTTAAGTCTTCCTTTCTTAATGCCCCCATTGAGCCCTCCTCGTTGTTTGGGCCCAAAGTTAAAAGCACACTGGCCAGATGTGAACAAGACGGTAAGACCCTTTCTGCCATAGGTGTCCGTTATTCTTCCCTTCAACGTGCTTTCTTCTGAAATCAAAAGAGTGGGAAGATATGGTTCAAGAAATCTCAGGGTCCTTTCCGTGACACACAGGCAGAGTTCTCCCCCTGAGGCAGAGGGGGAAACTCACAGGGAAGACGCTCCTTTTGGGGCAGAGGGGGACTGCGTAACCAGGGTTCCAGGGATTCTTTCCCTGGTCAATCCTACCAGTGCTCCTGAAGAACGAACCAACCCCTTTCCTCTGGAGGTGGTTGGGGGGCGTTTCTCCTTGTACCCTTCTGCCTGGCTAACCATCACCACTGATTCTTGGGTACAAAGGATCATAACCAGAGGTTATCGTATCCTCTTTGATCTTTGTCCCATCCCTTCAAAAAAATCTTCCTGACGTTCCACCCAGTCAAAGGGAAGAAGCAGCACTAGAGATAGAAAAGCTGCTAAGAAAACGAGTCATCCAAATAGTCCCTCCAGACCAGATAGGATCCGGATTCTACTCGAGACTATTTTTGGTACCAAAGAAAACCGGGGACTGGAGACCAGTTTTGGATCTCAGTGTACTGAACAAGTTTGTGAGAGTACAAAAATTCCGGATGGTCACGATACAGTCTATCCTCCCGCTTTTGGAAAAAAACGGTTGGATGTGCTCTATAGATCTTCAAGATGCTTACTACCACATAAAGGTGGACAGGCCATCAAGAAGATTTCTGCACTTCCGTGCGGGAGACTGTCACTACCAGAGTACTGCCTTTCGGACTCTCCAGCCCCCAGTGTGTTTACAAAGTGCATGGCAGTTGTCACAGCTCACTTGCGACTTCAAGGATTCCAGATGTTTCCATACCGAGACTGGCTCATTTCTGCCCCCACCAGACACCTACTGGAAAAAGCCCTGGCATACTCTCTCCTCGCTGCTTAAAGGCTAGGAATAACCATAAACTGGCAGAAATCCAATCTCACCCCATCTCAGTCGACAGAATTCATAGGGGTTATCTTGGACACAAAAAACTGCAGAGCTGCTATTCCAGAGCACAGAATTTTAAGGATAAAGCAACTAATTCCAATCCTTTTAAAGGAAAAATCCACGGCTCACTTGGTTCTACAGCTGTTGGGTTCAGTGGCAGCCTCCATCACCATTGTTCCTCTGGCCAGGTTTCACATGAGTCTTCTACAATGGCTACTGCTCACCCAGTGGTATCCTTTTCAGCATCCTCTTTCAGCCATGATTCGAGTAACCCACAGGTGCAAACAGGATTTAAATTGGTGGATGACGCACAATCTCTCACAATGGTCTCACCCCTTTTCCCCCCAGCAACCCAAGGCCACAGTGACCACGAACACCTCCCTGATGGGGTGGGGGGGCTATGCCAGGGACAGACAGTCCAAGGCACTTGGTCCCAACTGGAGGCCCATCTGCATATAAATGTTCTAGAGCTGAGGGCGGTGCTTCTGGCGTTGCAAGCATTCCATCCCCTGCTGCCGTCTGGGGCAATTGCGATTCAATCAGACAACATGGCGGTGGTCTGGTACATCAACAAGCAAGGTGGAACCAAATCTTACCCCCTTTGTCGAGAGGCCATGAGGATATAGCAATGGGTGATGGCTATCAACCATTTTCTTCTAGCAACGCACATTCCCAGGAGTTCCAACGTGATAGCAGACAGACTCAGCAGGTGCATTCTACAACCTCACGAGTGGTCCCTGAATCCCTTGATAGCGGCGGAGATCTTCCACCGCTGGGGCCGTCCTTGCTGTGACCTCTTTGCATCCCCGACCAACTACAAATGCAGCAACTACTTCGCCCTGATTCCCCCTCCGGGACAGTCACCCAGGGATGCTCTAGTCCACGATTGGCCCTCTGGTCTTCTCTACACATTTCCACCCTTTCCTGTCATTCCTCAGTTTCTGAAGAAAGCCCGGCAGTTGAAGAGCAAGGTAATCCTCATAGCACTATATTGGCCACGACAGGTTTGGTTCCCATTCCTTTGGCCTCACCTACTAGATAGACCATGGATTCTCCATCCAATCCCAGAGTTGATCTCACACCCACAGAACCTGATTCACCCCAACCTGAACAGCCTGAAGCTAACAGCTTGGCTACTCCAATTCCCTTGATTGCCAGGCAGAATGATCTTTCTTTACCAGTACGTGATATTCTCATTGCTTCTCATACATCTTCCACTAGAATTACTTATCTGAGCAACTGGAAAAGATTTACCTGTTGGCTGAAAGATAAACAAGTAGACCCCTTTTCAGCACCAGTGTCGATAATACTAGACTATCTGGCCGACCTGTTTCAGTCGGGTCTATCGGCCTTACCATTAGAGTTCATTTGGCTGCAATTTCTAATTTTCATGAAGGGGTCCAAGGTTCCTCACTTGTGTGCCATAAATTGTGCAAGACCTTCATAGAGAACCTATTCAACCATGGGATTTATCATTAGTTCTACAAGCTCTGATAATGGCACCTTTTGAACCAGCCTCTTCTTGCAACCTGAAGTATTTGTCATGGAAAACCTTGTTTTTGGTCGCTATTACTTCTGCCACACGTATTTCAGAACTTCAAGCTTGATGTATCAAGACTCTATCTCTATGAAAAATCAAATATGGAGTGTCTCTGAGAACTAATCCGTCATTTCTGCCTAAAGTGACCTCTGAAATGTTCATTAGTCAAGCCATTGAATTGCCAGTATTCTTTTCCAACCATTTAAACAGAGGAGAGTATTGCCTACATACCGTAGATATACACAGGCAAATCAGTTTTTATTTAAACAGGACTAAAGGGTTTCGTAAATCTGAGCAGTTATTTTTGGCCTTTTCTGGATTTAGATTAGGATTGGGTGTTGCTAAGGTCACATTAGCTAGATGGTTGAAGGACTGTGTGACCTTTATTTACACAGTGTAATATCTCGTTGCCTACTACCGTGAAAGCTCATTCAACAAGGTCGGTGGCAACTTCTGCTGCATTCCATGCCAGAGCTTCTTTGCATGACATCTGTGCAACTGCAACTTGGGCTACACCTCATACTTTCAGCAATCATTACAAATTGGATTTGGCCTCCAGGGGAAGAGCATCTTTCGGTTCTATGGTGCTCAGGAATGCCCTTCCATGAGAGCCTCCCAGGAGTAGAGTTAGCTGGGGACTCTGTCCCATGTGTAAGGAATGAATGAGGAATAACAATATCAGATAAAGAAGTTTGTCTTACCATAACGTTCCATCTGTATTGTTGATCCTCGTTCAGTCATTATGACCCTCCCTACTTCCCCCTCCTGTGGTTTCTAGTGGATCTCACCATCCAGATGTCCTTCAAGAATGCAACTGCAGTCCTGACATATGGGTTGTCCTGCCTCAGGCAGCCCCTCGGTCGGCCGGATTCCAAAGTCTGGGCCCGGCGTCGGCTGTTGTCGCTTCTTCCCTGACGTCAGTGCGGCTGGGGTATAAAATCATCAGCCGACGCCATCTTCTTCAGTCTTTCTTGCCGTGCAGTGCCCGAAGCAGAAGCAGTTCGCAAGTGCCGGTCGGCCTGCTCCTGTGTTCTCAGTTACCGAAGTCATCAAAAAGCTAAATACCCCATTGGGGAACCTTTTCTTGCCTCAGCCGATGTCGGATAAAACTGCAAAAGTTAATAATTGTTTGTCTTGTGGTAAGCAAATACCTCATAAGGACTTCCATTCTTACTGCCTTCCCTGCCTGGGCCCAGACCACGACGTCTCGGCCTGTGCTGCCTGTGCTCGCTTCAATAAGTGCACACTTAGGCACCGGGCAGAATTTGCTGAAGACTTTTTTGGGGAAAATTACTCTTATATCATGCCGTCGGAGCTTCCGACAGCACACGTTTCCAAAAAACCGACCTTCGCGGCCCACGACTTCCACCGACACCACGCCTAAGCCTACCGCGAGTGTATCGGTCTCTTTGGAGGCGGTAATTCAACCGCTCCAGGTCGACGACACCGTTTTACCGCACACTACGGTCCCGGAGGCTTCCTCGGTGCCGGTTGTTGTTTTTCCTCCTGAAACCGAAGCCCAAGATTTGCCTGACACCATACCGGTGGACAAAGTTACTCCAGCACGTAGGACAGCTAGGCCTCCTGTGCCTATGTTCATCAAGGCCTACACACGTGCTAAGGCTGCCAGCTAGGCTAAGTCTGACCCACCTAAATCTTTTTCACAGACTCTCACTTCGGATAAACAGATCATGACTTTAGCTGCAGATCTAATTTCTTTAATCAGGGGCTCTCAGGCTCATCCAGACAGAGGTTCTCAGCCGCCTTCAGACAAAAGGCCTAGGGTTGAGCAGACGGATACCCTTTCCTCAGATGAAGCCTCTGGTGAGTCAGGCCTTTCAGATTCCCAGGAAGAACCCTTCCCGGCCTACGAGGATTCTGATACAGATGAATCCATTCCCTCTGCCTCTCCTCCTGAGGATATCTCTTTCGGGGAAATTCTCCACTCCATGAGAGAGCATCTTCAGTGGCAGGGCCAGGATTTCTCCGACTCCAGGAAAAGGCTTCAGACCTTCCTTAAGTTACCCCAGCACAGGCCTTTAGCTATTCCCCCTGTGTTAGATGTATTGGATGATGTGTACTCAGACTCCAGTACTTCTCCTGATTCTCTCCCTCCTGCTCCTGTCAAGCCAGACAGATATTACAGGGTTCCTGAAACTCATAAGCATCTCTTTAAGGCCCACTCTGTTGATCTAGAAACTATTTCTCAGGGGCCCAAAGGAGTGGCCACTTCCACGACCAAGAATCCTTTGCCCGCAGACAGGGAATCTAGGTCCCTGGAGAGGTGGGGTAAGAAAGTTTATACCTCTACCACCCTTGCCATGAGGGCTCTTAACTGTCTTTTTCATATGTTTCAGTATCAAGATTTTCTGATGGATGATTTGCAGAAAAAGTTTGCCTCTCAGGATTTGGTTCATAATACTCAGCAGTCTAGCAATCATTTTCTTCAGTGTGGTTATGATGCATTGGAAGCTTCATGTAGGGCAGCTATGACAGGGGCCGTCAAACGTAGACATGCTTGGTTGAGAGAACAGTCATTGCCAGATCATGTTAAAGTAAAGCTTCTAGATGCACCTCTGGAAAAAGACAAGCTATTTGGTGCTAATGCACAGGGTGTTGTTGAAATCAATTGAGGAAAAGGCTAAATCAGTACACAGTCAAAGATTTCCTCCAGGTTCAGCCACCAAGGTTCAGCAGGAATTGGCCTACGAAGAATTGGTCCTTTCCAGACACTGACAAGTTTCAAAGGGGAAAAAGCAGGCGTGCTTGAGGTAGAGGGCAATACCGAGGCTCCTACAGGGGCCGCCAATGGCAACCAACTAATCAGAGAAGTGGCGCAGGGACTCCCACTGCTCCACAGGGACAATCACAATGACTTGACTTTGACACCGACGACCAAGGCTCAAAGAGAAGCTCCTTTAAGCGGAAAGTTACCTTATTTTCAAAAAATTGGCACGTTTTTACAAAGGACGGATGGATTTTGAACATAATAGACAAAGGTTACAGGTTCCACTTCCACACCTTACCAACAAGACAAGGCATGCCAAACCTGCCACACAATCAGAGGGCAGAGGCACTCATACAAGTTTCAAAGCTGCTACAAATCAAAGCAATAGAAAAGGTTCCTCCTCAGGAACAAGGCCAGGGATTCTACTCAAGACTGTTCCTTGTTCCAAGAAAAGGAAAAGCAATGGAGACCTATACTGGACTTGTCCGCTCTAAACACCTTTCTCATTGTGCCAAAATACAAAATGCTGACGTTACAGCAACTTCTTCCCATGCTGGGCAAGAGGTCTTGACTGGTTACTCTGGACCTCAAGGAGGCATACCTGCATGTCCCAGTCAGACACATCTGCAGAAGATACCTCCGATTTCTTGCAGGGTCAGAGCATTATCAATTCTCAGCATTGCCATTTGGCTTATCTACTGCGCCCAGAGTATTCACGAAATGCCTGGCATCAGTAATTGCACATTGCAGACTCCAGGGGATACAAATTTACCCTTACCTGGACGACTGCCTTATACAAGCGGACAGCAAACAAGCCTTGATAAGAAACTTGGACTATGTCATACACTTACTACAGGCTTTGGGGTACACAGTCAACATTCAAAAATCAAGACTACTGCCATCCCAACAAATAATTTTTGTAGGAGCCAAACTGGACACAAACTCACAAATGGCTTTCCTCACGGAAGAAAAACAAGAACAATTACCAGATTACTTCAAAAGCCTAGCGAAGCTCACCCGGATGACTGCAAGGAAAATCCTGCAGGCCCTGGGTTTCATGGCATCTTGCATTCTTCTGATTCCACTGGCAAGACTACACGAGAAAACTACAATGGTGCCTAAAAAGTTTATGGTCTCAACACAGCCACAACTTAGAAGAAATTATACCACTCATTCCATGTCTTCAAAAGGAATTTTTGTGGCGGGCACAAGCAAGTCAATTAAACAAAGGCATGTCTTTCAACAAACCTCAAGCAAGTCAAACCATTACAACAGACGCCTCAGATCATGGATGGGGGGGCGCACATGGAAGGCAGATGCATGCAAGGGCAATGGGCTCCCCGGGATATGCATCTGCACATAAATCAAAAAGAGATGTTGGCAGTGATTCATGCAATCGAGGCCTTCGGAAAATTTCTTCAGCAAGGTCATCTGCTAATAAAGACAAGACAACACCACTGTCATGTGGTACATAAACAAACAGGGAGCCACTCATTCTTACCCCCTCTGCAGACTAACAATGACTCTTTGGGAAAAGGCCCTGAAACTGAACTTACAGTTGCAATCTCAGTTTGTTCCAGGCAAGGACAATGTTCTGGCGGACAGTCCAAGCAGAAACATTTTGGACCCGCACGAATGGATGCTGCATCCAGACATTTTTTCGCAAATAACTCATGCGTGGGGAAGGCCGGACATAGATCTCTTTGCCTCTCACCTCAATCATCATCTGAAGAAGTTCTGTTCGAGGACACACCATCCTCAAGCCTGGAGAATGGATGCTCTCTCCTTCAGCTGGAATTCTCTGACAATCTACGCATTCCCACCTCTACCATTAATGACCAAGGTGTTACTGAAGACCAAAGCAGAGCAACCGAAAGGTGTTTTGATAGCTCCAGACTGGCCAAGGCAGCACTGGTATCCATTGCTAAGGAGCATATCTCGCACCAAGCCGTGGCCCCTGCCTCAATGGCCTCTGCTTCTAACTTAGCACAATTACAGGACTGTTCATCCCAACCTGCAAACATTGCAGCTGACAGCTTGGAGGGTTCCATGACCTTTACCCATATCTCTCTCTCCAAAAAAGTTCAAGAGATCCTACTGGAAGCACGCAGACCTTCCACCAGAAAAACTTATTCAGCCAAATGGAAGAGATTCATCACCTGGAATGCCAACAAGGGTCAGGATGTATCAGTAATAAACATGCCACAGATACTAGAATACTTGGCAGAAATGCTTCATAGTGGCCTTTCATATTCTTCCATAAAAATACACGCTTCAGCAATTGCAGCAAAATACAACTGTGATCCACCTGTGTTTTCACATCCTTTGCTAAGACAGTTTCTAAGAGGGATAAAGAATATCAAACCTCCCAGGAAACCACCAGTGCCTGCAGGGGACCTCAACTTTGTCTTGAAAAAATTAACTCTTCCTCCTTTTGAGCCAGCAGCATCTTCAGAGATGCAATTTCTCTCCTGGAAAATAGTTTTCCTGTTGGCAGTTACCTCAGCAAGAAGAGTCTCGGAGATACAGTCCCTCATGGCAGTACCTCCATTCCTCTTTTTTCATCAGGACAGAGTTTCTTTAAGAACCAATCCTTAATTCATGCCAAAAGTGATATCCAGGGTGTCTCTAAATCAAGCAATTCACCTGCCTACTTTCTTTCCCAACCCTGAAAATAAAGGAGAAAAGCTGCTGCACACTTTGGACATACACAAGCAATTACGCTACTACTTGGACAGAACAAAGGCCAACAGAAAGTCTGACCAACTGTTTGTAGCTTGCGCTGTTGGAGTGCAAGGAAAGGCAATTTCCAAACAAACAATTTTAAAATGGATTGGACACTGCATCAGATTCTGTTATTCTTTCCATGGAAAAGGTGTGCCAGCCAATATCAGGTCACACTCCACCAGAGCTATAGCCACCTCCACAGCCTTTCTAAGAGGGGTGGCTACAAAGGACATTCTAGAAGCTGCTACATGGAGCTCCGTGCATACATTTTCCAAGCACTACAACCTGCCTTTATACTCCAGATCCCCAGCAGGCTTTGCTTCGGCAGTCCTGCAGGGTATTTTAGCTACACCATCTTTTTCTTAGATCCTACCACCCCCAGCTTGGCTATGGTATTCTACCCATATGTCAGGACTGCAGTTGCATTCTTGAAGGACATAGTACAGTTTTGTACCTACCATAAATGTAGATGTCCGGTAGATATGCAACTGCAGTCAGGTTTACCCTCCCTCCTACCCCTCAGTAATTTACCTTTTTGGGTCCACTACCCCTTTTCCAACTTAGCTGGGGATAGCTTTTATGGTGTATCTGTTTATTACTATTATGCATGTCTGGAATTTTATGCATTCTCTAAATTTAGCCTTCCTTGGAGGGCACCTGGCATCTGGAGCAAGGAACACTGAAGAAGATGGCGTCGGCTGATGATTTTATACCCCAGCCGCACTGACGTCAGGGAAGAAGCGACAACAGCCAACGCCGGACCCAGACTTTGGAATCCGGCCGACCGAGGGGCTGCCTGAGGCAGGACAACCCATATGTCAGGACTGCAGTTGCATATCTATCGGACATCTACATTTATGGTAGGTACAAAACTGTACTTTCTCTTAGGTTATTTGACCAGAGTTAGCCTCTACCTTCTTTAACTTGCAAACTCAGTCTGAGGTAACAGGAAGAGGGGAATTGTGGGTAAGAGTTTAGCTAGATAGTTTGAAGCTGACACGAGCTTGGAAAATGGCCAGCTCTGTTCCGTGCTTGGAACCGATACCCATGCGTAATGATTGAACGAGGATCAACAATACAGATGGAACGTTATGGTAAGACATAACTTCTTTTTTTCTGAGCTTCAAACTCTCTTAGCCTGTTGCCCCTTTTATTGTTCTTCACAGAAACAAGGCGACTCTCCGGGCTGACCCATCCTTCATGCCTAAAGTAATGCATGAGCTTTCTCTGTCTATTCATCCACCCGCCTTATATTCCAGCCCCCAAAACAGGGGAGAAGGATCTCATACTCTCTACACGTTCACAGGCAACTCCGATTTTACCTGGACAAAATTTAAATCCTTCAGGAAGACTGACCAGCTTTTCATATCCTTTATGACCTCTAGGCTGGGCTAGCCAGTCTTCAAACTATTGCTGCCTGGATTTCATAAGCTATCTCTTTCTGCTACTTGCATTAAGATAAGACCCCCTACCTTGCCCTAAAGTATATTCCACTAAGGCAGTCGCTTCCTCGGGTGCTTTCCACAAAGGAATAGATTCCAAGTCTATTTTTGAGGTGGCTACTTGGTCCTCAGTACATACCTTTACCAAACACTACAAAATTGAAATTTCCAGGTCTGCTGGACAATGCTTTTGCTCAATAACCAACCACACTACCAGACAGACAGCACAGTAATTTATTTTCATTTGTTAACCAGGTAGATAGACTGGCCCTGGGATCCTTTTAAGCAGTGATCCTGGTCCTGGCCAAAAGACAAGACAAGTATGCATTCAAAAGAAACCGACATAATGTATATGCAATCACATGATAAATTTTTAGCAAAGTAGTAATCAACTGCAGACATCATAGGTGATGTGGCAAATCTTGGCACTTGATAGGCAAGCTAACTGTGAACCTATATTTACTCAGCTTGGTGAGGGGTCATTAGTGTCTCTCACTTTGGAGATGAGATGTTGCATTGTGTGGAAGTTTGCTTTATGAGCGTTTGAGCTGAGACACCATGAGTCTTAGATGCACATTTTGTGATGGGTGCTGCCTGAGCGGAGTGTTTGAGGCTGTGGAAGGTGCTTGTTTCTTGGGTTACATTTAGGAGGCTTTCATTTAGGAGACTTTTGTGGTTTAGGTAGGTTACTTTTAAGAGCCTTGGCAGGTGTAGATCTATGTGTTGATCTGTATTGTATGGTGTTCTGTGTTACTTGACAGTCTGTTTGCTGTTTGTAGTGGCTTGAATGGGACAGCTGTACCTTCAATAACATTGTAGATCTGTCGCACACTGTGTCAATTTAAGCAGTAAGTGGTTCTTAGTCAGGGTTGCCAGATGTCCCTATTTTGGCGGGACTGTCCCGAGATCAGTAGCCTGATCCCGAGTCCTGCACTGCCAGTTTAAGTCCTGGGCAGCCTCCCCTTTGTTTTTTTGATTGGCCCATATAGCGGCATACGGGCCAATCTAAACACAAGAAGCTCCATGTTTAGCGATTTTAGATTGGCCCTTATACTGGTATACGGGCCAATCAAAAAATCGCAAAACAGAGCTACTTCTGTTTAATGCAGAACGGCGTAGCTCTGTGTTTAGCGATTTTTGACTGGCTCGTATACTGGTATACGTGCCAATCAGAAAATCGCAAAACAGAGCTACTTCTGTTTAATGCAGAACTGCGATGTTTCACATTAAACAGAAGTAGTTCCATGTTTGTTTATTTTTGATTGGCCCGGGCCAATCCAAAAAAATAAATAAACAGAGCTACTTTTGTTTAATGTGGAACTCTGATGTTCCGCATTAAAGACTTTTTTTTTTTTGTCTTCACTTTGCCCCTACCTGGCCAGTCGGAAATCTGGCAACCCTGTTCTCAGTAAACATGAAAATTGCTACATTGCCTCAGGATGCCCTTTTTAACACAGCTCATTTATAGAGACAGTTGGAAAGTGTAAATCTGTGGTTCCAGGTGCTTACTAATGTGGACTGAAGGGGAAGTAGCACCTATAATGTCTGCAGTTGATTATTACTTTGCTAAAAATTTATCATGTGATTGCATATATGTTATGTTTGTTTCTTTTGAATGCATACTGTCTTGTCTTTTGGCCAGGATCATTGCTTAATAGGGTACTAAAGGGGCAGTCTAGCTACCTGGTTAACAAATGAAAGTAAAAAAATTACTGGGTGTGCTGTCTGTCTGGTGGTAGAGAGAGTGTTTGCTTTAATGTGGGTTCACACAACAAGGAATCAATGATCCTTGCTCCGTCTGTCAGCAGAAGCAAAGACTATCACTGCTATCATGACGAGTGGTAAAGAGGCAAAAATATAAAACTAATAACAAAAATCATGCCTCTGAGAATCTCAGGATGTGCAGAAAAGTTAAATTGTTTCAAATTTTAATTCACGGTTGAGCGCTTTCATCCAGAACTTAATGGGAACATATCCATTACTAGTTCCCTTGAGCTTTGTGCTATGAAGTTATAAGATTTTATAATTTCTTACTTCACATGAGTGACGTGTATGGCTCATACTAATATACACACATGTATTTTGATATTTTGTATTTAAATTATTTTTAAGCAGGTTTTATCATTTTATAAACTTTATTACATTTATTGAGTTGTTTACAGTGGTGCTCTATATTTTAAGAATTTTGAATGATTGTGATGTATTTGATTGATTTGGTCTATATAACACATGTAATAATATCTGGTTCTGATGAAGTCCTTGGATGTTTAATGAATGAAAGCTCACAAACTTGAATTAAAATTTGACAAATTTAAATTTTTCTGCATGTCCTGTGATTCCTGGAGACATCATTTTTGTTAGAGTAGCACTGTTCCGAAGCTTCTTCCTGAAAAGTGGCATTAACCCAGTTGCTAATGGGTTCAGTACAGTTGCTATAGGAAGGCTAGGAAGTGGTCTCTGCTTCTTCTGTCACCAGGAGAAAAATGGAAACACTAATCACAAGCTGATTTGTGAGAAACCGTTCTTAGGCTCTCCAGTGTTTTAGTCTCAAATGATACAGATTTTAAAAACAAGATTGAAAAAAGAGGTTAATACTCTGAATGTTGCAGTGTGCACTCATTGAGTGGAATGACATCAAACCAAGGGTAATTCAAGCTTTAACAGTCTAAGGGAAGAAATCCCTTACACCTTGTGGCCTGGGTGGCTTCTTCCTTCGCTGCAGCTTAGCTACTCTTTTTTTTTGCAAAGCCGTAGAGCAGATTCTGTCTACAAACACCAGTACTAAGTGTATTTTGACACTTGGCATGCAAATTCTGCTGCTATCACACATTGAAAGACTATAACTTTTCGCATAACATTCTTTATATCTTGTCTCACTGTTTTTGATAGAATTACAATGGCTGCACTATACAATTCTAACACCTAGCCAACTACCTCTCACCACTGTAAATCTCCCTTGCCCATCTTTCATTTGTTCTTTGCTTGTTATTCCCAAACCCTTTTGAATTAATATTAAGATCCCATTTTCATTCAGTGTTGTCAGTTCTGTCCGTCTTCAGTTGATAAGTCTATCAGGTCGTCCATGTCGGACATTAGCAACCATAGACTTTTGGATGGAAGGTTCAAGCTCCTTCCCTTGTAAGTAGGTGTTGCTTAGTGTTTTTTTAACTAGTTTCAACAGAATTATCTTTTTTTTTTAACATCTCAGTGTTCCTGGTTGTCGATCCAAGTCTTGAAAAAGCCATTAACCCTGTAGTGGTTTTGAAAGGTGCTGTACAATAAAAGAATTGTTGTCTTATGAGTTTCTCAAGTAGAGGCAGTAGGCTTGTTTTAGTATTTTGAAGATAAAAGGTAATGAGAAAGGCAACCCTATTATTGTCCATGATCCAGATGACATTTTCAAGGAGTTTACAATGATGGAGTAAATGGATACTATGCGTATGACCATACAGATTTTATTTTTGACATTTGTATTTTTTGGGAATTATAGGTTGAGTGTAGGCCCAGAGAAGGAAGACAATGTTTCAGATTAGGTAAGTGTATATTCTTTACGACTGATGTGTGGGTCTAGGAGACAGAAGATGCATGTTTTGTGTTGTGTATGTGCTGTATCCTTTTGTTGTGTGTAGTGATGCTGTTAGGGAAAGGGATTTATTTTATTTACTATTTTATTTGTTTGTTAACTGGGCTAGTCTAGCTGAGCCAGTGGCCTGTTTTCAGTGGAGACTTGAGGAGAAAAGCTCCAGACGTTTGTTATAAAGTTACAAAAAAGAAAAAAAATCTGACAATAAAGTTGTATGCAAACATTACAATAATGTGCTTTATATGAGAATATTAGAAATTTACAAAAGGCTTGAGAATGAAGTTTACATAAACATTACAATAATGTGCATAATGTAATACAAAAGTTAGAATTTTTTTAATCAACAAAAAGAGAAAGCGATGCAGATGAGATAGGAAACTTGAAATAGGTGGGTGTTAAAAGAGTGAGAGGTGGTAAGGTAGGCTGTAAGTGGGATCATTGCAATGACAGGTGTTGGCATTTAGGAGAAAAGTTTTAAGATTGGATTTAAAGATATTTATGTTAGAAATGATTCAGATGTTAAGGGGGTGTTTGTTCCATGCATGGGAAATACTATGTGTAAAGAAGGTCTACCAATGTTTTTGTTTGGTTTATGTGTGTCCAGAAGTAGCTGGTCAGTGCTGCGGAGAGTTCTGGAAGGGGTATAATGTGTGTGATGTTAGCGAGGATAGACCAGGACAAGAAAGAGGATACATTACATTTAGTAACGTAATGTATAAGGATAAGCGGTATGGTCAGCACATGAGTGGGGTAGTGCTGGGGCAAAGCCGCCTTCTGCTGTTTTCCCTCCTATGTTCACTAACCTAAATTTTTGTATCTGTCTGTCTATGGCTGCCTTTCTCTCTCTCTCTCTCTCTCTCTAATCTTTGTGTCTTGTACCATGTCTACATTTTCAGTAAGTCTGGACCAGTTCTCTCTTTTTGCTACTTTAGACCCCATACTGCCTCTTTATTCTCTTATTTTTTTTCCCTGCGTCTGGCTTTTAGTTGCATGTTCAGTACAGCACCACTTACAGCCAACCAATTCGTCATATGTTGTTTTAATTATATTTCACACTATGTTTGTAAAACAGGAAAATTTGTCATCTTGTGAAGTTAACTTAATATCCTGTTCTAATCTTAGGGTTTGTGAGATTTCCAAGAAATGAACAAAGCACATTTTAGTGTTGGAACTGTTTATGTAGATGGTTGTACTTTCACCAGTTGCATACAATATATAGTGGTGTACTTCTGCTTTTCTGTTCGCATTGTACAATATACTACGTATTATGAGAGTGGAGATATAAAAGCCCCAAAATGTCTGCAGGTGTGGTACCTGGGGAAACTGAGCTTGGAGTGTTTCAAAGAGAAATCGGCCTATATCATGGATATTCTTGAATCTCTATGAACCTAATGACTGCATATATCATCTGAAACAGCATGCATTCATGAAATGTATATGAAATGATATTGGTGCATTGTTACAAGAGTATGTGAATGTTTTTCAGTTATCACTGCAACCACTGAGTTTGACTGCTGTTTAAAGATATTGTATATATTATTATTGTTGTATATGTTGTTATTATTGGCCTCAAGCTCAATGCCAAAAAGTGCATTGCATCCGCTTTGGTAAAAACTCGGTACCCATGAACTACCACATAGGCCGGTAGTCTGCTTAACATTGAAAGTGGGTTGGGAGACACAGGTGGACAGTAGTCTCTCCTTTGATAATCACATCACCACAGTAGTCGGGAAATCCTTCTACGTGGCACACTTAATCACAAAAGGTTTCTCATCCAGGAAAAAAAGAGGTAATTATTCCCCTTTACTCGTCACTCATTATACCCATTATGTAGAGTACAATGCCCCTTTTGGTGTGTACCTCACAAGACCTCTATAACTGTAAAGGATGCAGAAATGCCTCACAAAGAGGATTACCAGCCTCAGACAGATGCCCTACGCAGACCATCTTAAAAATCTCCAGCTTTATTCCGTCGCATATCCCCTACTCAGAGGCGATCTCTGCCTAAAATACAAACCTATGTCAAACTTAGAGCTGTTGGATGTTCATGTTTCACTGTTGCAGTCATTACATTTGGGTAATCTGCTGGAAGGTTGCCCTCAGTCGGCCTGAATTCCAAAGTATTGGGTCCTTTATTTATTTTACATTTGTTGACCGGGCTAGTTTAGCTGGATATATGTCCATTTTCAGTAGAGGCCCGGGGAGAAAAGCTCCAAATTATTAGTACATCGATTAATGAAGTGTAACAATAAAAATAATAGCAGATATAACGGTAACAGCAATTTTTTTTTTTTTTTTGTGAGATTACTTTTTAAGTAAGTAAAAGTAACAGGCTATGTGATGTTCATAACACAATACTCTTTACACACGTGAAATATAGAAAATCACTTACTGTGTGATGTGCTTAGCGCAATCTTCTCTATAAAAAAACATATATGAAATAAGTGTGAATGGAGATGAAGGAAAGATGGGAAAGGTATCAGATAGTATAGGTTGAGTTTAAGGATTAGATTATTTTCATAGAGGAAGTAGAATAGTTACTGTTATGAAGGAGAGACGAGGTTACTGTTATGAAGGAGAGGGAGAGACATTAGGGGTAAGTAGGCAGTGGGTCTTTTACTCCAAATCTTAGTGTAAAGTTGAGCAGCTGAGAGTCCCCTACTGAGTTATTGGATGTAATTGGGTTAAAGGGGAAGGAAGGAAGACAGGGAAAGAAAAGCAGGGTTAGTCCAGGTTAGTGCAGGGGCATAGCCAATTTTTATTGAGATACTTTTTGAGATTTTTTTTAAATAGAGGGAGAGAAGTCAGAGATGAGATGTCGGAGGGTAATTTATTCCATACTTTTCCTACTGATTTGGAGAACAAGCAGTTTCCTGCAGAGTTATTGGGTATAGTGGTGTTGATCAAAAGTTTTTTTAGAAGACTGTAGATGTTTAAGGTTATAATAAGGGGTGATAAGGCTATTGAGTATTGGAGATTTAGTGGGTTGGTACAGGGTTTTGTGAGCTATTATAAGTTGTAGTTGAATCTGATTGGGAAGTTCAAGCCAACCTAGTTGTCTTAGATTAAGGCAATGATGGGCCCTGAATGGAGATCCGGTAGCAAATCTAGCAATGTTATTGTAGCATATAACTAGTTTATTGAGATTTTGTTTTTTGAGAGATTGATATAAATAGGGCATGCATAAAGTAAAGTAGAGATCAGATGAGTTCTGGCTAGGGTAATTCTAGTAGCTGGAGTAAGAAAGGGTTTGATTGTGTATAAGCTTCCTATTTTTTTGTTCACAGATTTTTGTGGTAGAGTTAATGTGATTTTCAAAATTAAGATGGTCTATAGTAATTCCTAATAATTTTGTGGTGGTGTCAGGAGAAATACTAGTACTGTTATTGGAAGTAATATTGAAATTTAGGGGGATGTGATTTTGTGTTGGTGAAGATTAGTAGTTTAGTTTTCTTGGGGTTGAGTAGAAGGCAGCATTGTGAGAACCATTGTTGTACTGTGTTAAAGGCTTTTTGGGTGAGAGTCTGAAGTTCAGTTTGAGAGGTAGCTGTGCAGATTATAGTGGAGTCATCTGCATATTGAATACAGGTAGTATGAGGGATAGCTGATTGGAGGTCGTTGATAAAGATGGAAAATAGAAGTGGTCCTAAGATGGAGCCTTGTGGCACACCTAGAGAGATAGGAAGATGGTCAGATAGTGAACTTTTCCCGAGTACTGCTTGTCAGTTTTCAAGGTAAGATTTAAACCAAGTTATGCTGTGGGGATCAAGTGAGAGAGTGAAGAGAATGTGCAAGAGTAGTTGGTGATTCACCATGTCAAAGGCTTTGGATAAGTCTATGAATAGTGCTGAAGAGAGACTGTTTTTGTTGTGGTTAGAGTTGATGGTGTTAGTGAAAGAGAGCAGTGCAGTGGTAGTACTGTGTGAAGGTCTGAAACCATGCTGACAGTTGGCAAGTAGGTTGTGTTGGAGAAGATGGTTTAGGAGTTGTTTATGGATACATTTTTCCATAATTTTGGCAATAGGGGATAGCAAAGCTATGGGTCGATAGAGAATTCATTAGAGTTTCCTCCTTTATGTAGTGGGATAATAAGATATTTTTCCAGATTTCAGGGACAGTTTTTTCATTGATGGATCTGTTTATTAATATAGAAATGGGATACGCAATGGCTTTAGCTCCTATTTGCAGGAACTCAGCAGGAAGTTTGTCTGCGGAGGGGGTGGTAGGTTTAAGTTTTTGTAGCAAGGAAGAGATATATGATGTAGAAATAGGAAGAAAGTGAAATGAGCAGGGTGTATTTACAGAAGACGGAAGTATCTTTGAGGTATCGGGAGATAGGTGATTTGCAAGATTTTGTATAGTATTAGTGAAGAAGGAGTTAAAGGCATTTGCTGTTTGTATAGGGTTGTCAGGGTTAGAGTGTTGTGGGTTGGGTGTAATAGATTGGCCTGGGGATAGAAGATTATTGATGGTGGACCAGAAATTTTTTGGTTCCTTATTGGATGTTTGTTGTAAATGAAGGTAGTAGTTCTTTTTGTCTAACAGTATGGCTTTTTTTGTGTTTTCTACATTCTCTGAAGGTTTGATGGTCAGCTTGGTTCTTGGTAGTATGCCATTTAGTCCAGGCTTTGTTTCTGGTAATGATTTTTTGTCTAGTATTGTTGCTAAGCCAGGGGGCTGGTTTGGTTTTGGTTCTAATAGTGCGAGCTGATCTAGAGTAGATAAGAACGTGGAGTTGAAGTATTGTACTGCATCGTTAAGAGGGAGTATCTTTAGAGGGGTCCAGTTACATTGCTTTAGTTCTGTTAGAAAAAGTTAGTAAAATTGCTTTTTTGAACATAATGTTCGGAAAGTGGTTGGAAAATTTATGTTGCTGTTTTTCTAATATAAGTTAATGAGTGATCACTTAGGTCATCTGGTAGGGTGCTAGAGTTATAGGTTTGTTGGAGAGTGTTTGTAAATATCCATTCTAATGTGGTTTCATTATTATTGATTTTATTAGTTCTGGTAGGGCCTGATATAAGTTGAGAGAAGCCATGTAGGTTAATGTGGAAGGTAGGGTTTGAGTTGTTGCAAGAATTCCAATCAATGTTTAGGTCACCTAGGATTAATGCTTCTTGTGGGACATTAGAAGAGAGCCAACTAAGGATGGACTCAAGAACGTTAATGTTATTTCCTGGGGGGAGATATATACAAATTATATAAATAGCTTTGCTTTTGTTTAGTTGGAGTTTAGAACATATTAGTTTAAGGGTGGGTTCAGGTTTGTAGTGATGATTTGTAGCTGTGATTTATAAAGAATTGCAACACCTCCGTTTTTGGTGGGCGGTCAAGTCTTATGATATTATATCCTGGTGGGGTGATTTCATTGTCTTTAATAGAAGGTTTTAGCCATGTTTCTGATAGGCATAGGATATCGAATTGGTTGACATCAAGGAGTGAATGGAGTTGGGCAGTTTTGTTACAAATACTACGTATGTTCAGATGAGCTAAGGTGAGTGAGTTGGTACATTTTGTTGGAGATATAGGCATAGTTTTGTTATTGTTGGTTTCTATGGTCTGGGTGTGCTGAGGGTCAGGGTTTGGATGAATGTCTCTGTCTAAAAGTGAATGTGGGAGTTTATGTTTGGGTTTAAGATTTGTACAAAAGTAGGTGAATTTTCTAGTTTTATGGTTATAGAATTTAATATGAGCTAGTCTGTGAAATTTAGCTAGAAAGTAGTTGGATTTATAAGTGAGATTTTGGAAGGTCACAGCAAATTATGTTATAGGTGAAGAGGTTTGAAAGGAGGGGAATGTAGAGGTAGAGTGTATGGGTTGTTCATAGGAGGTTAAGATATAGGTAGTTGTAAGTGGAGTTAAAAGTGATAGTATGACTAGTATTTGTAGTTGAGAAGGGTTCAGTGTTATGTGCATAGTTAGGAAGAGAGGGTGAGAGATGAAAAAGGAAGTAATAGTAAGTGTAGAATCAGAGGAGGAGGAGAGTTGTATAATTGGTGGGTGTATTGTGATAGAGGAGGGAGGGATGTTGTAGTTAGGGTGTGTCTGATTGGTATGAATTGTGTAGGGGTGTGGTTTTCAAGAGGTATAAAAGTAGGACCAGTGGGGGTGGGTAGCGGAGCGGAGTGAGCCCGAAGGGCGAGCGGAGAGGGTAGAGACAAGAGAGAGAATGTGGAGGAAGACTATCAGTGAAGTGTGAAAACAGCAGGCAAGTCTGAAGGTGGGAGAAAGGTGGGCAATGTTCAGAGGTTAGCAGGAAGAAAGGATCTTAGAGTAGAAGACACTGATAGGATTCCTTAGGGTAAGGAGTACTGGTGGGTAAGTGATTCAGGAAACAGAACAGAATGAATGGGGTCATGTTGCAGAAATGGGGTAGGAAATTACAGAACTGAAAGCTAGTATTTCTATTTCAGAGATCTAATTTTTGAGGCGCCACCTGGTGGCCACTCGTTGTATAGCAATGGGATTGTCTCAACTAGATTTGGGGGCTTTAGATGTTGCTGGCTCCTCTTCCATGACGTCAGGTCATCAGGGGTATAAAACCTGCAGCAGACACCATTTTCTTTAGTCTTTCTTGCCGCGCGGTGCCCGAAGCAGAAGCATTTTCGTAAGTGCCGGTTGGCTGACTACTGAAACATTCGAGTTTGAGTTTCAGAACCGAAGTCTTCACTAAAGCTAAGTACCCCATTGGGGAAACTTTTTTTCTTGTTTTTTACCGATGTCAGAAAAAGTTAATAATTGTATTACTTGTGGAAAGCAAATACCTCATAAGGATTTCCATTTATACTGTATTCCTTGCCTAGGCCCTGATCACAATGTAAAAAGCAGAAACCTGATCTCACCACGATGTAGTCAGTTAATAAATTGAAGTGCAGGTGCTATTCCAAGATACAGTTCCAAAAGACACAATTCCAAAAGACAATCGGCAGCCGTAGTAAAAATATAAAACTCTTCTTTAATGTAGATATAATGGGTGAAGGTAAGCGCTTTCGCGTGGTCACAGCCACGCTTCATTCATCCCTGATCACAATGTGCCTGGCTGTCGGTTTTGTGCTAGATTTAACCAACGCACTATTAAGCGTCTGTTTATTTTTGCATCAAAGTATTTTGGAAACAGATTTAACTACCCAGAAATGCCGTCTGATAGCAATCCGACTACCGGAGTATATAAAAAACGCAAAGAAAAGGACAGAGAAAGGCAGTCGAGATCCAAAACAGATGACGAAGCTTCTCCTAAGCCGTTCGCCGGTACTCAGGCACTTTCACAGCCCCTGATGCCCGCTACCTTCGAGTCGCAGGCCTTTACCAACACCCATGTGGGATCCGGCATGCCGCAAGATACTCAAGGTATTGGACCGACGGATGTATCTCTCTCGGATGGGTCCGGAGCCGCTGTGCAGGCACCGGCTTCTGAGGGTGTATTCAGACCTCAACATTTGTATATCAAACCGACGACAGCTGCAAAACCAAAGACAAAACAACTTATAAAATAAAAAAAAAATGACGCATTAGCCACGTGCACAGGCCTTTATGCCTAAAAAACAGATTATCAAAATGGCTGAAGACCTTATTACCTTGATCAGGGGTACCCATCCCCCTCTAGATAAGAGGCCTAGGCAAGACACTGATTATGAATATTCAGATCAGGTTTCTATTTCTTCTGATTCCTCTTCTGATCAGGAATTGTCTATACCTCCCTATGAGGATTCTGATGCTGAGGAGTCCATTCCATCTGCATCTCCTCCTGAAGATTATTAATTTGGAGAAAGCTTGCATACTTTGAGGGAGCATTTTCACTGGGAGAGTCGAGATTTCTCAGAATCAAAAAAGAGGCTCAGAGAGTTCCTCCTCCTACCTCAGCACAAGCCTTTAGCCATCCCCCCTGTTTTAGACATTGTGGATGATGTGTTTTCGGAGTCAAGCTTGATCCCAGACTCCTTACCTCCAGCTCCTAGTAAGCCTGACAGATATTACAGGGTACCTGACTCACCTAAATCTTTATTTAGAAACCCTGCTGCTGATCCTAAAACTATTTCACAGGGTCCAAAGGGAGTTAAGACCTCAACAGCAAAAATCCTACACCCTCTGACAGAGATTCAAGGGCACTAGACAGATAGGGAAGAAAGGTTTTGTACATCTGCAACCTTGGCAATCATGACCTTAACTCATTCACTCTGGAGCAGATCAGGAAAAGCTGCCTGCATAATTCCACCATAGGAACAACAGTGCAGCCTGAGCTCATTTTCAGAAAATCCATTTGTAAAACCATATAGAAAACAAATGTTCATAACTCTTTAACTATAAGAGCTAGACTAAAAATGTAAACGCGAAAGTTGTTCAGCAGACATTGACCTTTCCAACAGTATAAATGTTGATAGTGTCTATCAAAGTCATTATTAAATATTTGGCAAGGAATGATGATATTGTGCATATTTTTTACCTTTTTGGAAAAACAAAGCACAATATCTTGGTCAATGTACCATGCAGACCCATACAATTTGAATGTAATTTGTTAATATGAATGTCAGCTTTAAAATGATACCTTAACCATTACTGTGTGATGTTCCTTTCTTGAGATATTCACAGAAATATGATTAATATATTATTTTTCATAATTGATAAATAAACAAAGCATAATATCTCATCACCTATAACAGACAGAGCCTACATATCAGTGTAGAAGTTGTGCATCTGAATGTCAGCTTCAAAAGGATGCATCATTTGTGTGATCACCATGCTCCCTTGCAAAGATATGGGCATAATAATGAAAAGTATTGTAAATGTATAGTTTTCATAATCGTACAAGACTAAACAAACTGTGATATTTGTACATGTGTAGAGTGCACAGACATAGTTCTTTTGCCATGTTGTAAGGAGTAACATTGTCTTCAAAATGAGGTATTACTTGGCACACTGACATGCTCCCTTGCAAAGTTATTTACCAAAATATGAAAAAAATCATAATTTCCATAACCTAATTCCAAACAAACTTTGATATTTGCCTATGAGTACAACATACAGGCACCATTCTTTTACCATGTTAGAACTATATATAATCTTTTCAAAATTAGGTGTTACTTAACACATTCAGATGCTCCTTTGCAAAGTTATTTACCAACATATGAAAAAAAATCATAATTTCCATAACCTAAGTCCGAAACAAACTTTGATATCTGCAAATACAACATACAGGCACCATTCTTTTTCCATGTTAGAACTATGAGTACTGCCTTCAAAATGAGGTATTACTTAGAACATTCAGATGCTCCCTTGCAAAGTTATTTACCAAAATATGAAAAAAATCATAATTTCCATAACCCAAGTCCAAAACAAACATTGATGTCTGCACGTGTACAACATACAGGCCCAATTCTTTTACCATGTTAGAACTATAAATAATCTTTTCAAAATGAGGCATTCAGGTGCTCCCTTGCAAAGTTATTTAGTAAAATATGAAAAAAATCATAATTCCCATAACCTAAGTCCGAAACAAACTTTGATATCTGCACATGTGTCAAACATACAGGTACAATTTATCATGTTAGAACCAGCAATACTGTCTTCAAAATGAGATATTACTTAGCACATTCAGATGCTCCCTTTCAAAGTTATTTACCAAAATATGAAAAAAATCATAATTTCCATAAGAGTCATTTGCCAAGCTCAGAGAAATGAATTTTACACAACACATTTCATAATACTGTTCTACTTACTATATTGGTCCGACTTAGTCATGGGTGTTTTCCATTCTTCTCACAAGCTGCATGTTAGCAATCTTGCATGGCTCTCCTCACGCCATTGTGGAGGTTGGTCAAGAACAACGCAATGCCCTCCTCAGTTAGGTGAATGCCATCCATTCTGAACAGGTGAGCATCTTCCACGGTGATGCAGAAGACAGTCTTACCTTATCTGAAATAAAGCATGGTTGGACACTGACAAGGGTGCACAGCCAGGGCACATGTAAAGAGAAAAAGCAGGGTAAGGACCACCGCTCCACTAATATGCCAAGGACAGGCATGGGGCTCCAGATGTTGGTTATCTGTAGTGTCCCATAGCTGTGCTGGCTGCCCACTCAGACTGCTGATACCACTATGGTCCCATGACCTCCTTCAGTGTCAGCAGTCTGCCTTACCTCTGCCTTTTCTCTTTACATGTGCCCATTCAGCAATGGACCCAACAGCCTGGTCACAACTTTGTTGTATAGTGTGCTCTGCACATCTTACTGCTGTCAGCAGTCTGCTAGACTCTTATGGCCATGGTACTCACCAAAGCATTCCATGCATAGGTTAATCTTGCAGGTCGGGCATCCCCATGATGGTTCAGCATGTTTACCCTTGCTGGCACAGTTTTTGCATCGTGCCTTCCGCCATTTCACTGGAAAGTGTGAGCCTTGTTCAAATCGTGTCATGGGCTCTGGGATGGTAATCTCTATGCATCTTTTCCTTTTCTTGTAGGTGGTCAGGAGGTGCATGCCTAGGGTGTCTTCTAAACTGTAACTGGCTTGCCGCAATAAAACGGCCAGAACGTGAAAGCTGCCGGTGGCTAGCACTCTCACGGAATAAAATGTAAGCATTCACTATGGCCACATCCCATAGGAACCAGAACAAGTACAGCCACTATTTCCTTGCCTTTCAAGCAGTTGGATACTGCGTCCTGAGCTGATCTGCTCGGTCCACCCCATTCATGTATGTGTTGTACATGTTTACAACTGGTGGACATGGCACTGCAGCTTTTGTTCCATCGTGCTGTCTCCTGCGTGTGCTGGAGACTGCCAAGGTTGGGTTACTATTAGTTGACAGCAGAAATACTGAGTTGCTATCCTTCCATTCAGTTGCAAGCAATGGTCCACTCTGCAACTGCTTGTAGAACCCTCGAGGTGCTTTACCAATGGCTTGTCGGTTGAATGTTACAGGCCATCCAGACCTATTGGTGCGCATGGTTCCACAGCAGTACAGACAGTCCTGCAGCAGTTGCTGTGCCAGAGGGACAGATGAGAAGAAGTTGTCAAAGTAAATGTGATGCTTCTTTCCAGTCAGCCCCCGTGTTAGGTCGACCACAACTCGGTGTGCCAGTCCAACCTCTGTGGTCTGCTCTGCCTTTCCAGTGTATACCTGGAATTCATGCACATAACCGTTATGTGAGTCATCTAGCAACCATACCTTAATGCCATACCTCTCTGGCTTGCCAGGTATAAACTGTCTAAATGTCAGACGTCCACGGAAGCCGACCATGGCTTCATCTACTGCTACCTCACGATGCACATTATACTGTGTCCTACATGCGTGAAGTACGGCATCCAGTATTGGCCGTACATGATGGAGCTTGTCATGACCCACACAGCCCTGTGATCGTCTGAGGTTTTTGTCATTACAGTGAAAATACTGCTGAATTTTTTCAAACCTCTCTCGGGTCATGTACTTCAGCTATTGGGAAATGACCACACAGATGGTGCATTTCCCAGTACTGCCTGTAGTTTTGAACATGTACAATAGACATGTATATTTTGACACCTAGAAATGTGCGTATGTCTCCAGGACAAACTGGACTCCACCGCTTATCAACCTTGCCTGCTGCAGCCTGCCTCTGTGCAGCATAGCGGTTAGTTTCATCAGCAATAAGCGAGTACAGTTCCTCTGGGAACATCAAATTGAGGAAGTCCACCTCTGTGCTGTCGTTGGTGACTGGGCCGACTGGACACACAATCATCGATGTGAACTGGTGTTAGGCGTTTCTCCCATGATAAGTTTCGTGGTGGGCATGATCGCCGTGCCTTTTTCATTAGCCTCCCACAGTTTTGAATGGAAACTACTGGGTGGTTAAGAGATGGTACCCTGTGATCCGTTACATTACCCACTGGTTTGTACTGACTTCTGAGTGGAGTACTTGCACAATTTCCATATTGCGGCACACTCAGATCCTTGCTTGACAAGGAGCTACTTCGGCTCAGATCCAGTGGACTTTCTCCATCCGAATAAACCTGCTGTGGACTACGCCTGATCTCATGTATAGTAGGAAGCATTTCAGCTTCCTCTTCAGCACTAGGCCTGGCTTGGGCGATGGAGGACTGCAAAGGTCTGTCACTCGGGCCACGTCCTTGCCGTAACTCAGATAGAGGCAATTCATCCTCTCTGTCAAAATCTAATTCAAGTTGATGACCACTATTGTGTGTGCCATCATACCTTAGCTGGGCTAGTGGCATATCATCATCACTGTCGTGGTCAGTTTCATCGAGTGGTGAGGTCGAGGGTAGAGGGTAGGGGTCTGTCAGGAATCGCTGGGACAGGGGCATCATCTTTATCAGCAGTAATAGCCTTCTCATGCAGACGTGCCAGTGGAATATGATCATCTGCATCATAATCGTCATCCTCACTCTGGTTTGGCTTACGCTGTGCATCAAGATCCAATTCCATTTCGGACCCACTGGTATTACTGTCGGAATCAGTATCCTCACCCAAGTAAACGTCTGTTAACTTCTTATCAGATGGCATCTTCACTGAGGGGTGTGATGTCGGGTGAATGCAAAGCTGGAAAACACAATGGTATAGAATATAATGTTACTCACCTGCACAGAGGCAGCTACAAAGCAACACAACATGCAGTATGTAGTGATAGTTTGACACATTCAACTGTTTCATCATATGTGCTTCAGTTACATTAATTTACAAAGATATGAACTGCATTAATAAAATGGATACTTGCATCTGTATGTTACTCGTGAAAATACATATATATATATATATATATATATATATATATATATATATATATATATATATACACACACACACACATATATATATATATATATATATATATATATATATATATATATATATATGTACATATATGTACACACACATAGTCCGGTTTGGGGGCCTATTTTACAGTTCGGTAAATTAAACAGATTCATGGTCATAAAGTCCTGTTATATGATTTTTCAGTCCTACATTCCCCTGTTAATACTAGAAAGCTTTATTTCCATTTTGAGCATGAGGATATTTCTCCTTGCATACCATGTCAGAGACATACTGCGGGTGACTCATCAAGTTCTTGGACGCATGAGTTCATTTTAGCTCACCTTCCTGCTTTGTGGGTAACACACACTAATATATACATATATATATATATATATATATATATATATATATATATATATATATAGATATATAGATATATAGATATATATAGATATACACACACACACACATATATATATATATATATATATATATATATATATATATATATATATATATATATATATACACACACACACACACACACACACACACACACAGATATATATATAAAATAAGGGGTTTCAGAGGCTAGGTAATTGATGAAGAATGGAGGGGGGTGGCTTGCAATGACTAGAAGCAGAGAAAAAAAACACAATCTGGCTTGTGCATTCATCAATGTGATAACGAGTTGCACTTATATAAATAACAGTGACAGCTCCTGATAGTTGTACCTGAAAAGTGATAATGACTCAGTGCTATGTTGTAACTGACTTATTGCTAAGGTGATAATGACCTGCTTTTCATTACTGGAAAGGTATGCATGCTCAGACACAGGTGATAACTGCTGCACATAACCTGTTGAGTAGGTACTCATTATATCTCCTTGTGCAGCTGTTATGTAATACAGTAATTCAGTAAAATCGTATAACACTTAGCCCTTCCTCCCACATAAGTTGCACACATTACTGACAAAGGCCAGAAAAATTCCCAAAATATAACATAACTCCATGCAGGTAGTAGTCAGCAAGTAATAACATGGGTAACTTCTAGGCAAAACTAAATCATTCAGAATATCTGGAGCAGTTGTTTATTTCTTGTGATGGTAGGAATGGACAGTGTTTCAAAATAGATCATTTTCAAATGGGTGTCCAAGACTATTACCTTTTGTTATAATCACAATAAATCTATTCAAGTCAGGGTCAAGGCCCCCTCTCCAAAATGCATAGAGGAAGTCGAGGTTCTGTTACAGGGTTGGATTCTAGAAAGACAAGTTATGTTTTTCTCTATACACTTCTATGCTCTTTGATAGATAAAGCTTATGAGAGATGCTATGGAAAGCAAATAAACCAGCAGTTCAAGGTATGGAATTTGGTTAGAAATGTGAATGTCTGCGACAATACAAAGCAGTCACAGTTCAGCAAGCAAACTGTAAACATTTCAATATCTCCTTCCATACCTTTCAACTGTACCTCATTTAACCAAATTGAGCTCAGTCCTCCCTCCTAAAACTGTTAAGTTTGGAAAAAAAGTGGTATGTTACACTTTAGAAAATAAAGACAGTTCACATTATCATATTCTGTCAGTGTCATAGTGGTCCCTCTGCAGAACTATCGTATTAATCATGTCCAAGTAATCAAGCATAACATCCAATGATAGAGTTACGTCCGAATACTTCTGTAAGAAATTGTCCTCAAGAACAGTAATAACAAATATGAAGTCTGCACTGACTCCTGAAGGTCCTGGTTCCATCCTGTATACACAGTTTAAGTGGATTCCCTTTAAATTATTTTTTAATAACTAATAAAAATCACAAAGTAGCCTTCTCTAGTATTACTTTGGTAAAGGAGTTAAAAAATGCATACTTTTTCTGTCTCCCTCACAGTTTCGATCACACAGTAAGCCAACCAGAAAATATACTAATTTCCATACATTTTACTCGGGGAAAAGTGAATTTGACTTAGCGTTTCAACAATAATAAATAGCAAACACTGAGTGAGGTCTCCATAAGCAAATGTTAAACACTAATTATAACTCTAGGATGGAAAGTAAAAAAATATATACTGCTAGACTCGTCCTTATTAGTTATACAATCAACTTTGTTCATGGCATTCCTCAGGAAGATACCACCAGCATCCCTGTGGCATTCCTCAGGAAGATACCACCAGCAGCCCTGTGTACTTCTTATCTTGATTAACAATGTAAACTAGTTTCCAAACATGCACAATCTCTGCATAGGTAGAAGTCATCTGAATAATTTCGCAGATATATGTAACTACTGAAGAGGTTGCTGCTAGCAAAGAACTTTATATTTCAATGTGTATCTACCAATTCAGAGGTTCTAGCTGCTTTATGGAAGCTTTCTAGTTCAAATGTGTTTTATAGTTTTACATAATTACACGCATTTACATCTAATTTCTATACCAGAATGCAAAAATCAAAGCTAAAATTGAAACAGCTGGCAACAACTATTCAGACACTCCATTTCTATTACTGAACCAAAGGTTACTAAGGCGTTCATTGCTTTGAAGGTAAAGAACAGGATTTCCAACTACAAAATCAGCTACCAGTCGATTGCTCTAGATTACCACAAAGTGAATGGACGTCATACATATATATCGAAATACACACATTTGCACAGACATATTTTTTCCCAAAATCAGCCATTCAGTAACATTTCCTGGTATGTACAAGCACCAACAGGAAAAATTCAGAAATAAACACCTTTTGCTTGGGAAATTGCATCAGATTATATGTTGAGTAGCCATTCATTATATTCGGGGTAGAGGTGTAATATAAGACGGTCATTACCATCTGTTAGGACAAACATAGGGTTACCACCTGTCACACTTTGCGAGGGACAGTCCCTCTTTGGGCAGTTCTTATATGCTGGTACATTACACTATAATCATTACTATGTCAGGCATACATGCACCTCAATGAAATGTTTGCCCCGAACAACCCTTCAGTAACATTTCTGAGTATGTACAACCACCATCATGAGCACTTCACCAAAGCAACCCTTCTGTACAATTTTGAGATATGCACAATCACCAACATTAAACACTTCCCCATACGAAACGTGTGTAACATTTCCTAGTATGTACAAGCACCAAATGAAGCAGTCACCCAAGCGAGCCCTTCAGTATAATGTATGCACAGGCACCAGAATGAAAGATTTCCCAAAAACAGCCATTTAGTAACATTTCCTGGTTCCAACAGGAAAAATTCAGAAACAAACACCTTGCGTGCAGGTGGGAAATTGCATCAGATTATCTGTTGAGTAGCCATTCATTATATTCCGGGTGCAGGTGTAATATAAGACAGAGTAATTACCATCTGTTAGGACTGTTAAGGCTGTTAGGACAAAGATCATAGTAATTCATATGGGACAACAGTGATGCTGCAAAGTACTGGACGTCCCTCCAAAATGAAAGGACAACACGATCACTGTCAAGGAGGCTGGCAAGAGACCTACAACAACAGTGAAGGAGCTGCAGGAATTTGTGAAAAAGTACTGGTTGTGTACTACTTGTGACACCAATATCCTATATTCTCCATATGTCTGGACTATAGGGTAGGTAGGGTTGGACAGAAGCCTTTTCTAACACACAAAAACATCCAGGCCAGGCTACAATTTGCGAAACAAGATATCAAGTCTCCCAGAAGCATGTGGGAAAGTGTGTTGTGGTCTGGTGAGACCAGGGTTGAATTTTTTGGGCACATTCAAGAAGTTACGTTTGGCACAAAAACACCACTTCTCATCACCAAAAGAACAACATCCTCACGGTGAAGCATGGTCGTGGCAGTATCATGCTTTGGGGTTGCTTTTCTTCAGCTGGAATTGAGGTTTAGTCAAGGTGGAGGGAATTATGAACAGTTCCACATACCAGTCTCTGCAAGGAAAACTGATCTCAAATTGCAACTGTAGTAGTAAAGTAGTAAATAAGTGTAGTAAAGAAAAGGCACTGGTGTAGATTCAAGAGTTATACCATTATGGGCAGATTCCAAAAGCAAAAAAATAATGCTTTCATTCTACAGACGTCTGGTTGGACTGCATCTTAATCGCTGTGTACAGTTCTTGAGACAACATAAAGAAAGAGATATCCGGTACCTTGAAGGAATGCAGAAGAAAGCTACCAAAAAAGTGCTGTAGAATGGGAAGGTAAGGGATATGGTCAAAGACTATAGGAACTACAGATCTTCTCATATGAGACACAAGGAGGCAGGGCTGGAAGACTTGATACTAGTGCACAGAATCATGATGATCCTTTCCATAGCTTTGCAGACCAAGCTAGTCAGGCTTATGGGGCGATAGTTTCCAGGATCCGTTGAGGCACCACCTTTGTGGAGAGGGACCACTGTTGCTGTACGCCACTCTTTGGGTACATATCCTGTAGTAAGGCTGAGATTGAACAGTAGTTTTATGTTTGGGTTTAGCTCTTCTTTGAGTTCATGTAGGACGCAGCCCTGGACACTGTCTGGAAGATTTTTCTTTTGGTGAAACCTTGCACACTATTAGGGAGCATTTCCACTGGCAAAGCCATGATTACTCCAAAAAGAGGCTTAGGGAGTTCTTACTCCTACCTCAACACAGGCCTTTAGCTACCCCTCCTGTCCTGGACATTGTAGATGATGCCTTCTTGGAATCTAGCCTGGCCCCAGACACTTTACCTCCGGCTCCCAGGAAACCTGACCGGTATTAGAGTACCTGACTCTCACAAGTTCCTTTTCAAGAATCCTACTGCGGACCCAGAGACCATTTCCCAGGGATCTAAAGGCATTAAGGCTACTACTGCCAAAAACCTTACCCCCTCTGTTAGGGATTCCAGGGCCTTGGATGGATGGGGTAAGAAGGTATACACTTCTGCTACTTTGGCCATTAGGGCCTTAAACTGCCAGTTTCATATGTTAAAGTATCAGCAACATATTATGGGACTACTTAAACAGAAATTGATGTTGATTCCTGACTCTGCTGAAAATACAGAATTACAAAATTTAATGTACTCTGCTGAACAAGTTGGTAAACATACTTTGCAATGTGGTTTTGACTCTCTTGAAGCATGTTGCAGGGCTGATGTCACTGGGTCTGTTCTTAGAAGGCATGCTTGGCTTAAGGAGCAAAATTTGTCAGATCATGTTAAAACTAAATTACTGGATGCTCCATTAAACCAAGACCGGCTGTTTGGCATCAAAGCAGAAGTCGTCCTTAAAAAGGAGGAGGAAAAAGCTAAATCTATGCAAACTGTTAACGATTTCCTGCAAGTACGGCCTCCCAGATTCAGTAGGCTTTGGCCTTGTAAGAATTGGTCCTTTCCCGTCTCTTCCAGGCCTTCAGTCCAAACCCAGGAACAGCAGACCACCTAGGTTACAGTCTCAAGGTACTCACAGCTCTAAGCAGTTGGAGGCTTCCACTTCCAAAGCTGGAACTAGTAAGACCACCCCCTATGGAAAACTGTCACACTGACTTTAACCTTAATCCTTCCCAGCCCTTTTCAACTGCATGCTCCCTTAGGGGGAAAGATTGCACTGCATGCAAAAAACTGGGAACTCATTACCCCGGACAAATGGGTTTTAAATATAGTTTCCCAAGTATACAGATTCCACTTCCACACCTTACCAACCCCAAACGGCTGGCTAGACCTACCCCCAAATCAGTGGTCAGAGGCTCAACAGCAGGTTCTCTCTCTTTGAAGTATCAGGGCGATTCAGCCTGTCCCAGCAGAAGAAAAGGGGACAAGGTTTTTACTCTACTATTCCTGGTACCCAGAAAAGACAGCTCTTGGTGTCCTATCCTGGACCTCTCTATTCTAAACACCTTTTTGGTTATCTCAAAATTCAAAATGCTAACACTTCATCAGCTGCTTCCTATGCTAGGCAAAGATGCCTGGTTGGCAACCTTAGACTTAAAGGAAGCTTACCTGCACATTCCAATAAGGGAATCTTGCAGGAAATACCTACGCTTCAGAGCAGGCTACATGCACTATCAGTTCTCTGCACTTCCCTTTGGCTTATCTACTGCTCCCAGGGTATTCACAAAATGCCTAGCTCAGTCATTACATTTTGCAGGCAAAGAAATATTCAGATATGTCCATACCTGGACGATTGTCTAATTCAGGCAGAAAGCCAGGACATGCTACTAAATCAGCTGGCATTTGTAAAGAAACTTCTAACCTCACTGGGATACACCATAAACGAAAATAAATCTCATCTAGTACCCTGCCAACAAATTGTATTCCTGGGAGCAAGCTTGCACACAGCTTCCCAGATGGCTTACCTCACGCCAGAGAAACAAGTTTATTTGACAGCCTACTTCAAACTACTGGCCACAAAGACCCAGCTATCTGCAAGGAAAATCCTGCAAGCCCTGGGGTTCATGGCCTCTTGCATTCTACTAATTCCATATGCAAGACTGCATATGAGGAAACTACAATGGTATCTAAAAAGCCTATGGTGTCAACATTCACAGGCCTGGAATCAATGATTCCTATCATTCCTTGTATAAAGACAGAGTTCCTTTGGTGGGCGGAGGCCTGCTACCACAAGGGGCTGCCATTCACTCTACCGCCCGCCACCCAAACCCTCACAACAGACGTATCAGACTTTGCATGGGGGGCTCACTTGGCAGGGCAGTGCATTCAGGGCAAATGAAACCCAAGTCAGATGCACAGAATTCCCCAACAGCCTTCAAGGACCACATTCTTCCAGGACAATTGATAAAGACAGACAAACAACTGTTATGTGTTACATAAACAAGCAGGGGGAACCCACTCGTACCCTCTCTACAGACTAGCCATGGCTCTGTGGAACACAACCTTGAGCTACCAAGTGCACCTACAAGATCAATTCCTGCCAGGCAAGCTAAATTTACTGGCAGACGACTTAAACAGAAATCTCATGGGCTCACACGAATGGAAACTGGAACCAAAGATATTTAACATTTTGAGAAACAAATGAGGGAACCCAGAGATAGGCCTATTTACCTCCCCTCAGAACTACCAGTTGGACAAATTCTGCACAAGGACTCCCCACAGCCAAGCTTGAAAAGTGTCCTTCACCTGGGAAAGCCTCAGTTTATGCTTTTCACCCTTTGCCTCTCCTTCCGAAAGTTCTGCTAAAGATCAAACAAGACAAACCAAGGACAATACTGATTGCACCAGAATGGACACGCCAACATTGGTACCCACTCTTGCGCAATGTCACTGCTGGATCCATGGCACCTGCCTCAAACCCCTTCCCTGCTTTCCCAACAGGAGGGCCAGATTCTGCACCCCCAGCTTCAAACCCTGCAGCCTGGCTAATTCCTTGAGCTCTCCAATAGCCTCACTTAGTAAGCAGGTAGTAGATGTCATTCTGGACGCCAGGAGGCCTAGTACTAGAAAATCCTATGCTGAAAAGTGGAAAAGATACTGTTCCTGAAGCCAGACTCAAGGGATGGGCACAACAGTGCCCAGCTTACTGCATATTCTTCAATATTTAACAGAGATGCTCCACAAGGGCCTTTCCTTCTCATCAAATAAAATTCATGCCTCAGCCATTTCAGCACATTATAATACTGAGCCACCCCTCTTTTCTCACCCACTGTTGAAACAATTCCTCAGAGGGGCAAAAAATTTAAGACCACCCAGGAGAGCCCCTACTCCGGCCTGGGACCTTAACTTTGTATTGGAAAAGCTCACTCTACCTCCTTCTGAGCCAGCTGCAACTGCAGAGTTGAAATTCCTTTCTTGGAAGACAGCCTTCCTTCTAGCCATCACTTCAGCTAGACGAGTGTCTAAATTACAGGCCGTCATGGCAGTGGAGCCCTTAATCATCTTCCATGTGGACAGGATGTCCCTGACGACCAGTCCTTCCTTTATGCCTAAGGTGGTATCCAGTGTGGCCTTTAATCAGTCCATTCATTTGCCAACCTTTTTTCCTAATCTACATGGTGAATGAATTCTGCACTCTTTGAACATGCACAGACAATATAGATTTTATTTTGACAGGACTAAGCCTCTCAGAAAAACTGAACAGCTGCTGGTTGCCTTTGCTGCAGGGGCAGAGGGGAAGGCCGTTTCAAAGCAAACCATTTCTAAGTGGATAGACCATTGCATTTATTTCTACTATAAGCACCATGGAAAACCTGTCCCACTGGGGATAAGATCACATTCCACCAGGGCTGCATCTACCTCTACAGCCTTTCTCAGAGGTGTCCCTACCAGGGACCTTCTAGAAGCTGCTACCTGGAGCTTTGTACATACCTTCACCAAGCATTGCCACTTTCCTATTGTTTTCTAAATCCAGAGCTGGTTTTGCCACTGCAGTCTTGCAGGGATTAATAGCTGGTCCTAATGCTCTCTAACTTCCTCCTACCTACCTTAACTTTGGGAATCTACCCAAATGTAATGACTGCAACAGTGAAACACGAAGAACATAGTACAGATGTTCTTCGTGTTTCACTGTTGCAGTCATTACATTAGGGTAATCCTGCTGGCAGGTTGCCCTCCTTCAGCCTGAATTCCAAAGTCCTGGGTCCTCCGTCGGCTGTCATCACCCCTTCCCTGATGTCAGGTTGTCAGGGGTATAATAGAAGCAGCCAATGCCATTTTCTTTAGTCTTTCTTGCTGTACGGTGCCCGAAGCAGAAGCAGTTCGCAAGTGCCGGTCGGCCGACTCCTGAGATTTTCGAGTTCGAATTTCAGATCCGAAGTCTTCTATAAAGCTAAGTACCCCGTTGGGGAAACCTTTTTCGTGCTCCAGAACCGATGTCAGAAAAAGTTAATAATTGTATTTCTTGTGGGAAGCAAATAACTCATAGGGACTTTCATTCTTACTGTATTCCTTGCCTATGCCTCTATCATAACTTTCTGGGTTGTCGGTTTTGTGCTATATTTAACCAACGCACTATTAAGCGTCGGTATGATTTTTCTTTGAACTACTTTGGACGCAGGTTTAATTATCCAGAAATATTGTCGGAAAGCCATCCGACTACCGGAGTTCACAAAAAACGCAAAGAAAAAGAAAGACACCCGAGGCCCAAAACCGACGAAGCTTCTCCTAAGTCAGTCACCAGTTCTCAGTGAGGTGCTTTCGCAGCCCCTGATGACCACTACCTTAGAGTCGCAGGCCACTACCAACTCCCATGTGGAGTTGGTCATGTCGCTGGAAACTCAAGGTATTGAAGCCTCGGACGCTAATCCTTCAGATGGGTCCGGAGCCGCTGAGCAGGCACCAGCTTCTGAGGGTGTATTCAGACCCAAACATCTATACATTAAACAGACTTCAAAGGCAAAGACTAAAGCTCCTTCAAAGGCAAAGAAGCAAACTCAAGAGCCATGTGGACAGGCCTCCATGCCCAAAAAACAGATGCTCAAAATGGCCGAAGACTTGATTACCTTGATCAGGGGTTCCCATCCCCCACCTGATAAGAGGACTAGGCAAGAGACTGACTGAATCTTCAGATCAGGTTTCCATTTCTTCTGATTCCTCTTCTGATCAGGAATATTCTTTTCCCCCTATGAGGATTCTGATGCTGAAGAATCCATTCCTTCAGCTTCTCCTCCTGAGGACTATTCTTTTTTGGGAAACCTTTCATACCATGAGGGAGCATTTCCACTGGGAGAGCCAAGATTTTTCAGAATCTAAAAAGAGGCTCAGGGATTTCCTGCTACTACCCCAGCACAAGCCACTGGCCAATCCCCCCTGTGTTAGACATTGTAGATGTGTTTTCGGAGTCTAGCCTTACCCCTGACTCCTTACATCCAGCTCCTGTTGAGCCTGACAGATATTACAGGGTTCCTGACTCACATAAATTCCTTTTTAAAAACCCTGCTGCAGACCCAGAAACTATTTCTCAGGGTGCCAAGGGAGTTGAGGCTTTCGCTGCAAAAAACCCTACCCCTTCTGACAGGGATTCTAGGGCACTGGACAGAGGGGGAAAAAGTTTACACATATGCTACCTTGGCTATAAGGGCCTTAAACTGTCAGTTTCATATGCTCAAATATCAGCAACATGTCATGTCATTGCTTAAACAGAAAATGTTGTTAAACTCTGAATGTGCAGAAAACAATGAAGTGCAGGATATATTGCATGCAGCTGAACAAGTTGGAAAGCATACTTTGCAATGTGGTTTTGATTCTTTAGAGGCCTCCTGCAGGGCCACAGTTACAGGTTCTGTAATTAGAAGGCATGATTGGTTAAAGGAACAAAATCTGCCTGATCTTGTTAAAGTTAAATTATTAGATGCAACTTTACAGCATGATACTTTGTTTGGTGTTAAGGCAGAAGAGGTGTTAAAGAAAATGGAGGACAAGGCTAAATCTATGCAAACGGTCAAAGATTTCTTACAAGTACAGCCACCTAGGTTTAGTAGACACTGGCCAAACAAAGAATTGGTCCTTTACTGTGTCAGGCATACCCAGACGCCCTAGAGGCAGATCCCAGGCGCAAGGTTCATACAGGTCAAAGCAATGGGGTGCTTCTACCTCCAAAAGTGGAGAAGAGAAATCACAACTTTACAGGAAACAGCCCCAATGACTTCCCCCTGCCTGCACCAAGCACTTATTACCTGGCAGCACCCTTGGGGGAAAAATTAGCGCTTTTTTTCTCAAAATTGGCACATTATAACCCAGGACAAGTGGGTTCTAAATATCATGTCGCAAGGCTACAAGTTCCATTTCCATACCCTGCCAAAGGCAAACGGCTGGCCAGATCTGCCAAAAAATCAATGGGCAGAGGCACAAAAACAAGTCTCATCCCTCATGGACATGAGGGCCATTCAACAAGTGCCAGAGCAAGAGCGGGGGCAAGGATTTTACTCAAGACTGTTCTTAGTGCCCAGAAAGGACAAGGCCTGGAGGCCAGTACTGGACCTATCAATTCTGAACACATACCTGGATATACCAAAAGTCAAAATGTTGACTTTGCAGCAGCTTCTGCCCATGCTGGGCAAGAACGCTTGGCTTGTAACTTTAGACCTAAAAGAGGAATACCTGCATGTCCCAGTCAGAGAAATATGCAGAAAGATACCTCAGATTCAAGGCTGGCTCAATGCATTACCAATTCTCTGCACTGCCCTTTGGCTTATCTACTGCACCCAGGGTCTTTACAAAGTGCCTGGCACCAGTAATTGCATTCTGCAGGCAAAGAGGAATACAAATATACCCTTACTTGGACGACTGTCTAATTCAAGCAGAGAACAAGGACATCCATTTACAGCATCTGGCGTTTGTGAAAAAACCTCTAACATGCCTAGGGTGCACGGTCAATGAAAAGAAATCAAAACTAGTACCCTGTCAAGAGATAATATTCCTGGGTGCAAGCTTAAATACAACTGCCCAGATGGCTTATCTCACGCCAGACAAACAAAGGCAACCGATTACCTATTTCAGTATGTTGGCAACAAAGGCCCAGTTATCTGCAAGAAAAAATCTGCAGGCTTTGGGCTTCATGGCATCCTGCATCCTATTAATTCCATATGCAAGACTGCATATGAGGAAACTTCAGTGGTACCTAAAAAGTGTGTGGACTCAACATTGCCACAGCCTGGAAGCCATAATTACTCTCATTCCCTGCCTGCAACAGGAGTTTCGATGGTGGACAAAGGCTGGTCACCAAAACAAGGGACAGCCATTCACATTACCCCCAGCCAGGCAGACACAAACAATGGATGCATCAGATTATGCCTGGGGGGCCCACATGGCAGGAAGATGCATTCAGGAAACATGGACCTCAAACCATATGTATCTACATATCGATCAAAAAGAGACGCTAGCTGTTCAAAATGCCCTGACAGCCTTCAGGGACCTACTTCATCCAGGACAACTACTGATACAGACAACACTACGGTCATGTGGTATATAAACAAGTAGGGGGCACACATTCTTACCCCCTTTGCAGACTAGCTATGACTTTGTGGGAGACAGCATTGACTTACAAAGTACATCTGCAGGCACAATTCCTGCCAGGAAGGAAAAATACTCTGCCAGATGAACTAAGCAGAAACCTCATGGATCTTCACCAGTGGCTGCTGGATCTACAAGTCTTCAACATGACAACAAGGAAATGGGGATGCCCGAACATGGATCTATTTGCCTCCCCTCACAACTATCAACTAAAGAGATTCTGCACAAGGATTTATTACAGACAAGCATGGAAAGTGGACGCCCTATCCTTCAGCTGGAAAAACCTGTCAGTATATACCTTTCCCCCAATGCCTCTCCTCCCCAAGGTACTCCTAAAGGTCAGACAGGAGAAGCCAAAGATTATTCTAATTGCACCAGACTGGCCCCACCAGCACTGGTACCCAATAATTAAGGAGCTTGTCTCAATGCCCAGTTTGGACCTTACCTCAAGTACCGCATCTACTATCCCAGCAAAACAATCAGATCCTGCACAGCCAGCTCTGAACTTTAAACCTGGCAGCATGTCGAATAATGTAGTGATACAAAACGCCTCTCAGCAAAGCTGTGATGGATGTCATTTTGGAAGCCAGAAGGCCTAGTACTAGAAAATCTTATGCTGGAAAATGGAAGAGATTCTGTGCTTGGAACCAGGCAAAAGTAACAGATACAACGGTGCCAAATATTCCTCAGATTGTACAATACTTAACTGAGATGCTGGACAAAGGCCTATCTTTCTCATCTATTAAAATTCATGCCTTTGTCGTTTCGGCCCATTACAATGCAGAGCCACCAATCTTTTTTCATCCCTTATTAAAACAGTACCCCAGAGGAGCCAAAAATTTAAGGCCTCCAAGGAGATCACCAATGCCTGCATGGGACCTCAACTACGTCTTGGAAAAACTCACCCTGCCTCCTTTTGAGCCAGCTGCTACTGCAGATATAAAGTTTTTATTATTTTATTTTATTTAAATTTGTTGACCGGGAGTGTCCGACTGGACGTGGGTCCATTTTCAGCGGAGGCCCGGGGAGAAAAGCTCCACAGTAAAATAAACCGACAGTAGTTACATTGGATTACATAGTGATTAACAATTTAACATAGAAATTACTTACAACATATTTACAGATGAAGAACATAGTACATCAGTAGACAACTAGAATCTTTATCTGTGAGAACATAACAGGCATTAACAAATGTAACAATGAGAAGTTCCTGCTGTATAATAAGTACTAGGCTTATGAGCATCTGAGCTTGCTATCATCGAGGTAGTTAGTGGAGGTGAAAGAAAGGTAGTAGTTGATGGGGTGGATGATATTAGAGTGGGAGTTGCAAGGGCATAGCCAGCATGTTTTTAGGTGCGCTTTTAATAAAGTTTTGAAGTTGGTGCATGATGGTACAGAGGTAATTGTGGGTGGAAGTGAGTTCCATAATTTGGCTATGGCGCAAGAGAATAGTGCTTCACCAGCAGAGTTATTGGCTTTAGTGATCTGCAAGTGATTTTTGTTGCTGGATCTTAGTGGTCTGGTGGTGCGATAGGGTTGGAGTAGATTCTGGAGGGATGGGACATTTAATGGATGGTTTACTAGTTTGTGGGTGAGTGAGAGTTGATACCACTGTAGGAGGTGAGGGAGTTCAAGCCAGTCCAGTTCAGCAAGTGAGAGACAGTGGTGACTACGGTAGGATGCCCCTGTGGCGAATTTTGCGATTTTGTTGTAGCAGGTCTCTAGTTTGATTAGATCACATTGCCTTAGGTTGGTATATACTGGAGAGGCATAAAGTAGGGTGGAGATAAGGTGGGAATTTGCTATTGAAATCTTTGCTGCTTTGGTGAGAAATTGTTTATTTCTGTATAATCTCCTAGTTTTTTGTGGACTTTTTTTATGGTCATGGATATGTGAATGTCAAATTTTAGTTTGTCTATTTCCACTCCTAGCAATTTGGTGTGTTCAGTTGGGTATATAGTGTTGTCGTCTTTTGCTGTGATAAAGTGAGAGTTGTTTTGAGTATGTTTGGTGGGTTGGAAGATGAGTAGTTTAGTTTTGTTTGGGTTGAGTATTAATTGGGCATCGGATAACCATGTTTCAACAGAGGAAAAGGCTTCCTGTGTGACTTTTTGCAGTTTGGGTAGGGACTGGGCTGAGCAGATGATGGTAGAGTCATCTGCATATTGGATGAGTGTGCCATGTTTGGTGGCAGAGGCTAGATTATTGGTGTAAACAGAGAAAAGTAGGGGTCCAAGGATCTTGGGGAACCCCTATGGAGACAGGTAGTTGGGGAGATGTGTCATTCTGCCATACAACGGATTGTTGGCGGTCAGACAGGTAACTCTGAAACCAGTTGGTAACTGATTGTCAGAAGGATAGGTTATTGAGGACAGCGATAAGTTGTTTGTGTGGGACCATGTCAAATGCTTTAGATAGGTCTAGGAAAGTAGCAGAGGAGAGATAGCCATTATTTTTATGCTGAAGGATAGTGTTTGTAAAGGAGAGTAAGGCAGTGGTGGTGCTATGGTTTGGTCGGAAACCATGCCGAGTACTGGAAAGGAGGTTGTTAGTAAGGAGGAAGTGTGAGACCTGAGAGTGTATGCATCTCTTTAGTATTTTGGAGAGTGGAGGGAGAATAGCTATGGGGCGGTAATTGGTTAGTTCTGCAGAGGGTCCGCCTTTGTGGAGGGGAATTATATGTGAGACTTTCCACAATGTGGGAACGTAACTTTCTGACAGAGATCAGTTAATGAAGATGGATACTGGGTAGGCCAGAGCATCAGCTGCGATTTGTAGGTATTCACTTGGGAGGTTGTCTGCTGCTAATTTAGTGGGTTTAAGTTTAGTTAAGAGTTTTTTTATGTTGGAGGTAGGTACAGGAGAAAGAGAAGACAGTGGGGAGATTACTAGTTGAAAGTGTGGGTTGGAGGGGAGGGGGGTTGTGTTTAGCTAGTGATAGTATGGTTTGGGTGAAGTGTGTGTTGAATGAGGTAGCAATATTTTCTGAGGAGTGAGGGATGTTAGGAGGAGGGGTACTGACTTTACCTGGGTGGAGGATGGAGTTGATGGAAGACCAGAATTGTTTGGGGCTGTGTTGTGAGGAGTCTAGGGCAGACTGGTAGTATTGGAATTTGTCCTGTTTTATTAGCTTTTTGACTCTATTGCGTAGTTCTAGGAATTTCTGTCTAGCTGCGGGGGGTTTGGTTTTGTGCCAGTGCTCCCAGGCTTTATCCCTGTTTTTCATTTCTGACTTAGTGGTTTTCTGTAGCCATGGGGAGGGTTGTGCTTTGGTTCTGGAAAATCTTATGGGGGCATGGTAATTAAGGATGTTCAGGAAGGTAGTATTAAAAGATTCAACTGCGTCATCTAGACTGAGGTACTTTAGAGCATGCCAGTTACATTCTTTGAGGGATGAGATGAATGTGAGTGGGTTAAAGTTTATTTTTTTACGTATTTGACGATAGATGACAGGTTTAGCTTGGTACAGGTATTTTTTGAGTAGGAATGTTGGGGAGGGATCACTGAGGCTATCTGATAAACAGCCTGTTATATATGACTGGGGGTTCTTACTGACTAGCATCCAATTCAGGGTAGAGTGCTTGCTGGAGTTTTTATTTATCCTTGTTGGTGACTGGACTAGTTGGGTGAAGCCATGAAGGTGTACATGATGGGCTGGATTGTTGCCAGAACAGGATTGCCAGTCAATATTGAAATCACCTAAGATGATAGTTTCTTGGGGGAGATGGTGGGTAGACCAGCTGAGGAGGTTTTCTAGTGGAGGGATGTTTTGGCCAGGTGGGAAGTAGCATCCAATTATGTTGATGGTTTTGTTTCGATTAATTTTGAGGTTGGTATATATTATTTCTTCATTGCCTATTTGTGGAGCTGATGATTTTAAGATCTGGATGTTTAGATGTTGTTTAAATATTATAGCTACACCACCTCCTTTTTTGTTTAGCCGGTCTACTCTTAGTATGCCGTAACCTGTAGGGAGTATTTGCTCACTGGTAATGTGAGGTTTTAGCCAGGTTTCTGTCAGGATGACTATATCTGGGGAGTATAAGTCTATGGTGGCATGGAGTTCACGGACTTTGTTGGATATACTTCTAATATTTAGGCTTAGTAGAAGGAAGTCACTTGGCTTTCTATTGGCTGTAATATGGGAGAAGTTGTGGTTTCTAGTCTGATTATGAGGATTGGGGTTGGAGATGGTAGGACCAGGGTTGGGGAGGATGCCTCCACTTAGGGCTAGTTTTGATATGCATGAGATTATTAGTTTTCTCAGTTTTTGAATGTGTTTGTTTATAAGGGAAATTTTATGATTGTTCTCTGTGGGTAATAGGTATGGTGGGAGGGTTACTATGTTAAGTTATAGGGATGCTTTACGTTTGAGTAATATAGTTGGTAGAATATGTGGGGGGTGCATAAGGATGGTTCTTGAGCTGGTGGGATGGGAGCCGAGTTATGGGTGAGACATGGGTGGTGGTGTGAGTAGTAGTACAGTGGTAGTGGTTGAGTGGGGAAATGATGGAGCTTTGGTAGGATGTAAGATATGCAAGGAGAGTGCATGTAGTGAGCAAAGGAAAGGTATGCTTGTACATGTCAGTTGAGGAGGTGTGATAGTAGAGGGAATATGGAGGAGGTAGTGTTGGGTTAGCGCTGTGGTTGGCTATTGGAAAGATGGGAGGGGTTTGAGTGCAATAAAGGTGGGACCACTGGGGCGGGAGGGAATAGGGGGCAGGGTGGGGAGCGAAGCGGGTAGAGACCCTGTTTGTTTCTAGCCCCTCATACAAGAACCTATCACAAAGCAAGACAAGTATGTGTTAAGAACAATCACAATTGACCAAGGACTGCTTTGAAACTGTAAGTCTTGTCTTAATTTCTCAGGTGGAAAACCAGGATAACCTTGTTATCAGTAGGCTACTGTGGTATAGTTTAAATAAACAAACACACAGTATTGATCAGTTATGGATACTATTTGCTAACAGAAGGGAATAAGAGAAAGTGGAAGATGCGTGTGGTGGTGGGGGGGCTGCTTACAGCCAAAGCACAGTGCTCTCCAGGGGAAAATGAAGATAGGCTCAAACAGTTAGACACATACTCAAAGTTAACTGTAGCTGTGTGCAGACAGTTCAGACCCGGACTGCACTTTTCTTATAGGAATGTTAAAGGTGGTACCGCAGTTGAATACTTAAGAGTGGTGTTAGGTCTAGAAAAGAAGAGTACAGAGAGGAGTAAGCACTTTTGAGATGGTAAATATATATTATAAAGATTATAAAAAACACACTGAGCAAATAGCTAGCACATGCAGGACAATGTCCTGAACCACTACTTAGTATATGCAGATACTGAGCCAATTGGAAGAACATTAGAAAACAAAAAACAGACAGTTATGCAGCCACAGATAAAAATATAGCGAGTAGCAATCTGTCGTGGTTCTCTAATGTGATTCTATCCACCAGTAACAGCACAAACTTATAGAAATAATTTAGACACTGGTATGAGCTGTCTACACACAACACTATTATATGAATAACATTAGTGAACAAGGTGCAGCTATGCAAATAGACCATACATACTATTATACTAGTAACAACTTGGTGCATGCCATAGTAACATCAAAAATAAAGCATAAAACATATTAGATGTCTAACACAATTCAACATAAACATATACAGTTGTAAAATGTCTAATACAATTCAACATAAATAGGCATTTACAGTTGTAAAACACTTACTGGAGAAACACTGAGCCTTTATGGGGCCTGTAGCAGAGTGGATTGTAGTTTTACAAATGGTGCCTGCCACAGGTAATATTTATTAACTCTGGGATTGTCTTAAGGTAATAAACAGGGAAGGGGAGGGGAGAACAAGGGTGTGAGCAGGCAGTTCTTTGTACTACTGCTAATGAGCCAAAGCAAGAAAAGTATGTGTTAAGAACAATCACAATTGACCAAGGACTGCTCTGAAACTGTACGTCTTGTCTTAATTTCTCAGGTGGAAAACCAGGATAACCTTGTATCAGTAGGCTACTGTGGTAGTTTAAATAAACAAACACACAGTATTTATCAGTTATGGATACTATTTACTAACAGAAGGGAATAAGAGAAAGTGGAAGATGTGTGTGTTGGTGGTGGTGGTGGTGGTGGTGGGGGCTGCTTACAGCCAAAGCACAGTGCTCTCCAGGGGAAAATGAAGATTGGCTCAAACAGTTAGACACATACTCAAAGTTAACTGTAGCTGTTTGCAGACAGTTCAGACCCGGACTGCACTTTTCTTATAGGAATGTTAAAGGTGGTACTGCAGTTGAATACTTTGGTGTTAGGTTCAAAGTTAACTGTAGCTTTATCTTGGAAAACAGCTCTGCTCCTAACAATAACTTCTGCAAGACAAATTTCAGACCTACAGGCACTCATGGCAGTGGAACCTTGTATCATTTTTTATCCGGACAGGGTCTCCCTGAGGACAAACCCAACATTTATGCCTAAAGTGGTGTCCAGTGTGGCTCTTAATCAAACCATTCATCTGCCAACTTTCTATCCAAATCCACAGAACAAGGGGGAAAGAATTCTACATTCTTTGGACGTACACAGACAGCTTAGATTCTACTTGGACAGAACCAAAGTTTTCAGAAAGGGAGAGCAATTAATAGTGGCATATGCTGCAGGATCACAAGGAAAGGCAATCTCAAAGCAGACTATTTCAAAGTGGATAGGCCACTGCATTCGGTTCTGCTACTTATACCATGGCAAGCCCCAGTGCCCAAGGGCATTAGGCCACATTCCAACAGAGCTGCAGCCACTTCAGCAGCCTTTCTCAGGGGAGTACCAACCAAGGACATTTTAGAGACAGCTACTTGGAGTTCAGTACACACCTTTACAAAGCACCATCATCTGCCACTCTACTCTAAATCCAGGCCAGGCTTTGCCACTGCAGTTCTGCAGGATGTTATAGCTGCCCCTAATGCTGTTTAGCTCCAGCCTCCCAACCATAGCTTTGGGAATCCACCCAAATGTAATGACTGCAACAGTGAAACACGAAGAACATAGTACAGTGGTGTACACTTACCATAAATGTAGATGTTCGAGTGTATTCACTGTTGCAGTCCAGGTTACCCACCCGCCATTCCCCCTTTTCTTCTGATGGGAACCTATCTTTCCTTCTCTGATTTATACAACCTTTGTGGTGTATTTGCTTGAGGATGAAGGTAAAGTTCATATTGTTGCATGTAATTTTATATATAGATATAAATTTTGCCTACCTTTTTAGGGGGCACCTGACATCTGGGGCAAGAAAAACTAAAGAAAATGGTGTTGGCTGCTTCTTTTATACCCCCGACGACGTGACGTCAGGGAAGGGGCGACGACAGCCAACACAGGACCCAGGACTTTGGAATTCAGGCCGACTGAGGGCAACCTGCCAGCAAGATTACCCTAATGTAATGACTGCAACAGTGAATACACTCGAACACCTACATTTATGGTAAGTGTACACCACTGTACTTTGTGTACACTTACCATAAATGTAGATGCTCGAGTGTATTCACTGTTGCAGTCCTGGTTACCCTCCCTCCAGCCCCCTTTCTGGTGTATTTGCTTTTGGTTGGAGGTGTAACCTTATAGATATATATATATATATATATATATATGTGTATATATATATATATATATATATATATATATATAGAGAGAGAGAGAGAGAGATATATATATATATATATATATATATATATATATATATATATATATATATATAGATGTAGATATATATGTATATATATATATATATATATATATATATATATATATATATATAGATATATATATATATATATATATATATATATAGATATATATATACACATTAGAGAGAGATGTATAATAATTGCTTCCCATTATGGGAGCACCTGACATCTGGGGCAAGAAAAACTGATGTAATGGCGTCGGCTGCATGCTTTATACCCCTGACTACCTGACGTCATGGAAGAAGACAGCATTCGATGCAAGACCTAAGACTTTGATATTCAGGCCGGCTGAGGGCTACCTGCAGGCAGATAACCCAAATGTAATGATTGCAATACAATACACTCAAACATCTACATTTATCCTAAGTGTACACAACTGTACTTTCTAGGAATACAATCTTGTTATTCTAACGTCTAAAGATTCTTCATGTAATTACCGCAATTTATACCATCCAGTTATTCAAAATATATTCAAAAACCCGTCCAAAATCAGAAATGCTTGACCCTTGACATTGAATTGACAATGATATATCCGCAATAAATTTCCCTGATGTAGGCATCACTTGCTAATGGTAACCTTAAGAGAAAAATATCGGGGAAATCTTGTTGAACATCTCAATGTATTCGCAGCTCCATAGTCAAGCTTTGCCTCTAACAATTCTTTAACTTAAAACATACTTGTTTCCTTTTCCTTAACTGGTTTCCACATATATTGCTGAAATCTAATTATGATGATCCATTGCTTTTAAAATACTAGATATAGACAGATTTTCACTGAGACCCCGAGGGTCCTCAACATTCAAGTGCAACTGCCATTTCAGCTGCTTGGACTCTGTGTGGTCTTTCATGGTCCACCTGTAGGATTTTGGACCACCCTACCGAGCACTGTAAACATAAATTTACTGAATTATTTGCAAACTAAAGTGTGTTTATATAGGACATTATTTTCACTTCCTTTGCAGATGTCGTACAGGTGTTAATAGATACACCTATTAAGCACCCTCTCTGTTTTGCTGATGTAAAATGCCCCACAAGGATTGCAAATAGCAATGTAAACAACACCTGTAGAGCAGCAGTTATAAAGATCAAATAACTGTTTTAGTTTGACTTAATGTGAAAGGTTTACACTCCAGGATGTACTTAAACTGGCTGCAATTGCCACATTTTTTTCATACCAATTGATTTTGATCATTGTTGCAGCTCCTGACTTTCAAAAACGTTCTTTAAATTTCTTCCCCTTTGATGTTCATTCACCAGCAATACTCATAGTATCCTTGTCATTTGTAAGTATAGCCCAGTGCTTATTAATGATTTTCTTAACTTCACTGTTAGCAGGGTGGTGTTCTAGAATTAAACACCTGCTGCATTCTGATGGCAGTACTCTTCCATTCTTGACTGTGGAGTGACCTAATATTGGGCTAAATCTGGAGCTTCTTTGGCTTCCTACCTCTCACCGTATAGAATTAATGAAATCTCTAAGGTAGCCGTGCTCTACAGACATGCTGTACAGTTGATCCCCTTCCAGTTCAAACACACTGTCATTGGTCATCATTCTTGACATCCTCACATATTTACCCTTAACCAGGGCCACTTCTGATGTATAAGGTGTCTACTGTTGAAATGCAGATACAAATTTGAAGTTTTTTTTTGTATTTAATTTGTTCATTTTTTCACAGTGATAAAATGAGCAAATGAAATTTAAAAAAAAAACACTGTGTGGAAAAGTCAAAGCTAAAGTAAACTTTGCCATTTTTAACTACACACGTGTAGTCTAAACAAAATTTCATGCAGCAGTTCGAGTCAAGTGATTACAAAGTGAAACAAAGCATACAAGTAGAGGAATAAACATCACTAACAAATACAATACTATTCCCAATACACGCAAGAAAGAGGAGAGCCATTTACCAACACTCCTATACGAAAAGAATACCCTCACCTGAGTTAAATTAACTACCCTATTTAAAGTAAAACAAAACACAGTACAGATTGAAATGCCTAAGTTATTTGTCTAATTTTGCACTTGAGTGAGTTAAATAATGACTATGGATATAATAAATAAATATTGCACTTACTTGGAATATGTGTGTGTTGCGCACACAAAAATTGACTTGTGTCCAGACCCTTGGAACTAGTGCCCGAGTTCAGAGTAAATACATTTTTTTAATCTTCTATATACAGATGTGTTTGGCCAGTGCATTGTCCATATTTACCTTAATAGCATATGAATGCTTATATACCCTCTTTCTTAACTGCCTGTTCATTTTTCCTGAGTAAAATGCATCACATGAGGTGCATTTAGCTAAGTAAACCACAAATGTAGAGTCAAAGGTGAAAAAACATGGTACTGGATGTGATTTATTAACAGATCCCTGAAAAAATGACCCTTCAGAGATGTATCTACACATGGAGCAATGTTAATATTTGAAAGTACCCCTTCTAGCAATTATAGATTTATTGTCCGTTTTCCAACAGTTTTTTAAAGTTGCAAGCTTTTTTGTTTATAAAACAGGGATCAGCACCCTCCAGTTCTTAACTCTCTTAATAAAATAGTTAACCAGAGGTGGTTGTTAGATATGTGAGTGAGGTGGGAACAGTGGTGGCCCATGCATAACGAGACTGGTCTCTTTCAATGCCCTTAGTATTTTCATTGGACCAGAATGCTGTTAAGAGGGTTATTAGGAGCAACTGGAGGATTTTAGTAGGGAATGCTGACATTGGGCAAGTAGTGATGATAAATTAATTTTGTGTTTATTGACCATATTAGTAGGGGAAGTTCAGTGGTAATAGAGACGGGGAATTGGATTGTAGAGAGTTCAAATGGCAGCTAAAGTTATATGCTTACAACATTCCTGGTTTGAACAGCAATGTTAACTACAAAGTAGTGCTTCAAAGAAGAGTATATTATGATGAATGCAAGTAAAAAAAGTTTTCTATTTGTATTTTGTGAAGTTTTTTTGCTACATTTTGTGTATCACATTTAATATTGTGCACATTTTGTATGTTGGACTTGGGTCTTGTTTTTTTAAAAGATTGAGTTAATTGATTTTTATTGGTCTTCTAAGTTGTGCTTATGGTATTTAAACGGGTGCATTGTTTTTATTCTGAAAAAGACCTAATTATGGTTGAAAGTACTTAATAGGTACTAAATTTATATAAAATTTTATCATGTGTCCCTTGTGTTTTTCCACACAGTATTTTTTTTATTTAATTGTAGAATACGTTAACAAGGCATCAAAGAAGCTTTCCATTCCCTCGAACATCGGAATACAAGCGAACAAGTCGGCGATGTTGATAGGCGCAAACAAAAGCTGCTTACGATGCAACTCTGGTGTAATCCCCATATATATATATATATATATATATATATATATATATATATATATATATGCATATATATATATATGCATGTATATATATGTATATATATGTATATATGTGTGTGTATATATATATATATATATATATACATATATATGTATATATATGTATATATATATATATATATATGTATATATATATATATATATATATATATATATGTATATATATATATATATATGTATATATATATGTATATATATATATGTATATATATATGTATATATATATATATATATATATATTTATATAGAGAGAGAGAGTTCCCCTTCAAAACATCTAGAATCCATAACATCTAAAATCATAACATCAAAACTCATAACATCTAAAACTCATAACACTGAATTTCATAACACCTAAAATGTGTATCATAACATTGAACACTACAAATCACATGAAGATAACATCCCTTCCACATATGACACCAAACTAACAAACACACTTTTTACTATGTTTCTGCAGGGGGGCAAGCCTCCCTGCATCCCATGGGGGGGATCTGCCCCCACACCCCCCATAAATGAAATATGCCAACTCCGAGATCGCATTACAGTGGGAAAAAGTTAATTTCCTAACCCCACTGTATCATGATCACCATAAAGAAATGTACACACAATGTCTGTTATCACTTACCTGTATGGCCTAAAAAACAGTGGCAAAATAAACACTTATAAATAGTATAAATTCCTACACTATATAAATAACTATAGTAATAAAAACTACATCTCATAGTGATACCACAAGATTAACAGCTTTAACTATAACATCTACACGTTTGATGATGCACTATTACATATTATACATTTTAGATGTTATGAGTTTTATATGTTATGGATTTTAGATGTTATGGTCTCGAAGATGTTATGAGTTTGATGTTTTGAAGGTTAAATAAATTTTATATATATATATATATATATATATATATATATATATATAGGTCTACTACTGTTGGTTGAAAATGAAATTACTAGGACCACTTCACTGAAAGCTCACCACTAAAAACTCATTTCTTTGAAAGTCATGAATGGCCTTTTCTCTGGAGTTAGTATATAAAGTAAGGGGGGGTGACATTGGGAGGTGTGGTGGGCATAGCCCCCTACATATTGTAAACATTTTTAACTATACACAATGATACTTACAAGTGCAATAAATAACTGTTTCCAAAAGAGAATATATAACCAAGATATGTGGGGGGCTTTGCCCCCCCCCACACCCCCCAATTTGGGGGGCACCACACCCCCCTTACTCTATATACTAACTCCAGGGTCGCACTACAGTGGGGAAAAGGCCATTTATGACTTTCAACGAAATGAGTTTCAGTCAAGTGAGTTTTCAGTGAAGTGAGCTTTCAGTAAAGTAGGCCATATATATAGATATATATATATATATATATATATATATATATGTGTGTGTGTGTGTGTAGTGTAGTGTACTATCATAGGTTCATAGGTGTGTACTAGGCTAATGGCCCTGGAGCCTTTACAAACCTAGCCCATAGTATTACCCTGGCATCATGTCACCCGACCTTAGTTCCCAGTCCCTCTGTCGAGTAGACCCACAGGTGTGATCCCCGGGGTGAATTTTCCATTTCCCATCCACTCATCAAGATTTCTCTTGAAGAGAGTCAGTGAGGCACTCCGCTTGACATGTATGGGAAGTCTATTCCATAGCACGGGCAGTCTCTGGGTTATGAACTTGCCCTCCAGCTTGTTCTGTTGATTGTGGTAATAAGGTTGAGGTCTCCGGAGTGTATAGTGGGAGGGATTTCTTTAAATGTAGCATTTCTAACAGAACTGTGTCAGACATGGCTTTGTAAGTCAAGCAGGGATCGCCTCTAAGTAGGAGATATGAGACAGAGAATAGTTGGAGATTGTTGATTCTGTCCATATAGGACAAGTCTTTAAGTCCTAGGATCCTCTTTGCGAGGTACTTTTGTGGCCTCTTCAGTTGTTGCAGGTGTCTAGTGAGGTACATGCCAAATGGGGCATTGTGCTCTATGATTGGTCTAATGAGGGAAGAGTAGAGGGAGACAATAACCTCTTTCTTCTGGATGCAAAACCCTTAGTAATGAGATGAGCCACATACATATATGTATATATATAATATGCATACGCACCACCTATGCATTTGTGTGTGTGTGTGTATATATATATATATATATATATATATATATATATATAAAATGTGTGTACACACAATTTTTACAATTATCTGTATAAATATCTGTGTATATATATATATATATATATATATATATATATATATATATACACACGTATGTGTGTGTGTGTGTAATGTATATATATATATATATATATATATGTATGCAGCTATATGTATAGATATATAAATATACATCTAAATAAATATACATATGTACACACATGTACATATACACATGTAAATATATTTGTGTGTGTGTATGCCACACCACAGTACTACTTCTACCCTCCTCTCTTTCTCTAACATCATTAACCAAAACCGCAATAATAAACTATCCTCAGCACTCTTTCTAGATCTATCCAAGGCTTTTGACATGATTGACCACAAAATGCTTTTAAATACCTTGAAGGCTTTCTCCTTAAACAACCGTACACTCCAGTGGTTTCAATCCTACCTGGAGGGCAGGCAACAGGTAATCCTATGGCAGGACAAGCTATCATCTTGCCCTACCCATCACAGTAGGAGTCCCCCAGGGCTCAATACTAGGACCCTTCTTTTCTCCATCTTTATCGATGACCTTCAGTCATCCCAGATGCTACCTGCATTCAATATGCGGATGGCCCCACCTTGATTTGTTTTGACACCTCACCAGCTACTTTATTCACATTGACCCAAAATACCTTTAATACAGTGGAAAGTGGCTCTCCAGTCAACATCTAATCCTAAACCCTAACAAAAGTAAGCTGTTTCTCTTCTCTCCCACACGCAGGACCCCCCTGCCATCCTTCAACATAACCACTAACAATGGCACTATCATCTCCCCAGAAGCCCAAATTAAACTACTGGGTATCATAATTAATAACCTGAAGTTTGATGCACATATTAATCAGACTATCAAAACCATTAATAAAATACTTCTCTCTTTACAGAATCAAACCTTTCTTTACCCCACTTGCTAGAACTAGAATTGCCCATTCCTATCTACTATCAACTCTTCTCTACGCCTCACCTCTATTCTCCAACTTAAACAAAACAGATCTTAATAAACTGTCATCTTGCTATAACCACATTGCCAGATTTGCTACTGGCACAGCCTACCAGACACACCACTGTCACAACCTAAATCGCCTGGGATGGCTTGAACTGCCTAGCCTACTGTAGTTCAGCTAATAGTGGCACAGTCCTTTACCAACCAGAAAATACACCTGCACTAAAAAATATCATCAGCCCCCTACACTAGCATCCGGCACTGCGATCATCCACTACACTCATAGTTCAAATATACAAATACGACTACTCAGCTGAGGACTCTGTATGCAAACTCTGTTGGAAAAACATAAAACAGACTCCCAGCTAGCTTGACCCTAGAACCTTCACTAACTGGATTCAAAAACAAACTCAAGAAATACTTCAAAACTCACTGGTTATGTGCTTGCACTAACCCCGACTAGTAGTGACCTCTGTTACTTAGGTGTCTTTAGGTGTCTTACCTTCAACTACTTCTAACTTTTTTCTACCACACCATTTCAGGAATGGTCAGTTGTATAACTGCTGCTCAATGTGTCTTAAACCTGAATGTATTGTTATGTATGTATAACTTTGAAAATAATGTTTTATAAAGTGTTTTATAATAAGTTAGTATTATATGTGCTAAATGCTGGTATTGCTTATGGCTGTAATCTGCTTGAAACTAGCATTTACTAAATGTTCAATCTATATTATTATCTTGGAGCTTTTCTCCCTGGGCATCCACTGAAAATGGACATATATCCAGTCAGACTATCCCGGTCAACAAATGTAAAATAAATAAATAAATGTATATAGCTATACATATATCTTTGTGTATATGTAGCATGTATACTTTATATACAAGAATATATATTATATATATGGTTATTTATGTATATTTATATATGGGGGGGGATGATAAAAGGTTTAGCATGCCCTGTTATCCACATTCTGTCAGGGCAGTAGCCACTTCTATGCCTTTTTCATATTGATGACATCTGTACAACTGCCTGGTCTACTGTTCATACCTTCATATCCCAGTAGAAGCTAGACTTGCATGCTTAGGTGTAGGGCTTCCTTTCGTTCCACCATTCTCTTGAATATCCTTCCATGAGACCTCCCAGAATGTATAATCTCTGTGGATTCACTCCCATCAGTTGCTGTCAGAAGAAAGAGACAACATAGGATACGAAAGTTGTAGATTTGCCATAACTTTAAATCTATGTTGTCTTTTATCCTCCTCAACTTTCCATCCCACCATCTCCCTGACAAATTCTCATTGTTTGGGCTCCTGCTTGACCGCACTTTACCTATCCACAGCTTTAATCTGGTTAAGAATAATAGTACCTTTTAACGTTGCTGATACCCCTTCATTAGTTTTTCTTTTTTTCTTTCCTTGTTTTACTTATTTCCCAATACCATTCTCAGTACACTTTGCCCATATCTCCATATAGTTTATATTACTTTCCTTTACTCTTCGCTCTCCCCTGTTTTGTTCACTTTCCAGATGCATTACCTTGTTTCACTGATTCTTAAAAATCTTGGCAGTCTGTCATTTTCTCTTAACACTGATCCTTCAGTAATGGCCTCTTCATGACCAATTGCAAATTGGAAGCAGCAGCAGCAGAGTTCCTACAAAGTTGCAAATACCATCCAGAAATGCATGACACAGAGTAATAAAGTGCATTTGCAAAAGTCCTACTTGCCTGTGACATCAGACTTGCATATCAATTTAAGATTTAGGTGGTTGGGAGTAAACTTGAGATAATTGCTACATTGCCACAGGATTCCCATATCTGCCATACTGGCTGCAGAGATTTATTTATTTATTTATTTTACATTTGTTAACCGGGGGTGTCTGAGCTGAAAAGGCCCTTTTTCAGCAGAGGCCCGGGGAGAAAAGCTCCACAAAGAAAAATTACAGACACATTTAGTTATTTAGACATAATCAGTATACACACAAATTACAAGAGACATGTTTTTACAGTGGCATGCGGCACAAACAGTTACAGTGGAGAGAACAATCAAAAAAGATATTAATTTTAAAAATAAAGGTAAGTAATAGATTTGTGGTGTACAGCTGAACTTTGGAATGTAGGTAGAATACATACATATAGTACACAGGTACAGTACATACATTGTAGATTAGCCAGTGTTTGTGAGTGAGATTGAAAAACTATTATAAATTACTCTAGATTTAGTATGCATATGTTATCCGCTTTCACTAGCCTGGGGAGCAATCATGGCACTGCCAACTTTGCTTGAGATGTTGCCTGATGAGGTCTTTAAAGGAGGCTTTGGATGATGTGTTTTGAATGCTAGTAGGGACAGAGTTCCATTTTTTAGCCACCAAACTACTATATAGTGCATCTCCAAAGCTATTGTAGCTGTTGGTGACTTCTAGTAGTAGTTTGCTTGATGATCTAAGAGCCCTTTTGGCTGAGTGATGTTGTACTAGGTTTTTGAGGGCAGGACACTTATTGGGGAGGTAATAGATAGAATGACAGAGGCAGAGCTGATTGTAGGTTAGGAGGTTGGGCAGTTCAAGCCAGTGGAGCTGTCTCAAAGCAGTACAATGATGAGTTCTATATGAGCAATTTGCAGCAAAACGGGCAATTCTGTTATAGCAAGCTTCCATTTTGCTTAGTTCAGTTTTGTTGAGATTAGTCAGAATGGGAGATGCATAGAGTAGGGTGGATAGAAGTTGGGAGCGAGCAATGGCTGATCTTGTGTTGTTGGTAAGAAATGGTTTGATACGGTAGAGTGACTCCAGTTTGGCATGTACTTTTTTAATAGTTAAGTTCAGATGACTATCAAATTTTAAAAGTAAGAATGTGCATATTAATGGTTACAGATCCTTATTGTATGATCTAAAAGGGGATGGTACAGTAGGAGTTTGCAGCTGACTAGCTTGTGTGGTGTTGGATAGTCTTGATTGTAGTCGTCTGTATTGTAAGACTAATCTTGTAGAGTGGTGCTATTCCAAGCCAAACTAGTTAGTTGATCCTCATGGCATTGTGACAAGCAAAATGCAAGAGTAGTCTTTTAGTATCAGAGGTAGGGTACGGATCCTAACCTCACTTCGGTATCCTGGGTTCTCAAATACCTGTGAGACCTTTACAAATCATAATTGTCATATTCTTCAGTAAAAGTATGCATTTCTGGAATTTCATCCTGCCTACCTTTGGATGCTCCAACTGTTGCCTGCAAAGCTGCTCCCTAAAGGAGGTCTTGTATCCAAGTACTCCAGAAAAGTAGTCTGTGTACTGTAAGCCTCAGCTGTCTGTGTTAGGAGAAGTTAACTTTACCATCTTTTAAGCCAGCTGCTTCTACACCACTCTGATAACATGTAGACGGTAGCCTTCTTGCAAACATATACCAGCCAACAAAAGGAAATCAGAGCTGCAGGCCCTTGTGCAAAAAAAACTCTTCTTACGTTTCACAAGGATAGGTTAGCATTCCACACCATTTCCACCTTTATGGTCAGAATGGTGACATATGTCTGTTTAAATCAGGCCATTAATCTCCCCCTGCTTTATTTTCACTCACAGAATTATTTTTTTTTGGTGGGGCTGGGATCTTGCACCTCTTGGATGCACATATGGCAGCTGACATTTTATTCTGAAAGGACTAAAAGAGGAAAGGAAATAAGACCAGTTAATTCAGAACCTTTGTAAAGTGTGTGGAGGGCATGTCTGCTTTAAACAGGGCGTCTTTAAATGGCTGGCTCAGTGCATTTTGTTCTAGTGCTGTTTGCATGGCAAGGTTTTACCAGAGTATTTGCGAGCTCACTCTGCAAGAGCCACAGCAGCTACCACTACCGTTTTTGGGGGGACAGTACATATGCTGGCTTTGGAAACAGTTTACCTGATTGTGTCCTTTACCTGAAATTATAACCTGGCCATTGCTTCTAGTTCTATGCCTGGCATACAAGGCGTTGTCAGACCCCACACTGATGGACCTTCCTGCATACTCACAAAACAAAAACAGCATCAGAATGACCTGTTCTAAAGACTTAAATCTTGCCTGTGTGATATAAATAAGACCTGCTGGAGACACTGGTATTTATTCCAGAGAGTACCCATCCTCTGCAGGAGGCTCCCCCCCCATTCATGTGAAGCAGTGTTCCTCCTTAACCCAATTCAGATGCAGCTGACAATTTGATGGGGAACAGGAAATTCATCCCTGGGTTTTGGCACCTGCTTTGCTAATGGACACAGGCAGCCTGTAAGTGTTTTTTGTACTAGGCCCCTAATTGTAAATGTTTTGCCTCCCAAACCCTGCTTACAGTTGTCAGGGGTACCAGAACTTGTCAGATTTGGGATGCTTGGCTAGTCTTAAAAAGCCCTTTGCGGTCCTTAACCTAATAAATACCTACAAACCTATCAAGATTACAGATGAGAATGGAAGGAATTTCCTTCCTTCTCGGGCATCATTCCTGTTCCTCGCCATCAGATTGTTTTGTTCTTTTTGACAAGGAAAGAAAATATTTGGAGACCAGTTCTGGATCTTCCTTTTATAAACCTGTTTCTGATAGTGCCCCAACTCTAACTGATGTCACTTCAGAACACGTTACCTCTTCCTTCCTGTTTCAAGTTGTGTTTGCATCAAGTTTCCTGGTGACAGTATTCTTGTAAGATGCTTATTCTATCTCTGTTCTTCAAGATTTCAGACTTTTTTTAAGGTTTTGCATGTCTGGATCACTTTTCAGTTCTCTGCTTTAATCTTTAGACTATTCAGTACACCAAGAGTATTCACAAATTGTCTTGTTCCGGTTGTAGCTCATTGCATGCTACAGGGTATCTACATTTTTCCATATTTAGATAACCTGCTTATCTTTGCAGAATCAGACATAGTACTACCACATCACTCTTATCCTTTTTCAGTACTGTCTCTCTTGCCAGGGATGACCACAAACTGGTCTCATGCCTGTTCCAGGATATGTCTAAAGCATTTGATACAGTTTCTCATCCTGTCCTTTTGATCAAATTACACAAACTTAACTTCTCTGATGCAGTCTCATGGTTCTCCAGCTACCTCTGTGACAGATCCCAGTCAGTAAAATGGCAATCAGCACTTTCGCCACCTCTCCCAGTCAAAATGGGTGTACCACAAGGATCTATCTTAGGGCGTCTACTCTTTAATATTTTGACTAACCAACTGCATTCCTCCCGCTCCCAGTCTTCACTAGTTGAATACGCTGATGATTCGACTGTTACTACAATTGCCAACTCTCCTTCTGAACTCTATTCTGCCACTCAGACAGCCTTTAAGTCAGTCCCCTGAAGCCAAGATTACTCTCTCCCATTCATACTTCCTACCCAGTCTTATGGCTCCCAGATCCTACTAATCTCAACTCTACCCTCCTCGCTAAACTCGAAAACACCTTCAATAAAGTTGCTCGTTTCGCAGCTCAACAAACCTACAGATTCCATCATTGTATCTCTCTAAAACTTGTAAACCAGTTAGAACTACCTCACCAACGTTTACTCTCACGGCTCTCCATTATTCACTCCATCCTATTACCAATCATCTTACTGTCCAACAATTGCTCATCTTCTACTACTCTCCTTCCCGTCAACTAAGAAGCTCTAACCAAAATTTGCTCCAGATCTATAAACCCAAAACTAAATTTGAATGCAACATCTTTAGTTACCATCCCTTCATGTCCTGGAATAAACTGCCTCAAGAGACTAGAACCCTTACCAATCCAAAACTATTCAAGCCAGCCATCAAGGAACATTTCAGAAGTCACTGGTCCTGCTACTGTATACAGCTGCCATAAACTTTTGTCTCTCTGCCCTCTTCTCATCCCGCAATCCAACGTTTTCCTAGATCACATTCTCTCTTCATATAACCCTCCTGTTTTTTTCCTCAGCATGTGTACATTCATACTTTAAAACTAATACAAGTTGTATAATTACTCCAATTACTGTTTACACTAAACTCATTTCTACCCCTTTTTTCATCCTCTCTCCCTTTTATCACAATTAAAAGCCTCTGCATCTTCCCTACTCATCTGTACCCTATTTGTTGTACCTACTATATTATGTCTTGCATAATATGACTAATAACTGCAGAAACATGACTGTATCACAACTGTTTAGACTGAATTATAGATCTTTTGTTTTAACTGAATTGAATTATATTTAAATTTTTTTTTCATGTACTTTGATGGAGCTTTTCTCCCTGAATCTCTGTTGAAAAAGGGCTTCCTGCCTAGTCAGACTTACCCGGTCAATAAATGTAAAATAAATAAGTGTCAAGAATGTCTGTAAGACCATAAGAGAGCTCTTAGATGAGCTGGGATTCCAAGAGAACAGTCAAAAGTCTTTCTTGGCTCCCTCACACAGGATTGTGTTTCTGGGATTTCAACTAGACACCCTGAGCCAGAGAGCTTTTCTTTCATAGTAAAAAAAATAAATTCTTATTTAGCTGTGTTTCTAAGATTTTTCCACTTAGACTCCGGACTATGTGAGGGAATACCTCAGGACTTTGGGTTTCATGGCATCTATAATTCTCATGATACCCGTGGAAAGATCTACAGTGATATGTGAAATCTGTTTGGTTCCAGCATCAACACCCCCTTTTTTTCCTTCAAATACATGTGCTGTGGTTTGTCAGAAGTGAAACCTTTTGTTAGAGAAAACCGATGTCCTTAAAACCAGGTCTCCCATTCTCCTCTCTGTTCCAAAGCAGGCAGTCACCACAGTTTGCTTGGGGACCACTTTCAGGAGGGACAATAGTGCAGGGGTGAGGGACACTGGGGAGAGATGCAAGCACACAAATATTAAGATGATTCTTGCCCTCATCAGGGTACTCAACTCTGTGAACCATCTTTGGCCGCAGGACCTCTTCAAAGTGATTTCAGACAATACCAAAGCCATATGGTACATCAACGAGTAAGGGAGAGCCAGTTCATTCCCCATTTGCAGATAAGCCATGTTAGCTTGGGATATCGCTTCACAGCACAGTCTCACTCTATAGGCATCTTGCATTCCGTTTGTGCAAAATTGTATGGCAGACAAGCTGAGCAGGACCAGCAGTCCCTCGTGAATGCAAAGTAGACAAAAGGGTCTTCCAACATTTGATCTATCTGTGGGAACTTCCTCAAGTAGAACTTTTTGCCTGTTGTTTTACACAGTTAACTGGAAAGGTTATTTGGCATGACTCTATGCAAGATGGCCTGTGAGATAGATGCCTTTTCTTTTCTTTGTACAGGAGGATTCCTGTATGGTTTTCCACCCTTTTCACTAATGTCAGGTGTACTTCTGAAGATTCAGAAGGAATCCCTGAAGATCATTGTGATGACTGCCTTCAGATTTAGGCAACAGTGGTTCTCCCTTCTTTCAGAAATGGCCAGGAGCAGTTACCGCAAAATTCCTCACAAACTGGATGCACTCACATAGGAACAGGAGTGTTTGACACACACTTACATCAGTCATTTTCATTTGGCTGCCTGTATGAAAAGGTCTTGTATCCTTTTAGGCACCTGTTTACTGAGGATGTGTAGCAGGAACTAATGGAGGCAAAAACGCTTAGTATTAGAAAATGGAAAAGGTTTTATAGTTTGTGCTACCAGCATAACCAGCACCCATCTAGGGCTAGTTATCTGGTTTTACAGTATTTGTGTGAGTTGCTGTCCTATGGCCTTTCTTGTTCCTCTATCGAGGTTAATTTATCTGACATTTCAGCATGTCTGCCCATTGAACCTCTTCTTTCAATGCAGTCTCATGTCAAAATGTTCTTGAAAGTGTTGAGGCACCAATTAAAGTGGTGACCCCTCCTTGGGATCTTAATTTTGTGTTGGAGAAGCTAACACTTGCTCCATTTGAACCAGCTAATCTGGCTGACTTGAGGTCATTAACATGGAAAACAGTTTGTTTGTTCTGACCTCTGCAAGAAAGGTATCAGAGTTGCAAGCTCTTAGCTGTACGTCATTTTCCATAGGGACAGGGTTTATTTGATAAAAAAATACTTCTTGTATGCCTATAGTGGTATCCAAGTTTACTTTAAGCCAAACTATCAGTCTCCCAATTTTTTTTTTTTTTTTTGGACTGAATCTAAAAATGAATGAGAGAGAATACCCTATACCTTGGATATTCATAGAAAGCTCTGGTACTATTTTGATAAAACTATCCCTCTCAGATCTTCGAATCAATTTATTTCTTGTGAAGTTAAGAAGGGACATCTTGCGTCAAAACAGACTACTTCCAAATGGTTGTCTAAGGCTATTACCTTTTATTATACTCGCCATAAAGAATCTATTACAGGCATGGTCAAGGCCTGCAATATCCGGGCCTTGGCTTCATCTATGGCTTTTTGGAAAGCATTGGATTCTAGAATCTGCTACTTTGTTCTCGTCTGCTACTTTGTTCTCTGTCCATACTTTTACAAAGCACTATAAGCTTGATTCATTCTTTAGGTCCACATGAAGCTTTCTAGGGCTATTCTCCAGGGGTTCCTGGACTCTTCTCCTTCCACCTCTCAAATGTAGTTGGCTGTAATAATCTACCCATATAGCTAAGGATAACATAGCAATGATCAATATGATGAACATAGTACAGTTGTGTAAGTTGAACATACCAAAACAGTAGATGTTCGAATAATCACTACTGCAGTAGCCCCTTCCCCCCCATACCTTATTTTTTGGTGTGTTTTTTTTATGCCAGGGTGTGGACATTGTTTACTTCTAGCATAATCCTTTCAGGGTTCAGCCTCCCTCTTTCCGCTAGTAGAAAAGTTCTGAAGGGTTTTGCATTCAAACTTGTCTTTTACTCAGCTGAGCTGAAGCTGCTTGACAGTTTGGGTGTATGGAAGGTGCCCTGAAGTTTGGAAAGTGGCTGGCTGTTGTAGCCTTGGCAGCTATATAGCTAAGGCTGCTGCAGCAGTGATCATCCAAAATACCTACTGTTGTGGTAAGTTTAACTTACAAAACTGTGCTTCCTAATCCAGGGAAGGAAAGTTGATGTCAGCTGACAAACTTCTTACTTGACAAAGAGTATGTTTCCCCACTGTAGTCTCTCTACTAGACTGACTGAACTGAGAAGAGAAAATATCAGGTCTCTTCTAGATTATTGTTGCATCAGTAAACATTTGAGAACATTTCTGAGTGTCTGAAATACAAAATGATTTCATAATTTGCATACAAGTATAATGGATCTCAGGGAGAAGACTTTTTTTTTAAACAAAACTTTATTCAGAGGGACATCTCCTTTTTCAGTAGAGTTAGGTAACTACTGATTTCCAGAATCCTGGAGAAAGAATTTTTTTGTTTCCAAAATACTACTTTATAGGTGTGTTTAACTTAATAGTTGTGATTGATTCAAATTTCTAATGGTTACAGGCTAGAAAAGATTAAAATTTGCAACAGTGTCATACCAGAAGTCCATCTTCTTGCATGTATTTACAAGTACTGCTGCTTTGGTTTTCATGAATTATATAACAGTTGTGTGAGACCTCTCTATAATAGCAGATGTACAAAAAATAGGACCCTTGCTGCAGGATAGGCTGTCTCCCTTCAGTTCCTTTGGTGCATATTTGCACTGGCAACCATTTTTCTTTATAGGTTCATAGGTAGGTACTAGGCTATTGGTCTAGCCAGAAAGGTAAAAAAAACACAAAACCAATAACGGCCAATAAGACCTCTTGACAAAAATAAAAAACAGAATTACCGCAACCAGTTAAAAACACAGACCGTTTATTCTCTTAGAACAACTAAGCACTTTCGCCAGTACATAGGCTTCTTCAGAGTTGTGAAACTCTGAAGAAGCCTGTGTACTGGCGAAAGCGCTTAGTTGTTCTAAGAGAATAAACGGTCTATGTTTTTAACTGGTTGCGGCAATTCTGTGTTTTATTTTAGCCAAAAAGGCACCCTGGCTTTCACCACCCAAGAAAATGATTTTCCTGTGCCACTGTTGAGCAAAGCCACTGAGGTGATCCTTGGGGTGAATTTTATATTTCCCATCCAATCCTCAAGATTTTTCTTGAAGAGTGCTAATGAGGAGCTTTGTTTGATATAGATAGGTAGTTTGTTACAGAGTATGGGAAGTCTCTGTGACAGGAATCTATCCCTCTAGCATGTTCTGTTTATTGTGGTGACAAGGTTTAGGTCTGTAGAGTGTGTAGCTCGGAGGGATTGGGATTTCTTTAAGTGGAGCATGTCCAACAGCTCTGGGTTTGACATAGCTTTGTATGTTAGGCAGAGATTGCCTCTGAGTAGGCAATATGCGACTGAGTAAAGCTAGAGTTTTTGAGACTGTCTGCATAGGGCATCTGTTTGAGGCCGGTAATCCTATTTGTGAGGTATTTCTGTGGTCTTTCCAGTTGTAGATGTCTTGTGAGGTAGATACCAAAAGGGGCATTGTACTTTATAATAGGTCTAATGAGTGACGAGTAGAGGGGAACAATGACCTCTTTTTTTTTCCTGGATGAGAAACTTTTTGTGTTGAGGTGTGTGCCACGTAGAAGGATTTCCTGACTACTGTGGCAATGTGATTATCAAAGGAGGGACTACTATCCACCTGTGTCCCAAGGTCTCTTATCACACGTTCGGTGTTAAGTAGACTACCACCTATGTGGTAGCTTATGGGTACAGAGTTTTTACCAAAGAGGATGGCAGTGCACTTTTTGGCATTGAGCTTGAGGCCATGGCTTTTATAACAGGCATCTGTCTCAGTGAGGCCCTTTTGTAGGATGTCCACATCGTTAGGAGTTTTAATTATGGCTCCTTGTTTGCAGTCATCTGCGAACTTCATTAGCCAAAGACCTTCTGTGTTAGCCTGTACTTAGAAAAGTAGATACCAAACAGGAGAGGACCCAGGACTGAACCCTGTGGTACTCCACTTATCACTGGTCTGAAGTCTGATTTGGAGTCTGCTACTTTCACAGTGTGGGTTCTGTCAATGAGTCAGTTGGCAAACCATCTTGTGACATAGGGATTTATGCCTAGTTTAGTGAGTTTATCTATAATGCCAGTGGGGGGTGGTGTCAGAAGCCTTGGCGAGATCTAGATAGGCTGTGTGAACCACCTTACCCTCGTCTACGGCTTTGGTGACTGCTTCAAAGAAGTCAGTCGCGTTTAGAAGACATGATCTGCCTTTTACAAACCCGAACTGGGTGGGGTCCAGAGTTTGGAGATTACCAGTGTCTTTGTTTATAAGTTCCATGATGATACGTTCCATGGCCTTGCAGACCATGCTCATTAGGCTAATGGGGCGGTAGTTCCTGGGGTCCGTGGTGGCTCCCCCTTTGTGGAGTGGGATAACCGTTGCTGTGTGCCATTCAGTGGGCACAAAGCCTGAGGTGAGGCTATGATTGAACATAGTACTTAGGTGGGGTGCCAGTTCATGTAGAACGCAGCCAGGGATGTTGTCAGGTCCCATGGATGCTGTGTTCTTGGCTTTGGAGAATGTGGTTTTTACTTGTGCAGCCGTGATTACAGGAACTTTGCATTCTTCCGTTATAGAGATGGGCCCTTTAGGGGTGAGGTGGGGGTAAAGTTAGCACTGAACCTATCTGCCAGGATTCTGGCAATATCAGTTGGTTCTGTATATTCAGTTCCATTGTGCTTCAGAGCAGATCTGAGTGTTGCCATTGAGATTCTTGACATAGCTATAGAATTTTATGAGCAATCTCCGCTTCTTACTGAGGCTGACCAGGGAGTTTAAATGATTTTACCTCTTCACTGTCTGACCATCAGCTTTACCTGATCAGTTGTCCTATTTATTCCCTAGTTGCAATGGTAATCTTTCAGGTAGTGATGAGGGAGTCTGATTAAAACTTCAGCTTCACCTCTTTGTGGCCACTGTAAATGTTTGCATTACCACAAGGCCTACTGTCTCCTACCCCTGCATGCGTGTTCTCTCAACCATGTGCTATTGAAAGCTGCCTTCTCCTGCTCAGTAGATGAAGCTGAAATCTCCAGTTATGGTTGTTATACCTGCAAGCCTTCACTTGGGTAAGATTTAACAGCCATTGGACTATGAATCCGTCTCACCCTGCAGAGTAGATGAGATGGCATTTGCCACTCCTTCCTACCATCTCCTTCCCATCTCCTTACATGCCCAAGCTGCTCATCAGACTGTGATCATAGTCAGAACTTTATTCCTCCATGAGCATTGACTCTAGATGATTTGGTCATAGTGACTGATGTCCTTATAAATAAATTAGTACTAGGCTAACTGCCCTTGTGGGCCATTTTTAAGCCAAGCCAATTACCTCACATTAGAATCAAACCCTGCACCTTGCGTCTGTAAACACCTTAACCATTATGGCAGCCTCCCTTCTATTCATCTGTATTCTTTACATGAGGGAATTGCCTGCCCAGGCGACTCAACGTTGGCCAGTATACCAAAGTCTTTTACTACCATGAGGTGCTGACGTAGGCTTCTGTCTGATGTAGGCCATAAGTGATGTATGTGTGCACCATTCTCCGTCCTACTTTGCTGCTAGTCGAATCGCCAGTCCCAGATGTTGCTCTTCTGCTGGAATAGTTTTCTTCAGTAAAGGTAAGTGCCCCGTTGGGGAACTTTTTTGTCTTTTGATGCTGTGTTTTTTTTTTTCTTTGTTAGAGTTAATGTCTGCCAAGAAGGGGACGTGTGAGTGTGGAAGACAGATTCCACACAGGGGACAGCTAATCTCAGTGTCTGTTTTGTCTTGGGCCTCACCACAACCATGAAAACTGTTTGATCTGTCAATCATTCATGTCTAAAACACTTCGTAGCTGACTTTTGTCCCATCCTATTTATTTAGAGAACCAGTGTCTGAAACTTTTAGCTAAAAGCGTGATGGAGGGTTCCTTTGAACCACCGACCAAGCTTACTAAGTGGAAGGCCAAAGACCTAGGCCCGAAGTGGAAGCTGCGCTCTGTGGACATCAGACATCTCTCCTGAGGTGCATGATAGCCAGGAGACATGCTCCATTTTGAATCTGGATCCGCAGACTGAGCCAGTTTTACAGTCTTATAACTGGATGCCAGCATGTCCAGAGAGGCCTCACAGACCTTGGGTCCCAATGTCCAGGGGGAACCAAGGTTCAGTGTCGGAAGGCCCTAAAGGACTCACTCAGATTGTAGTGAGGGAAGATGATGAATTGGATTTTCTAGAGTGTAGGCCTATGTCCGGTCATCCCTCTACATTGGATGGTCACTGCTGTAAAGAAAAAAACAGAAAACCAAACATTCCTCACCTTCACCAGACCCTCAAAAAGTGTGGCAAAATTTTGCCCAGGACTTAAGGCCTTCATTGCCTTGAGACCTGCCTCCAGTTCCCAACTTTCTCCTGGCCTACCTCCCCCAAAAGAGGGTCAGAGCACAAGCTACTTCAGAGGAAGATTCTTCTTCGATGAGGACAACGACACTAGCCTAGTCCTCTCAAATCCCTTCCGCCTTGGACTATGCTATCCCAGAGGAAGACTCCATTGGGACAGACTGCCCTTTGGAGGAGATTTCTTTTGGTGAAACCTTCTCTAAGATGAGAGACCACTTTAAGTGGGACAGCTGTCAAATGGCTGAGGTCCAATAGAGATAATGTGACCTTCTCCAGGTGGAGACTGCTAGTTCTTCAGTTATAGCTCTGGTTATCCCTGCCTGTTTGGATGCCTTTGCATCTGTGTTCCTATATCCTGACTCTCCGCCTCCGGCCCCTAAGAAGCCAGATAGATATTAAAATGCCTCAGGACTGTAATTTCATTTTTAAAGTCCCTGTGACAGACCCCTCTGTCATCTCTGTAGCCTCTGACAAGGCCTCGAGATCCCTTCCTTCCTCTTTTTTTTCTTGCTTCGGACAAGGACAGTAGACCAGGACAGTTGACAACACCTCAACAATTTCAGGTTTTGAGTTAGCAGACCCACATGAATAAGTACACCATGGAACCCGTGGCTAAATTGTCTAAGATAGTGTCTGACATGCCATATTCAGGGAATAAAGCCTTGGCATCTTCCCTTACTGCTGCATCCTCTCAGGTGGCCTGACACTCTCTCAAATGCAGCTATGATGCAGTTGAGGCTACCTCCAAAGCTGCAGCTTCATCCTCATCCATTGAGAAGGTTCACCTGGTTGAGGATACAATCCCCTCCTGAGGACATCAAGGCAAAGCTCATGGATGCTTCCCTTGACAGCTTCACCTTATTTGGTAAACCATCTGTTGAACTTTTCAAGTCCTTGCAGGAAAAGAACAAGGGGATGAAAAACCTCAAACATATTCTGGTCTCTCCAATTCCTAAATTTCACAGACACTATCCTGGAAAACAGGTTTTCCATAGGCAATCTTGGTCCCCCCAACCCAAGCCCTCCAAGGGGCGCAAGAAACTACATCATTTCACAGAATCTTCAGCTGCTTCTCATGTGGCTGATCAGCCCTTTCCTGATAGAACAGGCTCCTCCTCCTGTTTCCTCAGGACTACCTTGCAATACCCGCATCTACCTATGCCTACCCCTGTCCCTTTCCGACTAGGAATACATAATTCAAGACGCTTGCATCATGAGCATCATCAGATATGAATACTTTATGGTTTAGCACAGTGTGACTCCCTTCAGGGGTATTCCTCAACCTCCAACAAACCAGAAACCTCTTTTCCCCCCAGTTATTGGAAAACCTGTTAGAACAGAGTACAGTACAACCTGTGCCCACCACCTAAAAAGGAACACACTTTTATTCAGACATGTTTCTGGTTCCCAAAAAGGAAGGGTCCTGGAGACTTATCCTAGACCTCTCTTATCTTGACACCTTTCTAAATTTACATTCCTTCAAAATGCTAATTCTTCAGAACCTCTTCCATCTGAGCCTCCCACACTCCTTCCAGGCATCCATAGACATCAAGAATGCCTACCTACATATTCCCATTCATCCCAAATTCAGGAAATTCTGCATTTCTCTGTCGGATATTTGCACTTTTAATTCTCTGCCTTGCCTTTTAGTCTTTCTACAGCTCCAAGAGTCTTCATAAAATGTTTAGCGCCAGTGGTAGCTTTCTGCAGACTCCAAGGCATTCACATCTTCACTTACCTGGACAATCTCCTGTTCCAGGTCAACACCTTGAGCACAAGAGCAGTCTCCACTCATCCATGTCCATCCTGCAACATCTAGGATTCGCCATCAACTTCAACAAATATCTGTCCTCATCTCATAAGATCATACCTTTCTAGGGTGCAGATTCCAGACAGACAAAATGATAGCATCTCTCCCAGTCCAAAAGGCTCAGGAGTTCTGTCAAACTTTCTCGGAGACCCTTCCCCTAAACTATTTGCCATCAAGAACATTTCTCAGAATCCTAGGACTGATCCCCTCCACCATTCCTATGCTACCCCTAGCAAGGCTCTACATGAGGAAATTCCAGTGGTTAGTGAAATCCATGTGGGACTCAACATGCCCACCTACTGGAATTTCCCATGCCACTACTACCTTGTCTCAAAAAGGAGCTCCAGTGGTGGATCCAGCAACTGTCCATAAATCCAGGACACTCCCCATTCACTCCAACTCAGGACCTGTACACAGACACTTTGGATACAGGTTGGGGGCAGCTTTACACCCACACACGGTTCAAGGACATTACACCCCTTCCCTGGGGAAGGCCCACATAAATGTAAAGGAGATGAAGGCACTGATCCTACCCTTTCAGTCCTTTTAACCCCTCCTGAAGCCAGGATGGCTGCAAATGCAGCAATATGACTGTTCTGTGGTATGTAAACAAGTCGGGGGGGGGGGGATCCTACCTCCAATGCAGATTATCCTTACAATGTGGGAACTAGCATGAAATCTTCAAATTTCTCTACAGGGGGTCTATATCCCTTCCAATCAAAACTCTGTGGCAGGTACACTGAGCAGTTCCACAACACAGGCCCTCGAATGGAATCCTTCACAGGGATATGTCCTTGACTTAGTCCAGCAGTGGGGTATTCCTCAAATAGACTTATTTGCTTCCCCTCTGAACAAACAACTTCCAACATTTTGTGCCAGAGAACCACATCCTCCAGCATGGAAAGTGGATGCCCTATCAATTTCATTGAATGGGAAGTTTCTTTATGCATTCCTTCCCCTACCACTCATTCCAAAAATCCTGCTTGGAGATTCAACAGGACAGAGCAAAAATCTTGCTGGTGACTTCCTATTGGCCAAGACAGCATTGGTTCCCCCTTCTTCTGCACCTAGTCAAAGGCAGTCATCACAAGTTACCTCACAGAGTGGACTTGATCACACAGAACAAGGGTTCCGTCATCCACCCACACCTGGAAACTCTTCATCCGACCCTGTGGGTAATAGAGCCCTGATACCCTGTAGATACCTTTTCTCTGAGGACATGCTTAAAGTCGGGCAGGAGGCTAGGAAACATTTTACCCTTCAAAATGGAAGAAATTTTCTGTTTGGTGTCTTGCTAGAAACCTGGACCTGTTTATGGTGGATCTGTCTTTGGTTCTTTCATACCTGTGACTTGCTCAATGTTGGCTTAGCTTACTCTTCAGTTATTTGTCAGCTATCTGCATGTCTGCCCCTTTCACCTCCTTTAGCTGCCAGATTTGAGGCCAAACAGTTCCTCAAAGGCATCCTCCACATTGGACCTCCTAGGAGACCTGTGCCCCCCAGGATGTTAACTGTGCTAGATAAACTGACCCTAGAGCCTCTCGAGCCAACCTCCTCTAGCTCCCCCAAACACTGCACCTGGAAAACTGTTCTCCTGGTGGCCATAACCTCTGCAAGATGGGTCTCTGAGCTCCAGGCCCTGATGGCTTCTTCTCCCTTCTTGGTCTTTCACAGTGACATTGTCTCCCTTTGCACCAACCCTTCTTTCATGCCAAAAGTAATTAATGAGTTGTCCTTAAACCAGGACATTCAGTTGCCAGTCTGATTTGCACAGACAACTTGGGCTTTAGCTTCACAGTAACTAAATATTTAAGAACATCAGACCAACTATTTGTGTCTTTCCACCCTAGGGCTCTGGGATTGCCTGTATCCAAACAGTCTCCAACTGGATCTCCGGATCCATCTCTTTCTGCTATGCCTACCATGGAAAACCCCTTCCCTGCTCTATTAAAGCTCACTCTGCAAGAGCAGTGCCCTCCTTCGGAACTTTTCCTCAAGGGCTAGACATCAACTCTATTCTAGAAGCAGCCACTTGGACCTCTGTCCACACTTTCACCAAACACTACAAACTGGATTCTGTTTTCAGATCCAGTGCTGGATTTGCCAGAGCCATTTTTCAAGGTTTCCTGGAAAATTATTCCACTTCCTCCACCTCCCTTTCTGCATGAGCTTTAGTATTCTCCCTCATGTAAAGAATACTGCAACAGATGAACAGAAGGACATAGAACAGTTGTACAAGAACTTACCATAACAATATATGTCCTTCTCTTCTCTGTTGCAGTATTCTATCCCACCCTCCTTCCCCGCTTCCTTCTGTTTTTGGATGTACTTTCTCTCTATCCCCTGGATTCTCTCTCTGCCTGGAGGTTTAGTTCTGATGATGTTGTAGGCTTACATCACTTTTATGTCCTACGTCCAATAGCCACCTATGTCAGATGTACTGCGCACCTCATGGTAGTAAAAGATTTTGGTATACTGGCCTGGGCAGGCAATTCCCTCATGTAAAGAATACTGCAACAGAGAAGAGAAGGATGTCTATTGTTATAGTAAGTTCTTACACAACCATTCTGTGTTGATGCAACTGTCCCCCCCCCCCTGTAAAAATGGAAAAACTGGACATGATGATGCCAACACCACATCAGTAGCCATTGTGTCTGTTCTTGGGCCTCTCTTCTACTGTATGCCTCTTTCTGTCAGAAAAAATAAGACCATAACATGTGTGTTGTGGTTTGATAATTCAGTAACTATGAGAAGTGGTTGGAACACTATGCATTTCATTCTGTTTGCATAAGTAATAATTGAAATGATTGTGTGTCATTTGCATACATAGCTTTTAGTTCAGTGCTTCCTTGGCCTGCAGTAGGAATATTTATGAATGATATTGTCTGCTGCTTGTTTCCTGGCCAGCAGAAAATAAAGGCATGGGGAGTGCATTCTGATAGTTGTGCTGTTGGCCTGTTCTTTACTGGTTAAAGCTTTATATTGTAGTCTGACATGCTGGGGATGTCTGACTGTTGAACTATGCGGCTCCCTACACAGACAGACAGGCATACCTACCCTTCTTGCCAGCTCTGTCAAGTTTCCAAGATGCTGTTTGAACTCTAATCACTGGGGCTGTATTCCAGGCTTTATTACTCTGTTCCACTGGGCTGACTACATTAAACACCATCGGCTTAAAAAAGTTATTTTTCTATTGCTGTAGTAAATTTCACTTAACTGCTGCAGAACTGGGAAAGTTATACCTTCTGAACTTTAACAGTTCTTTGAAAACATATATATGAAACAGTCACCAAGGCCATTAACGAGGGGAAGGTGGTCCACACAGCCTACCTGGACCTCGCAAAAGCCTTCGATACAGTACCCCACTCAGGCATTATAGATAAGCTCACCAGTTTAAATATAAACCCCTATGTCACTAGGTGGGTTGCAAACTGGCTCAAGGACAGAACCCACATGGTTAGAATTGCTGGAGCCATGTCAGACTCCAAACCAGTTACAAGTGGCGTCCCACAAGGCTCAATCCTGGGACCTCTCTTTCGGTATATATTTCTCGGAGGTACAGGCCAACACGGAAGGACTATGGCTGACCAAGTTCGCAGATGACTGCAAACTGGGCGCCATAATCGACTCTCCAGCCAACACAAGCATCCTCCAAAAGGGCCTCATAGAAATAGACAACTGGTGCCAGAGCCATGACCTCAAGCTAAACGCCAAAAAGTGTATAGTCATCCCCTTTGGCAAAAACAAAGTGCCCACAAATTACCACATAGGTGGTAATCCATTAAGTACAGAAGAAGTAATTAGGGACCTGGGGACCCAAGTTGATAGCAATCTCTCATTTGACAACTACGTGGCCAAAGTGGTTAGAAAAACATTTTATATAGCCCACCTAATCATGAAGGGATTCACATCTAGATCAGGGGAGGTCAACTTGCCTCTTTACTCATCCCTCATCAGGACCATAATTGAGTACAATGCCCCTTTTGGGATGTACCTTACCAGACACCTGCAGCAACTGGAAAGACCCCAAAAGTACCTCACCAAGAGGATCAAAGGGCTCAAACAGATGCCATATGCTTCCCGGTTAAAGAAACTCCAGCTCTACTCAGTGGCATACCGCCTGCTCAGAGGCAATCTGTGCCTGACGTATAAAGCCATGTCCAACCCGGAATTAATGGACATGCTGCACCTCAGAAAATCCAAATCCCATCGAGCTACGCGCTCGAGAGACTTGAACCTCAGCACTGAAATAAATAGGACATGCTGGAGGGACATATTCATAACCCACAGGCTCCCTTCACTCTGGAATAAAATCCCAGTCCAGGTTAGGCAGTGTCCCTCATTGACTCTCTTCAAGAGGAATCTTGATGAGTGGATGGGAGATCGTAGGTTTACCCCGGGTATCGCTTCTGTGTCACTGTTAGAGGCACAGTATACTAACCCCGAAAAAGGGCATAGCAAAATTAATTTAAAATGGGTGGCGAAAGCCAAACACACACTGGCTAGGCTTATAAATGCCCTAGGGCAGATAGCCTAGTATGAACCTATGAACTTGAAGATCGTAGTACATATCTCTGTTTACTGAACTGACCATTTATTTTATGAAAACTCAAAACTTTTTTGCTTGCATTTTAGGTCACAGATGTAAATGATCTCACACGAGATGATGAAGCTATCGCTAAGCAGCTGCAACTTGAGGAGGATGCAGAGGTGATTTTTTTTTTCTTATATTTGTTTCTGTATTAATTTAGCCTAATGTTGTGATGATTTTTTTCAGGTAAAATATAATGATGTGCTATTTTTTTTAATGTATTACCTCCGTCTGTGAGACGGAAAGAAATGTGAGGATGCTTCTGTGTGGGATGAGTTGTATTACCTCTTCCAGAAAGGCCTCCCTCATCTATGTGAGTGCATGCAGTCTGAATGGACTGTGTTCATGACCATAGTAGTTGAGGAGGAGTCACGGAGCTGTCACAAAAAATTTAGCATTTGCCCGAATAGTCATCTTTGGAACTTGCTGGTGGGTGAAACCTTCAGGTTAAAGGAATGGGCATTTTGTACATGGATTGCTTGTGTTGATTGTTCCACATTTAAATAATAAATAACACGGAAGGAATGCATTGCGAGAGTGGGTTTGGGATAGGCTTGGTAAGGCCAAGGAGAATGACTTTTGCATGGCCTCTCAGTGATTGTGGTAAACCACATCTGGCAACTTAGGAACTGGAGCTGGGATGCTGCCTAGCTTTATGTTGGGGAAGGGGAGACGAGCACTGACTTTGTCTACAGACATTGAGAGAAGGAATTGCTATTTGAGGGACAGCGAAATCCCATGGATTTTCCTTCATCTGAGGTGGTAGTATTTTAGGCAGATTGTGTAACTGGATTATTTTCAATAGGTGATGTTACTGCAGTGATTAAATAGATCTGCTATGACAAGGCTGCGGGAATGGATGAAATCTGGTTGGAACTGCTGAAGTGCTGAGGACATTGTTAGGGTGTTATAGTTAACACATCTTTTCTCTCTTGCCTAGAAGGCTGGGGCAATACCTGCAGCTTTGCCAAACTGGGGTAATGGGCCTCTTTTTTTAAAAAAAGTGGGGGCTAGATGATACGCTATAGTTAGAGAGAGATCACAGTCTCTGCTTTCTTGGAAAGTAATATGCCACAGTGAAGGAAGGTTGACTTTTACCCAATAGTCGAGAGGCTGATTCAGAAGGGATTGCAGGTTCTGTGCTAGACATGTAACAGTGAATCAACTTTTTCCTTGCATAGGTGATGGAAGAGTCACGGGTGTTTACTATTAGTGTCTCCATATGTTTTGTGGACCTGGATAAGGCATATAACGACATACCCCAGAATGTCTTATGGCAAGTGCTGTAACACTGTAGGGTCTGAGAACACTTTCTTCATGCTGTTTGGTCCCTACATTTGACTTGTGAAAGTTGAGTTTCCATTTTCACCATGAAATCGGATACTTTTAGGGGCCATAGGACTCCACCAGGAATGTGTCAAGTCTTAACATCTGTTTATTAGTTTCATGAATAGGAGTGCTTCCTAATGTTTTGAAGGAATTTTGTTTTGGAGTATGAAGGTAACATCTTTCCTGTTGTCATATGGTGGTGATACCTTGTTAATCTGCAATGTTTGCTATGTTGAAGTGATTGTGATAAAAAATCTTCTAAGAGTTAGCTGTCATAGTTTTCTCACAAACTGATGGTTTGCCCTTTGTAGAAAGGGGGTGGGGGGATCTCAAATAGACAAGTTAAATAACTTAAGAGTCTTACTTATGTGGTGATATGGAGGAGGTTGGTAGACTGACCAGTGGATAGGTGCACTTGTGGCACTACTGCTGCACTGGACTGTGGTGATAAAGTGAAAGTTGTGACGTTTAGTCATCCTTACCTATGGACATTTAATTTGGGTAGTAACTGAGAAAGATTATATTGATGCCAGCAACAAAAATGAGGTTCCTTTGCAGGGTAGCTGGATTCCAGCTTTGATGTAGTGAAGAGTTTTGCATTCAGGGATGATTGTGGAGTAAAGCTACTGTTCCTTTGTTTTGAGAAGAGCCAGCTGATGTGGGTTTGGCACCATATGAGGATGTCCTTTGGGCACCTCAAGTGTTGAGTGTACCAGGACATACTATAGAGAAAAAAAAAACTACATGCTGAGAACATCTCTGGATCCCACAGGATGAACTTTGAATATTATTGTTGGATTAGGAAAAGTCTGGATTATGTGGATTAGTTTGTCACATCAGTTTATACCAAGAGAAGCTGTTTAGTAAGTGATTGGGGCAAATGATATTAAAAAGTAGAATAAGAGGCTTCTTTATGTTTAACTGTAGAGCTAACACCCTTGTGTAGTTCCCGTTGGTATTCTTGGGGGAGGGGGGGATGAAATTTAAATGTGATCTTTAGCATACATATTCTGTTGTGTCGGGTAGATATGCGCAGCATCTCGCATTTCTCTCTGCTAGATGTGTTGGTGGCATCAATATTGCCGTACCATTTGAGCTCATAAATGTTTGCCAGTCATGGAAGTTATGCATAATTTCTAGATTGCCTCAAAGTTCCTCTGTTTGTAAAGGAAATAATGTTTTTTTTATGCTTACCAGTAAAGTTGGTTTATTTACAGATTGCCCTTTTAATTCCTGCTTGGAATCTTGGTTTGGGAATGCTCTCCATTTTGTTTGTAAGTGACATCTGATCCGAAATGATCGGGTTCATCATCTTCAACCAGTAGGACTAAGGCTGGAAGACTTGAATAGCTTGGTATCTTAAACTTTCATGACCTCTGACTCTCTTCTTACCCATAGTGCAGTGCAAACTGACTACTTTTCTAGATCTCTCTTGCAGCTTGACAATGTTTCTTAGAGAGGAATGGATACTAACTCTCATGCGCTTTGCTTTTCTGTGGAAAAACTTCTTCAGAAATGGTGTTTTCTCCTCTTACTTTTGATCATTTGTCCTTTTTCTTCTGATCCCTTCAGTTTTCAGATCACTCTCCCTTTTTCTTGAATTTTGTAGTTTTATTTTCTTTTCCTAATCCTCAGCATTTCTGCAACACAAGGTCAGTTTACCTAGCTCTGTTTCACCACTGCCTGTTTCTGTTTATTGATGCTGTTAAACCATAAGAAAATAACTTTAGCCGGCTTTATATCTCTGGTTCTCAATATTTCAGTTATTGCCCAGTTCTTTTGGTTTTAACTGCGTTGTATTGTGCTGCAGTATTTTGTTGATGCTTAGTGTTAATGTTTAGTGGCTATGTTTCTAATGGTATTGTCATGGACAGAACAGCAAGACTTAAGAAACGAGACAAATGCAGTCTTAAAATACCACTGCAAGGCAAGCACATACTCCAGGTAATCTGCCTTGGGCCAGATCAGCTTTAACTCAGTTGTGTTGTTTACAAGACATTTCTGAAGTTGAAGGACTTGCTTCCTAGGGAAGGGCTCAATATTAGGAGAGGTTTCCCTTTCTGCTGCTTCCCTTCTCAGTGCCAAAGGTGAGGTCAGGATGTTTGGACTCTACCAGAGTCAAAGATGAGGATAAATCAAGACTTAGGCAGAAAATCTGCTACTTTTCCATTAATGGGGCAGCAGGTAAAATGTGTGGTTGATGTCAAGTCATTTCTAATTATTCTTTTCAAACAGTGTTGAATGGAATGCGGATCGCTCTCTTTGCTTTAAAATGCACTTACCTTTTATTTACTTGTCAGTTTTGACTGCCCAGAGTAACCACCCCCCAAAAAATACATATTAAAAGGTTAAAATTCTGTAAAACTAAAGAAAACAATACCATGGTAAACAAAGTAAATGCCATGTGACACGACTTCCGAGACAAACTGTGGATGGGATGGCAGAATACCACTGGTCAACACTTGTGCGTTTGTATCAATAACAACAAACCTTTTGAAGACAATTTAAATTTCAACCTAAGACGTATGTTTTTGAAGCGTGTGTGATCTACCATGAAGAAACCCACATTTTAAACTCGCATCGATGCCTTAGCCTTGTTTAGTGTAACTATAGATGGGTAAAAATTACAAGCAGCTCTTCTAATCGTATTGTCACCATCAGCAACTGTTTCGAAATGTAAATCTAAAAATCAAGCACCATAAAGAGGGAGTCTGACTGAGACCTCCACAGTCATTATTAGCATAAGCTTATTGTACTACAAATAAGGCACGTTTCACATGCATGACCTAGTTCTCTTAAACACACACATGACAAGCTGAAACCCTACATTTAAAAGTTACACAAACAAATATGTAAAATGCGAAAAATATAAGCTAGGAACATCCTGTAAGTATTGCTAAAAGAAATAAGTAGCACGGACTTGACATCAGCCACACATTTTGCCTGCTGCCCCGTTAACGGAAAAGTGCTGAAAATCCTAACAAGATAGAGTGCTCTTAGAGCAGTCTTACTCTTCCAAGAACCCTTCTGTAACTTTGCAGAAGAAATCTTGATTAGAGTATTTTTCTGGCCCTCTTACTGCTTCTTACTGTGGCATCTCAGAACTGTCAGTTATGTTAATAGATGCCCCATCTTCAAGCCTGATTAAGCAAGATGTTGTATCCTCTCTGAAGTGAAGCTTACAAGCTTCATACCATCTAGACCATCATTCACCAGGTCTTTTAAATTCCATTCTGTTCATAGTTCCTCAGTAACATTAGGCTCAGATTGTGAGAGAGGTGAAAATGTGCTGTACCGGCAACACAGAAAACTGTATTCTTTCTTCATGGAACTGGGATGGGTAAATGAGGGGGGGGGGGGGCAAAGGCCCAAAATCAGAGACAAATTTTAAATAGTGACATTATAAACTTAGAAAGCTGCTAGAACAGTAGATTTTGCATCAGCATGCATTTTCAGAGTGATATGAAGTCAAACTCAAATGTATGTCATGAATTAGTCCTGCTAGAGATTTGTCAGAAAATCACAAATTTTATTAGTAGTAGACTAAAAAATATAAGGCAAAAATCTGGACATTTTGAGACATTCAGGCCAATTTAGAGGTACAGTGCCAGTCGATGCTGATATTTGAGTGCTTGCTATCAGCAACTGTGGTTTCAAGCATGGCTTCAATGTCACCGTCAGTGATTACATCACACACTGTTCTGCAGGTGCCACCTTTGACCACTGCAGCCATGTTGGTCTCTGCCAAAGATAGCCTTCTACCTACTTATTTGGCTACTGTGTTTTTGATAGCACGACAAAGCATCTGAGAGCCATTGACAGGATCTGTAGATATTGTTTGGTTTTAGTCCGTCATCTTTATCTTCCTTTGAGCTTCCCCATCCAAGAAGTGTACAAATCACATTGTGACTCCCCATTGGAGTTCTTTACAGCTGGTTTCAGACTCCTCAGTGTCTCCCTTTTGGCTGCCTAAGATTAACCGCATTTGTACTAGTGTGGCCAACAGCCTCAGGGAACTTGGATATCCAATAGAAACCAGTGGTGCTGTGATAACCTCTCAGTAGATGCTAGCTCAAATACAAAAATATTTGTCATAACCAGCAATACAGTGTGCCCACCTTTGGGGAGGCTGTGTGGCAGCCTCATCACGAGGACTTGGGCAGTTGTCCCAGTCTGAAGCACTTGAGGGTAGTTCTTCTCTCCAGTTTCCTATGTGGAATAAAAACAATGGTATTCCACTGTAAATTGTTATTGTTATCCCACGTGAATGTCACAGTATTTGAGGAGCAGTACTAATGAAATTTAAGATGAACAGGATAACTTTGCAGCCTCAGGGCCTATGGTGCTCTTGATAATTATCTATGGGGGTGTCTTAACAGAGCCAGTCCTCCTCTAGGAGAAATAAGATGCCAGTATTCAGTCTTAAAAAGTTTTATTGTTTTGACGACAACACTAATACAGTGAATAAAACTTGTAAGACTGAAGACTGTCGTATTTCTCCAGGTGGAGGTTTGGCTGTAAGACAACCCTGTAAGATTACAGCCTCAGAACCAATGGTGCTCCTGTTTGTTACGTTATCCTGTTCATTTACCTATGTGGCTGATCTTAATACAGGACAAGTAGATTTGGACAATAATGCCAAGAGCCTGTGTGATTCTCATCCACAAAAGTCCCAAGCCACACACTCTTCCATTACCTGATTTTCTCCCTCCTTCAAATGAGTGCAGCATGAAAAGAGGTCTTGAACCATCCAAAAGGTGCAATCAAGCCAGAGAATTTCTGGTAGTTACTCCTGGTTCTCTTTAGTGCCAGAGAAAACAAAGGACCTCAGACTTTTACTGGGTTTAAGTGGTTTAAATGACTGCATGTCCGCACAGGTTGAAGGACTTGTGTCTGTTGGGTCCAGTGTCACTTACAGATTTTTTGCTTCTGAGGCCTGCTCCATGTCTTCTGAGAGGGAGGACAGAATCTCCAGGGTTAGAGAGGGGTCATCAGTGGACAAGAGAGCAGGCTACATCCACCCATCCAAGGCCTGGTCTTAGAGCCTCTAGTGCCACACCCAGACCCAAGCCAATGGCCAAGCTTAAAAGGCTGCTTTTAGCTTACTACAGCCTAGGATTTCTGGTTCTCAGTTTTGCAAGCTTGTCTACAGGATCTAGTCAAATTGGTTTTGGATTTCATACCGATTGTGAGATCCAAGTAGTGCAGCTCTGTAGGAACCCCTGCAACTGGATTTTCTCATAGAAAAAGAAATGGGGACCTTTTCCCCCAGGAGTCCACAGATTCCTGTGACTGGGATTGGCACATTTATTTGCTGGACAAGTCTTTTGATTTCTGGCATACCCTTTTTATTGGAGGCATGAGAAGAAAAGCTCCACATATACAGTTGCAGAAAGATTAAAGCTTCATTACAAAAATTCAGAAATACATATGGTTGCAAAAATTGATTGAAGAGTAATCCAAGAATAGAATAGTAGTAAATGAATAGAAAGTTACACCGTTAAGTTAGTAGGTCTGTAAGTAGAAGTAGTCTAACAAATAAAATAAGATTTAAGTTGCTGTCTAGAGAGAGAAGTGATTGGAGAAAAAGAAAATGATAAGCTAAAGTAGTCAATGGGGGATGAGAGGATTTGTGGGATGAGATAAAAGATAGGACTGTCTTTTGTATAACAAAAATATGGTAATTTTTAGGGAATAATCAAGCCATAGATAGAAGACTGAAAGGGGGAAATATTGCAAGTTGCTTATAAAGAAGTAGGGTTATCCTGTGGAATGTCAGGAGTAAAGCCATGAGTTTGAGATATTCTTTAATCTCATGTTTGAAGCTATGTAAAGTGGGGATGAGCCTTAAATGAAGAGGTAAGGCATTTCATAATTGTACCACATAGTTACTATAAAGCAAGTCCCCTGAAGAGTTTGTGGATCTAGTGATAAGTAAAAAAAAAACTATTACTCACCTAAAAGATTTTTAAGATCTAGTAAAGTGCAATTTTTAGGTCAGGACAGTTTTCTGTTTGATTTAGAAGTGTGTGCAGTGATTAGTTCAGAAAAGATAACTTGATTTAGGAATTCTAACAATTTCATTTGTTTTAAAGCAAGGCAATGATGAGAGAAGGAAGGAAGGTTAGAGGCATATTTTGCTATTTTATTGTAACACAAGTTAAGTTTGGCTTTTAAGTTTGTGTTTAGGTTAGTGAATATGGGGAATGCATATAGTAAAGCTGGTAGTAACTGAAAGTTAAGCTTTTTCTAGTAATCTTAAGGTAATTTTTGGATCTGTGTAATAGTTCCTAATTTTTGATGGCATTTGTATTGTATATGTCAGATGGTCAAATTTTAATTTCATCACTTATAACACCAAGTAGTCTTGTATGAAGTACAGGTTCCAGTTGTGTATTGTCTTTTGAGAAGATGGTAAGGGACTGATTTTGTTCAAGAATATTTTTGTGTTAAAGAGCATGACTTTAGTTTTAGTAGGGTTAAGGAGGAGTTGACGGAGAACAAGAATTCAGTGGAGGTGGAGGAGTCCTGAGTGATTTTTTTGGAGCACAGAGAGAGTTGGGGCTGAGCAGATAGTAGTAGTCATCTGCATACAGTATAATTGAATCATCTCTGGAGGCAGTGTAAAGTGAGTTGGTGTATATATCAGAGAAGTGGGCCAAGGATGGATTCCTAAGATACGTACTCCTTTGAAAGGGGTAGGAAGGGAGGAATATATGGTACCCTTTACAGCCTGAATTCTACCAGAGAGGTAGTTGTGGAACCATATTAGAACAGAATTGGAGACGTTTTATTGAGGCAAGTTCAGACATGAGTTTTTTTTTAATAAGGAACAGTATCAAATGCTTTAGATAGATCAAGAAAGGCAGCAGAGACTGTGGCTCGTTTATTCCTTTCAGTGTTCATCTTGCTTGTGACGATAAGCAGAGCTGTTGTGATACTGTGCTTGGGCCTGAAGCCATGTTGGGTGTTATGTGATTGGATTATTTGCTTAGGTGGTTTGGGAGTCAGGAGTGGTTGCACTTCTCAAGTATTTTAGCTAGTGGAGATAGTAGTGCTATGGGGCGATAGGTTTGAAAATTCTCCGGAGGTTCCATCTTCGTGGGGAATAATATATGATGTTTTCCAGAGTGTTGGTTTGGCTTTCAGTTTTGGAGCAGCTAATATGTAATGATACAGGATATAATAAATCTGCTGCAGTGGTAAGATATTGTGCAAGTAGATTATCTTCTGCTAGAGTGGAGGGTTTTAGCTTTAAGAGGTGTTCTCTTATGGTAGAAAAGGCATGGGTTGGAAATAGAAAGAGTTGTAATTTTCAGGGAAACAAACTGAGAAAACCTGTTAGCAAGCAAACTATTTCCAAGTGGATCTCTGACTGTATTGTTTTCTGTTACAGGAACCATGGTAAATGGGCCTCTATTCAAACCATAAGACATTCCATCAGGGCCACAGCAGCTACTACAGCCTTTCTTGGGGGAGATTCCCACCAAAGAAATCATATAGGCTACTATCTGGTCATTTGCTTTGTTTTATTTTTTTATTTAGCCTTTGTTGACCGGGTTAGTCCTACTAGGCTGGAAGCCCCTTTTCAGGGGAGACCCGAATACTCACTTTTACACGCAGACACACAGGCGTTATCACACACACATGCATACGTACTTGTATACATATGCATAGAGTATATATAGCGAGCAAGACTGCTGAGTGATGTCAACAAAGCTGCATACTTAACACAGATATTAACTGTGTCCTAAATCATACCTTTCATTCCTTTGATAGGCACTGCAGCCTGCACATCTTTTGCTAGGGACAGATTTGCCTTTGCTGTCTTGCAGGGTTTTCTGGCTTCAGCATAACTCATTTCCAACCACCCACTTCTTTGCTTTGGAATACTTCCATGTTATTACTGCAACATTGAAACACGAACATGGTGCAACTGTGTCTGCTGACCATAAATATAAGATGTTAGGGTGTTGTCACTGCTGTAGTATTCTTTCCTACCCCCTTCCCCTCTGTCTCACCAAGGGTTGGTGTGGGCTTCCTCCTTTCCCTAATCCTCACAATCCCCTCTTTACTATCTTATAATTCAGGTCCCCATACACAATGGGGGGGGGGGGGCAGACTGGGTGCCTTGTGCTCTTGGCTTGAGGCTCTGTGTATGACGGCTCATGTACTGAGGGAGTAAAAAAGACCTGAAAACATGGTGCGGGCCAACAACCCTTATACCTAGATCTCCCTGAGGTCAGGGAGAGGGGGTTTGCTGGTCCTGGAGGAGAGGAAAATGTCTCCTGTATCCAGGCCAACAAAGTGAAGAAATCTCCAGTAGCTGTTACTGTAACAGTGAAGAAATGCGAACAAGTACACTCCTGGTAAGGAGAGACAACCGTACTTTTTTCCTCATCTGTCAGAAAGAAGCTAACACACACCTGGCATGATGGTTAATGTCTTTACGTCTCATGCACAAAGTACAATGTTTGATCCTGACCTCTGTCAAGTGCCTGTATGGAGTTTGCTTGGATTCCCTGTGTCTCTGTGGGGTTCCCACATTTCCGAAAAGCATGCTGTGTGTTTCTACTTAAATCTCATCCAAGAATGGGTTTTCTACTTAAATCTCATCCAACAAAACACACACCTACATTCGCGGAGGCTCTCAATTAAAACCTGTCAAAGCATCAGGGACATCCAAAGCATAAACGCAAGCAAACTCCACCCCCCAACACAACCCAAATGACACATAACCCACAAACTCAGTGTGCCACTCAACCACAGCCCATAAGGCATAACAACATACCCAACACTCTAATTATAGATGACTCTATAGTCAGGCACAGTCAGGCACACTGATGTTCCACTCACTAGGAGAAAGTTACTGTCAGCTGCCTGTCAGGTGCCAGGATCTGCCAAATAACACATGCACTCAGGTCACTCCACAATAAGTACAAATGTGACACTGTCATTGTCCATGTTGGTGTGAATGACCTGAGACGTACCTCCCTGGACTACATGAAAAGAGACATGGAGGAGCTCTCCGATCTTGTATCCCAGGCAGGTATGACCCTAACCCTGAGTAGCATCCTGCCATCACCCAGAATGATACCACAGTACAAGGACAAAATGATTGACTTCAACAATTGGCTAAGCTTCTGGTGTCATTCTAAGGGGATCCATTATTTGTCTTCCTTGGACGACATGATCGACAGTCCATGATGCTTTGCCAGAGATGGCCTGTACCTGTCTCCCTTAGGATTCCGGATACTGGCTAAGGCTCTTGCCACCCCTATAGTGCCTTTTTTAGGCAAGGTTCAAATGACAAATTCACCACCGTAACAGGTACAAGCAAGCAAAAACTGAGGGTAATGCTAATCAGTGCTACAAGTCTAAACCTCAAAATGCACTCACTCGAGGCACTCCTTAAAATGGAGAACACTGACATCGGTGCAGTGACAGAGACCTGGTTCAAAGCTCCAGAGAGCACCCCTGCATTACCAGGCTTCAATTCATACCACACCTTTCGGCCACCTAACCCAGAAAGAAGCACTAAAGGCGGAGGCGTGTCCATATTCATTAAGGATATCCACACCTCCGGGCTAGTTGCACAGCATAATGCATCCGAGATTATCCAAGTGCAACTAACTCTGGGCAAGACCGCAATCCAAATTGTAGCTTGCTACAGACCCCCCACCATGTCCCAGGATTCACACTCCTCATTTCTTGATACACTGGAAAGTATTAGGGTACAACCCAACTCCCTAATAATGGGTGATTTCAACTACTCCACCATTAACTGGGAAAACTACTCATGTACCAACTCTTTTGCTCAACATTTTATAGAATTCATAAATTCCAACGCCTTGGATCAACCTATTCACACCCCCACCAGGTGCAGCAATATCCTAGACCTGGTCATTACCAACATGGGAAACCGGTGTTCCACACCAGAGGTCAATTCCTCGTTGGTCAGATCCGGCCACAAGCTAATCGGCCTAGACATCCACATCCCACCCCCAGCCCCAATTAGGGAAACCATCGTAAAAAACTTCTCAAAAGCCAACTTCACACTTCTTAAGACAGAAGTGGCAAACTTCATGACACCCGTGCAGACGGATAATAGAGGTATGACTGCCGAATCCTACACAAATGCACTTTATAAGCACTTTACACGAGTGCATGGATCATGCTATCCCTAATAGAACCAAGATGTTATCCTCCAGAAAAAGGAAGCCAATCTGGTGGTCCTCTGCCATAAACAAACTCTACAACAGAAGAAAGAAACTGTTGCAAAAAAGAGTAAAATCCCATGACTGGAGGAACTCCCTGGTCAACCACAGTAAGAAGCTGAGATCCCTCATAAAATCCTCCAAAGCTAGTTACGAAAACAAAATTGCCACTGACTCTAAAGACAACCACAAAGCATGCTATAGCTATGTCAAGAATCTAAATGGGAACACTCAGATGTGCTCTGAGTTACAGCATAATGACACTAAATATACAGAATCAACTGATATCGCCAACATCCTAGCAGATAGGTTCAGTGCTAACTTTACCCCCCTGTCACCCCTTAGAGGGCCTATCTCTATACCAGAAGAATGCAAAGTGCCTATAATCACGGCTGCACAGGTAAAAAAAACACACTCCAAAGCCAAGAACACAGTATCCATGGGACCTGACAATATCCCAGGCTGCGTTCTACATGAACTACAGAATGAACTGACACCCTACCTAAGTACCATGTTCAATCATAGCCTCACCTCAGGCTTTGTACCCACTGCATGGCGCACCGTGACAGTTATCCCACTGCGCAAAGGGGGAGCCACGACGGACCCCGGGAACTACCGCCCCATTAGTCTGACGAGCCTGGTCTGCAAGGCCATGGAACGTATCATCGTGGAACTCATAAACAAAGACATTGGTAATCTCCAAACTCTGGACCCTACTCGGTTTGGGTTTGTAAAAGGCAGATCATGTCTCCTAAACCTGATTGACTTCTTTGAAGCAGTCACCAAAGCCATAGATGAGGGTAAAATGGTTCACACAGCTTATCTAGATCTTGCCAAGGCTTTCGACACCATCCCCCACTCTGGAATTATAGATAAGCTCACTAAACTAGGTATAAATCCCTATGTCACAAGATGGGATGCCAACTGGCTCACGGACAGAACCCACACTGTGAAAATAGCGGATTCCAAATCCAACATCAGACCAGTGACAAGTGGAGTACCACAGGGTTCAGTCCTGGGTCCTGTCCTGTTTGGTATCTACTTCTCTGAAGTGCAGGCCAACACAAAAGGTCTTTGGCTAACAAAGTTTTCAGATGACTGCAAACTAGGAGCCATAATCGAAACTCCTAACGATGTGGACAAACTACAAAAGGGCCTCACTGAGACAGATACCTGGTGTCAAAGCCATGGCCTGAAGCTCAGTGCCAAAAAGTGTATTGTCATCCCCTTTGGTAAAAACTCTGTGCCCATGAACTACCACATAGCTGGTAGTCTACTTAATGCCAAAAATGTGATGAGACCTTGGGACACAGGTGGACAGTAGTCTCTCCTTTGATAGTCACATCGCCACAGTGGTTAGGAAATCCTTCTACGTGGCTCATCTCATCACAAAAGGTTTCTCATCCAGAAAAAAAAGAGGTCATTGTTCCCCTCTACTCATCACATACTGAAATATAAAATATATAATCTTAGGCTTGTACTATAATTGTTAAAACTTATGTACCAAATTATACTGTTATTGTCTTTGTCTTGACCTTTTATGTTGTAAATTGTGGAGCTTTTCTCTCCGGGCCTCCACTGAAAATGGACATATATCCAGCTGGTCTAGCCCGGTCAACAAATGTAAAATAAATAAATAAATAAATAAATTAGACCCATTATAGAGTACAACACCCCTTTTGGTATGTACCTCACAAAACATCTACAACTGGAAAGACCACAGAAATACCTCACAAAGAGTATTACTGGCCTCAAACAGATGCCCTATGCAGACCGTCTCAAAAAACTACAGCTTTACTCCATTGCATATCGCCTACTCAGAGGCAATCTCTGCCTAACATACAAAGCTATGTCAAACCCAGAGCTGTTGGACATGCTCCACTTAAAGAAATCCCAGTCCCTCCGAGCTACACGCTCTAGGGACCTTAACCTTGTCACCACAATAAACAGAACATGCTGGAGGGATAGATTCCTGTCCCAGAGACTTCCCATACTCTGGAACAGACTACCTATCTATGTCAAACAGAGCTCCTCATTAGCACTCTTCAAGAAAAATCTTGATTGGATGGGAAATTCACCCCAGGGATCACTTCTGTGGCTCTGCTCGACAGGGGCACAGGAAAATAATTTTCTTGGGTGGCGAAAGCCAGGGTACATTTTTTGGCTAGGCTTGTATGGTCCCTAGGGCCGATAGCCTAGTACCTACCTATGAACCTATGAATGGAGTTGGGGGTAGCAGCACAAAAGTCTAGATGGTGCCTATAGACTGTTTTTGGCATCAGCTGTGGTGTGCAGTATCTTCTAGATAGGAGAACACAGATCATAGATTGCAGTTGTCTGTTCAAGGCACTTAACAGTATAAAAATTAGCTGTAGGTAGTATAGTAAATGTTAATTAATGTAGCCAAAAATGAGCATGGCTCTTTGTCATTGATAACTGGATTGAGGACTTGGCTTACTCTGACCTACACCAGGGACCCATGCTAAGGGGTGTGGGAGAGGGTCTGTGTGCCTCTCTTGGCCAGTGTGTACCTGATGTAGAGACCCAGCAGCCTTGGGTTAATAAGCTTCTGGCTGGCGGGTGTCCAGTTGCCAGAAATTATAACAGATATACTCAGATCAGTCCTGGTAATGTAGTTTGTTTGTTACAGATGCGGTTTGTCGTAGCTAAGCTCCAGTAACAGTTTCAAACTACTTTTCAAATGCACATTTGGTTATAAATTCATCAGTAACATTATCCAACCAATGGTGGAATGACATTAAAGAAATAGGAGGGAATAAGTCCGCAATACTATTTCTTGAGTCTGAGGGGCTGTAGATGTCCAGGAGTCCACATATGTTGTTTCCTTCTTTATAAGCACTTAAGGGTTGTAGTTATGCTGCTATAGTCATTTGAAGGGGAATAACTACTGCAGGCATACAACAGCCTAGGATTCTCAAGGGATCAGTCAGTTTCAGTCCAAAGGAATGGCTGTAGTTATAGACACTACATGTCTCCTCCTTTAGAAGTTACAGTATGTATTTGAATTGATTAACCAGGGTAGAGCACTGATCACAAATGACAAATTTCAGTCTTGGTTCAGAAAACACACAACAGTATTATCACATTTGTCAGTGGTGGTATGAAGTAAAACGTATACATGATTTGCAGAATTCTATACTAAGCAATTTAGTCTAAAGCAGCTGAGTAGAAGTATTCCATAAATGATCATATAAGGCAACTAAAGCAGATTGTATGAACTAAGACTGATAATGAGAATTGGGGTATATGTTTGATAAAGCAGTTGCATTTTGCCTGAGTTTTAAGATGAGGTTTTTGTTGTAATTGGTATATAGGTTAAGTGTCTTTAATATGAGAAGAGAGATTCCTAAAGTCTGAGACCTGTAAATGTGAAAGAATACTCTGTACAGTGCATTTTGGGTTTGTGGATTTGCCACAGAGTGCCTGAGTGGTTGAGGCTTCTGAGATTATAGGATAGAATATATTTTATAAATGTGCAGGCAATGTGAGAATGAGTCTCTATTACTTAGAAGTTTGAACAGTATTGGGCTGTTTTAAGCATAGCCAATTTCCCTTTTGTGGTTGAAATAATTTATCCCAGGTGATTATAAATAGTCCTTGCCTATCCCACGGTTGATTATAATACCTAATGAGAATAACCAGGGATGATACCGTAGATGATTTGATGTGGATCCATGCATGGGATAAAGGAATTTAGTACCTGCTTCTGTCCATTAGTAGTACAGGGGCAGTCCTGGGGTAAATATTCTGTTTCTCATCCTTAGAGGTATGTTGTGCTTGAATATGGACAAGGATGAATTTGGATTTATGTGGATGTGGAGTCTCTTCACAACAGCAGTATCCTTTGCAAGTATCCTGTCCCTTCAAACTGTTTTGTTGATGTTGCAGAAGAGGTTTAGACCCATAGTCAAAGTATTTCTATTGTCATTTGACTTGCTGATGTGCATTAAACCCATTAGTAATCGATAATGAATCTTTACTTGACTGGAACACCAAAAAACATGATAAAGGTTAGGAACGACCAAAAAATGAATAATGGTCCAACCACAACAGATAGGTTCCACAAATTTAATAAAAATACACCACCAGATGAGCACTTTTGTCTCAAGAAACAAGACTTCATCAGATAAAATGCTTCCCAACAAGTCACATGCTTTTATACTACCTAGTTGATTACATGATTAACCCACAATTGTTGGCCCTTTACACATGTTAAAAAGAACAGTCATTTTAAAGTGCAACAAAAACATTTGCATAAAATGAAATGTACCCAAGGACACTTTCTAAAAAAAACCCTGCCCTGTTAAAAACCCTCACACAAAGGCTGCTTTTCTTTCAAAACAGGTTTTACAAATACTCATTCAGTCTTAGTTGTCATTTTAATTTCTTGTTAACCAGCATTGTTTTCTGGTCACCTCCCCTAGGATTCTTTCTCACAATTTCCACAATACCAAACTGAAAACCCTTAGTCAACACAGTGTGTGGAATGTTTAAACAAAGCACTTGTCTCTTTTTTAGTTTTAATATCATAGAGGTGTTCATACATTCTATCCTTTAGTCTTCTCTCCGTCTTACCAATATAGAATGATGGACAACCCCCCACATTTAGCCAAATTCACCATTCGATTGGAACCACAGTTGCTATTTACAAATTGGATCTTACTACCCAATCCATTCCCACTCTCCTGTAAACAACTCAACTAGCATTCTCTGACGTTGAAAACTACCTTACCAAAGCCCAACTTATCCTCAATCCAAAGAAAGCTCAGCTTATGATTATAACCAGTTCTAACAAAAACACTGATAAAGTCAATTCACTATCTACTCCACAAATGCTACTCCAATCGCTCCAGTGGCACAGACTAAGCTATTGGGAATAACCATAGACTCCCACCTAAGATTTGATGGTCATCTCAACTTAACTATTAAAAAAGTACATGCCAAACTGGGATCACTCTACCGTATCAAACCATTTCTTACCAACAACACAAGATCAGCCATTGCTCACTCCCAACTTCTATCCACCCTACTCTGTGCATCTTCCATTCTGACAAATCTCAACAAAACTGAACAAAGCAAAGTGGAAGCCTGCTATAACAGAATTGCCCACTTTGCTGCAAATTGCTCATATAGAACTCATCACTGTACTGCTTTGAGACAGCTCCACTGGCTTGAACTGCCCAACCTCCTAACCTACAATCAGCTCTGCCTCTGTCATTCTGTTTGTTACCTCCCCAATAAGTGTCCTGCCCTCAAAGTAACATCACTCAGCCAAAAGGCCTCTTAGATCATCAAGCAAACTACTACTAGAAGTCACCAACACCTACAATAGCTTTGGAGATGCGCTATATGGTAGTTCAGTGGTTAAAAAATTGAACTCTGTCCCCACTAGCATTCAAAACACATCATCCAAAGCCTCCTTTAAAAACCTCATCAGGCAACATCTCAAGCAAGATTGTTCCCCAGGCTGGTGAAAGCAGTTAAGGTATACATACTAAATGTTGAGTACTTGATAATATTTTTCACACTTACAAACACTGGCTAATCTACAATGTATGTACTGTACCTGTGTACTGTGCATGTATTCTACCTATGTTCCAAATTTCAGCTTTACACCACAAATCTATTAATTACCTTTATTTTTAAATTAATATTTTTTGTTTGTTCTCTCCATTGTCACTGTTGATGTGCCGCATACCACTGTAAAAACATGTCTTTTGTAATTTGTGTGTATACTGACCATGTCTAAATAACTAAATGTATCTGTAATTTTTCTTTGTGGAGCTTTTCTCCCCAGGCCTCTGCTGAAAAAGGGCTTTTTCGACTCAGTCAGTCACCCCCGGTTAACAAATGTAAAATAAAATAAATAAATAAAATAAAATAAATACATTTTCTAAAATAACATAGTCCGTCCTAATAATAAATGGGCACTGCTTGCACATTCCACAGGGAACTGTTTCTTTCCCACCTCTTTTACATACACCGGTGCCATTTTCCAAAATTTCTTTGAAATTCCTACCAGTATTGAAAGACCGTATGGGCCATTCCCCAACCATCTCAAAACATAGCCCTGTTAACCTTAAAAATTCTCCAGTTGTCCTTCAAAACTTGACAAATGAATTTGGTATAATAGTTGTACTCCAGTACTAAAGCTTTTCCGTATTTCTCATCTTCCTTTACTTTCCTTGGGTCCACTCCCAACACATTGCCCAAAGGCAGGGATATTTAGTACCTACCCCACCCACAGTACACCCCGTCAATGATCTCAGTAACCTGTTTGACTGGATATCCTCTACTAAGAAACATGTCCTTTAATTTGACCCACTCATCCCTAAGTTCCACCCTGTCTGATGTTATCCTTGCAATCCTAATTGCTTGCCCTTTCACCAAATTCTTCTTCTGGAAATGGGGATGACAACTGGAATAGTGTGGATGACTGTTACAGCGTGTCTTTCCTATAAATGTTGGACTTGAAACCTCCATGGGTTTGAGTAATGGCAACATCTAAGTAACTAATACTGTTCCTACCCCAATTGTGGGTAAACTTAAAAAATTCACTACACCCATTTAGGTATTCCATAAACCTCGTAATGTCTACCTCATCCCCTTCCCATAACACACGTCATCCAGAAAAAGTGACATATGGAGTGTAGAATTTTAGAGAAGGGACCATTAAGAACGTGTTAGAATTCTCATCCTAACATAACCAGGTTTGCATATACAGGGGCACATTTGGCCCCCATAGCTACTCCTGTAACCTGCTGGTAGAACTCACCCTGAAAATGAATGTACGTATTGTCCATGACCAATTCCATAAGCTCCACCAGGAGAGCCAGGGAATCCCTGGGAAGGGTAGAAAGTTTTGCAAAAGTATTGAATCCCCCTCAAACCTAGGAATCACTGAAACAAGGTCTTTGGCATCTATAGTCACAAACATCAACCCTTCTTTCCAAATTGAGGATTTTAACTTACCCCCAAAAATTCCCATGAATCCTTGTCTAAATATTCAATCTTTCCTATGATGTCTTTGGCCCAATAATCCATATAAACCACTAAGCGGTGTGTCTTAGTCAATTCCTGGTTTGTATGAATATTTGTCTGTAAAACCTGTTTTGAAGGGAAAAGTAGCCTTTGTGTGAGGGCTTTTAACAGGGCAGGGTTTTGTTTTAGAAAGTAGCCTTGGGTGCACTTCTGTTTACGTAAATGTTTTTGGTGCATTTTTTAAAATTAATTAATTAATTAATTTACATTTGTTGACTGGGAGTGTCCGACTGGACGTAGGTCCATTTTCAGCAGAGGCCCAGGGAGAAAAGCTCCACAGTTAAAATATACAGACAGTTACATTGGATTTACATAGCAATTAACAATTTGATTAACATAGCAATTAATTACAAACATAGTTACAGATGAAGAACACAGTAGGTTCATGGGTTCCTAGGTTGGTACTGGGCTATCTGCCCGAAGGCATATATTAGCCCAGCCACGTTGTGCGGTATTCACCGCCCCTTTAGTAGTTCCCTAGACCCTTGTACTAGCAGCTAGTACCCTTGGCCCCTATCTAGTAGTGCTGTTGGTGTGATCCCCGGTGTGAACTTTGTTACCCAGAAACATCAGTAGACAACTAGAATCTTTATCTGCAATGTACATAACAGACATTAACAGTTGTTGCAATAAGAAGTTCCTGCTGTATAATAAGTAGTAGGCTTATGAGTATCCGAGCTTGCTATAATTTTAACGTGTAATTTGTTAGGTAAAGCGCCAACAATTGTGTGTTAATCATGTAACCAACTAGGTAGTATAAAAGCATGTGACTTGTTGAAGTATTTTATCTGAGGAAGTCTTTCTTGAGATGAAAGAGCTCATCTGGTGGTGTATTTTTTATTAAATTTGTGGAACCTATCTGCTGTGGTTAGACCATTACTCTTTTTTTTACTTGATTGGAAGCCATTTTGTTTTTCCCAAAGATAAGCAGTTATGTTCACTTTTTTGGTAGAATTGTAGTAAATCAGCAGAATTTGAGATTGGCTGAATGAATGTAGTTTTCTTTTGGCTGCAGCAGCTATAAAGAGAGAGAGAGAGACCGTATTCTAGGTGTAAGAGCACTATGCCTGTATCTGTAGCTGCTATGTAAGAGAGCAGTAGTGATTTTTTGGCAAGAACAGGAGTGAGTTAATTTTGTCTGTGTATTACTCAGATGTAGATGGACATTGAAAGAGGGATCTTGCCAGTCCCCAAATTGTATAAAAGACTTGACATTTTCTGAAGAAAGGACTGTTAGTGAGTTGCGGGCTTTACCGAGTTTCTGTCTGGTGCCAAAAAGCATGCTTTTTGTTTGAGGAAAAAGTAACAGATTTTTATTGTTAATCCATCGAGTAAGGAAGATGAAATCTGCTTGGATAGTATGAATAGATTGATTGGAGGGGAGTAAAACCATGTCACCTGTATATAGTAAGAAGGGGAGGTGAGGTAGACCAAGTGGAAGTTTGTTAATGAGAAAGAGAATAAGTTGGGGGACTAGAATGGCACGTTGAGGGAACATCTTTGAGAAGTAGGGATAAGGTTGAATTGAAATACAACAAAGTCGTGATGTGAGGATTTTAGAATCACAAGATGGTATCTAACATCTCCATTTCAGCTATATGGTGTACATTGGTAGAGAGATTAACAAGATCAAAGGCTTTTGTGAAGTCAGTAGAAATGACGATAGTAAGCATTCCTTTGTCCATATGTAGTATAGCATCAGTGAAAGATCAGAGTGCAGTGGATCTGGGTCTTCCTCACCAGAAACCATGTTTATGAGAGGGGAGATGTTTGTTATGAGAGTTGGGAGTAAACAGTCTTTTCTAGGATTTGGCATAAAGTGGAGAAAAATGGAAACAGGGCAGTACTGTGAGGTGAAAATGAGACTAGCTTTTTGTGGGTGGGTGGGGGGGGGTCAAAGGTTTGACTATTGCTATTTTCAGATGTTGTTGGGCATAACGTTTTAAATCCAGTAGTATATGTATGTTGTAGTAGAGCTGAAATGAAAATTTTCTGGTGAAATATAAACCAGGAATAAAGCATTTTTTGTGCCAAGAAGACTGTCACGTTGCATTTGTTACAGACGTGACATTTAGTTTAATGGATATAAAGCGGAATTGACGGGGTTATATGGAGAGGTGGTGATATGGAAGAAGGTTGCTGAATGTGGGTCCTGTCTAGCTGAGGAGGGTTGCAAAAAATATTGAAGTCGGAAACTGTTAAGTGAGAGGTTGTAGAGCCACAGGGGCATTATTGTAGCTGATAAATATGTTTCATTCCAGAACCTTTAGGCCTGTAGTTAAGGGAGTTTTGTTGACGTGTCCTTGAATTACTTTTGTGGCTTGCTTAGCAAGGTTACTTAGAATGGGAGAATTGTTCTCTAGTATTGGGAGATAAGTTTGGTTTAAAAGTGTGCTGCGCATTATTTCTATATTTTAGTAATGCTTTAGGATCATAAGTTAACTATTGATGTACTGACTGAAGTCACTGTTTCAGTATTCCTGGTGTATGAGTTATCACCGCTGATGTCTTGTTGGAGTGCCAAAGCTTTACCTTCCCTAGGTCACATGATTGACACTTGACCTCAGCCCGTATGTTTTGGGGTATTGAATGGACATAAGAGTGTGATTCCTCAGATTGTGTCTGTGCCAGCCTGAACACAGGTTGCGGTTCCTGTTGGGAGTGTTCATTGTTTATTGGTACCTTTGCTCCTTTCATCACTCCAGATAAGTGCCCTGTTGGGGAACCTTCCTTTTTGTTTTTGAATTTTTGTTAAATGTGTAGATATCAGCTAGGAGGGGTAAATGCATGCACGATAGACAGATTTCATACATGCCAAGTGTTTTTTTTTTTTTTTTCCTTTGCCCGGAACATGATCCCATATCTTGCTCTGTCAGTCATTTGTTCCAAAAACCCTTGGATCTAAGCTTTCTACTCTCAACACTTTCCTTTTAAAGCTGTGTCTTAAACGCTTGGCCCAGTCAGAGATGGCAGACTCCACTTCATCGGACATTCCTCTGCCGCTGAAGAAAAAGATTGGGACTGCAGTCCAATCTTTCTGACTCCGATGTACCCACTGAGATTTCATAACCTGTGGTTATGGTAGACTACTACTCAGTTGTCCACTACCGAGACCCTGTCTGAAGCTATTATAGTTCATGAGGCCTTGCAGATTGCCGGTATGTCTAAGGAACAGCATCTTATTTCAGCAAGACTGCATGGCTTCCCTCAAATTCTAGATAGAAAAGAAATCCTAGGCTCTCTAATAGAGTTCAGACATGGTTCTGATCTTCCATATCTCATCCAGGTAGATGTCAAGCCTAATCAGAAAAGCAGAATACTAAGCATGTGGCAACAGCTAGAGAGGAGGAGTAGATGGATTTTTCACAAGGGGTATTCAAAGCTGTTATATCCTTGGAGCCCCCTCCTTCAGGTCTCCATAACCACAGCCTACTCCTTTTAAATCTAATCTGGTTTCCTCTTCCTCTGATGGTCAGGAGTATGACTCTGACCATTCTCTGGATGATTCATCTCAGCTCCACTCTCCAGGACACATCTGTTCTGATAAAGGGGACTCCTTGTCAACAGATTCCTCTATTAGAGGAAGCTTCTTTTGGGGAAACTGTACAGAGCATGATGAAACACTTTGATTTTTGTAAAGTACCTTGCTAAGGTAAGGGAAAACAGCTCTTGTACTTTACAAAAAAAAGCACCAAAGCAGGCTTAGCCAAGGATCCGCTTCCGGTGATTTCTCCTGTCCACCTGGTGAATCTGGGCATACTGGGGCAATGCAGCAATTGCCTCCTGTACACAGACAACCCTCTACTCCTACCACCCAACACTACAGCCTACAAGAGATGCACTTACATAGCCAAACTGGAAGCAAAGCTCTCTCCACCCAAAATTGTGCTAGACATTCAAAAGGAGAAGGTTAACACCTGCACTAAACCTCAAGCAACAAATAGACCTTCTAAACCCACACCACCAACACCCTCGTATGCAGAGGCCCTTAACAATAACCTGCCCAAGTAACAAGGACCTTTGAAGCTGAAACGCAAACAAACACCAATCACAAAGTGTCACATTGCTCACACCACCAGTGTGCCACCCAACAACAGCCCCTAAAGAAAGACAACATACTCAACACTTTAGTCATAGGTGAGACTCTAGTCAGGCACACTGATGTCCCACTTAGCAGGCTGAACAAGGAGAAAATTAGTCTGCTGTCGGGTGCCAAGGTCCGCAACATAACGTATGCGCTCGTGTCACTCCACAACAAGTACAAATATGACTGTCATTGTCCATGTTGGAGTAAGTGACTTGAGACGTACCTCCCTGGACTACATGAAAAGAGACATGGAAGAGCTCTCGGATCATGTGGCCCAGGCAGGTATGACCCTAGCCCTGAGTAGCATCCTGCCTTCGCCCAGAATGATACCACAGTATAAGGACAAAAATTATTGGCTTCAACAATTGGCTAAGCTTCTGGTGTCATTCAAAGGGGATCCAGTATCTGTCTGCCTGGGATGCAATGATCGACAGACCATGATGCTTTGCCATAGATGGTCTGCACCTGTCACCCCTGGGATTCAAGTTACTGCCTGTGGCTCTTACCACCCCTAGAGTGCTTTTTTTAGGCAAAGTTCAAAGGACAAAACCACCACCATAACAGGTACAAGCATTCAAAATCTGAAGGTAATGCTACTCAATGCTAGAAGTCTAAACCTCAAAATGCACTCTCTCTGGGCACTCCTAAAAATGGAGAACATCGATATCTGTGCAGTAACTGAGACCTGGTTCAGGGCTCCAGAGAGCACCCCTGCAACACCTGGCTACAACTCTTACCACACGTTTCAACCACCAAACCAGGACCGAAATACTAAAGGGTGAGGAGTGTCCATATTCACCAAGGATATTCACACCACCAGGCTAGTTGCCCAACACAATGCATCAGAAATTCTCCAGGTGTAGCTATAACACTAGGTAAGACTGCAATCCAAATTGTAGCTTGCTACAGATCCCCCAGGATTCTCACTACACCTTTCTAAACATACTGGAAAATAATAAGATACAACCAAACACCCTAATACTGGGTGATTTCAACTACTCTGGCATTAACTGGGAAAACTACTTGTGTACCAACACCTTTGTCCAACAGTTCTTGGAATTCATAAATTCCAGTGCCCTGGATCACCTAATCTGTAGTCCCACCAGGGGCTCCTATATCCTAGACCTGGTCAGTACCAGCATGGGAAATCAATGCTCCACACCCATGGGTCACCCCCTCGTTGGTCAAGTCTGACCATAAGCTAATCACCGTTGACATCCACATTCCTCCCCCATCCCCCAGTAAGGAAATCTCCGTAAAAAAATTCTCCAAAGCCAACTTCATGCTACTCAAGTCAGAAGTGACAAACTTCATGACACCGATGCAGACGGGAACTGAAAGTCTGACTGCTGAATCCTACACTAAAGCACTGTACCAGCACATCCACTCGTGCATGAATCGTACCATCCCAAATAGAACCAAGACGCTTTCCTCCAAAAAAAAAAAAAAAAGGGAAGCCAATCTGGTGGTCCCCTGCCATAAACAAACTTTACAACAAAAGGAAGAAACTGTTGCAGAAAAGAGGAAAATCCCAGGATGCAAAAAACTCCCTTATCAGCCTCAGTAAGAAGTTGAAATCCCTCATAAAATCCTCCCAAAGCTAGTTACGAAAATAAAAATGTCAAAGATTCCAAAGACAACCACAAAGCATTCTATAGCTATGTCAAGAATCTAAATGGCAGTGCTCTATCTGCTGTGAGCTACAACAGAATGGCATTAAATAAAATGATCCCAAGGATATTGCCAATATCCTGGCAGATCGATTCAGTGCCAGCTTCACCCCCCTCTCACCCCCAAAAGGGCCCATCTCAATACCAAAAGATTGCCAAATTCCAGTAATGGCCACACAGGTAAAAACTGCACTCTCCAAAGCTAAGAATACAGTATCCATGGGACCAGACGACATCCCGGGCTGTGCACTACATGAACTACAAAATGATCTGGATAGCCTCACCTCAGGCTTCGCGCCCATTGAGTGGCGCACAGCTGCAGTTATCCCACTCCACAAGGGGGGGATCCACCTTGGATCCCAGGCACTACCGCCCCATCAGTCTGACCAGCCTGATCTGCAACGTATTATCATGAAACTTATAAACAAAGACATTGGCAACCTTCAAACACTGGATCCTACCCAGTTTGTGTTCTTGAAGGGCCGATCTTGTCTTTTGAACCTGATTGATTTCTTCAAATCAGTCTCCAGAGCTGCGGATGAGGGTAAGGCGGTCCAAACAGCCTATCTGGACCTCGCCAAGGCCTTCGACACCATCCCCCACTCTGGAATCCTAGATAAACTTACTAAGCTGGGCATTAATCCCTACGCCACTCGAAGGGTTGCCAACTGGCTTACTGACAGCACCCACACTGTAAAAGTAGCCGACTCCAAATCCAGCTCCAAACAAGTGGAGTACTTCAGGGGTTCAGTCCTTGGACCGCTCTTGTTTGGCATCTACTCTGAAGTACAGGCCAACACTAAGGGACTCTGGCTAACAGTTCGCAGATGACTGCAAACTGGGAGCCATTATTGAATCCCCAAATTATATGGATATTCTACAAAAGGCCCTTACAGAAACAGATGCTTAGTGCCAGAGCCATGGGCTCAAGCTCAATGCCAAGAAATGTATAGTTATCCCCTTTGGGGAAAAAGCATGTACCCATGACTTACCACATAGATGGCAGTAGACTAAACACAGAAATTGTGACGAGACTTAGGGACACAAATGTACAGTGGTCTCACCTTTGATAACCACATCACCATAAGTCAGGAAATCCTATGTGGCACACCTCATCACTAAGGGCTTTTCATCCAGAAAAAAGGAGGTCATTGTTCCACTGTACTCATCCCTCATTAGACCCATTATAGAATACAATACTCCGTTTGGTATGTACCTCTCAAGACATCTGCAACAACTTGAAAGGCTGCAGAAATACCTTACTAAAAGAATCACAGACCTAAAGCAGACGCCCTATGCTGACCATCTAAAAAAAAACTCCAGCTACACTCTGTTGCATATTGTCTGTTCAGAGGCGATCTCTGCGTAACATACAAGACCATGTCAAACACAGAGCTGTTGGGCATGCTACACTTAAAGAAGTCCCAATCCCTCATAGCCACACGCTCCAGGGATCTAAACCTTGTCATCACAATGAACAAAACATGCTGGAGGGATAGATTCCTGACCCAGAGACTCCCCAGACTCCGGAATAGACTTCCCATACTTGTCAAGCAAAGCACCTCTTTGGCCCTCTTCAAAAGGAATCTTGACGACTGGATGGGAGATAGGAAATTCATCCCGGGGATCACGTCACTCGCCCTGTTAGACAGGGGTCCAGGGAAGTAAATATTGTGGGAAGAAATATCCAGGGAATTGTTATGGCTAGGCTTGTATAGGCCCTAGGGCCGATAGCCTAGTACCAACCTACGAACTTCTCTTGTATCCTCCTTTACTTCGCCTTCTGAGCAAGAGAATTTCCTATTTCAAATTTGGTTTGGCCTGACCATGGACAGTTTGCTAAGGAAATTAACATTCAAATGTTGCAAGACATAATTCCAGAAATCCTTCCCTTTTTTCTAGGGATCCCTTTTGATGATCGTGTTTCACTGTTGCAGTCATCACATTTGGGATATCTGCTTAGGTAGCCCTCAGCCAGCCTGAATACCAGAGTCTTGGGATTTCTGCATCTGATGGTGTCGCTTCTTCCAGGTCATCAGGGGTATAAAACATGCTGCCGATGCCATTACACCAGTCTTTCTTGGCGTGCGGTGCCTGAAGCAGAAGCAGTTCGCAAGTGCCAGTCGGCCGCCTCCTAAAATTTTTGTTTTTCGAGTTTCAGACCTGAAATCTTCTAAAAGATAAGTACCCTGTTGGGGATCCTTTTTTGTTTCCCTGACCAATGTCAGAAAACATTAATAATTGTCTTGCCAGAGGAAAGCAAATACCTCACAGAGATTTTCATTCTTACTGCGTCACCTGTTTAGGCTCTGACCACAAAGTCCCTCGCTGTCATTTTTTTTGCCTTGTTCAACGCCCGAACTATTCATCGTCAGGAAATTTTTGTAGCTAAATTCTTTCGCTCTCGATCTCCGTACTCTGATATGGCTTTGATAAGCCATCCGATTACTGATCTTCCAAAAAAACATAAGGATAAAGACAGAGACAGACCGCATAGGTCCAAAACTGACGACTCTACCGTTAAGCTAGTCACCAGACCACCGGTACTCAGGTGCTTTTGCAGCCCCTGATACACGCTTCTACTGATTCGCAGGCCTCTACTGAGATCCATTTGGAGTCCGGTATGCCGTGAGATGCTTCTTCGACTATGGAACCTGCGGATGTCTCTACCTCGGATGGGTTCGGAGCCGCTGTGCAGGCACCGGCTTCTGAGGGTGTATTCAGGCCTTCCGATTTTCATATTAAACTGACCACTTCATTTCAATCCAAAAATAGAATTTCTCAGGCCTAAAGTTCGCACTATGCCTAGGAAACTGACGACAAAAGTGCATTCTCAGGCCCACATGCCACAAAAACAAATGCTTAGAATGGCTGAAGACGTCATTACCTTAATTAGGGGAAGTCAGCCCCCCCCCCCCCCTCAGAGACCAAGAAATGATTTTCCTTCTGATCAGGAATCTGATAACTCTGACCCTTCTGATTACCAGGACACACACCCTTATCTGCCTATGAGGATTCCGATGCAGACGATTCCATTCCATCTGCTTCCCCTCCAGAAGATTTTTCTTTTGGTGAAACCCTGCATACCCTTAGAGAGCATTTCCGCTGGGAGAGCCAGGATTACTCTGTCCAAAAAGAGACTCGGGGAATTTTTAAACTTGCCTCAGCACAGGCCTCTAGCTATCCCTCTTGCAATGGAAATTGTAGATGTCTTCTTGGAATCCAGCTTTACCCCGGATACTTTGCCTCCTGCTCCCTGGAAACATGACTGGTATTATAGAGTTCCTGACTCCCACAAATTCCTTTTTAAGAATCCTACTGCAGATCCAGAGATCATTTCCCAGGGGCCTAAAGGCATTAAGGCTGCAACTGCCAAAATTCCTACCCCTTCTGACAGGGATTCTATGGCTTTAGACAGATTGGGTAAGAAAGTATGCACCTCTGCTACTCTTGCCATTAGGGCTTTAAATTGCCAGGTTCATATGTTAAAGTATCAGCAGCATGTTATGGAGTTAAACTGAAATTATGTTGATTCCTCACTGTGCAGAGCACAAAGATTTGCAAGAGTTGATGCATTCTGCTAATCATGTTGGTAAACATACTTTGCAATGTGGGTTTGATGCTTTAGAAGCATCTTGCAGGGCTGCTGTCACTGGGTTTGTTCTTAGGAGGACAGTTAAACAGTCCACCCGAACCAACAAAGGTTCAACCAAGAAAATAAAATGAAATTCGAACCACAGTGTGCACTGAATGAATACTCAAGATCTGAAACACGAAGATTTATTCAGCCAACAACAGACTAAGCATATGCTTTCACCAGCAACCTGGCTTCTTCAGAGTCTGACAGTAAAACACTCCATATAAAAAACACTCCACATTTAAAGCAAGAATGCATTCTCCCCACCCATCCAATTAATCAATAAATCAATCAAACAGACAATTTCTTAAGAATACATTTACAACCAAGTATTAGTTTAAAAAAACAATTCATAACATTTAATAAACTTATAATAGTCATACACTACAAATGTGTACATATAAAAATGTAATGTAAAATTGCAGTTCCTCTAAATAACACTACTTAAGTATTTTAACTGAGGCTTTATGGTGACACATTCATTTAGCCCAGGGCACCTGGTAGCATTGAGCCTAAGCTGCCATTCCATTTCTAACCTTGCTACCCTGTTCTGTGCATCACACTGAATGTTGGACTTAACCCTATCTATAATAAAAAATAAAAAATTGTTAAAATTCCCACATACTGCACTGTGCAAATAAAGTGCATTGTGCTCATCCTTTCTCCTGATTGAACTGACATGTTCCCCTATTCTTGTTTTCAAGCTCTGTAGTCATGCCCACATAAAATGCATCGCATGACATACACGAAGCAAGATATACACAATTCTTGGTGCTACAATTACAAGCACCTGGACAAGATATCTTACGTTGATACCCCACTACACTTACGTACGTCCCAACTGCTATGTATCTACATCCTCTACAGGAACCACATTTGCTCATGGCAGATCTAGTGTTGCTTCTACCCTCTCTTTCAAGTATACTCTTCAAGTTCTTTCCTTTTCCATAGACAATCACCGGGGTATCACCTAGGATCATTTTAATATCTTTACTCAGAAAATATTTCCACAAATTTCTGAGACTAGAACCTAGTTCATTAGCTCTTTCATTGTATGTTAAAACAAATTTTGCTTTATTTGTTTTATTCAATGTGCTGACACTACTACCTATGTTTGCACCCTCCTCCCCTTGCCCTCTTAGAATAGGACTATATTTGTTTCTTCTTCTATATACTTCTTTTTTGATGTTAGTTAACATTGATAGCGGGTACCCCCTGTCAACAAACATACCAATCAATGTATAAATTTCCTTCTTAAATAAATCATCATTACTGATTAATCTACATAGCCGGACCATCTGGCCCTTAACTACACCTCTCCTTTGGTGCAGAGGGTGACAACTTGTGTAGTGCAGCATCGAGTTTGAATAACTAGGTTTCCTGTAAATTGTACTCACCAGTCCTTCTTTGGTCTTAAATAAGGTAATGTCCAGGTAATTTACTCTCTCTTTGTTCCAGGTGTGTGTAAATCTAAGGAAATCTGTGGTTTCATTAATGTAAGAGCAAAATTCCTTAACACTTTCCTCATCCCCTTTCCAAAATATAAGGAGGTCATCTAAAAACCTACAGTACAAAAGAATGTTGCCCTTGTACTTTGAGTTTAACACAAATTGCTTTTCCCATGCCTATAGCACTAAATTAGCATAGACAGGGGCACAACGGGCACCCATCGCTACCCCTGTCTTTTGTTGATAGATCTCTCCATCAAATTGTATAAAGTTATTATGTAGTATGATTTCCATCAAGTCATGACATATCTCCAGTCTTTCTTTATCAAAACTGGGACTAGTCACAAGACTGTCATAAAACAGTTCCAGCCCAGTTTGATGTGGTATCACTGAGAATAAGTTAATGACATCGACAGTCAAAAACCCAAACATCTCATTCCCAATGCCCTTAACACTTCCTACCCATTCCAAACAATGCCACGAATCCTTTAGTATGTGGTCAGCATCCATTAATGCTTTTTTACAAAAATGGTCCACAAATGCAGCCATTGGTTCTGTCTTGGAACCCTTTGCAGAAACAATTGGTCTAAACTGCACATTTTCTGTCCCTTTGTGGACCTTTGGGATTCCAAAAGCTTGGGCATAGTAGGAAACTTCACACAAAGAAACTCATACTCAACCTCATTAATAACTCCTTGATGTAAAGCATCAAACAAAACATGTCTATTCCTCTATATGCTCTATTAGTTTCATTAATTGATGCTCTAGTGTATGTGTTTTCATCCCCAAGCAACCTGAATATACAACTACTGTAGTCTATTTTATTCATGATGACCATTCCTCCCCTTTGTCTGGTTTCATACATCTAACCTTCTGTGTTGACCATAATTCTTGTATAACCTTTCTTTCATTCTCTGATAAATTGTCCTTGACCTCAGATTTTTGCCTACAGATTTTCCTAAACTCATATTCTACCATCTGTTCAAATCCAGTGATCTCTGAGTTTATGGGAGGCATGAAGCAACTTTTTCTTTTGATCCCTAAAGATACGTTCTCGTCTGTAGACATCATAGCACATGAACCCTGACCAGAAAAATATAATTGCAAATTAAGCTTCCTAATATATAACTTTAAGTTTAGTAAAATTTGTGCAATATCTAGCTTGAAATTTGGCACAAAGTTTGTACCTTTGCTAAACAGTTCAAAATACACATCACTAATATCCATTTCAGTGTAATTATATATTGTGAAGCCTTTGCTTCTAACAATGTCACATGATAATGAAGAAGTACATACATCCAACACATCAGTGTTAGCTGAAGCAAATTCTTGACTTAAACAAATATTGTTGGGTTCATTATGAGTTACAGGCACATACATATTTACATTGCTATCCTGTGTCTTGCTACAATTTCCCATTACATCAAAACTTCTGTACTGCACTTGCTTTACATTGTCCAAAATACACTCATTTGTGTGGTGTAAATTTTGATCACTTACATTCTGCATGTCACTTTGTTTTTCACTCAAAAATTCACAGTTCATGGGAAACTCCAACACAAAATCAAAACATACATTGAAGTCTAACATATTGGTAACAACATCGTTGGCTTTACATCTACTAGGATTTAATAGTTCACCCTCCTTCTTCTTGGATGCTGACGTGGAGATTTGGCCGTTTGTGGCTGCTTGTTCAAGAGCCTCTCCGACCTTCGCAGGAACACCTGCGGCTCTAAAAAATCATCCCCTTCTTCCACATACAATTCCTGTGTCACATCCATATCATCACCACCAATATCTTTTTCATGATTAGTACCATTGAAATTGAACACTTTTCTACCCGGTGGGTACGCTGCTTTATTTTTGTAATCTGCAGCATCCCTGGCCAATTTTTTGTGTTTAATGGCCCTGTTTTTTTCCATAAACGCCTCAATGTTTTTAAAAACTTTTTCAAAATTCACTTTATATTGTAAAAACAATAAATCAGATGTAATACTAAAGTGAAGCTTACTAATCTCTTCACGTAAAACATTGAGTCTATTGTTATTGTTTCGAATGATTAAATCAAGAAGCTCCATACCTGCTTTTTGAAACAGTTCAACCAGGTCTTGAAAAATGTCAGAATCCATTTCTACCCCCATCGGCAACTTCCATAAACGTAAACCCTTAGGGACTTGGTTAAGCCCCCTCGATTTAATCAGGAACAAGTTGTCTAATTGCATCGCTCTATATTTTCTACTTAGTTTTTCATACTGGGATATCTGCTCTTTAAGAGAAGGAAGATGACTGCTTTTGTCCATATCACGATTCCACGTTGCTCCAAAGACCTCCGTTGTAGCTTCAAAGTCCGGCGTTTCAAACCAAGCCGACAAATCCTGTCTCCTAGACGTACTCTGTACTGCTATAGGTGACGCTGGCTCAGATGTAACCACAACTTCCTGGTTTCGTTGAGCGCCATTCACCACTCCGCTGTAGGAAGCTGGGTTAACGCTTCTCTGCCCTGGAGCAATGGAACCTGGAGAAATTGAACCAGGAGAATGCAGGGTATATAAATCCATTTGCGTGTCAGTAGGTCCGCTGTCTCGCTCACCACTAGCCTCACATTTCCCTTCACAGTGCACTTTCTTTAGCTTCTCAATCACTGCAGTAAGTTCCTGCAATATTTTCTCCATGTCTCAAGTCTTTTGCCTCACTCACCAAACACCGAGTCGAACCACGATAACAGTTAAACAGTCCACCAGAACCAACAAAGGTTCAACCAAGAAAATAAAATGAAATTCGAACCACAGTGTGCACTGAATGAATACTCAAGATCTGAAACACGAAGATTTATTCAACCAACAACAGACTAAGCATATGCTTTCACCAGCAACCTGGCTTCTTCAGAGTCTGACAGTAAAACACTCCATATAAAAACACTCCACATTTAAAGCAAGAATGCATTCTCCCCACCCATCCAATTAATCAATAAATCAATCAAACAGACAATTTCTTAAGAATACATTTACAACCAAGTATTAGTTTAAAAAAACAATTCATAACATTTAATAAACTTATAATAGTCATACACTACAAATGTGTACATATAAAAATGTAATGTAAAATTGCAGTTCCTCTAAATAACACTACTTAAGTATTTTAACTGAGGCTTTATGGTGACACATTAATTTAGCCCAGGGCGCCTGGTAGCATTGAGCCTAAGCTGCCATTCCATTTCTAACCTTGCTACCCTGTTCTGTGCATCACACTGAATGTTAGACTTAACCCTATCTATAATAAAAAATAAAAATTTGTTAAAATTCCCACATACTGCACTGTGCAAATAAAGTGCATTGTGCTCATCCTTTCTCCTGATTGAACTGACATGTTCCCCTATTCTTGTTTTCAAGCTTCGTGTAGTCATGCCCACATAAAATGCATCGCATGACATACACGAAGCAAGATATACACAATTCTTGGTGCTACAATTCCAAGCACCTGGACAAGATATCGTACGTTGATACCCCACTACACTTACGTACGTCCCAACTGCTATGTATCTACATCCTCTACAGGAACCACATTTGCTCATGGCAGATCTAGTGTTGCTTCTACCCTCTCTTTCAAGTATACTCTTCAAGTTCTTTCCTTTTCCATAGACAATCACCGGGGTATCACCTAGGATCATTTTAATATCTTTACTCAGAAAATATTTGTTCTTAGGAGGCATGCTTGGCTTAAGGAACAAAACTTGCCAGATCACGTCAAAGCAAAATTACTGGATGCACCATTAAACCAAGAGCGTTTATTTGGCAATAAAGCAGAAGTCATCAAAAGGATGGAGGAGAAAGCTAAATCTATGCAAACTGTTAAAAATTTCTTACATGTACAGCCACCTATAATTCAGTAGGCATTGGCCTTCAAAAAACTTGTCTTTTCCAGTCCCTTCCTGGCCTTCTCAGTTCAAGCCCAGAGGCAGCAGACCACCAAGACTTCAGTCTCAGGTTATGCACAGATCTAAGCAGTGGAGTGCTTCCACGTCCAAAACAGGGAGTGGTAAGCCACCTCCCTATGGTTAAATTTCACAATGACTTCTCCTTACCTCTTCCAAGCCTTGCTTAAGTGCTTGCACCTTTAGGAGGGAAACTTGCCCTCCATGCCAAAAACTGGTACTACATTATCCAAGAGAGATGGGTCTTAAACATTGTTTCCCAGGGATACAGATTCCACTTCCACTCACTCCCAACCCTATGCAGATGGTCAGACCTCCTCCCAAACCAGTGGGCAGAGGCCCAAAAGCAAGTACTTTCTCTTCTCAGTATCAAGGCTATTCAACCTGTCCCAGCAGAACAAAGGGGGGGCAAGGCTTTTATTCCAGACTTTCTGGTTCCCAGAAAAGAAAACTCTTGGCATCCTATCCTGGATCTGTCTATTCTCAGCTCCTTTTCTGGTGGTTCCAAAATTCAAAATGCTAACTCTCCCATCAGCTGCTTCCTATGCTAGCCAAGGGCTCCTGGCTAGCAACCCTTGACTGAAGAGAAGCCTATCTGCACATCCCCATAAGGAAATCTTGCAGGAAATACCTATGCTTCAGAGCAGGCTCCAGGCACCATCAGTTCTCTGCACTTCCCTTTGGCTTATCTACTGCACCCAGGGTGTTCACAAAGTGCCTAGCACCAGCCATTGCATATTGCAGGCAGAAAAGAATTCAGATTTACCCATACTTGGACGATTGCCTGATTCAGGCGGACAGTCAGGACTTGCTACTGCAGCACCTGGCATTTGTAAAGAGATTTCTAACTTCACTGGGGTACACCATCAACCAAAAGAAATCACAGCTGGTACCCAGCCAACAGATTGTATTCCTGGAGCAGGCTTGAACACAACTTCCCAGATGGCATTTCTCACTCCAGAGGAACAAATTTATTTGACAAACTACTTCAGTCTACTGGCCACCAAAACCCGGCTGTCTGCAAGAAAAATACTGCAAGCCCTGGGGTTCATGGCCTCTTGCATTCTATTAATTCCATATGCAAAACTGCATATGAGGAAACTTCAGTGGTACCTAAAAAGTCTTTGGTGTCAACATTCTCAGGACCTGGAAACAATGATTCCTATCATTCCTTGCTTAAGGACAGAGTTCCTTTGGTGGGCAGAGGCCTGCGACCACAACAAGGGACTCCCTTTCACTCTACCCCCTGCCTCCCAAACCCTAACAGACACAGAGTATGTATGGGGGGCTCACATGGCTGGGCAGTGCTTTCAGGGCAAATGGAACCCCAAGCAAATGCACCTGCATATCAGTCAAAAAAGAAATGTTAGCTCTGACAGCCTTCAAATGCCTTATTCTTCCAGGACAACTATTGGTAAAGACAGACAACACCACAGTTATGTGGTACATAAACAAATAGGGGGGAACCCATTTCTACCCACTGTGCAGATTAGTCATGGCTCTGTGGAAAACTGCCTTGAGCAGCCAAGTGCACCTGCAAGCTCAGTTCCTGCCAGGCAAACTAAATTTACTGGCAGACGACTAAAGCAGAAATCTCATGGACCCACACGAGTGGAAACTGGAACCCAAAATATTCAAGCTTTGAGGAACAGGTGGGTGGCACCAGAGGTGGACCTTTTTGCTTCCGCTCAGAACTATCAATTGAGCAAATATTGAACCAGAACTCCCCACAGCCAAACTTGGAAAGTGAATGCCTTGTCCTTCACCTGGGAAAACCTCTCAGTCTATACCTTTCTCCCTCTGCCCCTTCTCTCAAAGGTTCTACTAAAGATCAAACAGGACAAGCCAGAAACAACTCTGATTGCATCAGACTGGCCACGCCAGCACTGTTAACCCTCTTTTGCGCAGCCTGACAGTGCTGCCACCATCTCACCTGCCTCATACTCCTTCCCTGCTGTCCCAGCAGGAGGGCCAGATTCTGCACCCTCAGCTATAGACCCTGAACCTAGCAGCCTGGCATATCCACTGAATTCTTCACCAGCAACTGTCAATAAGCAGGTGCTGGATGTCATTCTTGAGGCAAGGAGGCCTAGTACTAGAAAATCCTATTCAGAAAAGTGGAAAAGATACTGCTCCTAGAGCCACTCTCAGGGTAGGGATATAACTGTGCTCAACTTACCTCATATACTATATTACTTAACAGAAATGCTCCACAAGGGTCTATCCTTCTCGTCAATTAAGATTCATGCCTCTGCCATTTCAGCTCATTATAATACTGAGCCACCCCTTTTCTCTCATCCTCTGCTCAAACAGTTTCTGAGAGGTGCCAAAAATGTAAGAACCCCCCCCCCCCCCCGGAGAGCTCCCACTCCTGCCTGGGACCTTAACTTTGTATTGGAAAAGCTCACACTTCCGCCCTTTGAACCTGCTGCCACAGCAGAGTTAAAATTCCTCTCATGGAAAACAATTTTACTTCTTGCCATCACTTCAGCAAGAAGAGTGTCTGAATTGCAGGCCCGTATGACAGTGGAACCCTTCATTATCTTCCATGCTGACAGGGTCTCCCTCAGGACTAACCCATCATTTATGCCCAAGGTGGTATCTAGTGTGGCTTTAAACCAATCCATTCATTTGCCAACTTTTTTTTCCCTAGTCCTCAGAATAAAGAGGAAAGGATCCTGCACTCCCTGGACGTTTACAGGCAGCTCTGGTTCTATCTGGACAGGACAAAGCCTTTCAGAAAGTCTGACCAGCTGCTAGTCTGCTTTGCTGCAGGGGTAGAGGGCAAGGCCATTTCAAAGCAAACCATTTCTAAATGGATAGCACACTGCATCCATTTCTGCTACAAGCACCATGGGAATCCTACCCCACAAGGGATCAGAACATATTCCACTAGGGCTACATCTCCCTCTGCAGCATTCCTCTGGGGAGTCCCTACCAGGGACATCCTGGAAGCTGCAACCTGGAGCTCTGTGCACACTTTCACCAAGCATTACCATTACCTATCTTTTCTAAATCCAAAGCTGGATTTGCCACAGCAGTCTTACAGGGCCTGATTGCCAGCCCTAATGCTTCTTAACTACCTCCACCCTTCCTTAGCTTTTGGAAGCAACCCAAATGTGATGACTGCAACAGTGAAACATGAAGAACATAGTACAGTTGTGTACACTTACCATAAATGTAGATGTTAGAGTGTATTCACTGTTGCAGTCCTGGTTACCTGTTTTTTTGTTTGACATATCTTATATCATGTGTATTTGCTTTTTGCTGGGGGTGTTCCATACCGTGTAATTGCTTCCTATTTTGTAATGGCGTCGGCTGCATGTTTTATAATCCTGACGTCACAGAAGAAGCGACAGCATCCGACGCAGAAATCCCAAGACTCCGGTATTCAGGTCGACTGAGGGCTACCTGTAGGCAGATTTATTTTTATTTCATTTTACATTTGTTGACTGGGCTAGTCTAACTGGATACATGTCCATTTTCAGTAGAGGCCCGGGGAGATAAGCTCCACTTTAAACTAAATAAATCAAGACAGAAGAAAAGTCCAAAAAAATATCTAAAATGCATATACTTGAAGATTTTCTTCAACAACTTCAATTATACAGAACTAAAACTATACAGACTGTGACTACTGAGTTTAACCAGGCAAAAATACAGTACTATTACCAAGGGAAAGAGATTGATATTCACCATAAGTATATTGGGTAGGAATGCACCTTTATAGTGATGTATATAGGTTGTAAAAAATATATAACACTGAGAAATAAGAAAATGATTAAATATATGTACATGAAGAAGTAATTAGTCATAGTGAAAGAAATAGATTGGTCTATATACAAGGTGGAAGATATGAGCTCACTGAAGAAAGCAATGTTGTTAAGAGCATACTCAGTGATAGTTCCTTGGGAATAAGATACTAAGAAGGGAGTGAGGGATGAATTTCCTAATACTGCAAAGTGGGTTCATTGGAGGAGAGTTATAGAATAATGTTATACTTGGGGGGGGGGGGGGGTTAGTACAAGGACATAGCCATTGTGTTTTTAGTTGCTTTTTAAAGAGTGGTAATGATGAGAGAGGTGTAAGTTTAATGGTAAGCTTGTTCCAAATCTTCCCCACTGAATTAGAGAAAAGAGAATCACCTGCCTTGTTGTGGGATTTCTGGATGGTAACCAGTAGTTTATTTGCTGAGCGAAGGTTAGTAAGGTTTGTGTAGGGGGAGATGAGGCTACTGAGAATAGGAGTATTTCTAGGCTGGTACAGAATCTTATGGGTAATGGAGAGTTGTTGAAATTCTAGCTGGTTATTTAGTTCTAGCCATCCTAGAAGTTTGAGATTTAGACAGTGATGAGTTCTAAATGGGGACCCAGTAGCAAACCAGGCAATATTGTTATAAGAAGTGGTCAATTTGTTTAAGTTGCTTTTGGAAAGATTAGTATAAATTGGTGAGGCATAGAAGAGGGCGGAGATCAGATGGGTCTGGGCAAATAGTAGATCTGGCTTCTGGGGTGAGAAAAGGTTTTATCCTATACAAGGATCCAAGTTTTCTGTTTTAATAGTGGCATTAATATGTGAGTCAAAGTTGAGGTTGTGGTCAATCAGAGTTTTGTAGTTGGGTCAGGAGCTATGATTGTATCACCGATGGATGTAATAGAGAAATCTATTGGGGTGGATTTAATAGTTGGAGTAAATAGTAATAGTTTGATTTTTTTTGGCATTAAGGAGGAGGCAACGTTGTTGGAACCAGTTTTCTACTAGGTTAAATACTGTTTGGGTGATGGACTGGAGTTCAGATGAAGTGGATGATTTACAAATCAAAGAGGAGTCATCTGCGTATTGTATGCTGGTAGGTAGAGGTAATGCTTGATAACCCAAATGTGATGACTGCAACAGTGAATACACTCTAACATCTACATTTATGGTAAGTGTACACAACTGTACTTTCCTTTTCTGCCAGATCTACACACAGCAGCGGCCTTAGGTCAGATGGTGCCCTAGGCAAAAGGGCTTTATGGCACCCCCTACACCACCCAGGGGCCCCCGTCCTGGTCTATCTACACCAAATAAATACTAGAAAAGCACCCCTGCTACAGTGGCACCCTAAGCGGCTGCCTAGTTGGCCTATGCCTAAGGCCGGCTGTGTATACACATTTTGGAAGAACTGCTAAGCAGTGGAGCAGTAGTATAGGTCCCCAAACAAAAGAAAGGAAAGCTTCTGCTCAAAGCAGTTTCTGGTTCCACAAGTAGATGGCGCCTGGACATCAGTTTCTGATCTAGTCAGGATACGCTAGTGCCTGTGGGCCAAATGTTGCTATGTCTGTAAGCCCTACTTCCCTTATTTTTAAGGCACATATTACCTAACACTAGTCGTTCTTTAATAACTTGCCAATTTATTACCTGGCAATATCTTTAGTCTTATAACTGTATTATACTGTTTAGGACAGTATGGGTCAACGACCACTACATCCTTTTTATGCCTAGCTATGCATTCTGAACATACCTCTCAACTGTCCCTGATTTTAACTCAAATCTTAGCTCTGTCCCTCTTAGTCCCTCCTAAAACGGATGAATTTTGGAAGAAAGGTGGTGAATTACACTTGGTAAATAGAGACAATAATTAAGGGTTGTAGACTTTAACTTCAAAAGATGTAAATTAGTTCACCTTCTTTTATTCTGTCAGTGTCTCAAGCTAATAGTACTAATATTTTAAAAGTGTCCATGATTGTCCTTGATTTTCTCTCGATTTGTCCCCGATTCTGTTGACATTTGTCTTTGGTTGAGAGCTATGATTCTGAATCTCTGACAAGTTCTCATCCCCTTGATAAGTCAGGGGCTTGGTAGACGAAACATTTACAAGCAGAGGGCTAAACGATTAATCATTTACTGGCTGCCACTGTCCATTAGAGACGTAGGTGCCAAACCAAAGATGAATTTCCTGGTCTCCATCCAGTTGTCCAAGTTGCACTTGAATTGCGTTAGGGAGAAACTCTGCTTCACATGGATGAGGGAGCCTCACCTAGAGAAGGGGGGTAGTCTTAGAGATATATAGCCATCTCTCCGGCAAGTCCTATTTTTATCACAAGGCAAGGTTTAATAAGTCTTTAGAATGGGAAATTCTGGTGCTCTTCATTCTGCAGATATGTAGGAGGTCCATCACTGTGGGGTCTGACAATGCCTTGTATGCCAGGCATAGATCTCCTCTTAATATCCTGTAAGCGACAGAATACAGGGATAGGGCCTTGAGGTGATTTGCTTAGGACATATTACACCCTATGTTCTTTATAGTGAGGAACTTCTGTGGATGTTCCAGTTTTTGCATGTGCCTGGTTAGTTACATACCAAATGGGGCAGTTTACTCAATGATACGTTTGAATGCTGAGTACAATGGAACAACAATTTTTGTGTAACAAATGACTTTTTCCTTCCTAGTGTGCATTAAGTATGTAGATGCCTCTGGATTAGTGTTATTCATTTGCGCCAGTTACTTCTAGGTCTTGTCTGTAACATCACCTCCTCCATCAAGGATCGGTGAGCTGGCAAAAAAGCCACTCTACAGTTTCTTCTTGGCTGACTCTTCAAGGATTGGGTTCAGTAGTCCATCTTGAGTCACAGTGGTATCGTGCAAGTCTCTATCTCTGTATACCATGAAGCCTGATGCATTTTATTTTTCAAAGGGTCGAGCTGTCACTGTTGGGACTCGCACTTCTGACAGAGGTCTCTCTTTTGACACTTGCCAAGAAATTTTGGTAATGTTTTGAGACCATGACAGTAGTTTGGTAATTACCAGACATGCAGAACAGAACACCATTAGGGATCCCAGCCTAATTTCCCAAAAGAACTGTTTAAGTGACTTGCTCAAAGTCGCACAGTAGGAAAATGAAGGTTGACTGAACCCTGTACTAAAAGAAGCAGCTCATTAACAGCTGATAGTCGTAATCCTCTATGCTGACTTCTGGACTACATGTTTTGGCTTTGTATTTTAAATTCAATATTTGTAAAGACTTCTCTGATCCAAGTGAAGTAGGTTATAGATTAAAATGCTGTGAACTGGTAACCAACTAGGTCTGCTAAGGATAATTATTTCTTGGGGCATCCCACCATGAGTCATGCAGTTCTGTTTTCGAGATGGTAGATATTTGTTGTATATATTGTAGTGCTGGTAATAGAATGGCTTTGTCCAGTGCATGTCTTGCTTCGTTTTTTTAAGGGACGTGTAGTTATCAAGTGACTTGTTAATGGCTATGTGTATGAGTATTTAAAGCAATTTCGCCGTCTGGACATATTTCTAGTTATTTCAGGTGATTTTGCTGCTAGATGCTATTTGGTGCAGGAACATTCTGTTTTACAGTTACCTTGTTGAGGGATGATTTGGTTCTCGACAGCATAGCCTTTCTTTTTGCTTAGGTTTGCGTGTGTGTGTGTGTGTGTGTGTGTGTGTGTGTGTGTGTGTGTGTGTATATATATATATATATATATATATATATATATATATATATATATATATGTATATATGTGTGTATGTGTGTGTGCGTATGTGTGTGTATATGTGTATGTATATATATATATATATGTGTGTGTGTGCTTGTGTGTGTGTATATATATATATATATATATATATATATATATATATATATATATATATATATATATGTATATATATAGTTGGTATACTTCAAATCAAATCTGTTGCATTTAGGAATAGAAGAGCAAATGTTCTACGATTGAACTCTGTGGTACACTTGTTTTAACTGAATTTACTTGGGAATGGATGTTGGTCAGTAGTCCCTTGTAAAGTTCTTTTTTCCTGAACAGTGTATGTGGTGCAGCTGTTAGACTGTACTTTGGGAATTTAGGTATCAGTCTTGTGTAATTCACTAAGCATCTGTAGATGGAAAAATAGCATTGGTAATTGCTGGTAGAGCCGATTTATGCTGTGTCCTTAATGAAAGCAAATGTTTTTGTTCAGTTTGCATGCAGTATGTTTCTGTGTGTGGGGAGGTGGGACTGGATTTGAGTTAGAATGTTAAATGCGTTTAAAGGGCAGGTTCGACAGGCTTGTTGCCTGCCATCAGGCAAATCTAAGTGTGTCTTAAGCTATGCTGGTACTGCTTTCTACAGTTTTGCTAATCGATATTGGAGCGCAATTGGTTGGTAAGTCTCTACTTTGGTTTCTGAGGCTCTGTGTGTTGGTGATTTATGAAAAATGTCAGATGTCTGGATCTCTGATAGCTTATCTTCAATGTGTCACTGGTTTAATTGTCACCTTAGTCACCATATTGTACTTACTGCATACCAGAGTTTGGGCATCAGCAAAAGTTTGATCATACCCTGACACTTCCTTTGGCTATATTTTATTTTTTGATAGTAGCTGCTTGACTGTCCAAAATTCACTTCTTAAACACAAAATAGGTTCAGCTGTACTAGGTAAGGATTGTGTGATGGTTTATGGTGGGGAGACTCATTTGAAAGCAGTATGGGTGCATGAAGTAGCTTGTGAATGTTTTGGCCATTTTCAAAGGAGAGAGAACTCTTTCAACATCAAAGTCTAAGGCTGTGATTTATTTTTCCTTGGCTCTGCCAGCATGATTTTTTACTCCTTTTTCAGAAGGTCTGGGTGCTTCCAGATAAGGATTCTTCCTTTAAGGCTTTTGCATTGATTCCTGATAGCTTAAGTCGGTTAATGATTGTGCCATTCAGTCGTCATTCTGTCCATTGTTGATGATTGAATGGCACACTTAGTTTCTTACTGCTTGTAAACAACAGAATTGCATATAGCGGAGTCCTGCATAAAATCTTCAGCTCTACTACCAATAGCTTGTTGGGCATGTGCCCTAGACGTCTGGCTGTAAGGATGGATTCCCACCTGTGGAAGTTAGTTTTCATTTCATTTGCTGTTCTTTTGCTTTTAAAATGCTTGTAGATGTCTATCAGCTCTTGATTTCATGCTTATTTACTTAAGTTCCCGTGGAGCTGCAAAAAAAAAAAAAAAAAAAAATATGCTACAGTTCAACTAACAAATATGCAGAGAGAAACAGCATTTGTATAAAGAGCATCTGTAGTGATAGCAGATAAACATTCAATAAGCAGAGTAAAACGTGATGAAACATTTACAGAGGTAGGATTTGTGCAATAATAAGATGTTGAGCATGCAGAATGAATATTAGTGATACCTTTCAGGTATGGGATATAGTCCATGCTGAGGGTATAATTAATTACTTATGAAGAGATGCTTCTGGTACAGATTGGTTATAGAGACAGTGAGCAAATAACGTTGTAAGGAAATAATTCAAGCACACAGGGAATTCACTAGCTGAATCATTTCCATACAAGAATAACAGTATTTACATAGATGTGAAATAGCAGGTAATAAAATGCAGGTAGAAACGCAGTCCAGCAGTAATTGTAGAGGTAAGTGTGTTAGGAGAATGGTAGGATGGAGGTAATAAGCAGAATTGAGGAGTTGACAGAGGGTGTCAGTAGGGAGAGGCTAATGGGTTCAGGTGGGGAAAAAGCAGGGGCAAATCCATTTAGAGGGGAGGTAGGAGTGTAGGAGGGATTTGAAGTTGGTAAGGTATGGAGTATTTCGAAGGGGGGGGGGGTGAGTTCCATAGTTTGGCTAGGGAGTATGAAAGCAGAAAGTAGCCTGAGGGCCAGAAAGGTTTGTGGACTTGTAAGAGGTTTTGGTTTTCGGATCGTAGTGAGCGGTTTGGAATATAGGTGGTTAAGGTAGTGGAGAGAGTGGGACAGCTGATGGCCTGAAGATCAGTTTGTGGGTTGTAGTGAGTTTTAGAAGGTTTAGGTAGTTAGGTAGTTCTAGCCATTGTAGGGATTGGAGGGAGAGGCAGTGATGGGAAGATTTTTTTGAGTTTGTAGCGAATTTGCTTATTGTATTGTAGCAGGACTCCAGTTTGGATTGTAATCAGAGTTGGAGGTTGGTGAGCAGGGGGAGCGCAGTTTGAGAGAGAGGGGAGATTGTAGGAGGAGGCTAGGGTCTTTCTGATTGAGGGGGTGAGGTAGCGATTATGTCGGTACAGGAGACCTAATTTTTGATGTTTTTTTTATGGCGGTTTGAAGATGGATATCGAATTTTAGGTGCTCATCAATAATGACACCAAACAGCTTTGTATGTGGTACAATTTCAATGGTGGTGTTATTCTGGTTTAGTATAGTGAAGGAGACATTGTCAATGGAGACGGTTCTGGAGGGAGTAAAGATCATTAGTTTAGTTTTGGTTGCATTTAGGGTGAGGTGGTGGTTGCGCATCCAGGTTTTTGTTTTAGTAAACTCTGGGTTTTTAGTAGTAGGTCGGAGGGGGAGTCAGCAGTGCAAATGATTGTAGAATCATCTGCATACTGAATTAAAGAGGTGCTTTGGAAATGTTGATAGTTGTTGATGAATATGTTAGAGAAGGAGGCCTAGAACAGATCCTTGGGGAACGCGAGTGGTGGTAGGTAAGAAGACAGAGGTAGAAGATTTCCATTTTGCAGCTTGTTGACTTTTGGAGACTTGGCTAGAGAACCAGGATAAGGTAGATGGAAATAGTTTGAGAGAGGAGAGTTGAGATAGGAGTATGGGGTGGGAGATGGTGTCAAAAGCTTTGGATAGGTCAAGGAACAGGGTAGATACTAGTTTGCCAGAGTCACAGGCATGGTTGATGCGTTCGAAGGAGGACAGAAGGGCAGTGATAGTGCTGTGGCCAGGACGGAAACCATGTTGTGTGGGGGTAAGGAGGTTATTGTGTGTTAAATATGACAGTTGAGCATGAATACATTTTTCTAGGATTTTTGAGAGTGGGGAGAGGATAGCAATGGGCCTGAAATTGGTGATGTCAGTTTTTAACCTTCTTTATGGAGTTGGAAAAAAAGCTAAAGAAGTTGCATTTAGTCCAGTATACCCAACCATTTGCCACTGCTAAATTGATTTTCTAAGTATGTTATATAGGTTTGGATTTTGTTTTATGCTGATGAGCTTTATAGTGTTCTGTGTTTCCAGGTTGTACATGAAAATGAGATGCTTTGTTTTTGTTGACTTCAACACAAGTGTGTTAACAACGTAAATTTGAAATATTTTTTTTTTAATTTAACTAGATTAGCATTTGTATCAATATTTGTTAAATGGTAAAGTTAGCTTCCTTGGGGTAGGCCTAGGTTGGGTCCTTAAATATTGTGGACATAAAGCATTGTTGTTGCATTGTGTAGAATTGGAGTACTGCAAGCCATAAGTCCATGAATATGCCTGTGTGTGGCTGGGGTAGTAGTACTATTTTTATATTATGTTCAGTCCTGGGTATGTGATTTTTAAAAGGGATCTCCAAAATAACCTTTTTTATGTCAGGAAGGTTCAAGGACTTACCAGTGGTTTTGAGAGAGGCTTGATGTTAGTCTGATAAATTGAGCTACGTAATGTGGTGATTACACATTGCTGATTTTTTTTATGGATTTTTTTTGTGGAGTTTACTGATGTATATCTCTTCTTCTATACTACCTGCGCTGTGTTAGCACACTTTTGATGAACCACAGTCCTGGTGACACCAGTTTTATGATATAGTAATTTAATGCATAGCTGTGGCAGGCAAAAAGGTATTTGAGCCAGCCCACCTACAACTAGATGAAAAGTAAATATGTAATGCATGTTGCATTTCATAAGTATAATGGTGTACTTGTTTTATTGCTAATATTTGCCTTCTTATGATCAAAAGACCCTCATTTCTGTAACTTTTGTTTTAAAATGTAGATCTGGAGGAAACTCAAAATGTGGAAGGATTAGTTTAGTTGGTCAATTAAAGTTTGTAGCTTGATTTCACAGTGTGATGACTTGTAAACCTTGTATTCATACCCGTTGTTTGTGTAGTAAATTATTTTTCAGTGAACTTCATTTTAGTAGTAGGATGAATTTTGTGACAGCAAGTCTGGCCAATCACAGCATCAGCCATAAGAAAACTTGAGGCTGCTCATCATAAATGGTTGAGATGCATTTTGGGAATATCATGGAAGGACAAAGTAAAAAAAAATGAATGTGTCAGAGAGAACGCAACAACAGAAACTTGAAAATATCATTATGGAAAGAAGGCTATGTTGGTTTGGTCATGTTAACTGCATTGATGCTTGCAGGATTCAGGATTCCTATACAATTCCTCAACTGGGAACTAGCTGGGTACAAGAGAAGACTAGGCAGACCTCAATAAAACTAGAAAGGCGTTGTAAAAAGAGACCTCCATTGCCTGAATATTACTTGGGAGGAAGCTGAAAAAGCGGCAGCTGATAGGACACAGTGGAGTCAGCTTGTGGCCCAAAGACAAAGAAGTGTGACTAAAGTGACAACTGTGACCAAAGGAAAAATTTCCACAAAAAAAAAAAAAAAAAACAATTTTATTATGTACAGCTGTCCACATAATATTCAAGCTTGTGGTGTTTTCTTATATGCTCTCTTATAAATGTAAATGTGCCTGCTGTACTCTGCCTGTAGGTTATAGTCTGTGGCAGTAATTGAATTGATAACTCTGTTTTTTAGTTGTGTATCCTACCACTAACAGTTCTGAGTAAGATAAAGCAAGTGTTATATGTTTTGAAAGTAAGACAACATGAGGTCACAGGTGGTTCCTTCTGGATGTAAGTAGTGAGTCGTGTTCTCATTACATTTTTTCCCCTTTCTGAATAGTCACCAATGACGACTGTGGTAACTATGGTATCTGTCATTCTGAGAGGCTTAAAATTAAGTTAGAAAGAAGGGAAAATTTAGCACTGCTCTGTCTCTCTTCTTTCAGTGTTAGTTTGGAGATAAATTGTATTACATTCAGTACTGAAAATCTCATCTACAGGTTCTCTACCTGTTAAGTTTATTACTGTGTTTATTTCCCTGAAGCATTATGGAAATGTAATGTTACAAGGCATTCAGTGCAAGACATTAGAGATGAGAAACTGAGACTGATTTTGTTGATTACTGTCTGTGGCATTTGTGTTATGTACTAGATTAGTGTGACTTGCTGCAGTGTGTGTGTATACCTGTGAGCATATGTGTGTGTCTATATAATATATATATATATATATATATATATATATATATATATATATATATATACACATACATATATATATATATATGTATTGTATGTATATGGTTTATTTGTTGTAAATTCCATATTCATTTTTTTCATCCTGTGTAATTGTATCCTTTTATTTCCCTTCTGTCTTTTAAGACTCAACCCTTTCTTTATGCAGTAGCAGGGCCTTGACCTGTGCATGCAAAGCTAACTAAAATTAAAGGACTCTTGGACTTCTAAGTGACATTTTGTTGTGTGAGTGCTTCTTGCTTCTTCAGCATTGCCCTGCTGAGGTAATGGTAAGGCTTGGTCTTCAATGTCATTAAAAAATGATCAGCTAATTAAACGTGTTCTGCAAATCATCGTTCAGCCCTTTATTTTCAAAGCTTGTGCTCTTGCTACTCTAGGCTGCCTGTTCTTGTGGTGGAAGATCCCCTCTCTCAGTATTTATCTTATTAAAAACAAATTTCAGTATGTACTTGACTGTTTTCGAAGTGTGATCATATTTTTTTCTGCAGAGTGAAGTAGTGTTCCCACACCAGTTTAAAATTTGTTAACTCTAAAATTCCAGCTGTAGTGTGTGTGATTGTTTGACTTGCATGTTTGAAGTGTCATCTTTATCTTTCAGAGAACCCCAGTATTCTGCAGTCTGTGATTGTTTTGCATTTCCAAGTTTTTTGACTGTGCAGTAGACTTTAGTTGGTACCATAATCAGGCCAGTAGTAATAGCTGGCAAATGATATTGTGAAAAGTACCACTCACTTCTCTGCAGAACATGTCCTGCTGTTTTATAAGTTGTGGGTGAAAAGCTTGAGGACATCCAGAAGCAAATACTGATAAAATCATCATGCAGAAAGTTATATGAAGTGTTTTCAGAACTGTAAAAAAGGAAGGGATGTGTAATATAAAGAAAAACGTGGTAATTGAATGATTCACAACTAAGAATGATATAACTTTGGTTAGAAGGCAGTAGAGGGAAGGGCAAGACATATGTTTAGCAGCACTGAGCTAATTTCTTCAAGCAGAGACTATAGGTTGTAATTTCCTGTTTACTGATTTCTGTACTTTTATGGTGGAATTAGATTATGAAACAAATGTGCACTTTCTGTTCACATGTTTGTTCACAAGGTGTAAAAGTATACTTCGAGTGTTTAACACGAACAACATGCAGTTGCTTAGGTGCACACAGGGCCATCCTTGGGTGAAATGCTGTCCTAGGTGAAGAGCTGCATGGCACCCCCATACACTTTACCCAGATATGAGTACACATGCATGCACAAACACACACCTTCATAGGTTCATAGGTTAGTATTAGGCTAACTGCCCTTTGCGAGCCATTTCAAGCCTAGCCAATTATCCCCTGTGAGATTCAAACCCTGTACCTTGTGTTTGTAAGGCAAACACCTTAACCATTAGGCCACCCTCCCCAACCTGTCCACCCTCTTCACCATTGTCTCCCTACATCATCTGGATTCCATTTTTCCTACCTTTTTGCATGTTTTGTCTTGCTCTTCAGCTTTTTTTTTTTATTACATTTTTTTCAAAATACCATAACTGGACCAGATGGCAAAGTAGTAACTATGGAAGAAATAACCGAACAGCTGCCCGTATTCACAAGAATTCTAGATGCTCAGAGCTACATTTTTAGGGGTTTTTTTTCCCATCAACCTTTTGACTCAGAGCTGTAATAGAATTTGACTAAGGAAAGAAATTCTATCTTCTCTTCAACTTTACTTTTTTTTCTACACACTTTCAACAGACTGTAAATGTCTGAAAGAGTGCAATAAACCAGGTTAAGATGGGGATTTAGGCGCCACTGGATCCCCTAAAAGCCATGTGGTTATAGAATGTCTGAAGTACCTTTAAGAGCCATTGTCCAACCTTTTGATTTAATGATGACCTAAACAGAAACATGAACAAATAAAGAAACCCATCCTTCTCGCAATTAAAAAAAAAAAAAAAAAAAAAAAAAAAAGTTATATGTGACAGAATATCAGTTCACAATAAACCAAAAAGATAGAGATGCTTGTGAGGATACATATATCTGGAAATGGTGTCTGCCTCCGTACCCCTCCCCACCACCAAAACAGTTACACTTTATATATCCCTGTGGTGTTAGATTGTAATGAAGGGACAAAATGCTGCATTCATTTGTTTCAAGTGGCTGCTGTAAACATGTATACAGCATGCCTCCTCATCCCAACCCCCCAAAAAACAGCTTCAGTGTCAGACTGGGACAAAACCGAAAGAGCAAATAAAGCACAAAAACATATTTCAAACTGTTGTCAAATGTATATAACAGCATACTGCCTTTCCGTGTACCTCCCAAAAAATAACCATTTGTATATACACATCTGGTGCTTGATGTGAGGAAAGTGAAAATAGTAATGATCACACAAACATGTTCCAACTTGCTGCTCTTAAACTGCACACTGGCTGTATCAAAGCTGTAGAGGTCTTATGTGCGTACTGTTGATTTTTGGAGAGGAGGTTAAAGAAAAACTGGTGTTGCTATCCCATAGTCCCTACAAAAGCAGTAGTGACATTCCATGCATACCTCAGAAGGTAGATTCTTTCTGTTGTAAATTTGCTTACAATCCACACCCCCCAACACACACACGCATGGTTCAGTGACCTTTTGCACACGCCTTTAAATAGGGCTGATTTTAGGCTAGATGAGGTTTAGGGCAGAGGCCACTACTAAGCCTGTGCCAAAATTCACTTGTACAGTTTGGGTTGATGGATGGTCTAGCAAGCCTAACACACACATGCTCTGACACTGCTCCAAGAAGCTAAGCTTGTCACAACCTATACTGATTTTTTCACACAAACACATACATAAAAACACTGCCCCTGACAAGAAGGGTCTGTCGGGTCTATCACAAGATGCACAAAGTCATGTGTACTGTGTATGCATACTTAAAGGCAAATTGGAGGGAAGTTGGTTCACCAACATTGCATCTTTGGGGTGCTGGAAGAAACCAGAGCACAAGGATAAACTCACACAGACAGAAGAAGTGGTGATGCTACACTGACCCAGTAATCAAGGAGCCTTAATCCTCTCCTGCACATTGGGAAGATGACAAGTGCACACACAGTAAAGTACAATTTCCCTTAAGAGCACACATAGATCACAGTCAGCCTGGGGTTGGTTTCTCCCTCTTTTTCCAGATCCCCAATAAGACTCCCCAATAGCACAGCTATTGGGTTAAGATTTTAGTCGAGTGGTCAAGCCAAAACCTGTGGCACTCTTTGTCCAACCAGTGCTTCATGTCCCTGCCCAAGTAGCTGACACACAAACTTTGAGATTTGATTTGTATACAAACACACACACTCCTGGGGAAGGCTGGCATAGGTTTGCTAGCTATGCCCCCTTCTGCCCAGACTAAAAGGTAGTTATCACTGCCACCAACCAGCTCTTTATCAGCTACTATAAGGCCCTTCCCAAAGGGTGACCAATCCTACTGTGTGATGTTACTATTATCCAGATGGTAAGTGTGACCAAGACTTTCAAGGCTATTGGAGTGGCCCATACAGTGTCACCAAATATACATATGCAAGTACTCTGAGGTTAAATATCTCTAAACAAACCAGCCACAATTAAAATGTTTAAATATATTTAATAAGTAATAAAAAAGACAATATTAAATAACTCAGCACTGACTACAGAATTCAGAATCCCAAGAAATATTTTAAAACAACATTGCAGGACAGCCTCAAATACCGAAAACATCTAAACTAATCTTTACTATATTCTTGTCTATATCGAAGAGAAAACTGTGCTCTAAATAACTTGCTTTCAGAGCAAGGCAAATGAAGATGAGAAGTGCTGAATGGATGTTTTCAGATCCAAGACAAGATAGTGTGCCACTCAACCACAGCCCATAATGCATAACAACGTATGCAACACTCTGGTCATAGGTGACTCTATAGTCAGGCACACTGATGTTCCACTCACCAAGCTAAACAAGGAGAAAGTTACTGTCAGCTGCCTGTTGGGTGCCAGGATCCACCACATAACGCACTCACTCAGGTCACTCCACAACAAGTAAAATGTGACACTGTCATTGTCCATGTTGGTGTGAATGACCAGAGATGTACCTCCCTGGACTACATAAAAAGAGACATGGAGGAGCTCTCAGATCTTGTAGCCCAGGCAAGTATGACCCTAGCCCTGAGTAGCATCCTGCCATCACCCAGAATGATACCACAGTACAAGGACAAAATGATTGACTTCAACAATTGGCTAAGCTTCTGGTGTCATTCTAAGGGGATCCAATATCTGTCTGCCTGGGATGACATGATTGACAGACCGCGATGCTTTGCCAGAGATGGCCTGCACCTGTCGCCGTTGGGATTCCGGATACTGGCTAAGGCTCTTACCACCCTTATAGTGCCTTTTTAGGCAAGTTTCAAATGACAAATTCACCACTGTTAACAGGTACAACCAAGCAAAATCTGAGGGTAATGCTACTCAATGCTAGAAGTCTAAACCTCAAAATGCATTCACTCGAGGGCACTCCTTAAAATGGAGAACATAGACATCTGTGCAGTGAGAGAGACCTGGTTCAAGACTTCAGAGAGCACCCCTGCATTACCAAGCTGTAATTCCTACCACACCTTTTAGCAACCTAATCTAGACCGAAACACTAAAGGTGGAGGCGTGTCTATATTCATTAAGGATATCCACACCTCAAGGCTAGTTGCTGAGCATAATGCATCCAAGATTATCCAAATGCAACTAACTCTGGGCAAGACTGCAATCCAAATTGTAACTTGCTACAGATCCCACACCATCCTCCAGGATTCCCACTCCTCATTTCATGATGCACTGGAAAATATTAAGGTACAACTCAACACCCTAATAATGGACGATTTCAACTACTCCACCATCATTAACTGGGAAAACTACTCATGTGCCAACTCTCTTGCTCAACGTTGTCTGAAATTCATAAATTCCAACACCTTGGATCAACTTATCCACACCCCCACCAGGGGCAGCAGTATCCTAGACCTGGTCATTACCAGGATGGGTGACCAGTGTTCCACACCAAAGGTCAGTTCCTCAGTCAGATCTGACCACAAGCTAATCACCCTACACCTCCACATCCCGCTTCACCCCCTATTAGGGAAACTACCGTAAAAAATTTCTCCAAAGCCAACTTCACGCTTCTTAAGACAGAAGTGGCAAACTTCACAACACCCATATACAGATGGACAATAGAGGTACGACTGCTGAATCCTACACAAATGCACTTTATAAGCACAACGAGTGCATGGATCGTGCTATCCCTAACACAACCAAGATGCCATCCTCCAAAAAAAGAAAGCCAATCTGGTGGTCCCCTGCCATAAACAAACTCTGCAACAGAAGAAAGAAACTGTTGCAAGAGAGAGTAAAATCCCATGATTGGCGGAACTCCCTGGTCAGCCTCAGTAAGAAGCTGAGATCCCTCATAAAATCCTCCAAAGCTAGTTATGAAAACAAAATCGCCACTGATTCTAAAGACAACCACAAAACATTCTATAGCTATGTCAAAAATCTCAGTGGCAACACTCAGATCTGCTCTGAGTTGCAGCACAATGGCACTAAATATACAGAACCAACTGATATTGCTACCATCCTGGCAGATAGGTTCAGTGCTAACTTTAGCTCCCTCTCACCCCCTAAAGGGCCTATCTCTATACAGGAAGAATGCAAAGTTCCTATGATCACTGCTGCACAGGTAAAAAACACACTCTCCAGAACCAAGAACACAGCATCCATGGGACCTGACAACATCCCAGGCTGCGTTCTACACGAACTACAGAATGAACTGGCACCCCACCCTAAACACCATGTTCAATCATAGCCTCACCTCAGGCTTTGTGCCCACTGAATGGCGCACAGCGGTTATCCCAGTCCACAGAGGGGGAGCCACCACGGACCTCGGGAACTACTACCCCATTAGCCTAACGAGCCTGGCCTGCAAGGCCATGGAAAGACATTGGTAATCTCCAAACTATGGACCCCAGTCAGTTCGGGTTTGTAAAAGGCAGATCATGTCTACTAAACCTGATAGACTTTGAAGCAGTCATCAAAGCCGCTGAGGGTAAGGTGGTTTACACAGCCTATCTAGTTTGCCCCAAGGCTTTTGACACCATCCCCCAGTCTGGAATTATAGATAAACTCACTAAACTAGGTATGAATCCCTATGTCACAAGATGGGTTGCAAACTGGCTCACTGACAGAGCCCCACACTGTGAAAGTAGCAGACTCCAAATCCGACTTCAGACCAATGACAAGTGGAGTACCACAGGGTTCAGTCCTGGGTCCTCTCCTGTTTGGTATCTACTTCTCTGAAGTACAGGCTAACACAGAAGGTCTTTGGCTAACTAAGTTCGCAGATGACTGCAAACTAGGAGCCATAATTGCCTCAGAGACAGATGCCTGGTGTCAAAGCCAAGGCCTGAAGCTCAATGCCAAAAAGTACATTGTCATCCCCTTTGGTAAAAACTCTGTACTTTTGAGCTACCACATAGGTGGTAGTCTACTTAACACCAAGAGTGTGATGAGACCTTGGGACATAGGTGGACAGTAGTCTCTCCTTTGATCACATCGCCACAGGAGTCAGGAAATCCTTCTATGTGGCACACCTCATCACAAAAGGTTTCTCATCCAGGAAAAAAAGAGGTCATTGTTCCCCTCTATTTGTTACTCATTAGACTCATTATAAGAGTACAACGCCCCTTTTGGTATGTACCTCACAAGACATCTACAACAACTGGAAAGGCCGCAGAAATACCTCACAGAGGATTACCGGCCTCAAACAGATGCCCTATGCAGGCTGTATCAAAAAACTCAAGCTTTACTCCGTCGCATATCGCCTACTCAGAGGCGATCTTTGCCTAACATACAAAGCTATGTCAAACCCAGAGCTGTTAGACATGCTCCATTTAAAGAAAGCCCAGTCCCTCTGAGCTACACGCCCTAGGGCCCTAAACTTTGTCACTACAATAAACAGAACATACCGGAGGGATAGATTCCTGTCAGAGACTTCCCATACAAACTACCTATCTATATCAAACAAAGCTCCTCATTAGCACTCTTCAAGAAAAATCTTTGATTGGATGGGAAATAGGAAATTTACCGCAGGGATCACCTGTGTGGCTGTGCTCGATGGGCACAGGAAAATAATTTTCTTGGGTGGCGAAAGCCAGGGTACCCTTTTGTTTAGGCTTATATAACCCCTAGGGCCAATAGCTTAGTACCTTCCTATGGGTCTATATAAAATGCACAGTCTGAGAGTTCCCAAGTTAATATCAAAACATTACTGCTGTGTCATCTTTGGATGACACCACTGTCACCTGCCTCCAGTTCCCAGGCTAAACGCATACTTAGAATTTAGCACCTCTGTGTCAAAAATACTTTCAGATGTGCAGTTGCTAGGAAGTCACAGAGCAATAAAAATACTTTACATTTTAAACCTAGTAATAATTTGTGGTTCAAGACAATAGAATAACCTCTAGCTCTAGACATTGTGTCTGCTTGCTGCACTGAAACACAGTTGTAAAACACTTTACTTTTTAACTTATTATCTTGAGGGTTTGCAAGTTAACTCTGTATGTTCCAGCCTGTACCATCAAAACATACATTTACATAGGCATGTAGCTTATTATACATTTGTGTTCTTTTCCAGTAGGGTGCACTGTGGTTACATTCTTGAAGCTCAGTACATAACATACAGTTCAACACACACTTCTGCACCAGTAGTTTAATATCCATATAACATATAGTTATCTTACCTTTGTAAGACAAGCATATCAGTCATATCACTATTCACAAATGACATATGATTATTTACAAAATTCTAGATAGCTGGGCTGGCAGTATTTCTTTTTGTCACATTTCTATATAAATCATATTAATATTTTCAAGTGGCATGTAATTATTTACAAAATCCACGATAGCTGGACAGGCAGTATTTCCCTGGTGTCACAGAAGCAACAGCCAAGAACTTTACTGAAGCAATCTGCTGTGAGATGGTAAAGTTACTCGACTGCTGTATTGCACTAATGATCTATTACTTTTATAGACATCCTGATCCTGCCAGACCGGAAAAGATGGCTTAATGTGTGTTGTGTTGATGCTTATGATGGAAAGTGAAAAAACTTGTGGCTAAATTTTTATTCTTAAATACAGTGCACCCCCCCACAGAAATGCACACAAGCATAACCATACATAATAATAATACTGTTTTTTTCACTGATTTTAGCATATGCAATGTTTAACACTACTGTTGTTATGCCAGGTCAGGGAATACTGTTCAACAGTAGTAAGCCACTTGTATCCAGAGACGACCTGTATTCCCAATAGCTACATCTATTTCACTGTGTACATAATACAAGTATTTAATCTTTCTTTACATACGTTGACTACTCTTGCAAAGACAGATCATTGATTGTTTAAACTACAGTAGTAAGCCACTTGTATCCAGAGACGATCTTTGTTCTCATTAGTTACACCCATTTCACTGTGTACATAATATAAGTATTTCATCTTTCTTTACACATGCTCACTACTGTTGCAAAGCCAGATCATTGACTGTTTAAACTGAGGAAAATACAAGTCGGTAACTTTCATTCACAGACAACTCTCACCCTTACCCAGCAGCAATAGACACTTCTGTATGTACTTCAGATGTCTTGATTGTGATAAAATAATGAACATGTAACAATTTCAACTTCTTTCCGCATATTAAAAGATTCCATTGCTTTGATATGAATCGTATCAATCGTGCAAAACCAGAGTAATGAACAAATAGCAGTAAATAAATTTCTCCCAAGACAGCCCCTGCTATTGTAGCTTATCTGTTTGTTTACATTTTGAATAGTCGTGTTTTAAAAAAAAAATGCCCAGTTTAACTTATTAATGAAAGAATCGGGGACAAAGCTCAAAATATTGTGGAAACTAAGACGCAAAATGACAAATTTGAAGTATTGTCTACTTGCACAGTTGATAGAAAAAATAGGCTTCAGCAGTGTTCACAGAAGCTCAAAAATGTCCTAATTTGTTGACTGTAGCAGTACAGGATTCACTAAAAAAAAACACATTTTTATGAAGAGCAAACCAAAAATGAGTCAAACTCTGAGATGTCCGTAGCTCCCAACTATTTTCTTTAAAAATTAAATACAAAGGCAAAAGTAGTGGGGGTGGCCCAAAAATCATGGACTTGTTTTACATATTGCTCTTCACTTAAAACTGCAATGCATTAGTAAGCTTTGTATCAGCATGCATTTTCTAAACAATTAGTACCAAACTCAATTTCTATTGATTGCATTATTGATTAACTGCAATCCTTGGTGATTTACAAGAAAAAAACTAAATTTTTATGAGGGAGAGGACAAAATTATGATGCAATAACATGGACTTTCTGCAGAATTGGAGACAGTTCAGATGGTGAAATCAGGGATCTTCGGCAGGTACTCAGTTTAACTTTTAGTTGCTGTCCACCAGTCTCTATATTAGTTGTCTGCAAAAAAAAAAAAAAAAAAAAAAATGTATCTAAACATTTCACTTATTAATGAGCTTTCTACTCCTTGTGTAATGGCAGGGAGTAGCAAGCTGCAGGAACTGATTGGCGCACCTGTACATTTAGTTTGCAGAGCTTTCTACTCTGTGACATTCACGGCACGGAGTACTGAGTTAACACCAGTCCTGTACGATTTCATTCGGCTAGGGATGCTTTTCTGTCATTTAGTTAATTTATATTTCACTGGTGTGTTTATTTAGAAAAAAAATTTAAAAAAAAAAGGCAGAAAGGTGCCCCTGACCAACAACACCCCCAGATGGCCATCTAGTTTGCATATATTTAGGATTGGTTTTGTACGCAGACAGTTACAAAGCAAATGTTGTCTATCCTTTACAAGCTAGAAAAATAGTTATGGAATTATTGCCCTTGTTATAACAGTACAGTACATAAGAATTGTTTGTCTTTTAAATGTAAGAAGTAAGGCAAGAGATAAGAGGCAGATAAAATAGAAATTTGGGATGATATCTTAGCTTAGCTTAGATGTGGAAGAACAGTCAGCTTTGTGACCCATACTCTTAGGTGTTAAGCCGTGGTGGTGCAGCGGTAGCGTTGTTGCCTCACAGCAAGAGGTTCTCCCGTTCGATTCTTGGCTGGAGTGCGGGGAGTGCCTTCTGTGTAGAGTCTGCATGTCCTTTCCGTGGTTAGGTGGGTGTTTGAAAGACATATGTAAATGGGCGTGCCTTCGTGGAGGGTTGAACGTCGAGCTGGCACCTCGGCGTTCGTAAAAATCTACTGCCAATCATTAGCAGACCGGAGTTCCGCTGTGGCGACCACTAACCGGGAAAAGCCGAAAGACAACAACAGCAACAACAACTCTTAGGTGTGACACTGGCAATAGCTAAAGTCCACTTCCTGTTGTGACACATTAATGTAATGGCTGTCACATTGCTGAAGTAGTTTGACAAGTCCATATGGGGTGTATATGGGGGTGGTTCACAGTACTGAAAAATGTCATTAGTAATTTTGCTCCCACATTGAATGTTACTAGAACTTGGTCTGTATTTGATACTGTTGATGCAGATTTTCATTGTACTGTATTTTTCACACTCTAGGAGCTCTTATTTTTTTTTTCATCTGGTTATTTTTAGTTACTTCTGTGCAGAGGCTACTTACAGGAATAGAAGAACTCCACTAATATGCCTTTATTTATAGATTTAGATGCAAACATGTTAAATAGCAAACTGTGTCTTGCTTATATGTGATAGTGTAGAAATAATTGCTAAATAAAATGTGATATTTTTTCATTATGGCATTACTTCAGATATGATTTATGTCGATGGTAGCAGCATATCATAACTGAATAGTCATAGCATGTTAATATAAAAGCATATCCTTAATAACTTGGCTGTTACTTTTTCGTACTTCTGATGAAATGTTAAACTGAGGTCCAGTCAGCTTGAGTTGGTGTTAGCTCAGGTGGATGTAAAAGATCCCATGGCACCAATTGAAAAGAGGGAATTTCTCTGATGCCCTGGCCATTTTTTCCCTAGTTGTGTAAATACTGTCTCTGGTCTCTCTTGAAAAGAGGCCATAAAGCTAGTGGAACTAACCCTGTTAACAAAGGCTAAATAAAACAAGAATATATATATTTTTTTGGAGTAGAACATTGACCTCCATGAGCATTTTTCAGACTTTGTCCTGGAGGTTATCAAGTTAAGTAACTTGCTGAGAGTCGCACAGGCACTGAAGGTTGAGGGAATCAAACTTTGCATCAATGGACACAACTCTAACACCTCCTTAATCCTGTAAGCCAATTGCCATGTACAAAATGTGTGTTCAGAGTAATATGTATACTGTAGATGTTTATAAGTTTGCATATTATATGCAGAACACTGAGAAAACAGTGCATACAGCTGTATTGCACAGATTGTGTTCTACATGAAGGAATCTGTGCCATTTTAACACTGATTCACAGAGTGGCAAGTTTGATATGCACTATTGTGGGAAAAAAGTTTAATTCAGTATGCTGTGTAAAACCCAGTTATCCTGATTATTCTTTGCGAGCAGGTGGTTCTCCCCAGGGGTGGGGTTCATTTACCTTTTTTTCGGACATGGTAAACAGTACTAGTGCTCAGGTTTTCAGATTATTGTGTACTTTGACACTGTAAAAGGCTGAGTAAGAGGATATTAAAATTGTGCCTAACCTATTGGTATACGAGCAAGATTGCAATGCTTGGATTTGATTAGTGAAACAAAAAGCTGGTGTGCGTTGTCTGGTGAGAATGGATTAAGTGCTTGGACCTCACTGCTACAGAAGCATCCCCTGGTGGATAGCAAGGACAAGGGCTAAATAATGAGCATTACACAATGAAAACCAATTGACATCTAGAAATATACACACTAACTGGACACACCATTTGGTGTGTATATTATAAGTAAAATGTTTTCCATGAAAAAAGTCTGGTCAGAAAACTAAAATAACAGAAATTCTTGTGTCTTTGGTTGTCCAAAGTTAAAACTATGTTCACCATATTTTTTGTGAGTAAGAGGATAAACAAAATGTATTCTCCTGAAAGGTACATAAACTGTAAAATTAGCAAATTTTTTTAGACAGCAATATAACTGATGGAGTCTGTATGCACCTGTATAAACAAGGTGCACGTATGCTCCGGACTCCCTTAAAAATAAAGGGCAGAAAGTGCATTTAAAGTAATGTGGCTTTTGTACTGTGCATGCATCAGCAGGTACATGTCTTCTGCAGGTAAAAGTACATTAGGAATCCATCCCCAAACATTCTAGATAAGAGAGAGAGCAGAGCAGACTTTCTGATGTACAGTGTCATTACTAGAAAAGGCATTTTTTTGTTTTTAATGTCTTTGTATAATAATCATAATTCACTTCTGGGTGTGTAACACTTGGTTTACTACCCACAACTGACTTTGTTTGTATGGTCATGAGTGATTCACATATGTGGGTAAGTCAAAGCACTGCCCATATCCAATTGTGGATTATTGTTAGGATTTGTTCAGTGCATGTACGTGAGACTTGGACACCTGGTGTTGTGCACACATAGCCAGGCATTCCATGTTACACATCTTTGTTTCAGGCTAGTGAATGTTAGGACTGCAATTTGGGGGGAAGGGGTCCTGTATTGCTTTAAGATGCCAAATGCAATTTTCTGTCTTATGACTTGCTCCCTCTCAAAATAAGATGATGCTAGAAGATGGGGAATACTTTTTTGCTTGGCTGTGTTGGGGTGATTTTGGAGGGTGGGGAAGAAATCTTGAGAGTGAGGTAGTAGTGCTGGAAAACCAAACAAGTCATCCACACAAGAGCACAAGTATATAAAATGTGTATATGTGCTTATTTATTTATGCATGTGTGTATATGTGAGTGCGTAGGCATATATGTATATATTGTGTGTATAAATATATTTATGCACTGTTGTAAGACTAAAGGTTATTTTCATTTGTTCTTGCAGACTTTTGTGTTGAAATTGTAGTAGTTGGATAATCCCACTGAAACATAATTTTTGAGATGAAGCTACTGCTGCAAACACTTGGTGTTTAAACAAATAATGTAACTAAATCATAACTTCTACTAAAAGTGAAAGTTACACTGTATTTGATGCTTTTTCAGTATGAAATGGTGTAAGCTTAAATGATTTCAAGTATAATGTTAAACTTAATCAAAGCTCGGTCACTAGGAATTATCTCCATTTGTTATTGTCAGACGGAAGGAATAGTAGGGTCAATGGTGTCAAAAGCAGTAGAGATGCATGGCAAAAGTTGTGCTGTCAGAGACCTATTGTCAGTGGATAACGAAATATCCTTCATATCATGTAGCTTTGTTGGCTTTGTACTGTGGCCAGAGTTGAACTCCATATGAACTGCTGTCCACTTGCCTTTTTGCAGACAAATGACAGGTGATCCAGCATTAGATGTCTATGAGGTTCTTTTGTAATGGACATGTTTTAAATTGCTTTGTGACTGGGTGACCCAAAAGGATGGTGAAATGGTACTTTTGTATGGTTATGTATTTTTCTTGATGGGAAAAATGTCTGCATGAAATTCCCACGTTACTGCATTCTTGAACTGGAACCCTTAACAAAACCTCTTTGCTGGAGTTAGTGTCATACAAAGCCTTTAATACATGAAGGGGTTTGTGTGTGTGTGTATGTATGAAGAGCTTTGGGTTAACAGTTTTTGCAGTTTATCCTACAGAAGGTTTTTGTCTGTTGGCTGGTTACTTCCATATTTCACATTATGATGTCAGATAACCATTTTACAGGTGCCATCCTAGTGCAAATTAAGTAACCGTGCTTGCACTTGATTTAGTGTTTGGATAATTAGAGTTCCTCTGTGTTTTTCCAGTATACATATACTGTTTATTAGACTGCCTTTTCTTTACTGGCTGTGTGACTTTTATAGGATGCCCAGAGTCTCCCCCTGTTTTGTAGATGTGGAATTGAGGATGTAGAAGTGCCACCAAGTTGCCTTTTTTCTGTGGGATACTAAGATAAGATGTGTTGGCTCTCCTTTAGAGAGCCAGGAAATGTTGTCCCAAAGCTTGTTAGGTTGTTTTTTGTTTAAATGTTGGAGGTAACTGAAAACCTGAGTTCAAATCCTAATTTGCTTTTCCGTTTAAATGTAGTACTAATGAAAGAAAACCTTAAACTTGATTAACACTAACTTGGATTACACTTGAATAAATTGTAGCACTTGTTTGTAGGTATGAAAAAAGTACTAAGATATGCAGTCTTGATTTGGCATTGCCATAGTATTGCCTGCATCTATATAGAATGTTACTCACTGCCCCACATTAGTATTTTGTGTTAATTCCATTCATGCTTGAAGCTTCTTTTATTCATAAACTGAGATATGCTCTGCAAGTCTTAGTGGGTTTCTGAATACTGCTTTTGTATTGGGTCTCCCAGCTCAAATTGGTGTTTATGAAAGCTGAAATTGATGGCGGCATTCTGAAAACAGATCACGTTAGCATAAAGTACTGTAGATTGCAACTTTTCTCAGCTCATTCTTCTCATTACCCTAGCAAGCAGTGCCTGACCTCCACATACAAAATGCACTCGGATCAAACCAACTCAGTGGTGCTGTTAAAATTACAAAAAAAAGATCAAACAAAAATAGGTTTGCAGGTTGACTAGTTAACAGCTAACTTTTGCTACATGTCAGCAGCTTTCTGTTCTCACCACATTCTGTGAAATACTGAAACATGTATCCAGACAAATTATGCGTCGGAATCATGATTGGAACAGGTTGCTAAAATTTGATCACATTTTATGTTTTCAGCAATGTTATTGCTTTTACCTGCCTTTAACATGCAGTAGGAGGATTTTTTCTTAATTTTGTTGCATACATTTAGAATATTATTGACAAACATTTGGGGAGTTTTCTTTTAAATGTGACCTGAACTTTTTAAAACTACAGTGTGCAGTTTTCTGTTTTAATGGTGTGCTTGTATAGCAGAAGTGGTTAAGTCTACAAGTCATCACTATGGGCTTTTCATCCAGAAAAAAGGAGGTCATTGTCCCACTGTACTCATCCCTCATTAGACCTATTATAGAGTACAACACTCCGTTTGGTATGTACCTCACAAGACATTTGCAACAAGTGGAAAGGCCACAGAAATACCTCAGTAAAAGAATCACAGGCCTAAAGCAGATGCCTTTGCTGTCCGTCGAAAAAAAAACTCCAGCTATACTCTTGTTGCTTATCGCCTACTCAGAGGCAGTCTCTGCTTAAGATACAAGGCCATGTCAAACCCAGGGCTGTTGGACATGCTACACTTAAAGAAATCCCAATCCCTCAGAGCCACACGCTCCAGGGATCTAAACCTGGTCATCACAATGAACAAAACATGCTGGAGGGATAGGTTCCTGACCCAGAGACTCCCCATATTCTGGAACAGACTGCTCATACATGTCAAGCAGAGCACCTCTTTGGCCCTCTTCAAAAGGAACCTTGACGATTGGATGGGAGATAGGAAATTCACCCTGGGGATCACGTCAGTCGCCCTGCTAGACAGGGGACCAGAGAAGTAAATATTGTGGGAAGAAATACCCAGGGAATTTGTATGGCTAGGCTTGTATAGGCCCTAGGGCCGATAGCCTAGTACCAACCTATGAACCTTTAAGTAAACGAGTTTTGTCCTTGGTTTGTTTCCCTTTGTCATCTCCACTTTCCTTCTTTGCTACTGAGCAAATCGGTTGTCCAGTCGGCAGCTTCCCATATAGTTTTTGAAATAAAGGTTCCATTCTAGTGAATCTCACTACATGCTGGAGGGATAGATTCCTGTCCCAGAGAATTCCCATGCTTTGGAACAAGATTCCAATCTACATTAGGCAGAGCTCCTCGCTAACACTCTTCAAAAGAAACCTTGATGAGTGGATGGGAAACGGAAAGTTTACCCCGGGGATCACTTCAGTGGCTCTGCTGGACAGAGGCACAGGGAAATAATCTAAGGGGGTGGCGAAAGCCAATACATTCTGGCTAGGCTTGTAGATGCCTTCGAGCAGATAGCCTAGTTACCTACCTATGAACCTATGAAAGTGTGTCTGTGTTCACTCATACACTCATTGAAGAGTTCTTCTGTTTCTCTGCGGACAGGTAAGGAGAGGATGTAAGAAAGAAATCCTAGGGCCAGATCTTTATAGATTGTATTGATCCTGTATGTAGGTCTACTAAAGGCATGTTAGATGACTATGAAACTGTGGCCCGCCCCCATTTTGCTTATTTGGGTAATGCACGAGGTTGTAAATGCTTTTCATTCATGTCCATAAGATTTATTAGCTACATCGTCCCTCTTTATCTATTGTTTTGTATTTCCTATAAAAGGTATACCGAGAGTCCATTGGCTTATCCTGATTGTACTCCAGTTCACAGATAACCTAATTCTTGCAGTGGTGGTGCGTACTGCAGGTTCATTCCCTTTCTCGGTGACTAGTGCTTGCATCTTTTAGTGAAATACAAAAGATTTTTGACAAGGCCTCAAAAGCCTAACATCAGCTTGCATATGCCCTGTTAAGTGGAGGCATTTTCATTTTGCGCTGAGTCATATGGCTTGGATTTTTTCCCCCACCACCACCACCCCTGTGTGGACACTAAGCTCAGCACCCCTGTCCCCCCAACACACACACACATGCATGAAGATGCATTCTTCATCCAATTCTACCTTTTGTACTCTACTGGAAGAGGAAGACTTGTAGCATTGGTTAATCGAGCAATTTTCCTTCTTGTGATACTTTTCTTTAAAAATCAAATGACCCACGTTTTATGACCTAGGAGGCTTTTTTCTCCTTTTGTTTATCTGCAAGCCTCACCTTTACTTCCTGGAAGACCTTTGTGGAGATGGGTTTACTTCTGCCAGAGTGATCTGTACCTGCTAGGCTGCTCTGTTTGCACAACTGTTACTGGTATTCTTTACAGTTTTCTTTCAGAGAGGTTTCCGTGATTTCCTTCAAGCAGTCCATTTGCTTTCTGGTTTTATTTTCCTAGCATCGTAGAACATGCTGCCAGCTTTCAATACCCTTGATGTTCACTGACAGCTTCCTGTTTGTCACTTGAGGTTAAAAAATACCGTCAAGCTTTACAGTTGTTAATCTCCTCTGAGTTTGGAATGAAAGTCAGCAGTCAGTCAGTTTTTGCTAAAAGGGCTGGCTAGTTCTATTATGTTTTTCATTCTTCACGAAAAATTTTACTTTTGTTACTGTTAGAGACTCAACTTCAGGTTGTACTGCACCCCTTCCATTACCTAGCCAGCCCATTTGTTCCCTCATGGCTGCAAGGCTGTGATAAAGGTGCCGTGATCAAGACAGCTGCCAAGGTTTTCACTTGACCCCTATCTCCTCTTGTCCTGAGTAACCACCTAACATATGGGATCCCACTTTAATTTCTCCAAGTCTTTCGTATTTCTAATACCATGACAGGACTGAGCCCCATTCCTAAAGCAGGGTGTGATTAAAGTTCATGAAATTAGTATTGCTTCACACTGTTTGATGTTGGTCAAAAGTGAGGTTCTCAGCACCCACAATTTGCCTAGAATTGACTCCTGCAATTCATACAGAGTCGCATGTATTGATAGCCTATCTAAATATGACTGTAAATTCTTTGTTTGTAAGATCCAGTGCTCCTAATGTTATTGAACTGTGTGGGTGTCTTCCTTCCACACTGCTCTCGTTTCTGCCTGTAAATGTTTATATGTTATGACTGTGAGACGCTGTAATCACTAGGTGTAGAAATTTCACTGATCAGTGATACTTTTGCCTTTTTTTCATGACTGATCTATCTGTTTTTCTCGCATCTATTTTTTGAATTGTTGGTAATGGGTGATCTTATGTAATGTACACTTCATTATCTGTATTGTTTTGTGGTTCATGATTCCAGTGCTTTTCAGCTAATGTAGTGCAGTGTTTGCACAATCCCTAGTGCAACAATCTTGCCATATTATTGTGCGCTTTTCAGTGTACAGGCCCTCTGCAGTGAGAATATCACATCCAGTAACAAGGTGTGCAACTGTTTCTGATTTTTTATTTTTTTATTTATTTTTTTTTATAAAACCTCCATTTCTCTGTTTCTCCCACATATTAAATGGACTTTATGAAGTGACGTGCACATAGTCTACTATCCAGTGCTGCCATCCTTTGGTTTCAACTCGCCTCTTCTTAACCATTCCTGCATCAAATCCTGATCAACATGAGGTTGTTCAGGAGATGTGTACTTAATATATTTATGACTTTTCCGCAATCTTTTCCATCTTGTCTGATCCTTCTCCTTATCTTCTTTCTTTTGGGGTGGGGGGGACATATTCAGTTGCTGTTTGATTTCCATTCACACTTGCCACATGAATGCTTTTGCTAAACTAAGCAGAGAGATCATCTTAAACAACTATTACTCATGTTATAAAGCTTTCACTATGTTTGGATCTCATAAGGTCAACAGATATGAATGCAGTTCCACGATTGAAGATATATATATATATATATATGTGTAATCAGTTTCGAGGAGGCCCATACTTCCTTCAGAGCGTGGAATATATAATCTTGGTATACACCCATTTTTATATATCATTTGATAAGTGTAAAGCATTTTTCTGTCCAGCTGATCCAGTACCTTTTGGGGCCAGTCAGTCACACCAAAACTGTAATTAGAACAGGAAGCACAAATTGGTTTATAGGCTGGACTTTATTCCTTGATGCCATGGCTGTTTTCTATATTAGTTTGTCTTTTGAAGTGTTACTGAGTGTTGTTCACATTTGTTCATAGATTTCAAAATATGTATACAATCTCTCTTCCTTAAGTTCCTTTATTTCACATTCTTGACCTAGATTGAGAGTTTCTTGGTACTACAACATTCCCACTTTAAATATTGCTTTTGCACATTTATTATCAAGACCAAATGTCATTCTTGCATCATATGAGAAAGTTTTATCCACTTGCAGTTGTGCTTTCAACTCCTTATCAGATGAACTATACAGTTTTAAGTCATCCGCAAAAAGTAGATGGGAAATCTTTAAGCAAGGTCGTTTTCTGGAAGCCAAATTGTAACCAAGACCTAATCTGTTAAACAACTCAATGGGTTAAGGACAAGACAAAAGAGTGGTTACAAAAATTCACTTTGGAATATCCATATTTGGATTTTTATCCCTGGGATAATAATTTACTCCTTGCCATGACTTAATTGCAGAGTGGATTGCCAGTTTTTCATGGACACTGTAATAATTGATCAATGATGATGATATATATCCATAAGCACTCCTTTATCCATGAATGAGAGATATTGTCAAATGCTTTTTTTGTAATCTTTCCATGCAGTACTTAGATTCTTCCCCTTTTTACAATTCGCCGTTGTGGCTTTATTTCCCAACAAATGATCCTTTGTTCCATATGACTTTCTTTTGTTACCCCTTTGTTCTATTGCCACAATTGAATTTTCTTCTTAATGACCATATAAACTCTTCCAGTATATAGTTTGTACATTGTCAGAAGGCAAGTTATTGGTCCGTAGTTTTTAAGATGGCTTAGGGGTTCACTCTTAAAGAGGAGTATTGTTTTTCCTGTTAACCATGTTGTCTGTTTGGAATGCACATATAAGTAGATGTCCTGTATCACTGTGGCAGTATTCCTTACAGTAGGGATCCCCTTGCCTAGGGACAGCCCGATGTCCAGCCAGTGTACCAAAGCCTTAAGTATTCTGGCCAGACATCAGGCTGCCCCTAGGCAAGGAATCCCTACTGCAAGGAATACTGCAACAGTGAAGAGAAGGACATCTATTGTTATGGTAAGATTTTACACAACTGTACATACTTACTCATAACTAAATCTTTGTGTTAAGAATGTTAATACTTTTAGCCAGCAGTTAGGTACTGCATTTGGGCTTGGGGTTTTCCATTTATGAGCTTTTCTTAATTTTATTAATTCCATTTCATATCCTGTACATTTGAACTCCTTACTGTTTCTTTTACTTTTTCTATCCATTCAGCATCTTTATGTTCCACAGGTTCTTCATAAATATTTATCCAAGTCTGTAACTTTTACATCTGATGTTGTCAGTCTTCATGTAATCCTTGACTGTGGGCTCAGTTCCGAGCCTCAGAACCGACTCGGACCTTTACTTCAGCTCGCACCTTCCTAACTCTCGAGCTAGGCTCTACCCATAATGCTGCTCTCAAATTACTTCAGATCTCATTTGTCACTTCATGTGTCAGATGCATGCGACCGCTCTTGAGCTTTGACTTTTCATTTAAGTAAGTTTTTCTAATTAATCTACCTAAAAACTATGTTTCTATTTCTTAATCTTCTACCCAGTTCTCTCACTTTTCTCTAGTTAGTGTTTTTCCCCCTTTATAATTATAGCTGGTAGTTTTCTTAAGTGCCATTGTCGGAACTCCTTTCTTTTTACCGGTTAGGTATTTCTTGAATACCATTCCTTATTCTCTTTCTTTCTCCTTCTCTTAAAAAGAAAAAAAAATCTTCTCCTCTTAGTTGTGTGTGTGTGTGTGTGTGTGTGTGTGTGTGTGTGTGTGTGTGTGTTCTCATCTTTAGGGGTTATGGCTGAAAAAAACAGACGCTCCTTCCAAGCTTTCTGAGAGCACTTCTGGATTTAAAAGTTGTCAGAAGTGCAACAGGAAAATGCCCAATTCTGATGGACATGTTTCCTGTGTGTACTATCTGGGAATAGTTAATTTACAGAACTGTTCTGTTTGTCATGGTTTTTCCACCAGAACTCTCACTGAGTGGAGAAACAAACTGATCTTGAAAGGATTACTAAAAGGGGATTTTGAAGAAGCCATTTCTGGGTCCAAGACCGATGCCAGTCCATCCTCCTCTTCTAAACATAAAAAGAGATCTCACTCATTCCGTGTACCTTCCCAGAACTGCTTATAAAACTTTTGGAATAGTCTTCGGTGTCAGTCTCCTCGGCACCAAATGGCAAAAAGGACTAGGAACCTACTAAGTCTTCGGTTTCATCTGTCTTGGCACCAGAAAGTGTGTCGGTACCAGAGCATTCAGATTTGCCTCGGTTACCAAGGTGTAGATACTCTTGTTCCATCGACCCATTCAAGGACCATCCACCAAGCCCCTTTATCAAACTGAGATCCCCTAGGTTTCCTTCGACTTCGTCTATTCGATCCACGAATTGGGCATCATGAGACTAATCACCTCCTGACGGCAAGGGGATTATCTTTGGTTCCCAGCCAAATCAGCATTGAGACTGACCCTATTACAATTTCACCTCGTATTCCTCCTCCAACTCCTGTTGAGTCATTGGAGCCCTCGGCACTGACCCACCTGGCTCCGACTGTCTAGGTTTTGGTGAAAACCTCTTCTCCGGAACCGAGGATTGCCTTGCGTTTTTCTGGGGTTTTTTTTGTTTTTTTTCCCCCCCAGAACCCGGAAATCTCCTGGGGTTGAGACTTCGTGGATGGTTCTGAGGGGAATGGATCGACTAATTTCGGAGCCATCCATGACCCTCGGTGCTTCGGCTTTCATTGGCTAGACCCAGGCTTCGGGTTCAGGGATCACCTCCTCAGTGTGTGGGGTAGGACCATGGTTCCAAAGGAGTCTGTTTCGGTTCCCTGCTCCTGTCCCTCTACCGGAGGGGGGGTCGGCCTTCCAGATCATGGAGAACGGCTTGTCCACTGTGGACTTTCAGTGTCTGCCATCTGTGTTGGGCTAAACCTCTACTTCCCATCGACCAGAGCTTCCATCAGTTTCATCCCTAGGACAGAGGGCATAAATGTCTCAGGAAAGACACACTTTGGTGGTTTCGTGTTCGAACACTTCCCCGGAATATCCCCCTGAGGAAGTACCTGCAAAGAAAAAGTGCAAGAGGAAGCATTTAGACTCCCCGGAGCAGTCCTTCACTGAAGATTCCGACTGTGTTACAGGAGAAGGTTCCCCTGAGTCGCCCTCTGATGTTTCCTTTGGGGACATTGTGGAAATCCTGAAATAGAGGGGTGGCTGGTCTTCCTCCAGCCTTCTTCGGAGGAGTCTGTATACCTGGAGGCTTTTCGTGTCCAACCCTCTTCTACCTCTTGGATCTCTCTGCCTGCTGATGAGCTCATTAAACTGATTGCTCAACTGGTGTGGAAGATGCCTGACTCCATTGAACTGATCCCCAATAGACCTGATTGAATCTTTTCCGCCCCCAAAGAAGAGCAACATTGGGCCAAAGGTATACCCATGGACGCCATAGTGACAGCGGCAGCCACTAAGACGGAACTTTGAGAGGAAAGCCTTGCTATCCATCCTCCTAACAAGGAGTCCAGGACTGTAGATAGATTCGGGAAGCGTGTTTGTACTTCGACCTTTGCTCTCAAGTCTTTGAACTACATGATGCACTTTACATGGTTACAAAGGGATCTGATCAAAGAGCTCTTGGATACCCTCTCAGGAGCAGTAGCTGTAGAGGTACAAGACAAAGTTGCTTCTCAGCTCACCACCCTTGAAGCAATTTCTAACTCGTCCATGAGGCTGATTGCCCATGCAGCGGTTTCAGCCGTAGCCATTAGAAGATGCACCCGGATGCTCTTCTGTGACTTTGCGGAGCCATTTAAATAGTCATTCATCAGTGCTCCGTTTGACATGCATTCCTATTTGGTCTTAAGGTAAAAGACACACTGGCCAAATGTGAGAAGGATGGAAAGACTCTTCTGCCGTAGGCATACGTTTCTCCACTCCTCAACGGCCTTACTGCAGGATTCAGAGAAGTGGGAAGCTATTGTTTTAAGAAGTCCCAAGGGTCTTTCCAGGAATCACTAGGCAAATATTTTCACCAGGGCAGAGGGGGAAGTAATAATGGAAGATGCTGCCTTAGAGGCAGAAGTGCCCGTGAGCTAGGGATCCAAAGATTCCTTCTCTGGTACCTCCTACCAGCACTCCTGAATTGAAGGCATGCCTGCCTTCCTCTAGAGACAGTCTGGGGATGAGTATCCCTTCACCAACCCGCATGGCAACTGATAACATTGGATAAATGGGTGCAGAATATAATTTCCAGAAGTTACAATATTTCACTTTCTGCAAGTCCAAAACCCAAAAAAAGACTCATGGATGTTCCACCCAGTCAGAGAGAAGCAGCAGTAGTAGAAATTCAAAAGCTGCTCAACAAGAGTCCTCCAAAATGTCCAACCAGACCAAATAGGATTTGAGTTTTACTCAAGATTCTTTTTAGTGCCCAAAAAAATAGGGGACTGGAGACCTATTTTGGATCTCGGTCAGTTAGCAAGGCAGTTCAGCAAACTACATTTCAGATGGTCTCTGTAAGTCTATACTTCCATTCGTGGAAAAAGATGATTGGATGTGCTCTATAGACCTCCAGGACACATACTACCATATAAAAAGGGACAAACTTTCTAGGAGATTCCTGCACTTCTGGCTGGGAGCCAGTCATTTCCAATTCAGAGCACTTCCCTTTGGACTACCCTCAGCCCCCTGGGTGTTCAAGTGCATGGCAGTGGTAACAGCTCATTTCAGACTGCAAGAATTTCGAGTTTTTCCATACTTTGATGACTGGCTCCTTACCTCTACCACCAGGCATCAAATAGAATGGGCAAGATATTACACTCTGCATCTTTGTGCATCTCTAGGCATTATAGTAAATTACAAGAGGTCAAATTTACAGCCCTCACAACAACTAGAATTCATCGAAGCCTTGTTGGATGCAGTTGCAGGTCTTGCTTCGCTCCCATTGGAAAGACTACAAAGGATCAGATCACAGGTCACCCACATTGTCCAGAACAAGTGTGCTCCAGCCAGATTGGTCTTACAAGCATTTTAGGCTCGATGGCAGCCTAAATCACTCTAGTTCCATTAGCCAGATATCACATGTGAATCCTACTATAGCTGTTAGCCTCCCAGTGGTCTCTGATTAGCTAATGTCACACCACATCTTGATTACCAATCTCTGCAGACAGGAACTTTCATGGTGGCTCCACTCTGAGATTCTTTCGGGCCGTCCATTCATTCTTCCACAACTCCAAGCCATACTGACCACGGATGCTTCCCAGATGGGGTGGGGGAGCAATATCTGGATAGAACAGTCCTAGGCACGTGGTCCTAACTGGAGGCCAATTTGCACATCAGTATTCTAGAAATGAGGGCAATGCTGTTAGAGTTCCAAGCATTTCAGGGTGCCCTTCCTCTAACAGTAGCAATTCAGATGGACAGCATGTCTGTAGTCTAGTACATCAACAAACAAGGGAGAAACAAATCTTACCCCACTGTGTTGTTAAGCAGCCAGTTTGGCAATGGGCAATTTCTTCCAACCTCTTTCTCACAGCAACACATATTCCAGGGAACTCCAACATGATAGTGGACAAACTAAGCAGAACCATTCTCATGCCTCATGAGTGGTGTCTCAATCCTGTGGTAACAAAGGCGATTTTTTGTCATTGGGGCCAACCTTGCTGCAATCTATTTGTGGTCCCCTCTAGGCAAAATTGCTGCATTTGTTGTTTAGAGGGGGTCACCCAGAGACTCTTTTTCATGATTGCCCCCCCACCCCCAGTATTCTCTCTGCCTTCCCCCAACCTCTCGGATATCCCAGTTTCTAAGGAAAGCCAAGAAGTTGGAGAAGACAGTAATCCTCATTGCCCTTTTTTGGACTCGACAAGTTTGGTTTCTCTTCCTTTGGCCTCATCCACTTTGGAAACCATGGATGCTCGACCTAGCGCCAGATCTGTGTGTCTCATCCAGAGGGAATGGTTCATCCGGATCTGCATCTCAAGCTCATTGCATGGCTTCTCCAATTCCCATGATTGTAAGTCATCTTCCCTTTCCTGTCCACCAAATCATTGTGGCCCATCACAACCCTTCAGCTAGGAAATTGTATCAAAGTAAATGGGAAAAATTTGCAAGATGGGCCCTCAGTAACGAATTTGATCCTTATATGATCCCTGTTAATAAAAGTTTGGATTTTTTAGCTAACCTCTGTCAGACTGGTTCTTCTACCTTTACAATTAAAGTCCATCTAGCTGCAATCTCTAACTTCCATATGGGGTTTGATGGGTCATCCCTTATGTCACACAAACTTTGTAAAGCTTTTTTTTAAAGGGAGCACTAATGTTAAAATCTCCATTTAAAGAACCCATTGCTCCCTCGGATCTAATGCTATTTCTTCAATTCCTTACTCTGATTCATTTTGAACCATCAGCTACATATGACTTAGTTTCTCACTTGGAAAACTTTATTTTAGTGGCTATTGCATATGCCAGAAGAGTATCTGAATTTCAGGCCTTGTTCTGCAAGCCACCCTACATAATATTTCACAAAGACTGGGTCTCCCTTAGGGGACTAATCCATCCTGTTTTTACTGAAGGTAGTCTCAGAATCTAAAATTAATCAGACACTTCAACTACCGGTCTTTTTCCCTAATTTCTCCAGTAAAGGGGAGTATTCCCTTCCTTTATTAGACGTCCACAGACTGCTATGATTTTATCTTCACAGAACAAAGGATTTCAGAAAATCTGAACAACTGTTTGTTGCTTTTTCCTCACTTTCTTTAGGTAACCAGTTACAAAGGTTACTTTAGCTAAATGGCTCAGAGATTGTTTTACATTTATCTGCTAGTCAAAAGGGCTTCACCTTTCATGCCCAGTAAAAGCCCACTCAACTAGAGTGGTGGCACCTTCTGCAGTTTTCCATGCCAGAGCTGCTTTCGATGGCATTTGTGCAGCGGCCACTTAGTCTTCTCCTTGTACCTTTCTCACTCATTACAAATTGGATCAGGTCTCTACGTGACAGGCATCATTCGGTTTGATGGTGCTTAGGAACATTCTTCCATGAGACCTCCCAAGATTCAGGTAGCTGGGGACTCTGTGCCACAGTCAAAGATTACATGACAAGGTTAATGTCGTACCATAGCGTTCCATCTGTGTTGTCAGTCTTCAGTAATCCTTGTTATCCCCTCCTTCCTTCCCCCAGCCTGAGACTTAGTGGATCAAATTCTCCCAGGATTGTCTCATATTAGGGACACATCTGGACTCTTCTTCCTGTTTCCTATTGTCTGCCACTAATTTAGGCAAACTCGATCTGTGGTAATTTAGAGAGGAGCATTGTGGGTAGAGCCTAGCTTGAGAGTTTAGAAGGCATGAGCTGAAATAAATGGCAGAGTCACTTCCGAGGCTCGGAATTGAGCCCACATTCAAGGATTAGTGAAGATTGATAACACATATGGAACATTATGATAAGAGACAGCTTCTTTTTTGTTTCTCAGTTATCTATAAAACTTTTTGTAGTAAAAAAGGAATTACTTTGAATTTTTCCTTTGCCTTTATCTGCATGTTTTCTCAGTTTTTCTGCCTGTGCTGATATCTTTAATTTATTATTTGCAACAGTGTGCAATAGGTCCTGGTCTGTTCTGATGATGTGCATTGCTTTTATCACATCTATTTGTTCTTTTATTCTGTTCCCTCTTCCATATTCTTACACTTTTTAATTGCTTTATAGTTTTCTCTATTTGATGCTTCCATGATGACATTGTATTTCTTGTCTTCCTTTACCTTATTACTCTGCATTTTTGTGGTAAGACTTTATCTCTTATTAGTTTAGCTGCACAGTAATATTTTATATATATTTCTGTTATATTACATGAATGTCTGTTAATAGTCTTTTTTATTGTGTTCATCTACGTTACCATACTCTTAACATTTGGATCTTATGTACTTTCTGTAATCTATTTCTTCCATCGATCTTAATATGTCTATCCATCTTGATTAAATCAAGCAACTCTTCCCTTAGGTCATTTCTTCTAAATTGACTACGCATTCTTTGTTCTCTGTTTTCTGAGGGTATTCTGTAGAAAATTCCAGAATATTATCCTGTGATGTATCCTGCTCAGCTGCATCCTGCATCATCCATTGCTCCTTGGCCCATCATGCCACAGTGTTGCCTGTGTCAGAGTTGCTATTATTTCCTGCTCCTTCCCTTGCTGTGCAACTCCAGCTCCTCTCTTATATTGTCGTCTTACTTGAAGGCTCAAGAGCATCATCATATGGCAAGTGATCAGATGCTTTCCATTTCACCTTTTTCTCCTTAATTTTGGGAACTCATTGTTCCATCATACTGTGACGTTACCAGAGTTGTATTTTTTTTATTACACTAAATCCTTCACTTAGCAGGTAATCCATAACTTCAATTCCTGTTTATTTAAATTCTCCATTACTAATCCTCTCTTGTTTCACCCTTGTTTTATTTTTCGTATTGTGAACTTTTCCACATCTGTGTTTCTTTGCATGCATTTCTCCAAGTATTTGTATTGCTTTCTCTCTCACATAAATGTATCATTATCAAATCCCTTTGTCTTTCCGATGTCCATATTTCTTCAGATGTCTCTCACTGTTTCTCCTTAATTTGGGGACTTATTGTTCCATCATGCTCTCACATGACCTGTTAGTCTTTCTACATGAAATCCTTCACTTTACCGGTATTTCATACCTTCAGTTTCTTGTTCAACTTCTGCCTTACTAATCTTCTGTTCTACATTCCTTGTTTGTTATTTTTTGCATTGTGAAATTTTCCATATCTAGGTGCCATTGCCTGTATTTCTCTTCAAATATCTTCAGAGCTGCCTTTTTGTATTGATTAGTTTGGCTTTCTTCTTCGCATAAATATTGGACCATAGCAGATCTGTTTCTTTCCCATGTCCATATTTCTTTTTTTATCTTTTCTTCTTCTTTTTCAGCTGTTCCCGTTAGGGGTCGCTACAGCGGATCATCTGTTTCCATTTCTTCCTGTCCTCTGGATCCTGCTCTATCACACTAACCACTTGCAGGTCCTCTCTGAACACATCCATAAAACTTATCTTAAATAAATAAATAACTCCCAAACGCTAAAGGTGGTCTGTCACAAAAACGGTCAATATTGGCAGAAAAAAGACAGAAAATCCACCCAAGGATGGCCAGTCAACGAAATCCACAAGTTTTCCAATTAAAATGTAGTCCTTTAATACGAATAAAACTTCGACTTGAAAATAAAATGAAAAATAAAAAAGCTCAAAACTGTCCCTTGAAGATATCCGATAAGCGCTTTCGACTGTTGTCTTCCTCAGATCGTATAAGACACTAGGGACTTCCATTTCCTTTTATATATGAAATTCTGTACTGTTTGACCAATCACCATTGATGAATACTTGACAACATCCAATCCTATCTTATCTCAAGATTAATTTGCATGTAATCAACTCTATGCTTCTGTTTCCTGCCTTTATTGAGTATGTAAATTAGATGTTCCAGTCCTTCATTTTGATTGGATGTATATTGTGTTATTGATGATAATGTGAGCAAAGTGAGTATTACTCTTCCATTTTCCTTTAATTCTCAAGACCAATAACAGGTGGCACTGTTCTAAATGTAGTATCCATAAGTAAATACTCCAGATATTAAATCTTCGAAAACATTTGTGAATATAACTTTCTATTCATTACAATGTTATGCAGGTATGATGGATCTTTACCTGCATAATCAAAATAATGCCACTTAAAATTATGGAATTACAATGAGTCTCCTTCAACTAAATTATATCACATTTCGAAAAATACAACCAATGCCTGCTTCAGATGTTATCTCTAAAATACCATAGTCTTGCCAAAAACAGGAAAGCGTGTGGATAGAACAGCAACGCTAACTTTTCATTTTCCAATCTCTTTCAAGCAAATGAGGGAAATTACTTCCCTTTTTTCATAAATATTTTAGTTCTTTCAACTAACATCAAAAGACTTTGATTTTGTCACTGAAAGTGACTTCAACATGTATTAAGCCATTGGTAGCATGATCTTGTTTTTCATTTAATCATTAATGTAAGAGTTCATTCCTTTTACCAATAAACAATATATAAAATATGAGGAAAATGATGTTGCTCGATAAGCAGGCAGTATAATATCCTTTAGCAATGGCCAGAATAAATTTGGCCTTAATCAGGTAAAATTCACTTGTTACTATCATCAGACAAAATTCAAATTATAGGTCTGTCATATAGATGGCGCAATAATTTTGTTGGGCGGCGCAGTGGTGCAGTGGTTAATGCTGTCACCTCACAGCAAGAGGTTCTCCGGTTCGATTCTCGGCCGGGGTGCCTTCTGTGTGGAGTTTGCATGTTCTCCCTGCGTTCGCGTGGGTTTCCTCCGGGTACTCCGGTTTTCTCCCACATTCTAAAGACATGCTTCTGCAGCATTTCTCCCCGGGCCTCCGCTGAAAACAGGATCTGTGGAACCTAGTCTGTTAAATAAATAAATAAAAATAATTGTTATATACTTCTTCTGTTCTTAAATATGAAAGTAACTTTCATCATTATATTCTCTTCATTCCGTAGTATAAGGATGTATTCCTTTTATTAATGAAGATATGAAGAAGATGGTGTTGGCCAGTAAGTGGGCAATCAGTATCAGTTTGAGTGATCAAGGTTTCCTGAATGTTGATTTATATAGAAAGAATACTTGGAGAAATCATTACTTACATAGAAGCAGCATGCATCCGAGACATGTAACCAAGAACATCATGAAGAATGAAACAAATAGGATTCACAAAAGTTGCAATCGAGAAGAAAATAGAATTAAAGAAATAAACTTCTTGCGTAACAATTTGAAGGCCCATGGCTATAAGGAGAAAGACCTACAATCCAATGGGAACATAAGACAAAATTATGTTGAATCAAATGATACCTTTGTGAGACTATCTCTAACATATAGTTCAGATAATGCTCAGATTACTAAGATAATTAATCAATTTTGGCCAGTGCTTACACAAGATCCACATCTAAAAGCCATAGTTGGAGAGAGACCTAGATTCTGTTTCAAAAACAAGAAAAATATGAAAAGATTATTATGTACTAACATCCAGACACCAAATACAATAATAAGACGGATAGGAACAATAAAATGTGGGAATTGTAATATCTGTTGTGTGATAGATGACAGCAACCACTTTACACATCCGGTTACAGGGAAAGACTATATTTTTAACATCAAAGCAACATGTAAAACCTCTGATGTCGTATATGTAGCTACCTGTGAGGTTTGTACATCATTCTAAATAGGAAAAACTAACCAATGCTTCAAAAGAAGGGTACAGAGACATCAATTGGATATTAACAAGGAAATACATAATGCGTTGGCACAACATGTCATTATTAATAAAAATCCCAAGTTTCTATTTAAAGTCATTGATAGAGCTTTCTCTGGTCCACGCAAAGGGGACATTGAGACTTTGAGAGAGCTGAAAGAAACAAAATGGATTTTTAACCTGAGGGCAGATCAACCCCCTGGTTTAAATAGTATAGCCCCCTTAAAACCTGTTTTAAAGAACAGAAGATGTAAAGTGTAGTTAATCTACTGTGCCATCTATAAATTTACAACTTTAAAGTTAACTGACAAAGACAATATTATGTGAGCATTATCTCACTGAGACCAAAGTCATTTTTCAGCTTTTGTCAAAGGACATTTCATTGCCCGCTTATTGGCCAACACCATCTTCTTCATATCTTTATTAATAAAAGGAATACATCCTTATACTAAGGAATGAAGAGAATATAATGATGAAAGTTGCTTTCATATTTAAGAACAGAAGAAGTATATAACAACAAAATTATTGTGCCATCTATATGACAAACCTGTAATTTGAATTTTGTCTGATGATAGTAACAAGTGAATTTTACCTGATTAAGGCCAAATTGATTCTGGCCATTGCTAAAGGATATTATACTGCCTGCTTATCGAGCAACATCATTTTCCTCATATTTTATATATTTTTTATTGGTAAAAGGAATGAACTCTTACATTATATTTTTTATTGGTAAAAGGAATGAACTCTTACATTAATGATTAAATGAAAAACAAGATCATGCTACCAATGGCTTAATACATGTTGAAGTCACTTTCAGTGACAAAATCAAAGTCTTTTGCTGTTAGGTGAAAGAACTAAAATATTTATGAAAAAAGGGAAGTAATTTCCCTCATTTGCTTGAAAGAGATTGGAAAGTGAACAGTTAGCGTTGCTGTTCTATCCACCCGCTTTCCTGTTTTTGGCAAGACTATGGTATTTTAGAGATAACATCTGAAGCAGGCATTGGTTGTATTTTTCGAAATGTGATATAATTTAGTTGAAGGAGACTTATTGTAATTCCATAATTTTAAGTGGCATTATTTTGATTATGCAGGTAAAGATCCATCATACCTGCATAGCATTGTAATGAATAGAAAGTTATATTCACAAATGTTTTCGAAGATTTAATATCTGGAGTATTTACTTATGGATACTACATCATTTAGAACAGTGCCACCTGTTATTGGTCTTGAGAATTAAAGGAAAATGGAAGAGTAATACTCACTTTGCTCACATCATCATCAATAACAATATACATCCAATCAAAATGAAGGACTGGAACATCTAATTTACATACTCTATAGGCAGGAAACAGAAGCGCATAGAGTTGATTACATGCAAATTAATCTTGAGATAAGATAGGATTGGATGTTGCCTTTGCTTGAAAGAGATTGGAAAGTGAACAGTTAGCGTTGCTGTTCTATCCACATGCTTTCCTGTTCTTGGCAAGATTTTGGCATTTTAGAGATAACATCTGAAGCAGGCATTGATTGTACTTTTCGAAATGTGATATAATTTAGTTGAAGGATACTTTATTGTAATTCCATAATTTTAAGTGGCATTATTTTGATTATGCAGGAAAATATCCATCATATCTGCATAGCATTGTAATGAATAGAAAGTTATATTCACAAACTTCTTCGAAGATTTAATATTTGGAGTGTTTATGAATGCTTCTATTTACTTTGGATACTACATAATTTAGAACGGCGCCACCTGTTATTGGTCTTGAGAATTAAAGGAAAATGGAAGAGTAATACTCACTTTGCTCACATTATCATCAATAACACAATATACATCCAATCAAAATGAAGGACTGGAACATCTAATTTACATACTCAAAGGTGGGAAACAGAAGCATAGAGTTGATTACATGCAAATTAATCTTGAGATAAGATAGGATTGGATGTTGTCAAGTATTCATCAATGGTGATTGGTCAAACAGTATAGAATTTCATATATAAAAGGAAATGGAAGTCCCTAGTGTCTTATACGATCTGAGGATGACAACCGTCGAAAACGCTTATCGGATATCTTCAAGGGACAGTTTTGAGCTTTTTTATTTTTCATTTTATTTTCAAGTCAAAGTTTTATTCGTATTAAAGGACTACATTTTAATTGGAACACGTGTGGATTTCGTTGATTGGCCATCCTTGGGTGGATTTTCTGTCTTTTTTTCTGCCAATAAAACTTATCTTAGGCCTTCCTCTTTTCCTCTTACCTGGCGGCTCCATTCATAGCATTCTTTTCCCAATATACCCAGCATCCCTCCTCAGCACATGTCCAAACCAACGCAGTCTCACCTCTCTGACTTTGTTTCCAAACTGTCCAACCTGAGCTGACCTTCTAATATACTGATTCCTAATCCTGTCCATCCTTGTCGCACCTAGTGCAAATCTTAACATCTTTAACTCTGCCAGTTCCATCTCTAACTCCTGCCTTTTTGTCAGTGCCACTGTCTCCAACCCATACAACATAGCTGGTCTCACTACCCCTCTTGTAGACCTTCCCTTTCACTCTTACTGGTACCCATCTGTCACAAATCACTCCTGATACTCTTCTCCACCCATTTCACCCTGCCTGTAGTCTCTTCTTCACCTCTCTTCCACAGTCACCATTACTCTGAACTGTTGATCCCAAGTACTTAAACTCATCTACCTTTGCCAACTCTACTCCCTGCATCCTCACTGTTCCTCTGGCCTCCCTCTCATTCACACACACATATTCTGTCTTAGTTCTGCTGACCTTCATTCCTTTCCTCTCTAGAGCACATCTCCACCTCTCCGTGGTCACCTCAACCTGTTCCCTACTCTCACTGCAGATCACAATGTAATTTGCAAACATCATAGTCCATGGGGCCTCCTGTCTGATCTCGTCTGTCAACCTGTCCATCACGATTGCAAATAAGAAAGGGCTCAGAGCTGATCCTTGATGCAGTCCCACCTCCACCTTAAACGCATTTGTCGCTCCCACTACAGATCTCACCACTGTCACACTACCCTCGTACATATCCCATACCACTCATGTACTTCTCTGCCACTCCAGACTTTCTCATACAATACCACAACTCCTCTCTAGGCACCCTATCACATGCTTTCTCCAAGTCCACAAAGACACAATGCAACTCCTTCTTACCTTCTCTATATTTCTCCATCAGCACTCTCAGAGCAAACATTGCATCCATAGTGCTCTTTCCTGGCATGAAACCATACTGCTGATCACTAATCACCTCCCTTCTTAACCTAGCTTCCACTACGCTTTCCTATAACTTCAAGCTATGACTGATCAGTTTTATCCCTCTGTAGTTACCACAGCTCTGCCCATCTCCCTTATTCTTAAAAATAGGTACCAAAACACATTTTCTCCACTCCTCAGGCATCCTCCGACTTTCCAAGATTTTACTAATCTTTTTTTATACTTTTCGAAAATTTCTGGGTTTTCTTTATATTTTTCGACTTCCTCTGTTGCTTTTTTCCAGGTGGCCTAAAGTTTTTTTCTCTGTGTAATACTTTTCATGGATGATTTGTACTAATGAACATATGTTTTTATTTGAAGCGATTGACAGTTTTTCATGAGCAAGTATTTTTCTTTCTTCCAAAGTTCTCAGTTTTTTAATGTGTTCTATCTGGAAATTTTAGGCTTCTTGTTCACAATAGCAACAATATGTAATTTCTTCCTGATCCTCAATAGTCCACTGTGTCATCTTTATGGCTCTTTTTTTTGGAATGTCACTTTTTTGTGATTTTTGTGGACTACTGCTACCTTTTACAAGGGGAGGAGGGGCATCCTCGCACTGAGTCTGGACTAACCCCATTGTAGGAAAGTTTCTATGTCTTTAAGATTCTACACTGGCATCATTTCCAGTTATGGCACCAGTGAGCACACCAGGATTGGGCACTTTTTTATCCTGGGACTTATGCAGCCAGCTGTTTTTATTTTTTAACCTACCTAGCTTCATGATATATGCCACACACAATATAAAATAGTGTATGTATGTGTGTCAGTGTAATCCTCGTGAGATTTTGTGAAAACAGAGTCTACTACGTGAAGGTACTCACCAAGACTTGAGGATGTCATCAGTTCCGGCAATGCTACTGTCATTTTCTTGCTGATTTCATAGTCTCTGCATTCAGACCCTGACCCTGTCTCCTGTTGTCCTGAGTGACAGCCAGACATATGGGACCCCACAATGTGACATCAGTGATTCAAGTGCAGATATTCATTGTATTGATCCCTGCACCAGTAGCCTTCGCTATATGGGTTATATCTTGCATAGGATATAATAGCCGTCCAGCTTCCAAAGCTTCTGGGCACCTTTCACATGCCCAAGCCGACAGTCATCTCAAGCTGTTTTGTCAGAATGTTGCATCCATCCCTGAGGAAACTGCTGTTGCCATTAGCAACACTGTTGGTCCCATTTTTCCTGTCAAAAAGAAACCGAAAAGTAAACATTTATCTTCCCCTCCTCAAATTTTCTTATACAGAAGTAGTTGACTGGGTCTGGCTCAGGGTTTAATTCAGGCTATTGATCCTTTTTGTAGGTTCATAGTTATGTACTGGGTTAGCTACCCTTGTGGGACATTTTAGTTTTTCTTTTTGTGCACGAATTAACCTATCCCCTTTGGTTAGAGATGGACTTTACCCATCCCACGGTTGTTAATTATATATTACCAATGATGAGAATAACTAGGATAATACCATAGATGATCTGAGGGGACCCTTGTATGGGATAAAGCATATAGGAGCTGCTTCTGTCCATTTGTACTACAGGGGGCAGTCCTTTCTGTTTCCCATCCATAGACCCAAGTTGCGCTGTAGTGTGGACAGGTATGAACTTTTTTTTATGTGGATGGGTCATCTGCTCCAGAGCAGCAGTGTCCTCTGCGAGATATACCTGTGTCTCCAAACCATTCTGTTGATGTTGCAGAAGTGATTTTGATCCCCAGACTTGCTGATGTGCAGTAAATCTATCCATATTGGGATGGAAGAAGCCTTGTATGCCAGACACAGGTAATCTCTTATCAGTCTGTAGGATACTGAGTATAAGTGATAGGGTTTTGAGTCAGGTCATGTAAGACAAGTTGTTTAGGCCTTGCATCCTTTTAATAAGTTATCTGTGTAGGTGCTCCAGTTGTTGCAGGTGTCAGGACAGATACATGCCAAAGAGGGTATTATATTCATTCACTGGCCTAATGAGAGATTGGGGAGGGCAAGATCTAGACACAATCCCTCTGTTTGTAAGCTGTGGAGTATAAAAAGACTTTCCTACAACAATGGATACGTGGGTCAGAAGTTAGGTCACTGTCCACATAAATTCCCAAACAACTGGCTAACCTTTTTAGGGGTCTTATTTTCAATGTGGTAGTTCTGAGGTTAGATGATGTCCCAAAGGATATAGTTATGCATTTTTCTGGCATTTAGTTTCAATCTATGATTTTTGACACCTGTTGCTTATTTGGTACAAACGCTCCTGCAGGATGGCTAAGTCATTTGGGGATTCATTGGCTGCTCCAGTGGTGACTGGTGTCTTTGTGGAGGTAACTTCCCCTATTTTGATTTCCTGTGTCTTATCTCTGTGCCGGTTGGCAATCCTGTAGGTGACATAGGGATTTATCCCCATTTTATTTAGCATTACTACTATGTCTGAAGGGTAATTGTGTCAAAAGCTTTGGCCAGGTTGAGGTATGCTGTGTGTATCATTTTGCCTTCATCCATTGCTTTGGTGACCTTTACAAAAAAATCCTCCAAGTTAAGTATGCCCTGCCCTTGATGAACCCAAAGTGAGATGGTCCAGAGTTTGGAGGTTCCCCATGATCTGATTGATTAGTTTCATGGTAAGTCTTTCCATGGCTTTGCATATAAAGATCGTCAGACTTGTGGGTCTGTAATTGTCTAGGTCTGTGGAAGGTCCTTCATGCAGCAGAATGACTGTAACTGTTCTTCATTCACTTAGTACAAAACCTGTATGGAGTCTGAGATTAAACAGTGTTTATAGGGATGCAGCTAAGTCATTCTTCATGCTATTTAAGATGTATCCAGGGACATTGTTAGACCCTATTGATGTAGTATTTTCAGCTTTTGGTAACAGTTTTAAGACTTGGTCTTGTGTGATAGCTGGAGGCAAGCCAGTTTCTGGTATATTTTGAGGGACAGAAAGAGAGGAGAGGAGAGAAGGGTAAAGTTAGAGCTAAATTTATCTGCCCGTAGGTAACATTGTTCATAATTGGCTCAGTGCATTGCTGTACTGTTCCTTTAAGATTATAAACATAGCTAAAAAATGTCTTGCGATTGTCTTTGGCTTGGGTACCTGCCTTATCGTTCCTTCTCTCCTAACTACTACTAAATTTCAGCTGTTTTTGTTCATACACTTTTTTTTCCCCTGCTTGCTAATATTTACCTTAAGTCGTCTTTTCGCTTGTTAGGATAGCTTGATATTTGCTTATGTTGTAGAGTTTATACGATCTCTATTTCTTACATTGTAAAATAGAACTATGTGTTTAAATTGTAAATAATTCAGTCGTAATTTACAATATATGTATTTCATGTATTCTCATATTTAGAATATAATTTTATATATTTTGTTTTGTTAATGTGGAGCTTTTCTCACTGGGCCTCCACTGAAAACAGGTATTTATCCCAGTCAGACTTTCCTGGTAAACAAATGTAAAATAAATAAATGAATAACTTGGATTTGGATTTTAAGCTCAATTTTTTGTTCATTCAGTGACAAGGGCTCTATTACTCTTGGAATTGCTCCTCTTATTATTGGTCAAAAATTTTTTTTTTCTAAATTCCTTTTATTATAAAGCTTGTTGATATTCTGATTCAACCATGTGGGTTTATTTCTGGGGTATGTTCAGCACTTGTTATGTGGGGAACTTAAAAGGTAGTTTCTGGTAAAAGAAAGAGGGATACCTCTTTTCTTGAGGAGATTTCAAGATTCTGAGTCTGGACTGGAAGATGAAGGGACAAATAAACATTTTTCTCCTTAGTTTTCTAATAGAGACTCTGAGGAGAGGTCAGTTTCTGATTTCCCTGTGGTGGATTCTCTTTCACTGGGGCTATTTGCAGAATGTACCAGTGTTTTCAGTGAGCGAACATATGAGGTTTCTCAGTCCCTCAGAAAATACTGTGAGCTGTTACAGGAGGAATTTTCAGAACTTTCACTTATTATTCCAATTCTGTCAGCTTTAACGGGTCACTGCCTGCAGTTTTCCTTATAGCCAGCCCGTTACTCCTAAAAAGGCAGATAGAATATGTAAAGTTCCTTAATCTTTTAAGCTTTTATACACTTCCCAAACCTGTCCCAGCAGCTGTACCTTTAAATTAATCCTACTACTGCTAAACATTTAGTTAATTCCAATCCTACTCTTTTTGTCAAGGATGGGGAGATTATTGATAAGTATGGAGGAAAAGTGCATGCTGCTTCAACTTTGATTTTCAGAATTTTGAATCGTCAGACTCGTATGTTTATTCTGAACTGTTTTAAGGCTAACCTGCTATTAAGTGAGGATATGGAAAATTTCAAGCCACTATAAACTCTCAGAACACTTTTGTTTATGCAGAACTGTTCACAGAAACCATGTACAAACATGTTAATAGCTGCATAGAGGCACCTGTACTCACCAGGAAGAAGTACAGGATTAACTCAAAACACAAGCCACCCTGGTGGAATCACAAAATCAATTGGCTATATAACAGGAGGGAAGAAAATCATGGCAAAAATTAAGAGGTGCAGCACCCAGCAGGATAAAAGCACTTGCATCAAACTAAACAAAGTCAGAGGACAAATAAGGTCTACCAAAGCAAAACTTTGAGATAAGTTTGGCCTCCCAGGCCAAGAACAACCACAAAGCATTCTTTAGCTATGTCTGTAACCTCAAAGGCAATATGGGTCTATATTAGAAGCTCCAAGAGTGTCTTCGTAGAACGCTTAAACGCCGACATGTAAAGAGCGAACGCTGGAAACCACAAACGGTCATTTACGCAAATATTTTTCCTGTGAAAAAAATTAGCTTGGCCATTATCGTGAATTGCCCTTTTTTCCAATGTAGAGCGGTCTCAGAGTTGGTATATTTGGTGGTGGTGGTGGGGGGGGGGGGGCAAAGCCTCCCACTAGATTAGGGTTTTAAAGTTTGTTTTTGTGTTTACAGCCAAGTGAATTTTTTCTCTAGGAAAAAATTTGCGGAAGTGGCTGTTCGCGGTTTAAAGCTTTAGCTCTTTACATGTCGCTCTTTGTGTTCGAGGAAAATGTTCTTCAGGCATATAATATAGACCCGGCAATACACAATTGTATGCAGAGCTAATTGTAAGTAGAACCACCTATACTGAGCCAGATGTAGCAAACCTCCTGGCTGGTAAATTCAGCTCCAACTTTACTCCTCTTTCCCCATCAAACTTCCTTCAGGAAATATCAAATGTAACTCTCCCTGCTATCACTAAGGAACAGGTCCTTAATGCTCTCTCTAAGACCAAGAATACTGCATCAGTGGGCACAGACAGTAACCCAGCCTTCTAAATAGCATGAAACATGACATATCAGGGTCTCTTGAATTACTATTTAATTGTAGCCTCCAAACAGGCTTTGTGCCTCATGAATTGAGAGAGGCAACAGTCATGCCTTTGCACAAAGGTGGGTCATCTACAGACCCACAAGTCTCACTAGTTTTGTATGTAAAGCCATGGAAAGAATGATCATGGACATGATCAATAGAGATACAATCAACCTCCAGTCACTGGACCCAACCCAGTTTGGTTTCGTCAAGGGCAGATCATGCTTACTCAACCAAAGCAATGGAAGAAGGCAAAATTGTTCACACTGCCTACCTTGACCTGGTCAAGGCATTTGATACAATACCTCACTTGGGCATTGTTGACAAGCTCAAGAGGTTAGATACAAACCCGTATGTCACCCGGTGGATTGCCAACTGGCTCACAGGACCCAGGAAGTTGGAATTGGGAGTCCACCTCTGCAAAGAGGCCAGTCAAAAGTGGTGTCCCTCAGGGATCAGTCCCTGGACTACTGCTTTTTGGCATTTACTTCTCAGAAGTCAAGGGCAATGTCACTGGTCTCTGGCTGACTAAATTTGCAGATGATTGCAAATTAGGAGCGGTCATTGAATCTCACACTGACACAAATGTTCTACAGGAGGAGCTGACAAAGACAAACAACTGGTGTCAGAGTCATGGACTAAAACTAAATGCCAAGAAATGCATAATAGTATCCTTTGAGAAGTCATCCATCCCTGATAACTATCATATTGACAACACACCCCTTAGACTTGACCCAGTAGTAAGGGACCTGGGGACACACACAGATAATCTAGCCTTTGATAATCACGTGTCTACAATGGTGAGGAAATCATTTTATGTTGCGCAACTTATAAACAAAGGTGTGGCTTCTAAGTCCAAGGAAGTCATTGTTCCACTGTATTCGGCATTCATCAGACCTGTCATTGAGTACAGTGCCCCCTTTAGTATGTACCTAACCTAACTAGGCATATCCAACAATTGGAACGTCCACAGAGGTTCCCCACTAAGAGAATATAGTGCGTAAGATATGTCCAATGCAGACTGCCTCAAGGCCCTGTCTTTGTATTTAGTCTTCTACAGGCTTTTGAGGGGAGATCTAAGCCTGGTATACAGGGCATTGTCAGACCTCACTCTGATGGACGTTCTGCATATCCACAAAACAAACCGCTCCAGAATTACCCATTCTAAAGACTTGCACCTTACCTGTGATACAAGTAGGACCTGCTGGAGAGACAGGTATGTATCACAGAGAGTACCCCGTCTCTGGAACAGACTCCCCATCCATGTGAAGCAGAGTTCCTCCCTAACCCAATTCAAGTGCAGCTCGGACAATTGGGTGGGAAACTGGAAAGTCATCCCTGGTTTTGGCACCTGTCTCTCTAATGGACACAGGTAACCTATAAATGGTTCATCTCCCAGGCCCATACTTACACTTATCAAGGGTATCAGAACTTGTCAGAGATTTGGGATGCATGGCTAGGTGTAAAAAGGCCCTTGTGGTTGTTAGCCTAGTAAATACCTTTGAACCTAATTGTAATAGTATGAGGAATGTTTTCTGCAGTTTCTGTTTGAGGAAAATGCTTTAATTTAGTTTCTTCAGTTGGTACAAGCACTGCTCATAGTTTGCAGTGTCATGACTCAGTTGATACTGCTTTCATGGCTATGATCACTGATACTGTTTTGATGAGGTTTGCCTTGCCAAATTACTGTAAATGAGACTTTAAATTCTCTTTTGGACAAAGATTTCGTTTTTTTTTGGTTCCTGTGGTGCAGAGGTGATTAGAAAGTGTGATGTAAGTGGTAAGTTGATAGGGAACCTCGTAAGCTTTTTAAGCCCTCCTTTTCCAAATTTTCTAAGGAATTCTCTAACCCTTCATCCTTTTTTGTCAAAAAAAAAAAAACAAAATAAAAAGGTAAGTGTTTTAAGAAGAAATGACAAAAAAATTACAAAGAATTCTGGAACCTCCAAAACCAAGGAAAATCCAACAGGTCAGAGTGACTATTCAATGGACCCCCCCCCCCCCCAACTCTGTTTCCCTTCAAGAAAGTCTGAATTTCCACTTTTCTCTTTTATAACAAATAGTTTCAGGTCCTTCACCAAGCTTTACAAATGGCAGTCTGTGGAAATTCCTCCTTTCTAGGGTATAATTCCTCATCTTTCAGACCAGACTCTTATTTCCACTTGTCCTTTCATCACATGCTGTTCCAGGTAATGATAGAACCAGGTCACATTTGGATTGTGTGGCTTTCATGGCTTGCTTATAAGGGCCCAAGTGGTCATTGGCCTAGTAATACACCTATGAACCTATGAGTATACTCCTTAACCTTGGTGCTGAGATGCTTATGTGGCTGTTTTAAACTTGGACACTGAGATGTGTACAGCAGGCTGCTTAGCCATTGTAGAAACACGTTCCTCTGACTGTTCAGTTAAAGTCCCTTTCAGATTTTCAGATATGGTGAATATTTTTACATAAGCTCTGCTAAAGTGATGTGCTGTTCAAATTCTGTTGCAATTTTAAGAATGTAATGCACTTCAGTAAATTGTTAAGTATCATTTGTTGTTCATTGTTTGTGAATGTTAGTCAGGATCTGTAACAGCTTTCAGAACTGGGAGGAAGTACCTTCATATATTAGCACAGCTTTGAAGCCAGCTGCATAATACTAACAAATTACTTATTTCACTGATTTTTCTTTTCTCACAGTTTGAAAGGCAGCTACATGAAGATGAAGAATTTGCTCAGACCTTAGCCTTATTGGATGAACCCCCACAGAATAAGAAGGTAAGCGAAGAGTTAAACAGGTTACTGGATGCTGTTGCTGAGTTTCTAGTCATCTCAAAATCCATCACGTTTCCAAGAGTCCATTTTTCATTATTGCTACAGTAATGTGTTTTACACATGTTTTACAGTCTGTGGTGGCTTAAGTGCAGCAATGCATCCACCCAGCACTCCCCATTTCTTAATATATACTTTAAGTAAAATGTTTTATGAACTTTTTATAAAGAAATGGTCCCCAGTACAACTACTTTATCCATTGGTGCTATCACCACAGTTCCAGTGTGGGGATATGTCCATAAACTTTAATGGATGCACTACCATGCCTGCATGCCTGGTGGTGTGCCTCCTCAGGTCCATGGACATCTGTACACTAACCATGGGCTGATGTCACCAAGGGATATGTTTAGTTGATGTTATCACAGGGAAGGAAACATAGCTGTACAATAATTGAATTAAAAAATGGTCCCTGTGTATGCGGAGTGCAACATGGCACTGCATGCCTGATGCAAAAAGGTAAGTGAGAAAACGAGCAAAACACATGACCACCATGGATATCTTAACCTTAGACTTTATGAATAGGCATATATTTGGAGTTTGCACAAGTATTAGACACTTTGGTATAACCTTTGCATTAGTTTTATAGCGATGCATGTTTAGGCTTTTCAAGATCACCTACCCTAACCTGTTCATTCTTTTATTTAACTTTATTGCCTGCTGCCATTTTTCATCTGTAGTCCTTGGGAATTGCTCAGCTTTGTTTGGGATAACTGCACAAGTTGTAAGCATACACATTTCCAAGGATTATGGCAGCTTGGACAGCAGCCTAATGAGTCATCATGCAGTTCTCTGATGTGAACGCTGGTGTTAGAGACAACTTCTGGTTTGTCTCACTGCAGAAGAATGTGGCATATGAAGCTGAACACTTTCACAGTATGTCTTGCTTAAACTGTGCTGATTCTTTACCTCTAGAACATAGCTTGACCACATTATCTTTTCACTGATTGGGGGACCATCTACAGAGGGTGGCCATATGGATACTCTTCCAGGATGTCATCTTACAAGTATAAAAGATTACATATTTAAGAATCTTCTTTGGTATTTCATGTGTGCTGCACATTGCGAACGTTTCTTTGACAGTGGTGAAGTACTTCATTTACAATTACTGTAAATGTAAATATTTTTATCAGAGTCTAATCAAATAATGTTTATTATAAGACTTGTGCAGCTATGTGTCATTATTAATATTCTGTTTTTCTTGTGAATGTATTTTTTTTAAGTTTACACTGCACATGGTTATATCTGGAAGGAGTCTATTCGAGCAGATCCCCCCCCCCATTTGGACCCTTGCTGTCCTTCTTTATGTATTACTCAGCTGTGTTTAAGTGGGCATCCAGTAGACGTTGCAAGAAATTACGCTTGTTTCTGCAGGTGGCATAGTGTCCTAGAAACCCTGTCCCCCTTGTAAGCAGATACTTTCACATGTCCCATATCCATGAGGGATCAGTAAAGGTATGTGCATCCTGAAACATACATCCCCACCCCTCCTTTGTGAGTTGACCAGTTCCTTACCTGTCTCCCTTCCTGGTAGGCTTCTCCAGTCCACAAACAGCCAATTGAGTCTGAGTCAGCTGGCACATATTCAGGCCTCTAGTCTTCAATGCCACAGAGCAAGCCATCTTAATGCTGAATGGTTTTCTAAGTGAATGTCTGAACCTGTCCACTTGCAAGCATCGCTGAGAGAAGGTTGAGGCCTATGTCATCATTCACATACATGTTTTAACTGCAGGTTCCCAACTCAGAGACTAGCTTGGGTGGTCAGCCCATTGGTGAAAGGCAGAAGAGAGTAAGAAATAACGTAAGGATGCATGAAGCAGGCCAAGGCAATAGTCTGCATCATTTCCAGTGTCTAAAGAGGTAATCCCTGGAACTTCATGTTTGGGGATATTTTTTTGTCTCATTTGTTTGCTCCCAATTTGGGTAGACACACACACACACACACACAATATATTATGCAAGTGTATAATGTGTGTATGTATGTAATATGATATTTGCATTGCTGTCAGGTGTTGTCTGCATGCTTCTACTCCCTGCTACCAAAGGGAGCTGTAGAGATAATGCCCTTTGGAGAACAAGTTGATGCACTGCATTCCCAGCTTTCTCTCCTCCCAGAAATGTCAGTGAGATGTATGACCAGTTCTTGATACCAGCAACTGCAGCAATTCATCAGTTGTGAGATTTCACATTGATACCTTGTAGTCTTGGGATACTGAGATTTCTGTATGGTATCTGTGGACATGATGGATGCTTATTTGCATGCAAGCATATGAAGACCACATAAGGTCATTCTTCACTTCTTTGTGGGAGCACTCAACTTTCAATACAGAGTGCTGTTTTCTGGCATTTCCTGTACCTGCAGAGTTCACAAGTGTGCAGGAGGAAGTTTTGGTAATATTGCAACTCTTATGCAGCATCAACAGAATGGTTTGGAGGGACAAGTATATCTCAGAGGGTACCACTTCTCTGGAACAGACTCCCCATCCGCGTAAAACAAGGTTCATGCCTGTCCATATTCAAGTGCAGCTCAGATCTATGGATAGTAAACAAAATTTATCCCAGAACAGCAGCCCCTGTACTACTACTGGACAGAGACGGCTCCTAAATGCTTTATCCCATGCATAGGTGCCCCATTTATTTTCAGAAAGTGTTGTATGTAATTATTGACCATGGAGTGGGTAGGGTCTGTATTAATTCAGCGAAAGATGTATTCATCGAATACATCTTCTGCGAACACCAGCTGCCGAAGTTCACTTAAGTGAACTGCGGAATTTTTCCCACAGTTTGCAAACACTTGGCCATCATAGGTTCATAGACTAGTACTAGGCCAACTGCCCTTGCGAGCCATTTTAAGCCGAGCCAATCATCCTTTGTGAGACTCAAACCCTGTACCTTGTGTTTGTAAGGCAAATACCTTAACCATTAGGCCACCCTCCCAAGTAATCATCTCAACTTTCCCCTTTTCCCCACTGCAGTGTGATCTCAGAGTTGGTATATATAGTTAGGGGGGTGTGGGGGAGAAGCCTCCCACTTAGGTGAATTTGCTTTAGTCCGTGTTTCTTCCAGACGGTTGGTGGGCCAAGTGTTTGCAAACTGTGGGGAAAATTCCGCTGTTTGCTGAAGTGAATTTAGGTGATTGGTGTTCATGGAAGACGTATTTAATACATTTTTGTGGAATTAATATAGATCCGATGGGTAAGGTCGGTCTCTAACCAAATGGGATAAGTTAATTCTAACACAAAAAAGGAAACTGTCTAGGCTTAAAATGACCTGCAAGGGCAGCTAGACTAGTACTTGCCTCTGAGCCTGTAAACCTGCTTTTCTTTTACCCAGATTGTTCAGTGGTGTACACGAAGCAGGAGTCTTGGAGAAATGGACTTGGAAGTTGCAGTTTGCCTATTCATTAGTCTCTGGAAATTTATCTCAACTGGAAGGTAATCTCACCACTCTTTGTCTAATGCTTTCTTTTATAGGACCAGTTCTGGACATTCAAAAGTGTTGATTCTTGCCTTAAACAGTGGGATCCCAGATTCAGAGATTTGAACTCCTTAGTGTTGATAATGGCCCATTCTTCGAGTAGTACACTTTCAGTCACCGAAGGGAACAGTCTCCTATTCTGTGCTGCCATTGCTACTATAGTGTGACTTCTGTCCCTGTCTCTCAGGTACTTAGAATATGTATCAAGGGTTCATTAAATCTGCAGACCCCCCCCCCCCAACAGCAAACAAGGAGTTTAGAATTTCTTGCCCTTTGTAGTTCACATTTCTTCCAATATTCCACAGTTCCATAAAGCTGTGCAAACAGTTGCACCCTTCCAGTGTAATTACTTGACTGATGCTGCAACTGAATCCCATTTTCCTTTTCCCTGCAGTCTTGTTCCCTGCCTTCCCCAAACAAACCCTACCCTCACTTCTCATTACTGAGCCATAACTACAAGCCACCTTGTTCCATCCATATTGCCTAATTTTGTCTGTCCCTTTCCTGATATGCAACTTTGTTTTCTTTACACCCTCAACTCCCACTCATGTATTTAATACCATATCAGTCTGTCTTTAGGTTCAGCGACTTGATCGGTATTACACTTATCGTTGGTGCTGAAAGATCAAAAGACTGAGAGTCCTTTCCCCACACTAGGTGCTTTGATTAATTTTTCCATTGTCACTGCATTCTTGTGTGCCATCCATCAGATGAGATTTTAAAAAGAGATCCTATTATGTCTCAGCTGGTGGTAGCTCAGGTGCATGTAAATGATCCCACAGCACTTAAAAGGGATAGAGGAGCATCCCCATTGCCCTGGCCAGATTTCCCCTAGTCTGTGTGAATACTGCCTCAGTTCTTCCTTGAACAGAAGCTATTGGCCTGCTGGGACTTACCATCAGCATGAGCAATTCTGTTAATTTTCATTTCTCCTCCTTCCTTCTTTACCATACTTTCCTTTATTGTATACATTCTCACTTGTGCCAGTTTGGTGTAGAAGATTGTATAGAATAATGGATTGTGATATGTATGCTTAAGCATATCCGTTAGCTCATAGATTATAATATATATGCTCACGTATGGGAGTTCTGTTTTTGTATACTGGAGTGCTGGCTACAGCACTGTAAATTCTTTGTTTGCATTTATATAATTCTTAACTCCTGATTGATTGCTGAAACATTGTTTTATGTTAGTGTTAAAAGTATTGCCTCGTCTGACTCAATCATTTGCTTGTATTACTGTTTATTACATACCCAGGTCACAGCTGAAAAAGGTTTCTTGAACCAGCCCCACCTATCCAAGTAACAAATATAATAAATCAGTAAATACCTACATGGGTGCACGTGTTTCACTGCATCTGTTAAGGTTGAGGCTGTGACCATCTTAAATGGCTCTTTTTTTCTATCCCGTTGGCTTGCCTCTGTATGAATGTGCTGCATTGAACACTACTATGTAATTGACCACAGAGTCATCTTTCCTTCCCCTTTATGTTCACTCCTGGTGTCAGAATCTTGACACTGTTTTCCTGGATTGGTGTGAGTTTTCCATCAACCATGAAGTAGGCATTCCTTTTGTTTATCTTACTCTGACTGTTCTGCTACTGATCACAGGTGCATTACGAGTAGTGTGGGTTGCTTGATTTCAGGCAGACCTTATTAGGAGAAACTGAAACCCCTTTGAAATGTGGTTGCATGTAACATACTTAAATTTGAGGGTTGTGTTATTAGTGTTAAAGGCCTGGAAGACCTTTTGGAACCAGAATCCCACCTAATGAGGTCAGGTAAATCAGTTGGTGTTATGGTACCCCTTGTGCACTACACTCTAGTATCTCACTCAATAAAGGACCTGACATAATGGATATATACTTTTCCAATTTTGTGGATATGGAAATATTGAGGTAATGTAACAATTGTCTAATGTTCACTGGCAACCATTTAATCCTCAAGGAAGCAAATTCAGTATGAGAGAGGCATATATACACAATGTGTCTGGAGGCAAAACACTCTCATATAAACACTCGTCATAACAATGTGGTTATCAGTGACACACTACACACAACAAACATAGCACGCACCACACAGAGAGACTTATTTATGCTGAGGCACTAAGCAGCAGTCTTCCCAAAGACCTCCCAGACATTCTGCCTGCAAAAACTATCCTCAGCAAAGCACACATGTAGCCACATCCATTGGAGTCTTACCAAGCCCATAAGGCAAGTCAGGACACCACCCAGGACTCTACTCATACAGAACTCCATTGCTTGACATACTGATTCCCCACTCACAAGGCTAAACAAGGAGAAAATAATGGTCATTTCCCAATCAGGACCATGATCCACCTAGTTACACATGAACTCCGTCATTGCACCACAGGCAGCAGTATGATTCAGTCAGTCTGTGTAGGTGTAAATGACTTGTGGCATACCTCCCTAGACTACATGAAGAGAGGCATTATAGACCACTCTGTGTCACAGGCTGGTATGTGCCCAGCATTGAGCAGCATTCTAACTTTACCAATGATTAATTCACAATATGTACAGGAGATTATTGACTTAAATAATAGGCTTAGTTTTTAGAGTTATTCTAGGGGGATACAATTTTTGTCATCGTGCAAACACACAGTTAACAAGCCACGTAGCTTTGCCAGGAATGGTCTGCACCTGTCCCCCTCTAGGCTTTCGAATATTGGCTAAAACGTTGTCCTCCCAGTGGTGCCTTTTTAGGCAATGCCAAATTGACAAACCTTCCAAAATAGCAAAATCTACCCAAGGAAGTCTAATGGTACTATACTACTGCTCAGTGACAGGACTCTGAACAAGAAGCTGCACTCCCTCTAAGTTCTCCTCATCTTGGAAAATGCAGACAGCTATGCAGTTTTGACCATGTCATTGATTCCATGCAGGCTGCTGTGCCCGCCAGACATAAGCCAAAAACTAACTCAAAAAACAAACCACCCTGGTAGAATCTAAAGTTAAACAATTTGTATAACAAAAGAAAAAGGTCGTAGTTAAAATTAGGAAGCGTAACACCAAAGAAGATAAAAACTGTCATCAAACTAAACAGGTAACTAAGAGGACTAATTAAGTCCAACAAAGCAAATTTTGAGGTAGACAGAGCATTCCAGGAACCCCCCCCCCCCCCCCCCGGAAATAACATCTAACGTAATCCCTCCAACTCTCAGCAGAGAGCAGGCTTAGATGCTCTCTATAAGGCCAGACCACTTCAGTGGCCCTAATAATATCCCAGGATGCCTACTAAATAGCCTGAAATATGACCTCTCAGGGCTACTGGAGTCACTGTTCAACCATAGCATCTTTACAGGCTTAATGCCATGTGAATGGGTGACTGCAGAAGTCCAGAGTTCTTCAGAAAGCCTTGCTATGTATTTCAGCCACAATTCAGCACTGCATGTCTAGATTACTACAGCTTTTGAAAAATCATTCTGGCAACCTGAGACTCAAAAAAGTGTGATGATCTTAGTGTTTCACTGTTGCAGTCATTACATTTGGGGGTTATCTGCTTGTAGTAACCCTCAGTCGGCCTGATTAACAAAGTCTTGGGTCCTACGTTGTTTGCTGTCTCTTCTTCCATGACGTCAGGTCGTCAGGGGTATAAAACATGTAGACGATGACATTACACCAGTTTTTCTTGCCGTGCGGTGCCCGAAGCAGTTCGCAAGTGCCGGTCGGACGACTCCTGAAATTTTCATTTTTGAGTTTCAGAACCGAAGTCTTCAACTAAAAGCGAAGTACCCTTTGGGGAAACTTTTTCTTGCTCTAAACCGATGTCAGTAAAAGTAAATAATTGCATTTCTTGTGGAAAGCAAATACCTCATAAAGATTTTCATTCTTACTGTATTCCTTGCCTAGGCCCTGACCACGACGTACCTTGCTGTCGGTTTTGTGCCTTATTTAAACCACGAACTGTCTATAGTCGGTATATTTGTGCTTCTAAATATTTTGATGCACGGTTCAATTATCCTTGTATGTCTTCTGCAAGCCATTCGACTACCGACATTCCGAAAAAACGCAAAGATAAAGACGGACAAGGCCGCCCAGTTTGCCAATACTCAGTGAGGCGCTTTCACAGCCCCTGATGCCCACTACTTCAGATTCGCAGGCCTCTACTGAGACCCATTCAGAGTCCGGTATGCCTCGAGATGCTTCAGCTGTGGAACCTGTGGATGTCTCTACCTTGGATCGGTCCGGAGCCACTGTGCAGGCACCAGCTTCTGAGGGTGTATTCAGGCCCTACTGACTTGCATATTAAACCGATGCCATCTTCTTCAAGGCCTAAAACTCGAACCATGCGTAGAAAACTGATGCCCAGACTGCATGGTCAGGCCTCTATGCCTAAAAAGCGAATGATAAGAATGACTGAAGATCTTATTACTTTAATCAGGGGAAGCCAACCTTCCCCCTCTAAGAGACCTAGGACTGAGTTTGCTTATGGTACTTCTGACCAGGATTCTGAAATTTCTGTTTCCTCTGACCAGGATTTACCCTTATCTACCTATGAGGATTCTGATGCTGAGGACTCTCTTCCCTGGATATTCCAAAATTCAAAATGTTGACCTTGCAACAGCTTCTGCCCATGCTGGGCAAGAATGCTTGGCTTGTGACTTTGGAACATGCAGGTATGCCTCTTCTAGGTCTAATCAGACAGTTGTGCAGAAGATACCTCAGATTCAAGGCTGGTTCAATGCATTAACAATTCTCTTCACTGCCCTTTGGCTTATCTACTGCGCCCAGGGTCTTCGCAAATTGCCTGGCACCAGTAATTGCATTCTGCAGACAGAGGAATACAAATATATCCTTACTTGGACGACTGTCTAATTCAAGCAGAGAACAAGGACATTCTTCTTCAACATCTGGCGTTTGTGAAAAGACTCCTAACATGCCTAGGGTACACAGTCAACAAAAAAAAAATCAAAACTAGTACCCTCTCGAGATAACATTCCTGGGTGCAAGCTTGAATACAACTGCCCAGACGGTACATCTCACGCCAGACAAGCAAAGGCAACTGACTACCTCTTTCAAAATGTTGGCAACAAAGGCCCAGTTGTCTGCAAGAAAAATTCTGCAGGCTTTGGGCTTTGTGGCATCCTGCATCCTACTAATTCCATATGCAAGACTGCATATGAGGAAACTTCAATGGTACCTAAAAAGTGTTTGGACTCAACATTGTCACAGCCTGGAAACAATGATTACTCTCATTCCCTGTCTGCAACAGGAGTTTTGATGGTGGGCAAAGGCTTGTCAGCAGAGCAAGGGACAGCCATTCACATTACCCTCAGCCAGGCAGACACTAACAACGGATGCATCAGATTATGCCTGGTGGGCCCACATGGCAGGAAGATGCATTCGGGGAACATGGACCTCAAACCAAATGCATCTACATATCAATCAAAAGGAGATGCTAGCTGTTCAAAATGCCCTGATAGTCTTCAAGGACCTACTTCATCCGGGACAACTACTGATAAAGACAGACAACACCACGGTCATGTGGTATATAAGCAAGCAGGGGGGCACACATTATTACCCCCCTTTGCAGACTAGCCATGACCTTGTGGGACACAGCTTTGACTTACCAAGTACATCTGCAGGCACAATTCCTGCCAGGAAAGGAAAATACTCTGGCAGACGAACTAAGCAGAAACCTCATGGATCCCCACGAGTGGAAGCTTCAGCATGATAACAAGGAAATGGGGATGCCTGGACATAGATCTATTTGCCTCCCCTCACAACTACCAACTAAAAAGATTCTGCACAAGGACTTATCACAGACAAGCATGGAAAGCGTACACCCTATCAGTATATGCCTTTCCTCCACTGCCTCTCCTCCCAAAGGTACTCCTAAAGTTCAGACAGGAGAAGCCAGCGATGATGCTGATTGCCCCAGACTGGCCACGCCAGTAGGTGTATCCAATCCTGAGGAACTTCTCTATACCCAGCTTGGACCTTACCTCAAATACCTCATCTACTATCCCAGCAAAACAATCAAATCCTGCACAGCCAACTCAGGATTTCAAACTTGGCAGCATGGCGGATAATGTAATCATACAAAATACACCTCTCAGTAAAGCTGTGATGGATGTCATTCTGGAAGCTAGACGGCCTAGTACTAGAAAGTCTTATGCTGGAAAATGGAAGAGATTCTGTGCTTGGAACCAGGTATAAGGAACTGATACAGCTCTACCAGATATTCCTCAGATTTTGCAATACTTAACTGAGATGCTGGACAAAGGCCTATCTTTCTCGTCAATTAAAATTCATTCCTCTGCCATTTTGGCTTATTACAATACAGAGCCACCAATTTTTTGTCATTCTTTACTAAAGCAGTACCTCAGAGGAGCCAAAAATGTAAGGCCTCCAAGGAGATTACCAATACCTGCATGGGACCTTAACTATGTCTTGGAAAAACTCACCCTGCCTCCTTTTGAACCAACTGCTATTGCTGATATAAAGTTTTTATCTTGGAAAGTAGCTCTGCTCCTAGCAATTACTTCTGCAAGACAAGTTTCAGAGCTACAGGCGTTCATGGCTGTGGAACCTTGTATCATTTTTCATTCAGACAGGGTCTCTCTCTGAGGACAAATCCAACATTTATGCCTAAGGTGGTGTCCAGTGTGGCTCTTAACCAAACTATTCATCTGCCAACTTTTTATCCAAATCCACAGAACAAGGGGGAGAGAATTCTGCATTCTTTGGACGTACACAGACAGCTTAGATTCTACTTAGACAGAACCAAAGCTTTCAGGAAGACAGAACAATTACTAGTGGCATATGTTGCAGGATCACAAGGAAAGGCTATCTCAAAGCAGACTATTTCTAAGTGGATAGGCCACTGCATTCGTTCCTGCTATTTACACCATGGCAAGCCAGTGCTTAAGGGCTTTAGGCCACATTCCACCAGAGCTTCAGCCACTTCAGCAGCCTTTCTCAGGGGAGTACCTACCAGAGACATTTTAGAGGCGGCAACTTGGGAGTTCAGTGCACACCTTTACAAAGCATTATCTGCCACTCTACTCTAAATCCAGGGCAGGCTTTGCCACTGCAGTTCTGCAGGGCCTCATAGCCGATCCTACTGCTGTCTAGCTCCAGCCTCCCAACCATAGCTTTGGGACTCTACCCAAATGTAATGACTGCAGCAGTGAAACACGAAGAACATAGTACAGTTGTGTACACTTACCATAAATGTAGATGTTCGAGTGTATTCACTGTTGCAGTCCTGGTTACCCTCCCTCCAGCCCCCTGATATTTTTTGCCTATACCTTTTCTGCCCTTTTCAATGCTTAAAAGCTTTTTGGTGTATTTGCTTTTTTGTTTGGGGTATAACTTTGTATATTTATAGATATAATTACTTCCCATTAGGGGGGCACCTGACATCTGGGGCAAGAAAAACTGATGTAATGACGTTGGCTGCATGTTTTATACCCCTGACGACCTGACGTCATGGAAGAAGAGACAGCAACCAACGTAGGACCCAAGACTTTGTTAATCGTGCCGACTGAGGGCTACTGCAAGCAGATAACTTCCAAATGTAATGACTGCAACACTGAATAGACTTCACACTGAGCTAATCGAAGGAAGGACACCGAGCAGACACGGAGCTATAATATATAACATTAAGTATCCTGTTTTTTGTTTATTTTGTTCTTTATTTCTTTGTTATTTATAGTACTGTGTATTTTTCTAGCTAGTTTCACTGTGTGAGGTATTAACTGGAAATTGTCCACTTTTATTAAGCATCTGTTGGGTTGTTTGTTTCTGATAACTTGTTGCAGTTAAACTCTTTTTTCTAGAGGCTCCTTTAGCTGTTTAAAACTTTCATTTAAAGGTTCACTGCTGATTTTCAGCTGTGGGAAACATTTTTGCAGTTTGTTTCTAAGTAGTGGGGATATTTGTAGCATTTCCATATTCAGGCTTGTATTTGGGCCTAGTGTTTGTGGAGGCTGTGTGTCTGAGCACATATTCAGGGACATCTTGGTTTAGCCAAAGCCATCAGGCATTTCAGTGAGAGAGAATTGTTTGAGGTCTTTTTTCTAGAGGCTCCTTTAGCTGTTAAAAATGTCATTTAAAGGCTCACTGCTGCTTTTCAGCTGTGAGAAACATTTCTACAGTTTGTTTCCCACCCTCCCTGTTGGTATAGTGTTTTTATAGTTGGTGGCTTTGCAGTTGCCCGCCCCTAGTGTAAATTTGATCTGGGACCCTCCTCCCAGTCTAGTGTCATTACCTCATTCTACCCAGTACAGGGAGAACATTTGAGAAGGCCAATCAGCTTAGTTTCTGCTACTCCTTTCTCTCTTTCTACTACAAAAAAAAAAAAAAAGCTCTAAGCTTGTTTCCTGCCTTTCCTGTGGGTAGTCTAGCCTGGATATAGATTTGCTGTGTCCAGGACTATTTGTAGGCTTCTAGGGCCCAAGCCTTTCTGTGTTGGAGGGAAGCCTTCTAGCTTAATTTTATTTCTTAGAACTAGCCAGTTTTTTGTTTCAGCACTTGTTCAGAACTTATTGTAAGCACTAAATAAGCTACAAATTACTACAGCACTCAACTTTCCTCACTGTCTAGAGGAAAACAGTTTCTAGTACTTAACAAATAAGCACCTATCCAGGCATGTCTAAGGGTCAGCCCCCAGTGTTTTCTCCTGTCTACCTGATGAATCTGGGCATCTTGGGCCAATGCAGTAACTGCCTCATGTACACAGGCAACCCTCTCCTCCTACCACCCAACACTACAACCTGTGAGAGATGCACATATATAGCCAAACTGGAAGCAAAGCTCTTTTCACCCAAGACTGGACTAGACAGTCAAGAGGAGAAGGTAAACACTTACATCACACCACACTCAGCACATAGTCCCTCAAAACCTACACCACCAAAACACACACATAGAAACATAAAACACACACCTACATTCGCGGAGGCTCTCCGTAAAAACCTGCCCAAGCAACAGGGACCTCCAAAGCAGAGACACAAGCAACCTCCACCCCCCAACACAACCCAAATGACACATAACCACAGCCCATAAGGCATAACAACGTACCCAACACTCTAGTCATAGGTGACTCTATAGTCAGGCACACTGATGTTCCACTCACCAGGCTAAACAAGGAGAAAGTTACTGTCAGCTGCCTGTTGGGTGCCAGGATCCGCCACATAACGCATGCACTCAGGTCACTCCACAACAAGTACAAATATGACTCTGTCATTGTCCATGTTGGTGTGAATGACCTGAGACGTACCTCCTTGGACTACATGAAAAGGGACATGGAGGAGCCTTCCGATCTTGTAGCCCAGGCAGGTATGACCCTAGCCCTGAGTAGCATCCTGCCATCACCCAGAATGATACCACAGTACAAGGACAAAATGATTGACTTCAACAATTGGCTAAGCTTCTGGTGTCATTTTAAGGGGATCCAGTATCTGTCTGCCTGGGATGACATGATCGACAAGCCACGATGCTTTGCCAGAGATGGCCTGCACCTGTCGCCCCTGGGATTCCGGATACTGGCTAAGGCTCTAGCCACCCCTATAGTGCCTTTTTTAGGCAATGTTCAAATGACAAATTCACCACCCTAACAGGTACAGGCAAGAAGAACCCGAGGGTATTGCTACTCAATGCTAGAAGTCTAAACCTCAAAATGCACTCTCTCGAGGCACTCCTTAAAATGGAGAACATCGACATCTGTGCAGTGACAGAGACCTGGTTCAAGGCTCCAGAGAGTACCCCTGCATTACCAGGCTATAATTCATACCACACCTTTCGGCCACCTAACCTGGACCGAAACGCTAAAGGTGGAGGTGTGTCCACATTCATTAAGGATATCCACACCTCCAGGCTAGTTGCTCAGCGTAATGCATCCAAGATTATCCAAGTGCAACTAACTCTGGGCAAGACCGCAATCCAAACTGTAGCTTGTTACAGATCCCCCACCATGCCCCAGGATTCCCACTCCTCATTTCTTAAAACACTGGAAAATATTAGGGTACAGCCTAACACCCTAATAATGGGCGATTTCAACTACCCTACCATTAACTGGGAAAACTACTCATGTACCAACTCTTGTGCTCAACGTTTTCTGGAATTCATAAATTCCAATGCCATGGATCAACTTATCCACACCGCCACCAGGGACAGCAATATCCTAGACCTGATTATTGCCAACATGGGCAACCGGTGCTCCACACCAGAGGTCAATTCCTCGTTGGTCAGATCCGACCATAAGCTAATCACCCTAGACATCCACATCCCTCCCCCACCCCCCATTAGGGAAACCACAGTAAAAAATTTCTTCAAAGCCAACTTCACGCTTCTTAAGACAGAAGTGGCAAACTTCACGACACCCATGCTGACGGACAATAGAGGTATGACTGCTGAATCCTACACAAATGCACTTTATAAGCACTTACATGAGTGCATGGATTGTGCAATCCCTAACAGAACCAAGATGCTATCCTCCAAAAAAGGAAGCCAATCTGGTGGTCCCCTGCCATAAACAAACTCTACAACAGAAGAAAGAAACTGTTGCAAAAAAGAGTAAAATCCCATGATTGGAGAAACTCCCTGGTCAGCTTCGGTAAGAAGCTGAGATCCCTCATAAAATCCTCCAAAGCTAGTTATGAAAACAAAATCTCCACTGACTCTAAAGACAACCACAAAGCATTCTATAGCTATGTCAAGAATCTCAATGGCAACACTCAGATCTGCTCTGAGTTACAGCACAATGGCACTAAATATACAGAACCAACAGATATTGCCAACATCCTGGCAGATAGGTTTAGTGCTAACTTTACCCCTCTGTCATCCCCCTAAAGGGCCCATCTCTATACCAGAAGAATGCAAAGTTCCTGTAATCACGGCTGCACAGGTAAAAAAACACACTATCCAAAGCCAAGAACACAGCATCCATGGGACCTGATGACATCCTAGGCTATGTTCTACATGAACTGCAGAACGAACTGGCACCCCACCTAAGTACCATGTTCAATCATAGCCTCACCTCAGGCTATGTGCCCACTGAATGCCGCACAGCAACAGTTATCCCACTCCACTAAAGGGGAGCCACCACAGACCCCGGAAACTACAGCGCCATTAGCCTAACGAGCTTGGTCTGCAAGGCTGTGGAGCGTATCATCATGGAACTTATAAACAATGACATTGGTAATCTCCAAACTCAGGACCCCTCCCAGTTTGGGTGTGTAAAAGGCAGATCATGTCTCCTAAACCTGATAGACTTCTTTGAAGCAGTCACCAAAGCCGTAGATGGGAGTAAGGTGGTTCACTCAGCCTATCTAGATCTCGCCAAGGCTTTTGACAACATTCCCCACTCTAGAATTATAGATAAACTCACTAAACTAGGTATAAATCCCAATGTCACAAGATGGGTTGCCAGCTGGCTCACTGACAGAACCCACACTGTGAAAGTAGCAGACTCCAAATCCAGCTTCAGACCAGTGACAAGTGGAGTACCACAGGGTTCAGTCCTGGGTCCTCTCCTGTTTGGTATCTACGTCTCTGAAGTACAGGCCAACACAGAAGGTCTTTGGCTAATGAAATTCGCAGATGACTGCAAACTAGGAGCCATAATGAAAACTCCAAAAGATGTGGACATCCTACAAAAGGGCCTTGCTGAGACAGATGCCTGGTGTCAAAGCCATGGCCTCAAGCTGAATGCCAAAAAGTGCATGGTCATTCCTTTTGGTAAAAACTCTGTACCCATGAACTACCACATAGGTGGTAGTCTACTTAACACCGAAAGTGTGATAAGAGATCTTGGGACACAGGTGGGACAGTAGTCTCTCCTTTGATAATCACATCGCCACAGTAGTCAGGAAATCCTATGTGGCACACCTCATCACAAAAGGTTTCTCATCCGGGAAAAAAGAGGTCATTGTTCCCCTCTACTAGTCACTCATTAGACCTATTATAGAGTACAATGCCCCTTTTGGTATGTACCTCACAAGACATCTACAACACCTGGAAAGGCCACAGAAATACCTCACAGAGGATTACCGGCCTCAGAGATGCCCTATGCAGACCGTCTCAAAAAACTGCAGCTTTACTCCATTGCATATCGCCTACTCAGAGGCGATCTCTGCCTAACACACAAAGCTATGTCAAACCCAGAGCTTTTAGACATGCTCCACTTAAAGAAATCCCAATCCCTACGAGCTACACGCTCTAGGGACCTAAACCTCGTCACCACAATAAACAGAACATGCTGGAGGGATAGATTCCTTTCCCAGAGACTTCCCATACTCTGGAACAAACTACCTATCTATATCAAAAAAGCTCCTCATTAGCATTGTTCAAGAAAAATCTTGATGATTGTATGGGAGATAGGAAATTCACCCCGGGGATCACTTCTGTGGCTCTGCTAGACAGTGGCACAGGAAAATAATTTTCTTGGGTGGCGAAAGCCAGGGTACCTTTGGCTAGGCTTATATAGGCCCTAGGGACAATAGCCTAGTACCTACCTATGAACATCTACATTTATGGTAAATATACACAACTGTACTTTATGATTGCTGATGGACCAGGGAAGATAATAAAAAACAACTCCTCAACTTCATGTACCCATGACTGCTAGCAGAGTGAGTCTAAAGACTTCTTGCTATGATTAGGCTCACTGGTGGCTGATTAACTGGTGATGAGGGCTATCTATACTTTGGAATATACACAACTGTAGTGGGGAATGGGTATGCACCTCCTTTGGGTCTTTCATTTTTTTCTGGCGGTAAGGAAGAGAGATGCAATTTCAAACCACTGTTATAAATCAGGAGTCACTTGTATATATTTCCCTCTAGATAAACTGGCCAAGACCAACTCTCCAGTTATTGGTTCTTCTGCTAGTGCTCCAGCGCAGACAAGGCTGTATGCAAGACTGAACTCCTTGATCCCTCAGCAAGGAATTTATCACTGCCACGGTTCTAGTAAACAACATAAAGCCAAGTTTTTCCCGGAGATATATGTGAATGACTTTCTAGAATCTCAAACTTATTGCTGTGCTTCACAGTGTGATCCTTACCTAGGCAATAAGGAGGATGTTGTGGGACTATCATTATTTGGTGACTATATAGGCACTTAGAAGGCTTGTTCTTCCATCACTAAATGCAGAAAATTTTCACTAATCTGTGTCCGTATGAAGATCTAAACTATGAGTAAGATTGTAAAAAAATGTGGACTCTGTCTAGACATGCTGTTAAAGCTAGCAAACAAAGACGCAGAATTCACCAACAGTGGGCAAGAACTTCCGAGAGGGGGAAAAGTGCTTACTTCCGAATGGTAATGAGGATGAAACTAATTTGTCCACCAAGGAAGACTTGATGTTTGTTAAGGATCATTAAGCAAGTCTTTCCAGAATGCAGAGAGGTTAGCATGTCTGGTATAAAATTTAAATTCTGAACAAAAGATGACTTAGATTTTCCAAGTACAGGCTACAAATGGAGGAAGAGTTTTTATCATTCGTGAGAGATAGTTGTGGTTGCCACCAGTTAATGTTGTAGAGAGATAACAAAAGGTATGCCCTGGGTATTAGAATAGCTGAAGTACAAATAAATTTGCAGTTAGAATATATATCTAAGGCAGGTATAAAGTTTACCTTCTAGGGCTCAGTCCAGACTGAAAACCTTTTTCAGTTTGTGGCATATGTTAGCTTTGTGGATAGTTTCCTGGTAGTGAGCACCAGAGATTTCTAATGTCCCAGGAGAGACTGAACAGCCTGAAATTACGTTCTTCATGCCAAAAGACTTCTGGTCCTAGAATGAAAAGAGCAGTTGGGGAATTTATGGAAATAAAGGAAAAGTGTACAGAAATATTCTCCCCCAGACCCCAGAAAATGCACCTACTGCCCATGTTACAGGAAACTAAAACTTATTGAGAAAGGCTTCTCTTTTACTATACAAAGACTTGCACTTCTGAAGTGACCAAGTCTCAGAAGATGGCTGGCATACCCTAAAGTTCATAGGTTAGTATTGGTCATGCAATTTGAACAATCATACATAGCTTCGCATTGCACTGATAGGTTTCCCTCCCTTCATGAAAATGGACATATTACTAATCCACAGAGTATGTATGTGATCTAATCAAGACTTAACCTGAAGGAGGCAATGGTGTTGCACCACTTAACATGCAAGACAAGTGTTCCATAGGTAGAGAATCCTTTAGATAATGAATCTGTCACTTCAAGAAATCCTATTTATTATGTAATGTAAGTTGAACATTTCAGAGTGAATGTTCTAACATTGCAAACTTTTTTACAGGAGGAAGATGTAGTAAAGACAGAGATCTCCATGTAAGACACTGTGTGAGACAGAAAAAAGTGAAAGACTTTCTGATCTATCCAGATTGCGAAGAAAGTCTATCCATTTGATTCTGTTAGGAAGTAGCGACTGTTAGTTCTGAGCACATTTTTCAGGCAATCTTGGATTAGAAGGGGCCCTTGTGCGTTCTAGTGAAAGGATCATGCTGACTGGTCCCTGGGTAGTAAAGATTTGCTGGTTCTAGGGCTTTTGAGCTTTTTTAAAAAGTTGTTATAGATTTGAACCTTTTAGTATTTAAATCCCCACCCTTGAGTATGTTTCTGCTTATTCATACTGAGCTGAACGGAGGAGGGGCACAGCCACAACTCTGTGCTGAGATTTCAGATGACTAGAGGCTTCTGAGCTTCCTAAAAACAAAAGTTGCTTGTATTCTTGCTTATTTTTACTATTTATTGCTTATTCTTACCATTTATTGTACTTTTTCTTGTCTGCTGCTAATTTATTTTACTGTATTTTATTACGGTAAACAAACTGCATTGTTGTACTGCAATTGTTTGCCGTACTAGACCTGTTAAATCATTTTATTACTGTTTCCATTGTTAGTAAAGCTTTTTTTAGCCATTTTCACTGTTTGAAAGGTATTAACTAGAATTTTTCTCCATTTGTTAAGCATCTGTTTGCTCTTATTTTCCTACCAAGGAGTGTATCATGCAACTGATTTGTTTGCAGCTAACAGCATTTTCTAGTCTTTTTGCTCTTTTTTTGTTTACAACTTTTTAGTGTCTCACCGTTGTTTTTCTGTAACATAGTCCAAACTCAGGGTTGCTGTTTCTGGGCCTGGTTGGTTGTCTTTGGATTAGAAAGGGTCCTTCTGCACTCTAGTGATAGGATTGTGCTGATTGGTAAAAGTTGGCTGGTCTAGTAAGGCTTGGAGTAAGCACCTCATTGGTTCTTTTGAACTTATTTAAAAAGTTGTTTTAGGTTTTAACCTTCTGGTATTCATCCTCCACTCTCAAGTGTTTTTCTGCTTGTTTACTAATCCTGCAGCACCACTGACTGCCACTCAGTTGTGCACCATAGCCAGACAGATAATTTTGAGAATTTTTCCCTTAGATACAGCTGTATCCCAGCAGTGTAGTTCCTCATCTTTAGCACATTTCCAGGCAGAGGCAAGTACTAGTGAAGCTGTGTAAGCACTCCATTGTAATGGTCTTCAAGAGTTTTTCTGCGGCCCCAACTGTACCCGGGTCTATATTATATAGATGAAATTTCAAAATCTCGAATGCTCGCATGAGCGGAAATGCAGGTAATCGAAATCTATATTCCGCACACCCCCACTAAATATATATTCTAACTCTGAGATCGCACGACAGTGATGAAAGGGCAAATTTTCCAATCTTCACTGTACCGCGATCTCACTATAGTGATTATGAAGAATGGCATTTTTGGCATTTAAGCCGTTCGAGATTTTGATTTTTTGTCAATCTAATAGGGACCCGCTGTACCTACTAATGTAGCATTAAGCCTGGCCTCTGAGGTGTTAACACAGTTCGCCCACTAGTAACTGCTGTGTTTGACCCCTTTCCCACCAGTTTCCTGTTTCTGTCCATATAAATTCACCTAGCACTATGAACGGGCAATTTCCCACAGTTTTTCCAGCCAGCTTGGTTGACATGGTCATCCTGAGGCAGTGTAGCAACTCCCTCATGTACACAGATAACCCTCTACTTCTAGTCCACACAAACTCAACATATGTGAGAGATGCAACAATATTAAAAACCTTGAATCAATGCTCTCTCACATACCAATCAATACATCTGACACTGAGTGGGATGTCAGCATGCACATCAACCCACCTACTCCATCCAAAGCAACATCATACATACCTACATACGTGAAGGTCTTAGCCAAAAACTTACCTAAACACCAGAGATCCTCCCAAATACAAGCACTCTGCACATAATACTTCCTCTGCAAAGCACAGTACACACTAGTGTATGCACTGATGTCTCACCTGTCAAGCCAATAAGGCTAAACACCAAACCTAACATATTAGTCATAGCAGACTACATAGTGAGACACACAGATGTCCCTCTCACCAGATTGGATAAGGAGAATGGTCGTGGTCAGCTGTGTCTCAGGTGCCAGGATCTGCCATATCAGGCATGCACTCAAGTCGGTCAACAACAGGTACTGTTATGACTGTGTCATAGTCCATGTTGGTGTGAACAACTTGAGAAGTACCTCCGGACTATATGGAGAGAGACATGACTGAGCTCTTGGACGGTGTCTCAGGCAGGTATGTCCTTAGCCTTAAGCAGCATTTTACTTCCACCTAGAATGATGCCTGAATACAAACAGAAAATGATTGACTTAAATAATTGGCTTAGTTTTTGGTGTCATTCTACGGGGATCCACTATCTCAGCCTGGGGTGACATTATCAACAGACCTCGATGCTTTGCCAGAGATGGTCTTCATCTGTCACCCCTGGGATTTCGGCTACTGGCTTAAGGCTCTTGCCACCCCCATAGTGCCTTTTTTAGGCAGTATCACAAGGATAAAACTCCTGATGTAAAAATACTAATCAAAAACAACCTCAAGATCATGTTGCTAAATGCTAGGACTCTTAACATGAAACTGCACTCACTGGAAGCAGTCCTCACCTTGGAGGACAGACATTTGTGCAGTCACAGAGACCTGGTCAAGCCTGTGGAGAGCACCCCACCGTACTGAGTTACACCTCCTTCCACACATTCAGACCACAGACTGAAGTCAAGAAAACCAAAGGAGGCGGTGTATTATTATTCAGCAGGGATAAATACATCTCCAGATTTGATCAAACAGTGTGATGCCCTAGAGATACTTCAGGTGCAATTAACTGTTGGTAAATACACCTATTCAAGTCATTGCCAGCAGAACCCCCTCCATAAATCAGAACACCTACTCTGCCTATTTGGATTAACTTTAGTCTATCAGGATGCATCCCAACACCATAGTTTTGGGCGACTTTGACTACCCTAGCATTGACTGGGGTGAATTACTCGTGCTCAGACTCATCTGCCCAAATGTTCCTCAACTTTAACTCCAGTGCCTTGGACCAGCTTGTTGACACCCCCACCAGAAGTAACATCTTGGACTTGGTTCTTACAAATATGGGAGACTACTGTAGCTCCCCCACTGTGAGTTCATCCCTGGTGAAATTTGACCCCAAATCAGTCTCATTTGAGGTAACTGTCAAACCTGACCCTCCTCTAGCAGCAGCTAGACTAAAACATTTCTCCAAAGCAGTTTATAACCTCTTACAGGATGGTATAAATAGCTTCATTGCACCTTTCTCCCAAGACGTAACCAGTAACTATGCCAAGCTCTGCACCATTTCCCTGTACAAGCACCTGAATAACTGCATTGACTCTGCAGTACCTGTTAGGACCAAAACAAGCTCTTCAAGGAGAAACAAACCTGCTTGGTAGACAACCACCATTAACGGGCTTTACAATAAAAGGAAGAAACTGCTGTCCAAGAGTAAGAAGGAACGGCTGTAAACTGGAGACACTCCCTCCTCAGCTTAAATAAGCAAGTAAGACTTCTTGTGAAGTCCTCCAAGGCAAACTACGAAACCTAGTTAGGTTCCTCAACCAAGAACAGCCATAAGGCATTCTTTATTTACATCCGTAACCTAAAAGGTAAGGCTCAGATTTGCACCGAACTGGTAGCCAACGGTAACACATACACTAAGCCGGTGGGCATAGCCAACCTGCTAGCCAACAGGTTCTGTGAAAACTTCACTCCCCGTCCCTACCACATGTACTTCATGACATCCTTACCACCTGTCCCATACCTTGTATCTCTAAAGAGTAGGTTGCAAATGCCCCCTCTAAGATCAAAAACACAGCATCAATGGGACCTGATAACATCCCAGGCTGCTTCCATCATGGGCTCAAACAAGAATTAACATCACCATTGGCTACTCTTTTCAATCACAGTCAAAGCACTGGCTTCATCTCAGCTGAATGGAAAATGGCCACCCTTGTCCCTCTGCACAAACGTGGTGCTTCAACTGACTCTGGGAATTACCGACCTATTAGCCTGACTACCCTTATCTGCAAGGCCATGGAGAGAATCATCGTGGACCTTCTCAACAAAGATAAAGGTAATCTCCAAACACTAGATCCTACCCAATTTGGATTTGTCAAGAGGAGATCATGCTTGTCAAACCTGGTGGATTTCTTTGAGACAGTCAGGGGCCTGGACAAGGGGGAAATCTGTGCATACAGTCTACCTAGACCTGACCAAGGCATTTGCCACCATCCCTCACTCAGGCATCACTGACAAACTCTTCCAGCTAGACATCAACCCTTGTATCTTATCATAAGGTGGGCTGCGAACTGCCTCTCTGATAGAACTACAGTCAAAATAGGGGAGTCCACTTCCAACAGCAGACCCATTACCAGTGGTGTTCCACAAGGATCAGTCCTGGGACCTCTCCTGTTTGGAATCTGTTTCTCCAATGTGCAAGCTAAAACCAGGGAACTGTGGCTGACAAAGTTTGCTGACAACTGCAAACTGGGTGCGATCATAGATTCTCCAAACAATGTCAAAATTCTTCAAGAAGGTCTTATGCAAACAAATGATTGGTGCAGAAGTTGTTGTGTCTTTCGGCTTATCCCGGTTAGGGGTCGCCACAGTGGAACTCCGGTCCGCTGATGTGTGGTAGTGGATTTTTATGTGCAGAGTTACCAGCCCTGACGCACAACCTTCGACGAAGGCACGCCCATTCATGCATGCCTCCACACAGAAGACGCTCTAGCTGAGAATCGAACGCGACAACGTCTTGCTGTGAGGCGACCATGCTACCGCAGCACCACTACTGCGGGTGCCTCATGGCCTCAAACTCAGTGCAAAAAGGTATCATCCCTTTTGGCAAGAACGACATTCCTGAAAATGACCACATCAATGGCAAATACTCTGAGTGCAGCAAGTGGTGAGAGATCTGGGTACTCAGGTGGACAGCAACCTTCACTTTAATAACCATGTCTCCAGAGTGCTAAGGGTGCCATTCTAATGGCTCACCTCATAAGTGAAGGCATTGCCTTGAGAAAGTGGTTATCACCTCCCTGAACTCTTCACTCATTAGACCAGTAATTGAGTGCAGCGCCCCTTTTGGCATGTACCTTTCAGAGCACCTGCAGCAATTGGAGAGACCACAAAGTTTCCTCACAAAGAAAATTCAAGGTCTTCAGCAGCTATCCTGTGTGGATCGGCTGAAATCACTGTCACTTTGTGTTTCATACAGACTACTCTGAGGCAGTCTCTGCCTTGCATCCAGGCTAGTTGCTCAGCATAATGCATCCGAGATTATCCAAGTGCAACTAACTCTGGGCAACACCGCAATCCAAATTGTAACTTGCTACAGATTCCCCACCATCTCCCAAGATTTCCACTCCTCATTTCTTGATACACTGGAAAATGTTAGGGTACAACCCAACACCCTAATAATGGGTGATTTCAACTACCCCACCATTAACTGGGAAAACTACTCATATGCTAACTCTTTTGCTCAACGTTGTCTGGAATTCATAAATTCCAAAGCTTTGGATCAGCTTTTCCACACCCCCACCAGGGGCAGCAGTATCCTAGACCTGGTCATTACCAATATGGGTGACCGGTGTTCCACACTAGAGGTCAGTTCCTCGTTGGTCAGATCTGACCACAAGCTAATCACACTAGACCTCCAACTCCCGCCCCCACCCCCCATTAGGGAAACCACCGTAAAAGGTTTCTCCAAAGCCAACTTCACGCTTCTTAAGATAGAAGTGGCAAACTTCACGACACCCATGCAGACTTGACAGTAGAGGTACGACTGCTGAATCCTACACAAATGCACTTTATAAGCACTTACGAGTGCATGGATTGTGGTATCCCTAACAGAACCAAGATGCTATCCTCCAAAAAAAGGAAGCCAGTCTGGTGGTCCCCTGCCATAAACAAACTCTGCAACAGAAGAAAGAAACTTGCAAAAAAAAGTGTAAAATCCCATGATTGGAGGAACTCCCTGGTCAGCCTCAGTAAGAAGCTAAGATCCTTCATAAAATCCTCCAAAGATAGTTATGAAAACAAAATTGTCACTGATTTTAAAGACAACCACAAAGCATTCTTTAGCTATGTTAAGAATCTCAATGGCAACACTCAGATCTGCTCTGAGTTCTAGCACAATGGCACTAAATATACAGAACCAACTGATAGGTTCAGTGCTAACTTTATCCCCTCTCACCCCCTAAAGGGCCCATCTCTATACCGGAAGAATGCAAAGTTCCTATAATCACGGCTGCACAGGTAAAAACCACACTCTCCAAAGCCAAGAACACAGCATCCATGGGACCTGACAACATCCCAGGCTGCGTTCTACACAAACTACAGAATGGACTGGCACCCTACCTAAGCACCATGTTCAATCATAGCCTCACCTCTGGCTTTGTGCCCACTGAATGGTGCACAGCGGTTATCTCACTCCACAAAGGGGAACCACCATGGACCTCGGGAACTACCGCCACATTAGCCTAATGAGCCTGGTCTGCAAGGCCATGGAAAGATATTGGTAATCTCCAAACTCTGGACCCCACCCAGTTCAGGTTTGTAAAAGGCAGATTATGTCTCCTAAACCTGATAGATTTCTTTGAAGCAGTCATCAAAGCCGTAGACGAGGGTAAGGTGGTTCACACAGCCTATCTAAATCGCCCCAAGGATTTTGACACACACCCCCACTCTGGAATTGTAGATAAACTCACTAAACTAAATATAAATCCCTATGTCACAAGATGGGTTGCCAACTGGCTCACTGACAGAACCCCACACTGTGAAAGTAGCAGACTTCAAATCCGACTTCAGACCAGTGACAAGTGGAGTACCACAGGGTTCAGTCCTGGGTCCTCTCCTGTTTGGAATCCACTTCTCTGAAGTACAGACTAACACAGAAGGTCTTTGGCTAACAAAGTTCACAGATGACTGCAAACTAGGAGCCATAATCGAAACTTGTAACGATGTGGACATCCTGCAAAAGGACCTCACTAAGACAGATGCCTGGTGTCAAAGCCATGGCCTCAAGCTCAGTGCCAAAAAGTGCATTCTCATCCCCTTTGGTAAAAACTCTGAACCCATGAGCTACCACATAGGTGGTAGTCTACTTAACACAGAGTGTGTGATGAGACCTTGGGACACAGGTGCTCAGTAGTCCCTCCTTTGATAATCACATCATCACAGGAGTCCGGAAATCCTTCTTTGTGGCACACCTCATCACAAAAGGTTTCTCATCCAGGAAAAGAGAGGTCATTGTTCCCCTCTATTTGTCACTCATTAGACCCATTATATAGAATACAACGCCCCTTTTGGTATGTACCTTATAAGACATCTACAACAGCTGGAAAGGCCGCAGAAATACTTCACAGAGGATTACCAGCCTCAAACAGATGCCGTACACAGACTGTATAAAAAAACTCCAGCTTTACTCCGTCGCATATCGCCTACTCAGAGGCGATCTCTGCCTAACATGCAAAGTTATGTCAAACCCAGAGCTGTTAGACATGCTCCACTTAAAGAAATCCCAATCCCCTATGAGCTACACGCTCTAGGGACCTAAACCTTGTCACCACAATAAATAGAACATGCTGGAGGGATAGATTCCTGTCCCAGAGACTTCCCATACTCTGGAACAAGCTACCTATCTATATCAAAGCCCCTCATTAGCACTCTTCAAGAAAAATCTTGATGATTGGATGGGAAATAGGAAATTCACCCCTGGGATCACCTCTGTGGCTCTGCTTGACAGGGGCACAGGAAAAAAAATTTAGTTGGTGGCAAAAGCCAGGGTACCCTTTTGGCTAGGCTTATACAAGCCCTAGTGCCAGTAGTCTAGTACCTACCTATGAACCTATATAAGGTGATTTCTGACCCCACTTTATTGGAAATGCTGCACATGTGCAAGTCAAATGGCACATGGGTTACTCGCTCTAAAGACTTAACCTGGTATGTGACATCAATAGGAAACTGCTGAAGGGACAGATTTGTCTCCCAGAGGTTACCACACCTTTGGAATAGATTCTCACTTCACATCAAACAGAGCACCTCATTGGACCTCTTCAAACACAGTCTGGACAATTGGGTGGGTGACTGTAAATTCACCCTGGGGGTTCCACCCGTGTCCTCCTTGGAAAAGGGCAGTAGGTGCTGATTATGGTAAGGGTAAAGTATGGCTAGGCTTGTAAGGGCCCTGGGGTCATTAGCCTAGTAACTTCCTGTGATCCTGTGAAACAGAGGTCTTTCAAGCTGAAATACAAATTTAGTAAGATGCACAAAAGCAAAGCATTATATATTAAAAACCGATCTAATAAGGGAGAAGTATGAAGGGGGGGTGAAGACCTGTTTTGATATTGGAGACTTTTGATAATTAAATGGGCAATGAAAAATTATTTCCTTAATGTAACTGGTACTTGATCAGAAGACTGCTCATATCAAAGAAAGTGCTTAGGTCTTTAACAAGCACATCAGTCTTAACCAGGATTTAGCCTGCATTGGTGCTGCAGAATGAGAGAGAGAGAGAGAGCGAGCAAGAGACCCCTGACTATGACTGGGGCAACCAGAGTTTAAGTATCCGCTCGTGAGTTTGATGGTACAGGTAGCGAGGATGAGCAAGTCCCATCTTGCTGGGAGGGGAGAGAGGTGAGCATGTTCAAGACAACGAGGCCTTTGTTAGAGACCATGGAAACAACAGCTTGTAATGTTACTTATGGGGGGAATAGTGTGACTTGCTGACATCGGCCTCTTGAGAAAGTGAATGGCAGGGCAGGGTGACACCCATTGCACGTTTTACCCACAGTGTGTAACCAGGCATGCTAAGAATTAAAAAGGGAAAAAATACTACCTGGCAGCAGTATGATGCTATCCCAAGAGCCACAGTGTCCTCACTGCCCCTAAAAATAGAATGAAGATAGTCAGAGGAAGTTAATTTACCCAGTAGGCAAGTAGCCTTGGGACCAGCTGACTGTCAGATGCGCGAAGGCAATGTTAGGTTTACAAAAACTGAAATAGGGCTCCACTTATGTGATAATCAGTAAGAAAGACTCTTAATTTTTTTTTTCCCTAAATGCAGTTGCAGTATAGGTTCATAGACGTCTACTAGGTTAACCACCATTAGGATATTTTTAAGTCTGACCATGCATTCTAAATTTTCAACAAGTTTCTGGTACCCTTGAGTGTAAGGAGGGCTTGGGAGATGAAACGTTTACAAGCAAGGACCCTGGAGATGAACCATGTGCCAGCAGCTTCTGTCCATTACAAACATAGGTGCCAAACCAGGGATGAATTTCCTACTCCCCACCGAGTTGTCCAAGTTGCACTTGAATTGGGTTAGGGAGGAACTCTACTTTGCATGGATGGAAAGGGTAGTTTCTGGAATATGTACTTCTCTCAAGCAGGTCCGATTTAACTCTCAGGTAAGATTCAAGTCTTTAGAATGAGAATTCTGGTGCTGTTTGTTTTGCAGATATGCAGGAGATCCATTAGGGTGGGGTATGACAATGCCTTGTGTGCCACACACACAGATCTCCCCCAACAGCCTATACAAGACAGAATACAGGTTAGGACTTTGAGTCAGTCTGTACAGGAGATGTTAATTTCACCCTGTATTCTTTTATTGAGGAGCTTATGTTGGATATTCCAGTTGTTTGGATGTGCCCGGTTAGGTACATGGCAAAGGGGGCACTGTACTCTATAGGTCTGATGAATGTTGAATGTAGTGGAGCTATAACCTTTTCCGACCTAGATGCCATACCTTTTTTTTTATAAGTTGTACAGCATAATGATTTTCTCACTACTATAGATACGCGATGGTCAAAGGCTAGATTACTGTCTTCAAGTCCGTCAGTACTGGGTTGTCTCCTGGGCATGTGTTGTCAATATGATAGCTACATCCCCCCCCCCCCCCCCCAATCAAGTCTAGGGCCATGGACAGAGAATGAAGTGATGACTGTATGTAGCCTTTCTTGGAGACTACAGGAGGCTGTGGGGGAATCAATAATGGCATCCAGTCTGCAGTCACCTTCAAGCTTGATAGATCACAAACCTTGGGCATCTGTCTCAACATCAGAAAAGCAGATGCCAGAGAGGATGAGACCCATCCCAGAGCCATGAGGGACTCCACTAGTGACTAATCAATAAGGTGAGGTGGGATCATCCATTCTCACCGTGTGTACAACCAGAGAACTAGTTAGCAAGCCATCGAGTAGTACAGGTGTTGATATTTAACTCATTAACCCCGACTACCGTTTCATGGCGCCTCTATACTTACTTTCAAGCGCTCTATGAGACGATGGGGGCAACAGATTGAAATTCCTGAGTGCCTTGTGCCATGAGAAACTTTAATGTACATTTATAAGTGTGTTAATGGTAATACACGCTGAAATCATAATTTTTCTCCTGCTATACTTACGATTCAGTGCGTATTACATGTTAGTTACATTAAACTTTTAAAAGAAATGGTCATTTGAAGCCTTTCATAAGGCAAGTGGTGACAGCCAGTCGGATTCTTGCAATCCAAGCCACCCCCAACCTAATTTTCTTTCGTTTTTCCCCAGATAAATAGAGGGTCCAGCAGCAGGTATTTCCTTTCTTTTTGGTGATATTTGCAGATTTTACCTGCTGCTGGATCCCTCTATTTATTCTGGGCACCGATTGCACGGATCGCTACTAGAGAATTCACCCTGGTTTTGCCGTAGTCACCAGGAAGTTCCACTGGTTCTCTGTGTTTTAATTAAGGTAAGATAATAGTGTTGCGAGATGGTTGTCATTTGCCATTTATTTCTTGGTTTGCAGATATTTATTGTCTCTGTTAAATTAGTCTGTTGGTTGCTTTTCCATGATTCAGCACAATAAAAGTTGGAATCAGTTTATCTTATGTGAGCATGGAAAAACATGTTTGAGGTACAAGATTTTAGTCAAACGCTGTTCAAGCATTACTGATCTTATTTTGCTCTTAACTTGGCTCTCAAAATACTGTATGTGCAGTGCCATTGGTTTTAGATATTTATTTCTTTTTTGTCACTTCATACCCTTCTGCAAACCCCTAGTGCAAAACCTGTTATTCTGTCAACGTTCAAAGGCTGTATTACCTAGTGCTTCCAAAAAATAAATAAATAGGAATCCACTCATGTTATTCCCTCCCCAAGCATTGGTGTTGGTTTTATCCAAGTGCTCTGTTTCCTCGCACGTTACACTGACTGTCCTCAAGTATTTCTCCCCATGGCCATGGCATAATGTTTGCTGGATCCACGTCTGCTTTTCCCAAGAAACAAATGTTTCACAGCAGTTGTTTGCTTTAACTTAGATTCTAATTCTGTCAGTGTTCTGAGAGACCTGCATGAAGTAGGAGGTATGCTAAGTTACGCTAGAGTGTCCTGTGAGACCTGCATGAAGCAGGAGGTATGCTACGCCACGCTAGTCTCTTCTTGGTGAAAAACTTAAAAGTGGCGAGAGACTTTGTGAAGTGAAATTGTGGGTCTTGCAGAAGTAAATGTAAGTAAATGAACTTAGTTATGGGGCACAGATGGTGACAATAGCACTGTTCATGGTATGGTGTCCCAGTCAGGGATGGAATAACTTAAAGCATATTTGGGATTTTCATCGTGTTACCCTGCTGCGGTCATCACACTTGTTATCATGCCGTCTGGCGGTCCCGCAGTCAGTCCAAATTCCAAAGTCTTGGTCCAGCGTCGGTTGCTGTCGCTTCTTCCCTGACGTCAGTGCACCAGGGGTATATAAGAGGCATCCGACGCCATTTTCTTCCGTCTTTCTTGCCGCGCGGTGCCAGAAGCAGTTCACAAGTGCCGGTCGTCCAACACCTGAGATTTTCGATTTGAATTTCAGTCCGATGTCTTCAATAAAGCTAAGTACCCCATTGGGGAACATTTTCTTGCCTCAGTCCGATGTCAGAAAAAGTTAACAATTGTATTTCTTCTGAGGAGCAAATACCTCATAAGGACTTCCATTCCTATTGTATTCCTTGCCTAGGCCCAGACCACGGCATCACAGGTTGTCGGTTTTGCACTAGGTTTAATAAACACACTATCAAACGCCGTTTTGATTTCGCACGGCATTACTTTGGTAGGAAATTTAATTATATCATGCCGTTGGAGCAGCCGACGACCGCAATTCATAAAAAACGCAAGGATAAGGACAGGCAGCCTAGGAATAAGCCAGACCCCGAGGCCTCAGCTCGGCCTGTCGCCGGTTCTCTGGTTTTCAGTGAGGCACCTACGCAGCCCATGACGACCGCGGAGCTGGAACCCCAGACAGCTGCCGACTCCCAAACTGAGTCCACTAGGCCTACGCAACCATCTACTGACACCGGAACAGAATTAGACACCGGTGCAGAGGAAACGCCTTCGGTTGCAGAAGGGTGTCTTCAGACCGACTACACTCGCCATTAAATCTTATGCTAAGCTTAAAACTCCTTTAAAACCTAAGAAAACTGTTCAGCAGTCTACTGGTCAAGGCCCCATGCCTAAGAAACAGATGCTTAAGATGGCTGAAGATTTAATTACCCTTATCAGGGGATCCCATCCCCCTCCTGATAAAAGACCAAGACAAGAGGAGGGATTATGCATCCTCTGACCAGGGTTCTCTCTCCTCAAATTCTTCTGAGGAACAGGATTGCACTTTTCCACCTTATGAGGATTCTGATGCTGAAGACTCTTCCTTCAGCATCTCCCCCTGAAGACTATTCCTTTGGGGAAACATTATATACCATGAGGAAACATTTCCACTCGGAGGGCCAGGATTACTTGGATTCTAAGAAAAGGCTCCAAGAGTTCCTTTTATTACCCCAGCACAGACCTCTGGTTATCCTTCCTGCTTTAGCTATTGTGGATGATGTCTACTTGGAGTCTAGTTTAAATTCAGACTCTCTTCCTCCTGCTCCATCCAAACCAGACAGATACTACAGAGTACCTGACTCTCACAAATTCCTTTATAAAAGCCCTGTAGCTGACCCAGAAACCATATCCAATGGTACTAAGGGAGCAAAAGCTTCTATGGCTAAAAATCCTGTGCCCTCAGAGAGATTCCAGAGCCCTAGATAGATGGGGAAAGAAAATATACACCTCTGCATCTCTGGCTATGAGAGCATTAAATTGCCAGTTTCACATGTTGAAATATCAACAATTGCTGATCTCAGTTAAAACAAAAAATGAGCACACATTCAGAACAGCCTGAATTCAAGGAAATTCAGGATCTATTGCATGCAGCTGAACAGGTGGGCAAGCATACTTTATAATGCGGATTTGATTCTTTGGAAGCTTCGTGTAGAGCAGCTGTTACTGACTCTGTCATTCGTAGACATGCTTGGTTAAAAGAGCAAACCCTGTCTGACCATATTAAAGCAAAATTATTAGATGCACCTTTACAACAGGATGTATTATTTGGTGTCAAAGCAGAAGAGGTTTTAAAGAAAATGGAGGATAAGGCTAAATCTATGCAAACGGTCAAGGATTTCTTGCAGGTACAACCCCCTCGCTTCAGCAGAAATTGGCCAACAAAAAATTTGTCCTTTCCAGCTTCAAACAGATCACAGAGGGGCAAATACAGACGCCCAAGGGGCAGAGGTCAGTCACAGGGCCCTTACAAACCTCGCCAATGGGGTTCTGCTACCCAGAAAGGAGGAGAAGACAGGCCCCAAGCTAGCAGAAGGCAGACACAATGACTCTATCCTCAAAATACCAAGCAAATCCCTCCTGGCAACACCCTTGGGAGGAAAACTAGCATTTTTCTGCAGACAACTGGCACATAATCACAAAAGACAAATGGGTTCTAAACATTGTCTCAAGGATACAGCTTCCACTTTCATACCTTACTAAGGATCAAAGGAATGCCAAACCTGCCACCAAATCAATGGGCAGAGGCACAAAAACAAATTACAGCTCTCATGAACATGAGAGCCATTCAACAGGTACCTACACAGGAGCAAGGACAAGGATTTTACTCAAGACTCTTCCTGGTTCCAAGAAAGGACAAAGCATGGAGACCCATTCTGGATCTTTCAATTCTGAACACCTATCTGCAAGTACCAAAATTCAAGATGGTAACACTACAGCAGCTTCTTCCCATGCTGGACAAGAATGCTTGGCTAGTCACTTTGGACCTCAAGGAGGCATACCTGCATGTCCCTATCAGACAAAATTGCAGAAGATACCTCCGCTTCATTGCAGGTTCAACGCATTATCAGTTCTCTGCACTGCCCTTTGGCTGATCTACTGCACCCAGGGTCTTCACAAAATGCGTGGCACCAGTAATTGCATACTGCAGACAAAGAGGAATTCAAATATACCCATACCTGGACGACTGTCTTATTCAAGCAGAAAGCAAGGACATTTTTACAGCATCTGGCATTTGTCAAACACTTTCTAAGTTGCCTAGGGTACACAGTAAACAAAAAGAAATCAAAACTAGTGCCCTCACAAAACATAATATTCCTGGGTGCCAGCTTGAATACAACGGCCCAGATGGCTTATCTCACACCAGACAAACAACGACAACTGTTTCAATATTTCAAAATAATGGCAACAAAGACCCAACTCCCTGCAAGAAAAATTCTGCAGGCCTTGGGATTCATGGCATCTTGCATACTACTACCATTTGCAAAACTGCATATGAGGAAATTACAATGGTACCTGAAAAGTGTATGGATTCAGCACAGCCACAGCTTGGAAACAATGATGCCACTCATTCCCTGCCTTCAACAGGAGTTTCTGTGGTGGGCACAGGTATGTCCCCTCAACAAGGGTCAGCCTTTCACCTTACCCACAGCCAGGCAAACTATGACAACAGATGCATCGGACTATGCCTGGGGGAGCACACATGGCAGGACAATGCATTCAGGGCAAATGGACTGCAGATCAGAGACACCTGCATATCAATCAAAAAGAAATGCTAGCAGTGCAGAATGCCCCAACAGCTTTCAAGGACCTTCTACACCCAGGACAACAACTGATAAGGACAGACAACACCACAGTTATGTGGTACATAATCAGGCAAGGGGGCACACATTCCTACCCTCTATGCAGGCAAGCAATGACCTTGTGGAACACTGCACTGTCTTACCAGGTTCAATTACAAGCACAACTCCTGTCAGGAATGACAAACACATTGGCAGACGACCTAAGCAGAAACATCATGGATCCACACGAATGAAAACTAGATCCACAAGTATTTGCAATGATAGCTCAAAAATGGGGACGCCCAGATATCTGTTTGCAAGCCCCCACAACCACCAACTTCAAAGATTTTGTACAAGGACCTTCCATCCACTAGCTTGGAAAGTGGACGCCCTCTCATTCAGTTGGAAAACATTTACAGTGTATGCCTTCCCTCCACTGCCTCTTCTAGCAAAGGTACTGCTGAAAGTCAGATTAGAGAGGCCACAAATGATTCTCGTTGCACCAGACTGGCCACGCCAACATTGGTATCCAGTTTTAAGGAACATGGCCCAGGGCCCACCATGGATTTTGCCACAAATTCCTCACCTGCTCACCCAGCGGGACAATCTGATTCTACACAGCCAGGTCAAGACTTTAAACCTGGCTGCATGGCAAATTACCTAAACAACCAGCCAACACCTTTATCTACAGCTGTTATGGATGTCATTTTGGAGGCCAGGAGGCCCAGCACCAGGAAAACCTATTCAGACAAATGGAAAAGATTTTGCGCCTGGAACCAGGCTAAAGGCCTAAATCCACTGGAGCCAAACATTCCTCAGATTCTACAGTATTTAACTGAGATGTTACACACAGGACTTTCCTTTTCATCTATTAAGATCCATTCCTCCGCAATTTCAGCTCATTACAGCACGGATCCTCCTTTATTTTCACATCCATTTCTAAGACAGTACCTCAGTGGGGCTAAGAACTTAAGACCGCCAAGTACAGCTCCAACACCTACTTGGGATCTCAACTTTGTCCTGGAAACGCTTACACTGCCACCCTTTGAACCAGCTTTTTCAGCTGATTTAAAATTTCTTTCATGGAAAACTGCCCTACTACTAGCAATAACCTCAGCTAGAAGAGTCTCAGAGCTACAGGCACTAATGGCTGTGGAACCTTAACTCATTTTTCATCAAGACAGAGTTTCTCTGCGAACTAATCCTTCCTTTATGCCAAAGGTGGTATCCAGTGTGGCCCTAAACCAAACCATTCACTTGCCCACCTTCTTCCCAAATCCACAGAACAAAGGAGAAAGAATCCTGCACTCTTTGGACATTCACAGGCAATTACGTTACTACTTGGATAAAACTAAGGCTTTCAGAAAAAACGACCAGCTCTTTGTGGCCTATGCTACGGGATCACAAGGAAAAGCTATCTCAAAACAGACCATTTCTAAATGGATCGGACATTGCATAGGTTTCTGCTATACACAACATGGGAAACCAGTACCTGCCAACATTAGGTCCCACTCCACCAGGGCTACAGCTACATCAGCAGCCTTTCTCAAGGGAGTGCCAACCAAGGCATATTCTGGAAGTTGCTACTTGGAGTACGGTGCACACCTTCACCAAACACTATCACTTACCTCTTTACTCTAAGACTAGAGCTGGTTTTGCCACTGCAGTTTTGCAGGGCATACTAGCTTCTTCTAACCCTGTTTGACTCCACCTCCCCTCCTTAGCTTTGGGAGGGCAAATTTTAAGTAATTCTCAATAGTGACACCTAGCAATTTGGTATTGGGGTCAGGGGAGATGACTGTCCCATCATTAGCTTGAATGGTAAAGGAGAAGGGTATGGACCTTTGGGTTGGTGGAAATATGAGCATTTTGGTTTTTTTGGGATTTAGTAGTAGGCGACGTTTGGATAGCCAGTTTTCTACCATAGTAAAAGTAGCCTGTGTATCCCTTTTTAGCTCATCTGGAGATGTAGCTGAGCAGATTAAAGTGGAATCATCAGCATACTGGATACAGCTGGTGTTTGGTATGATGGAAGGAAGATCATTAATAAAGATGGAAAACAGCAGAGGTCCTAGTATGGAGCCTTGTGGAACTCCGATAGTATTGGGTAAGAGCTCTGAGAGCTTATTCTGCCAGATGACTGCTTGTTGCCTGTCATTGAGATGGGATTTAAACCATAGAAGGGCACTGGGATGTAGTCTGAGATTCTGCAGGGTTGAAATCATAAGTTGATGGTCCACCATGTCAAAGGCCTTGGAAAGGTCTAGGAAGAGGGCAGACGAGGTGTGATTATTGTTGCGGTTATAATTAATAGTGTTAGTGAAGGATAATAGGGCAGAGGTAGTACTATGATGTGGTCGAAAGCCGTGTTGGGTCTCAGCCATCAGATCATTCTGGACTAGATGTTGCATAAGTTGTTTATGTATGCATTTCTCCATTATCTTAGCTAGTGGGGAGAGTATGGCTATGGGTCTGTAGTTGGAGTATTCAGTAGAGGGACCTCCTTTATGTAATGGAATGACATAAGATGTTTTCCAGATATTGGGCATTTTGGCTTCGGAAAGGGTACGGTTGATTAGGATAGAGATTGGAAAGGCAATAGCATCAGCTGTCATTTGTAGATATTCAGCTGGGAGTTGGTCTGCGGGATAGGGTGGTGGGTTTTAGTTTTTTGAGAAGCTTGCATATAAAGGAGGTTGGTACAGGTTGAAAGCAAAGTAGGTTTTGGTTACTAGAGTTGTAGTTTTTTTTCATCAAGGAAACTTTGAGGTATTTGGCTGGCAAGAGCTTGAATAGTTTCAGTAAAGAAGTGATTGAAGCGGTCTGCAGCCTGTTCTGGGGTCTTATTTGATTTGGTAGTTGGGGTTAGGCATTGATGTTTTACCAGGATACAGTAATTTGTTGATCCCAGCCCAAAATTTTTGAGGATTTTTCTGATTATTCATCTGTAGCCTACTGAAGTAGTCTTTTTTATCTAGTAGTACAAGTCTTTTTGTTTCATTCCGTGCATGTCTATATTTATTATGATCCTGGGGATTTTTGGTAGTTCGCCAGGTGGCCCATAGTTTATTTCTACTATAGATTTTTGTTCTTGTTTCTTTGGAAAGCCAAGGAACATTGTTTCGTTTTAATCTTTTTAGGCGGACAGGAGCATGTAGGTCTAGGATTTCGATAAATTTGTTGTTAAAATAAATTACAGCTTCCTCTAAGGTGAGATGCTTTAGTATAGTCCAGTTGCAGGATTTAAGTTCCAATTGAAGTTTAGCAGGATCAAGGTCTCTTTTGCTTCTAACCTTCCTGAGCAAGGGTAGTTGTGGGGTATTAGCTTTTTGTTTAATTATATAGGTTAGGAGATGATCACTTAGATCATCTGGGAGGGTGCCTGCAGTGTACATTTGGGGGTTGCTATTTACAAGTATCCAGTCCAGTATACTCTCTTTATGGGACCGTTTGTCAATTCTGGTAGGGGTGGCTATTGTTTGAGTGAATTCATGAAGGTTAATATGAATGGAGGGGGATTTTGATGAACTGGAGTCCCAGTCTACATTAAAGTCTCCCAGAACTAGGGTTTCTTGGGTATACTGAGAGGATAGCCAGTGAAGGGTATCCTCTAGTGTAGCTACATTATTTCCTGGGGGAATGCACATACAGATGATATTAATGCTTTTACTTTTGTTCAGATGGAATTTGGTAGCTAATATTTCAGAGTTGTTGATCTGAGGGGGTTGGATAGTTTCAATAGTTACGTTTAGTTCAGATTTATAGAGGATGGCTACACCCCCCCCCCTTTCCTCGTTGCCCGATCTAGTCTATGTAGGTTATAGCCAGGTGGAAGAATTTCATTATCAGTGGTAGATGGTTTTAACCAGGTTTCAGATAGACATAATATCTCAGGGGAATAGACATCTAAAAGGGCATAAAGTTCATATATTTTTTTGTTTATACTTCTTATATTAAGATGGCAAATCAAGAGGGAGTTGGTGGGTCTACTGATTTATATTTTTGTTATAGCTATCTCTATTAGATGGTGGGTTAAGGGTAATAGGGCCAGGTTTGGGGTGGATATCCCCACAGATTATAAGGTTTAGTCTGTACTGTATAATGATACACATAAGTTTACTTAAAATTTTATCAAAAAGTTTGGCTTTAGGACTGGTGCGGTGTGGGTTGTTAGTCTGTTGGATAATAAATGAGGATAAGTTTTGTCTTGTTTTAGTGTCATGGTTTAATACATATCTAAAAAAGGCTGTTTTTTCATGTGGAGATTTGGTGTGAGCTACCTGGCAGTGTGATACCTGGTAAGATGCTGGGTTTCATACATAGTTAGGATATAGGTTGTGATAAGGGTGGGTAGTAGGGTATATAAGAACATTCTGGTAATATGCATGTTTGGGTTAACTATTGTGAGAAGCATGTACAGGGGAGGGTAGTAACAGAGTAAAGGAGAAAGGAGGTGGGCAGGGAGATGAGGGCTGTTTTGCTGATAGGTGGGGAGGATAGAGGAGAGGAAGAGAAGATAGTTGATTCAATAGGTTGTAGTAGTGGTTGGGGTGTGGTTAAGTGTTTTTAAATGTAGACGTACTGGGGGCTGGTGGGAATTGGGGGCAGGGAGAGGAGCGGAGTGTGCCCGAACGCAGTGAGGGCGAGTGGAGCGGGGCTAATTCATTAAACAAGTGGAGGGCTAAGGTAAGACATATTTAATAAGAAGCTGACTCTTTGTGCCTGAAATATAGTTTTTTTTTTTTAAGGTTAAAACTGTGTAATGGGCTATGATACTATAGTAAGGGGACCTAGGAAAACATAAAATAGAGTGGACAAGAGTAAAAACAGCTTTACTTTTTAGCACACTTACTCACAAGACTATGCCTTGTAGCTAAAATTTAGGGTAGTTTACGGCTATGTGATAGGAACTGGAGATGCTTTTAGACCCAGAGCACACACTAATGATATTTGGATATAGATACAAGTTTCCAGGTAATAACCTTAGAATGAGATAGTTCACTCCCAGGTGGGAACCCTTGGGCAGTAGGTACAGGAATACTCCTTTCTGGGAGAGATTCTTTTGGCTTTGTTAGAGGGGGAGCCTCAAGAGGATTTGACGTTTTTCCTGGCAGCCTTCCAGACTGGTACATTCGGAGGTACACCTCTATCTGTGGAGTGGTATCTTGAACAAAATGTATGAGCTGGACAGCATGGAACAAATCTTTATACTGATCTTTTCGATAACCAGTTACAAGTGAATGAGTTAAGCTGGTAAGCTGATCAACAATGCTTGTATATCTAGTCTTATTTAATGTCTTAAAGTTAAGTAGCATGGAGAGCACGAGACATCAGCTAAACCGTCAAAAAGTCAACCAAATTAAGCACGCACATCCTACCATAAACAAAACTGTATTGCCTAGGACAGAGTGCAAGTTACAATCTCAGTTAATGAGATTGACTGAACAGATAATGGTACTGAGGCTAAGGTGGCGATAATTTCCAGTTTCATTTATATCATTGCCCTTATGCAGATGCTTTGCAACCACTGATTTCCAGACATCGGGCACATACGTTACATACCTTTTGGGAGAGGTTGAGATTAAAGAGCTTAGGAAGAGGTTCAGCAGTAATGTTTGCTGACAGGCAGGTTGGTATATTGTCTGGGCACTTGGTGCGTGCTATTTTCAGTTTTAGTAACAACATCAAGGATCTAGTCTTTATTGATGTTAGGAGCAGTGTTGAGAGATTCGAGGAAGGGAATATTGGGGTGTGAGGGAAGGAAATATCTGAACTAAATTGTTTACCCAGGACATTTGCTTCACTATCAGCATAGGCAATACCATTTGATTCAGTATTGGGCATTGCTTCTAGTACTCTGTGTATGGTTGAAAAAGGCCCGAGATTAGCTTTTGACAAGTAAGTTGCTTTCAGTTTGAACTGACCTTTACTCTTTCCTAATGATGTATTTAAGATTCTTAATGATGTATTTAAGATCCCTGCAAACATAACTTTCTGACAGAAGGTGAAAACTTTTTATAAGAGTTGTATAATTTTCATTTCATATTTTGAAGTTTGACAGTCCCACCACAGAGGTTTTAACCTGAATTTCCTCACTATATTTCTTTCTAATAGGTGTACATACTTATCTACAGATTGCCTGAAATGGCTGTAAAAATCATATAGGTGCTTTAAAGACTGGTTCAGTAGGAAAACTCTGTAGGCCCTCCGATGGGGTTTTTGAGTAGTTCCTAAATGTAGCTACATTTGGAGATGACTTGTTATTGGTTTTGAAGGAAAAGGTGACACCTTGATGGCAAGATTTGATCAAGAAGGAGATAACATTAGTAGATGTGCAGACAAAGGCAGCATTCCTATGTGCAAGGTCAAGTGTAGGTTTCCCTCTTGTGAGAAACTGGATAACTTGATGTAGGGTGTTGGTATTAATGAAATGAGCATATTTATTGCTAGATTTGCAAACTCCCAACAGATGTATGGATAACTGAAATCGTCAAAAGTTAAGGTACTGTTTTTAAGAGATATGGAAGCCAACTTCTAAAGGTAGCCACTGTGGTTCTCAGGTGAAAGTGAAAGGGATCTGGCAGTGATGTGTGCCAGCTGACTTTATCAAATTTGACCAAAATGTCAGTCAATTCAAATTTTGAATCTTAAAAGTAATTTGAACAAGTTATTTACTGAATGGAACAAAACAAATCCTTGCACCCCCCCCCCCCTCCCAGAAGGCAGCCTAAAAAATGTGACCGGTGCTGTACCCTGTTATAGATTATCAGAATACTGAAACTTAAGATTCTTCAGCAATGCACCTATGAATGTGCATAAGCATCAGGAAGTCCCCTTTGTGGTCATAGCTTTGGAAAAGGTTTGCTACAACTCACAGGTCTGTTAAGACATCTCATCTTGACAAAAATGGAATGGTACCATGAAAAATATCAATTGGTGGCCTATTGCCACACTTTCTCTGCTGTGAAGAAATGCAAGTAGAAGTAGGCACCCTCATGCCTCATAGGTGTATACAATACTAACGACCACTGGAGCCTTTATAAGCCTAGCCATGCAATTCAGGTGTATCCCATAAGTTATTGCCCTTTAGAGGTTATTTTAATTGGTATTTATTTAGTGCATGATTTAACAGCTACCTCTGTCCATCAGAGACATAGGTGTCATACCAGGGGTGAATTTCTAATTTCCCATCTACCGGTCCAGGTTACATTTGAATACGGTTAAGAAAGGGCTCTACTTCATTTGGTTGGGAAGCCTGTTTCAGAAAATGGAGATTCACTGAGATACATACTTGCCCCTCCAACCTGCCCTATTTAAATCACAAGAAAAGTTTAAATCCTTAACTGTAGTAGTTCTGGCTCTGTTCATTTTGTGGATATGCAAAAGGTTCATCAGAGCATGATCCAAGGATGCCTTATATGCCAGGCATGAGTCACCTCTCAGCAGTCTGTAGGAGATAGAGTGCCGGGATAGGCTTTCAGGAGGTCTGCAACTGACCTTGTGTTTATGCTCTATATTATTCTTGTGGAGAACCTTTGTGGACGTTCCAGTTGTTTCATGTGCTTAATCAGGTACAATACTGAAGGGGACATTATACTCATTGATGGGTCTGATGAGGGCCAAGTACAGTGGCACATTGACTTCCCTGGACCTAGATGCCATGCTCTTACTAATAAGTTGACATAAAATTATTCTTTTTACCATCTTAGACACATGTTGTTTGAAAGCTAGGTTAATATATAATCCCCGACTGCTTTGTCTACCTTTAGAGGTGTTTTTCAATGAGGTAGTTTCCCTGGGTAGCCAACTTCCCAAAAGGTGCAATTATGTATTTCTTGGCATTGAGTTTTCAGACATGTTTTTGGCACCAGTCATTTGTCTGTGTTCGACCTTTCTGTTACATGTTTGTATCCTGTAGGGTTTATGTGATTGCTTCTAGCTTGCAGTTATCTATAGACTTGGTAAACCAGAGGCTCTTGATGTTGGCCTCGACTTCCAGAAATAGGCGCCAAAGAGGAGCGGGCCCAGCACGGAGCCCTGCGCAACTCCTCTGGTGACCGGCCTCTTTGTAGAGGTGATCTTCGTGTTTCACTGTTGCAGTCATTACACTTGTGTTATCCTGCTGGCAGGCTACCCTCAGTCGGCCTGAATTCCAAAGTCTAGGTCCAGCGTCCGTTGCTGTCGCCTCTTCCCTGATGTCAGTACGACAGGGGTATAAAAGATGCAGCAAATGCCATTTTCTTCAGTCTTTCTTGCCGCGCAGTGCCCGAAGCAGAAGCAGTTAGCAAGTGCTGGTCGGCCGACTCCTGAGATTTTCGTGTTCGAATTTCAGATCCGAAGACTTCATTTAAAGCTAAGTACCCCATTGGGGAAAACTTTTTTCTTGCTCCAGGCCGATGTTAGAAAAAGTTAATTGTATTTCTTGTGGGAAGCAAATACCTCATAAGGATTTTCATTCTTACTGTATTCCTTGCCTAGGCCCTGACTATGACGTTGCTTGTTGTCGGTTTTTTGCTAGATTTAACCAGCGCACTATAAAGCGCCAGTACGATTTTGATTTTCACTATTTTGACAGTAGATTTAATTAATGATACCGTCTGATAGCCAACCGACTACCGCAATTCACAAGAAACGCAAAGAAAAAGAAAAGGACAGGCATCCGAGGTCTAAAATCGACGACGAGACTTCTTCTAAGCCAGTTGCCGGCTGTCAGTGAGGTGCTTTCGCAGCCCTTGACGCCCGCTACTTTGGACCCGCAGGCCGCTACAGACTCCCACGTGGAGTTGCCTAAGCCGCTGGAAACTCAAGATGTTCATCATGTTTCACTGCTGCAGTCATTACACTTGGGTTATCCTGCCGTCAGGCGGTCCCGCAGTCGGCCAGAGTTCCAAAGTCTTGGTCCAGCGTCGGTTGCTGTCGCTTCTTCCCTGACGTCAGTGTGCCAGGGGTATACAAGATGCAGCCGACGCCATTTTCTTCAGTCTTTCTTGCCGTGCGGTGCCCGAAGCAAAAGCAGTTCGCAAATGCCGGTTGGCCGACTCCTGAGATTTTCAAATTCGAATTTCAGAACAAAAGTCTTCAATAAAGCGAAGTACCCCGTTGGGGAAACTTTTTCTTGCCTCAGACCGATGTCAGTAAAAGTTAATAATTGTATTTCTTGTGGGAAGCAAATACCTCATAAGGATTTTCATTCTTACTGTATTCCATGTCAGTAAAAGTTAATTTTATTTCTTGTGGGAAGCAAATACCTCATAAGGATTTTCATTCTTAGTGTATTCCATGCCTAGGCCCAGACCACACAGGCATGTCACCACAACAAGGGACAGCCTTTCACTTTACCCACAGCCAGGCAGACACAACAGATTCGGATTACGCCTGGGGAGCACACATGGCAGGAAAATGTATTCAGGGCAAGTGGGCCGCAGACCAAATGCATCTTCACATGAATCGAAAAGAGATGCTAGCTGTACAAAATGCCTTAACTGCTTTCAAGGACCTTCTGCATCCAGGACAACTATTACTAAAGACAGACAACACTACAGTTATGTGGTACATAAACAAGCAAGGGGCACTCATTCCTATCCCCTCTGCAGACAAGCCATGACTTTGTGGAACACAGCACTGACCTATCAAGTTCATCTGCAAGCACAATTCCTGCCAGGAAAGAAAAATACTCTGGCAGACGACATAAGCAGAAACATCATGGTATTCAGCATGATAATACAAAAATGGGGGAGCCCAGACATAGATCTTTTTGCCTCCCCTCTAAACTGCCAACTACAGAAATTCTGCACAAGGACTTACCACACACAAGCATGGAAAGTGGATGCTCTCTCGTCCAGCTGGAAAACCCTAAAAGTTTATGCCTTCCCACCACTGCCTCTCCTTTCAAAGGTACTCCTAAAAGCCAGACAAGAAAGGCCAAAAATGATCCTGATTGCCCCAGACTGGCCACGCCAGCACTAGTACCCAATCTTAAAGAACTTGGCTCAAGGCCCAGCATGGATTTTACCTCAAATTCCTCATCTTCTGACTCAACACAATCAGATCCTGCACAGCCAGCTCAAAAACTTAAACCTGGCTGTATGGCAGATTACTTAGCCAAACAGCCAACACCTCTCTCTAAAGCTGTTATGGATGTCATTTTGGAGGCCAGGAGAGGCCCAGCACCAGGAAATCTTATTCAGAAAAGTGGAAGAGATTCCGCGCCTGGAACCAGGCTCAAAGCATTGACCCTCTTGTTCCAAATATTCCTCAGATATTACAATACTTAACTGAGATGCTGGACAAAGGCTTATCCTTTTCATCCATTAAGATCCATGCCTCTGCCATCTCAGCTCATTACAACACGGATCCTCCTATTTTCTCTCATCCATTACTAAAACAGTACCTCAGAGGGGCTAAAAACATAAGACCGCCCCGGAGAGCACCAACACAACTTGGGACCTCAACTTTGTCTTGGAAAAACTAACTTTGCCTCCTTTTGAGCCAGCCAATTCAGCAGAATTAAAATGTGTCATGGAAAACTGCTCTGCTCCTGGCAATAACCTCAGCACGAAGAGTCTCAGTTACAGGCCCTAATGGCAGTGGAACCTTTCATAATTTTTCATCAGGACAGGGTTTCTTTAAGAACAAACCCTACATTTATGCCAAAGGTGGTATCCAGTGTGGCTCTTAACCAAACTATTCACTTGCCAACATTTTATCCAAATCCCCAGAATAAAGGGGAGAGACTTCTGCACTCATTGGACATACACAGGCAGTTACGCTTCTACTTGGACAAAACCAAAGCTTTCAGGAAAACTGAGAAATTGTTTGTAGCATATGCTGCAGGATCACAGGGAAAGGCTATTTCAAAGCAGACCATTTCAAAGTGGATAGGACACTGTATCCGTTTCTGCTACACACAGCATGGAAAAACTGTACCTAGCAACATTAGGCCACATTCCACCAGGGCAACAGCCACTTCTACTGCCTACCTTAGAGGAGTACCTACCAAGGATATTTTGGAAACTGCAACTTGGAGTTCAGTGCATACCTTTACCAAGCATTACCACTTGCCTCTTTACTCTAAATCCAGAGCTGGCTTTCCCATTGCAGTGCTACAGGGCCTCATAGCCACCCCGAATCCTTTATAGATCCAGCCACCCAACCTCAGCTTTAGGATTCAACCCAAGTGTAATGACTGCAGCAGTGAAACACGATGAACATAGTACAGTTTTGCACCTACCATAAATGTAGATGTTAGAGTGTATTCACTGCTGCAGTCCAGGTTACCCTCCCTCCATCACCACTTTCTTAGCTGGGACTTATCTATACCTTTCTACCCTATACAACCTATGTGGTGTATTTGCTTGTAACTGAAGGTATTGTTTTCATTTTTTATGTTTGTTTTATTAGCAATATGTATCGCCTACCTATTTGGGGGCACCTGACATCTGGGGCAAGAAAAACTGAGGAAAATGGCATCGGCTGCATCTTATATACCCCTGGCGCACTGACGTCAGGGAAGAAGCGACGGCAACCGACGCCAGACCAAGACTTTGGAACTCTGGCTGACTGCGGGACCGCCTGACAGCAGGATAACCCAAGTGTAATGACTGCAGCAGTGAATACACTCTAACATCTACATTTATGGTGGGTACAAAACTGTACTGTATTGGACCTTCGGAAACTATTCCCTCAGATGGGCCCGGAGCCGCTGAGCAGGCATCGGCTTCTGAGGGTGTTTTCAGACCTACTCAATTGTACATTAAAGCAACTCCAGCTACAAAGGCAAAGACTAAAGCATCTTTAAAGACAAAGAAACAAGTACAACAGCCTCATGGTCAGCTTCCATGCCCAAAAAACAGATGCTCAAAATGGCTGAAGACTTAATTACTTTGATCAGGGGTCCCCATCCCCCTCCTGACAAAAGGCCTAGGCAAGAGACAGAATATGAATCTTTAGATCAGGTTTCCATTTCTTCAGATTCCTCTTCTGATCAGGAATATTCTCCTCTTCCCTATGAAGATTCTGATGCTGAAGAATCTATCCCTTCAGCCTCTCCTCCTGAGGGATTATTCTTTTGGGGAAACCTTGCATACCATGAGGGAACATTTCCACTGGGAGAGCCAGGATTATTCTGAATCTAAGAAAAGGCTCAGGGACTTCCTTTTACTACCTCAACACAGGCCCCTAGCTATTCTGCCTGTGTTCGACATTGTAGATGATGCATTTTCAGAGTCCAGTCTGACCCCTGACTCCTTACCTCCAGCTCCTGTTAAGCCGGACAGGTACTACAGGGTGCCTGACTCTCATAAATTCCTTTTCAAGAACCCTGCTGCTGACCCAGAAACTATTTCTCAGGGTCCCAAAGGGGTTAAGGCATCCACTGCAAAAATCCTACCCCCTCCGACAGGGATCCTAGGGCATTAGACAGATGGGGAAAGAAGATTTGCACCTCTGCTACCTTGGCTATAAGGGCTTTAAATTGTTAGCTTCATATGCTCAAGTATCAGCAATATATTATGTCACTGCTTAAACAGAAAATGTTGATAAATTCTGTAGGCGCAGAAAACAAAGAAATGCAGGATTTATTGCATGCAGCTGAGCAAGTTGGAAAGCATACTTTGCAGTATGGTTTTGATTCTTTGGAGGCCTCCTGCAGGGCCGCTGTCACGGGCTCCGTCATTAGGAGGCATGCTTGGTTAAAGGAACAAAATTTACCAGATCCTGTTAAAACAAATTTATTAGATGCTTCATTACAGCATGATACTTTGTTTGGTGTTAAAGCAGAAGAGGTGTTAAAGAAAATGGAGGACAAAGCTAAATTTATGCAAACAGTCAAGGATTTCTTACAGGTACAGCCTCCAAGATTTAACAGACACTGGCCTACAAAGAATTGGTCCTTTCCAGTGTCAGGCAGACCACAAAGGGGCAGATACAGATGCCCAAGAGGCAGATCCCAGCCCCAAGGTTCATACAGGTCTAAACATTGGGGTGCTTCTACCTCCAAAAGTGGAGAAGACAAATCACAGCCTTACAGGAAACAGTCCCAATGATTTTCCCCTGCCTGCACCAAGCACTTATCTTCTGGCAGCACCTTTAGGGGGAAAACTAGTACTTGTTTCTCAAAATTGGCACATAGTAACCCAGGACAAATGGGTCTTAGACATAGCGTCACAGGGCTACAAGTTTCACTTTCATACCCTGCCAAGGGCAAACGGTTGGCCAGACCTACCAAAAAAACAATGGACAGAGGCACAAAAACAAGTCTCATCCCTCATGGACATGAGGGCAATGCAACAAGTACCAGGGCAAGAGCAGGGACAAGGATTTTACTCTACTGTTCTTGGTACCCAGAAAGGACAAAGCTTGGAGACCAATACTGGACCTATCTATTCTAAACACATATCTGGATATACCAAAATTCAAAATGTTTACCTTACAGCAGCTTCTGCCCATGCTGGGCAAGAAGGCTTGGCTTGTGACATTAGACCTAAAAGAGGCATACCTGCATGTCCCAATCAGACAAACATGCAGAAGATACCTCAGATTCAAAGCTGGCTCAATGCACTACCAATTCTCTGCACTGCCCTTTGGCTTATCTACTGCGCCCAGGGTCTACACAAAGTGCCTGGCACCAGTAATTGCATTTTGCAGACAAAGAGGAATACAAATATATCCTTACTTGGACGACTGCCTCATACAAGCAGAGAACAAGGACATTCTACTACAGCATCTGGCGTCTGTAAAGAGATTACTACCATGCCTAGGGTACACAGTCAACGAACAAAAATCAAAATTAGTACCCTCTCAAGAGATAATATTCCTGGGTGCAAGCTTAAATGCAACTGCCCAGATGGCTTATCTCACGCCAGACAAACAAAGGCAACTGACTACCTATTTCAAACTGTTGGCAACAAAGGCCCAGTTAACTGCAAGAAAGATTCTGCAGGCTTTGGGCTTCATGGCATCATGCATTCTACTAATTCCATATGCAAGACTGCATATGAGTAAACTTCAATGGTACCTAAAAAGTGTTTGGACTCAACATTGCCACAGCCTGGAAACAATAATTACTCATTCCCTGCCTGCAACAGGAGTTTCGATGGTGGGCGAAGGTCTGTCACCAGAACAAAGGACAGCCATTCACCTTACCCCCAGCCAGGCAGACATTGACAACGGATGCATCAGATTATGCCTGGGGGGCACACATGGCAGGAAGATGTATTCAAGGCACATGGTCTGCCAACCAAATGCATCTACATATCAATCAAATGGAGATGCTAGCTGTTCAGAATGCCTTGACAGCCCTCAAGGACCTACTTCCTCCGGGACAACTACTGATAAAAACAGACAATACCACAGTCATGTGGTATATAAACCAGGCAGGGAGGCACTCATTCTTACCCCCTCTGCAGACTAGCCATGACTTTGTGGGACACAGCATTGACTTACCAAGTACATCTGCAGGCACAATTCCTGCCAGGAAAGATAAATACTCTGGCAGACGAACTAAGCAGAAACCTCATGGATCCCCACAAGTGGAAACTGGATCCACAAGTCTTCAGCATGATGATAAGGAAATGAGGATGCCCGGACATAGACCTATTTGCCTCTCCTCACAACTGCCAACTAAAGAGATTCTGCACAAGGACTTATCACAGACAAGCATGGAAAGTGGATGACCTATCTTTCAGCTGGAAAAGCTTAACAGTATATGCCTTTCGTCCACTGCCTCTCCTCTCCAAGGTGCTCTTAAAGGTCAGACAAGAGAAGCCAAAAATGATACTGATTGCCGCAGACTGGCCCCGCCAGTACTGGTATCCATTCCTAAGGAACTTGTCTCAATGCCCAGCCTGGACCTTACCTCAAATACCTCACCTACTGTCCCAACAAAAGAATCAGATCCTGCACAGCCAACTCAAGACCTTAATTCTGGCAGCATGGCGGATAATGTAGTCATACAAAGCACACCTCTCACTAAAGCGGTGATAAATGCCATTTTGGAGGCCTAGTACTAGAACCTATGCTGGAAAATGGAAGAGATTCTGTGCCTGGAACCCGGCACAAGGAACTGACACAGCAGTACCAAATATTCCTCAGATTTTCCAATACTTAACTGAGATGCTGGACAAAGGCCTATCCTTTTCATCAATTAAAATTCATGCCTCTGCCATTTCGGCTCATTACAATACAGAGCCACCAATTGATCAGCAAGCAGACTTGCTCTATCCTCTGTCTCCTTATATGTGGTTCCATTCACCATTAGTTTGGTACATTGTTTGGCATTGTCTTTACAGTTGCAGACATAACGTAAGCCTTATGATTGTCCTTAGCTTGATGAGATGTGTTTTTTTTTTTCAAATTTAGCTTTGGTGGACTTGATTAGTTCCTTGTTAGTAAAGTTTTATTTGCTAATGAAATCGCTGGCTTGTGTGTATGAAAGCATCAAGCAGTATTACTTTGTAATACAACAGGGGTTTGTGTGTAAAATGCCATCAGTCCACACACACTTGCTCCAAAACATGAACTCTGATCAGGCAACAAAAAAAAAAAATTTTTTTTCATGGGGTGGGGCTCTGCACTCTCCTTGTTGGGTATACCTCCACCCCCTTGTTACTTGTATATACAAACTCTGAGACTGCACAATAACTGGAAAAGGGCATGTTTCCTATCCTATTACAGTGATTTTATACCAGCACCCTGGACTTGCTGATCTGTTGACCAAACAGTGTCAACTGAACAGCTTTTGAACATAAACACTACAAAACCTTAGCAACCGCTGCGGGTGAGTATGTTTACATAATGTATGTATGTAATGGTTATCTGTGGATTACGTGTTATGTACGTTAATCTCTGCCCAGGTGTGGGAACTATATCTTATTCAGCCATGCAGCTGTCAATATGCTGTGCAAGGTCAGTGAGTAAAACATGCACTTGGTAAAATATATAGGCAAGTACTAAAAATATTTCCATGCACCTGCTTCTCAGTTTGAGGAATTATCATTTGGCTCCTATGGTCTGAAACAAAAAGAGGGGTCCTATTTGCCTCAAGGTCAGGAGGGAAAGGAAATTAATAGCAATCTTCAGATTGAGTACATTGCTAGACTTATGCCTTTACCCATCCCCTTATTCCTATCATGCAAGTGGGATCCTTTTTGGCCATAATCTAGGTCACGTAAGCAGAGGTAAATAACAGTGGAAGCCATTTTAATTTAGTTTTAGTTGACCCAGATCACAGGAGTAAGGGCAAATTTACTAATATAGACAGTTTAGAGCAGACATTCAACCAGCCGATTTTTGTGAGGTGTTAGAAAACTGGAGTACCCCAAGAGTTCTAATGCAAATATGAGAAAGACGCGCAGTCACCAAATATATGTCAAGGTTTGAAGCATGGACCCATGTACATTTAAGCAAACGTCTTGCTAGTAATAGCACTGATGTTTTGGGTAGCAGCTTCCATTATCCCCTGCGTGCTTGACAAGCAATAACTATACCTATATACAGCTGGGTCTACAAACAGTAGCTCAGGATTGTGTAATCTGTTAATGGATCAGTTGCTTTTAAAAAAGCATTAGTGTTGGTGCAGCACTGCAAGTTAAGGCCAGTATTGGAATTGTCAGACTTGAAAGCATATGTATGCAGAAGTTCAGAATGGTTAACACTGAAAACTTTTCTTCCAAATAGGGAGAAGAAGAAAAGAGGATATTCTTTGTACGGATGAATACTGCAAGGAAAGAAACTGTAGACATAACTTCCAGAGCTGTCTGACTTTCACTTGGTGAAGCTAAAATCATATCTAGGGTGGGGAACGATATAGTTGCCCTAGGCGCAATGTGTGAGTGAATGTGATCAGCAGATCCTTTTTCAAATTTTTGCTCCTCATGTAAACATGACAGTGAGCAAGAGGACGTTGGGACCTTTTTGCTCTCACAGATCATGAGTGAATTGGGGACCTGGTACTTCTCCTTAGAAGAAAAGTAAGGAGCTAGCAGGTGAAACCTTCCAAGAAAGATTTTGTAAGAAGGCTCCTCAATGCTTGATAAAATTGCTTGTTCCATAATGTTGAAATTTAACCCACTAGTTTCTAAACTAAATGCAATTTATTCACCAAGAATTTTCAAGGTAAAGACAAGTGAAGTTGTCATTTACTGATTTGTGGAAGCAATAAAAAGTGTAAAAGACCTAACTAACGTTAGTCTATAAATTGACATTTTCTACTACACTGACATGTTTAGATTGTTGGTGCATTGATTTTTGAAAATCCCAATGAATATGTATTAAAGAAAAAACTGCCACTGCGGCAATTGAAGCTACAAGTCGTGTGAGGATGCAAGTGCAGTTAATATGACAGATGTGGATACTGTTGCAAAAGTGGAGGATATGTGAGAAGAAAATTGTGATTTGGTAGAGGAAGGACTAATCTTTTTGTATGTGTAGTCCCTGGGTCAAGATAGCTTGAAAGTTATGAGGGTACAACTTGAATGCTTCGGCAGTACAGCAGGGACTTTTCAGTAATGTGTTCAGGTATGGTTTAGTAGGATATTGCTGAAAAGGGTAAATATTAATATTTGTCTCATAAATGATCGCACTTTACTCTATAGATTGAACAATATTTATGGTAATAACTTTATTTTATTTAAGGACCTGTATTAAGTCTGAGGTGCATTTCATTGCAGTGATTCAGATCATATTATGTACTGTAAAGTATCATGAAAATGGTTATATTACATTTAAATTGGCCTAAGGTGAAGTATAATCTTATGACTGAATTCTTGACATTTTTTGAAAGTTAAGTGTTAACTGTATTGAAAAATAAGTTTTTCTAACCGCGTAACTGAATGATTAGGACATTGATTGCAACTGTTACATGTCGCAAAGTATTGTGGAGTATAAATTGTTAAAGGACAACGGGATATTAAAGCAGATTGCTCAACCTGCTGTCTCTCAATTCCTGTTCGTTGATACAGCCTAGAAAAATCACCCGTGCAGCTTTAAAAACCAATCCACTCACCTATTTTCCCCGTTAGGCTTCCTACCTTTCTGTACTGTTTTATTTTCACTTTGAAAACCAAGTTGAAAAATCTCTAGCTGGCTCTGAAATGATGTCACATCTGCCAGAGCTCGTGCTCTAGCTACCGGGACGCTTCCTCCCCCAAAGTGATGTAATTCCTGCCTGATTTGCATGATGTATAGAAGAGCCAGTGGACCTCCCACATTGGGATGTCAGAGCTGCCTTGCCCAGCTCACTCTTAACCTAGCAAAAATGTCAAACTCTGATCTCACTTTTCTGAAGAGCCCTACCGATATGAGACAAAGTACAGGCAGAAGCACAGTAACAGCTGCAAAAACTAAGAGCATAAATTTGGCAATGACCATGCATAGACATTAATTGCATATTTTTACATAAGAAGCAGATATCTGTCACAATTAATCGACAACACTACATCAGATTACAAGAAGTATGCAATACCATAATTTTCTTAAATTAACACTTAAAAAAAGCATGAGGGTACTGTCTTGCAAGTCGGTGAAATATTTTGTGTTTATAGTGCATCATTTGTTAGCTATTTAACCAAACAGGAAGGAAAAATAAGTGGGAGTTTAATGCTTTGCAAAACAAGTGATTATTCCCAGTGCTATGGAGCTTGGTTCTAAACTTGACAGGAGGAGTGCAACAAAAAAAATATCCCACTGTAATGAAGGAAAGGCTGACAAGAAAACAGCACATTAGTCTGGTCACTTGCTGTGAGCTGTCAATCACATGACGAAAATGGGTCAAATTACCCTTAGCTCTTTGACAGCTAGGGAAGGATGAACTTATTAGGAATGGGCGTAATGTTAAAGAGAAGAATGATCCAGTACGGTTGCTATTTAAATATAGCAACACTATAAGGGGCATTTGTGATATTATTCACCGTAATTGGAAGATACTTTTAACAGATGATAGGCTCAATAAGATTTTAGGGAATAAACCTAATTTTACGTTCAGGCGCAGTAGGAATTTAAAAGAGATGCTGTGTCATGAGAAACCACCCCCTTGTGGGATGAAATTAGTAACAAACAGACAAAGGTACATTTCCTTATATGAGATGCAAAGCTTGTTCATTGATTGACAGTAGAAACAAATGTATACATCCTGTTGATAAGACCTGTATTTGATGCATATGCTGATTGTCAAACTACAGATGTTATATAATTAGCATTGTGTAAGAACTGTACGAGTTTTTATGTTGGTAAAACCAACTGTAAATTGAAGGTTAGGATACTGAAGCACATGTCTTTCGTACGAAAAAAAGATGTACATATTGTTTTCTATCAACACATTGCAGCTCATATGGGAACATACATTTTCTTTCTATAGAGAAGACTACTTTGAATGCAAGGTGTGGGGACATAATAAGACAGATTGCAGTGAAATTAAATGGATTTCAGCAGTGGGAGCTGATCGACTCCTGGGCATTAATGGTTAAATACTGAATGTTCATTGGTTGAGGGTTTTTTACGCGATGTTCATAGGTAAGTACTAGGCTATTGGCCCTAGGGCCTATATAAGCCTAGCCAAAAGGTAACCCTGGCTTTCGCCACCCAAGAAAACTATTTTCCTGTGCCACTGCCGAGCAGAGCCACAGAAGTGATCCCCTGGGTGAATTTCCTATCTCCCATCCAGTCATCAAGATTTTTCTTGGAGTGCTAATGAGGAGCTTTGTTTGATATAGATAGGTAGTTTGTTCCAGAGTATGGGAAGTCTCTGGGTCAGGAATCTATCCCTCCAGCATGTTCTCTTTATTGTGGTGACAAGGTTTAGGGCCATAGAGCGTGTAGTTGGTGGGGATTGGGATTTTTTTAAGTGGAGCATGTCTAAAAGCTCTGGGTTTGACATAGCTTTGTGTGTTAGGCAGAGATCGCCTCTGAGTAGGCGATATGTGACGGAGTAAAGGTGCAGTTTTTTGAGATGGTCTGCGTAGGACATCTGTTTGAGGCCGGTAATCCTCTTTGTGAGGTATTTCTGTGGCCTTTCCAGTTGCTGTAGATGTTTTGTGAGGTACATACCAAAAGGGGCATTGTACTCTATAATGGGTCTGAGTGACGAGTAGAGGGGAACAATGACCTCTCTTTTCCTGGATGAGAAACCTTTTGCAATGAGGTGTGCCATGTAGAAGTATTTCCTGACTACTGTGGTGATGCGATTATCAAAGGAGAGTCTACTTGTCCACCTGTGTCCCAAGGTCTCATCACACTTTCAGTGTTGAGTAGACTACCGCCTATGTGGTAGTTCATGGGTACAGAGTTTTTACCAAAAGGGATGACAATGCACTTTTTGGCATTGAGCTCGAGGCCATGGCTTTGACACAGGCATCTGTCTCAGCGAGGCCTTTTTGTAGGATTCCACATCTTTTGGAGTTTTGATTATGACTCCTAGTTTGCAGTCATCTGAGAACTTTGTTAGCCAAAGACCTTCTGTGTTAGCCTGTACTTCAGAGAAGTAGATACCAAACAGGAGAGGACCCAGGACTGAACCCTGTGGTACTCCATTTGTCACTGGCTTGAAGTTGGATTTGGCGTCTGCTACTTTCACAGTGTGGGTTCTGTCAGTGAGCCAGTTGGCAACCCATCTTGTGACATGGGGATTTATACCTAGTTTAGTGAGTTTATCTATAATTCCAGAGTGGGGGATGGTGTCAAAAGCTTTGGCGAGATCTAGACAGGCTGTGTGAACCACCTTACCCTCATCTACGGCTTTGGTGACTGCTTCAAATAAGTCTATCAGGTTTAGGCGACATGATCTGCCTTTTACAAACCCAAACTGGGTGGGGTCCTGAGTTTGGAGATTACCAATGTCATTGTTTATAAGTTCCATGACAATACGTTCTATAGTCTTGCAGACCAGGCTCGTTAGACTAATGGGGTGCTAGTTTCCGGGGTCTGTGGTGGCTCCCCCTTTGTGGAGTGGGATAACCATCGCTGTGCGCCATTCAGTGGGCACATAGCCTGAGAAGAGGCTGTGACTGAACATGGTACTTAGGTGGGGTGTCAGTTCGTTCTGTAGTTCATGTAGAACCCAGACTGGGATGTTGTCAGGTCCCATGGATGCTGTGTTCTTGGCTTTGGATAGTGTGTTTTGTACCTGTGCAGCCGTGATTACAGGAGATTTGCATTCTTCTGGTATAGAGATGGGCCCTTTAGGGGATGACAGGGGGGTAAAGTTAGCACTGAACCTATCTGCCAGGATGTTGGCAATATCAGTTGGTTCTGTATATTTAGTGCCATTGTGCTGTAACTCGGAGCAGATCTGAGTGTTGCCATTGAGATTCTTGACATAGCTGTAGAATGTTTTGTGGTTGTCTAGAGTCAGTGGCGATTTTGTTTTCATAACTAGCTTTGGAGGATTTTATGAGGGATCTCAGCTTCTTACTGAGGCTGACCAGGGAATTTCTCCAATAATGGAATTTTACTATTTTTTGCAACAGTTTTTCGTCTGTTGTAGAGTTGTTTATGGCAGGGGACCACCAGATTGGCTTCCTTTTTTTTGGAGGATAGCATCTTGGTTCTGTTAGGGATTGCACGATCCATGCACTTGTGTAAGTGCTTATAAAGTGCATTTGTGTAGGATTTAGCAGTCATACCTCTATTGTCCATCAGCATGGGTGTCGTGAAGTTTGCCACTTCTGTCTTAAGAAGCGTGAAGTTGGCTTTGGAGAAATTTTTTACTGTGGTTTCCCTAATGGGGGGTGGTGGAGGGATGTGGATGTCTAGGGTGATTAGCTTGTATTCAGATCTGACCAACGAGGAATTGACCTCTGGTGTGGAGCATCGGTTGCCCATGTTGGTAATAACCAGGTCTAGGATGTTGCTGCCCCTGTTGGGGGTGTGGATAAGTTGATCCAAGGCATTGGAATTTATGAATTCCAGAAAACGTTGAGCACAAAAGTTGGTACATGAGTAGTTTTCCCAGTTAATGGTAGGGTAGTTGAAATCGTCCATTATTAGGGTGTTAGGTTGTACCCTAATATTTTCCAGTGTATCAAGAAATGAGGAATGGGAATCCTGGGGCATGGTGGGGGATCTGTAGCAAGCTACAATTTGGATTGCGGTCTTGCCCAGAGTTAGTTGCACTTGGATAATCTCGGATGCATTATGCTGAGCAACTAGCCTGGAGGTGTGGATATCCTTAATGAATATGGACACGCCTCCGCCTTTAGTGTTTCGGTTCAGGTTAGGTGGCCGAAAGGTGTAGTATGAATTATAGCCTGGTAATGCAGGGATACTCTCTGGAGCCTTGAATCAGATCTCTGTCACTGCACAGATGTCGATGCTCTCCATTTTAAGGAGTGCCTCGAGTGAGTGCATTTTGAGGTTTAGACTTCTAGCATTGAGTAGCAATACCCTCAGATTCTTCTTGCCTGTACCTGTTATGGTGGTGAATTTGTCAATTGAACCGTGCCTAAAAAAGGCACTATAGGGGTGGCTAGAGCCTTAGCCAGTATCCGGAATCCCAGGGGCGACAGGTGCAGGCCATCTCTGGCAAAGCATCATGGTTTGTCGATCATGTCATCCCAGGCAGACAGATACTGGATCCCCTTAGAATGACACCAGAAGCTTAGCCAATTGTTGAAGTCAATCATTTTGTCCTTGTACTGTGGTATCATTCTGGGTGATGGCAAGATGTTACTCAGGGCTAGGGTCATACCTGCCTGGGCTACAAGATCGGACAGCTCCATGTCCCTTTTCATGTAGTCCAGGGAGGTATGTCTCAAGTCATTCACACCGACATGGACAATGACTGAGTCATATTTGTACTTGTTGTGGAGTGACCTGAGTGCATGTGTTATGTGGCAGATCCTGGCACCCGACAGGCAGCTTGACAGTAACTTTCCCCTTGTTTAGCCTGGTGAGTGGAACATCAGTGTGCCATACTATAGTGTCACCTATGACTAGAGATTTGGGTACGTTGTTATGCCTTATGGGCTGTGGTTGAGTGGCACACTGAGTTTGTGAGCTATGTGTCATTTGGGTTGTGTTGGGGTGGTGGAGGTTGCTTGTGTTTCTGCTTTGGAGGTCCCTGTTGCTTGGGCAGGTTTTTACTGAGAGCCTCCGTGAATGTAGGTGTGTGTTTTGTGTTTCTGTGTGTGTGTTTTGGTGGTGTAGGTTTTGAGGGACTATATGCTGAGTGTGGTGTGGTGCAAGTGTTTACCTTCTCCTCTTGACTGTGTAGTCCAGTCTTAAGCTTTGCTTCCAGTTTGGCTATATAAGTGCATCTCTCACTGGTTGTAGTGTTGGGTGGTAGGAGGAGAGGGTTGGATGCGTACATGAGGCAATTACTGCATTGCCCCAAGATGCCCAGAGTCATCAGGTAGATAGGAGAAAACACCGGGAGCTGACCCTTAGACATGCCTGGTTAGGTGCTTATTTGTTAAGTACTAGAACCTGTTTTCCTCTAGACAGTGAGGAAAGTTGAGCGCTGTAGTAATTTGTAGCTTATTTAGTGCATACAATAAGTTCTGAACAAGTGCTGAACTCAAAGAAACAGACGAGTGCTGAAACAAAAAACTGGCTAATTCTAAGAAACAAAATTAAGCTAGAAGGCTTCCCTCCAACACAGGGGGCTTAGAAGACCACAAATATTGCTGGACACAGCAAATCTGTATCCAGACTAGACTACCCACAGGAAATGCAGGAAACAAGCTTAGAATTTTTTTTTTTTTTTTATAGTGGAAAGAGGGAAAGGAGGAGCAGAAACTAAGCTGATTGGCCTTCTCAAATGTTCTCCCTGTATTAGGTAGAATGAGGTAATACTAGACAGGGAGGAGGGTCCCAGATCAAATTTACAGTAGGGGCAGGCAACTGCAAAGCCACCAACTATAAAAACAACATACCAATATGGAATGAGGGTGGGAAGCAAACTGCAGAAATGTTTCTCACAGCAGAAAGGCAGCAGTGAGCCTTTTGGTATATACCTCTCAAGACATCTGCAACAACTGGAAAGGCGGCAGAAATACCTCACTAAAAGAATCACAGGCTTAAAGCAGATGCCCTACGCTGACCACCTTAAAAAAACTCCAGCTGTACTCTGTCGCATATAGTCTACTCAGAGGCAATCTCTGCTTAACATACAAGGCCATGTCAAACCCAGAGCTGTTGGACATGCTACATTTAAAGAAATCCCAATCCCTCAGAGCCACACGCTCCAGGGATCTAAACCTTGTCATCACAATAAACAAAACATGCTGGAGGGATAGGTTCCTGACCCAGAGACTCCCCAGACTCTGGAAGAGATTGCCCATACATGTCAAGCAGAGTGCCTCTTTGGCCCTCTTCAAAAGGAACCTTGACGATTGGATGGGAGAAAGGAAATTCTCCCTGGGGATCACGTCAGTCACCCTGCTAGACAGTTTTAAACAGCTAAGGAAGCCTCTATAGAAAGCTTTTAACTGCAAACAAGTTATCATAGTTAAACAACCCAACAGGTGCTTAATGAAAGTGGACAATTTCCAGTTAATACCTCACACACAGTGAAACTAGCAGTAACTCGAAAAAATAAGCAAAATAAGATACTTAATGTCATATGTTATAAATCCGAGTTTGCTCATTGTCCTTCCTTCGATTAGCTCAGTGTGAAATGGCAGAAACACAATTGAACTTCTTAGGTAACAAAGTTGAAACCTGAGACAACTTTTAAGAAAAAAAAGCTCAAAAGAACCAATGAGGTGTTTAGTCTAAGCTGTAGTCCAGGTGACCTCAGTCAGCCAATGACCTTAAACAATTCTCTTTCACTGAAATGCCTAATGGCTTTGGCTAAACCAAGATGTCCCTGAATATGTGCTCAGACACACAGCCTCCACAAACACTAGGCCCAAACACAAGCTTGAATATGGACAATGCTACAAATATCCACACTAAGAAACAAACTGCAGAAATGTTTCTCACAGCAGAAACACAGCAAGTGAGCCTTTAAATGAGTTTTAAACAGCTAAAGGTGCCTCTAGAGAAAGCTTTTAACTGCAGACAAGTTATCAGAATCAAACAACCCAACAAAACAGATGCTTAATAAAAGTGGACAATTTCCAGAGCTACAGTTATCCCACTCCACAAGGGGGTATCCACCTTGGATCCCAGAAACTACCGTCCCATCAGTCTGACGAGCCTTATCTGCATGGCCATGGAGCGTATTATCATGGAACTTATAAACAAAGACATTGGCAATCTTCAAACACTGGACCTCACCCAGTTTGGGTTCGTGAAGGGCCGATCTTGTCTCCTGAACCTGATTGACTTCTTTAAATCAGTCTCTAGAGCCATGGACAAGGGTAAGGTGATTCACACAGCCTATCTAGACCTTGCCAAGGCCTTTGACACCATCCCTCACTCTGGAGTCATAGATAAACTTACTAAGCTGGGCATTAATCCCTATGGGTTGCTAACTGGCTTACTGATAGAACCCACACTGTAAAAGTAGCAGACTCCAAATCCAGCTCCAGACAAGTGGAGTACCTCAGGGTTAAGTCCTGGGACTGCTCTTGTTTGGTATCTACTTCTCTGAAGTACAGGCCAACACTAAGGGACTCTGGCTAACAAAGTTTGCAGATGATTGCAAACTGGGAGCCATTATTGAATCCCCAAATGATGTAGATACTGTATAAAAGGGCATTACAGAAACAGATGCTTGGTGCCAGAGCCATGGGCTCAAGCTCCATGCCAAGAAATGTATAGTTATCCCCTTTGGGAAAAATATGTACCCGTGAATTACCATATAGGTAGCAGTACACTAAACACCGAAAGTGTGATAAGAGACTTAGGGACACAGGTGGACAGTGGTCTCACCTTCGATAACCACATCACCACAACAGTCAGGAAATCCTTCTATGTTGCACACCTCATTACTAAGGGCTTTTCATCCAGAAAAAAGGAGGTCATTGTCCCACTGTACTCATCCCTCATTAGACCCATTATAGAATACAATGCCCCGTTTGGTATATATCTCTCAAGATATCTGCAACAACTGGAAAGGCCACAGAAATACCTCCCTAAAAGAATCACAGGCTTAAAGCAGATGCCCTATGCTGACCACCTTAAAAAAAACTCCAGCTGACCTCTGTCGTATATAGTCTACTCAGAGGCAATCTCTGCTTAACATACAAGGCCATGTCAAACCCAGAGCTGTTGGACATGCTACATTTAAAGAAATCCCAATCCCTCAGAGCCACACGCTCCAGGGATCTAAACCTTGTCATCACAATAAACAAAACATGCTGGAGGGGATAGGTTCCTGACCCAGAGACTCCCCAGACTCTGGAATAGATTGCCCATACATGTCAAGCAGAGTGCCTCTTTGGTCCTCTTCAAAAAGAACCTAGACGATTGGATGGGAGAAAGGAAATTCTCCCTGGGGATCACGTCAGTCACCCTGCTAGACAGGGGTCCAGGGAAGTAAATAGTGTGGGAAGAAGTAGCCAGGTAATTGTTATGGCTAGGCTTGTATAGGCCCTAGGGCTGATAGCCTAGTACCAACCTATGAACCTAAGTTAATATCTCACACACAGTGAAACTAGCTAGATTAATATACAGTACAGAAAGTGCTATAAATAACTCGAAAAAAATAAGCAAAAAAACAAGATACTTAATGTTATATATTATAAATCAGAGTTTGCTCAGTGTCCTTCCTTCGATTAGCTCAGTGTGAAATGCTCATCTGATGAAGGGTGTAACCCTAAAGCGCTTATGAACTGAATCTTGGATTTTATTAAATGTTTGACAAGGCACGTTGTAGTCAGGGCCTAGGCAAGGAATACAGTACAAATGAAAATCCTTATGAGGTATTTGCTTCCCATAAGTAATGCAGTTATTAACTTTTACTGACATCAGTAAGGAACAAGAAAATGTTTCCTCAATGGGGTACTTAGCTTTAGGTTGAAAACTTTGGTTCAGAAACTCAAAAACAAAAATTTCAGGAGTCTTCCGACCGGCACTTGCAAACTGCTTCTGCTTCGAGCACCGCGCGGCAAGAAAGACTGATGAAAATGGCATCTGCTGTATGTTTTATACCCTTGACGACCTGACGTCATGAAAGAAGGGACAGCATCCGACGCAGGACCCAAGACTTTGTTAATCAGGCCGACTGAGGGCAACTTGCCAGCAGATTACCCAAATGTAATGACTGCAAGAGTGAATACAGTCGAACATCTACATTTATGGTAAGTGTACACAACTGTACTTTCCTCTGCTTTGTAGATGGGAAAGAGGATTTCCAGTTCACCTCATTGCTATTTAGTTTGGCTACTTCACCCAGTATTGATTGGCAGTAGCATTTGCATCACCCAGAGTAAAGGGGAATTCATATGTAACCTTAACTGGCTTAGCACCTGATCTAGACCTCCTCACAGCAGCTCCACAGATCTTTATTTATTTCTTAACCAGGTAAGCCCACTGGACAAGAGTTCATTTTTCACTGGGTGACCCAGGAGCATTTTCAAATTAAAAGAATAGCAGTGTAGTTGTTGCATGTCCAAATAAATTTGGGGCAGATGACTGGAACCTGCATTCTTAGTGTTTGGAATTTTCACAGTAAGTGATTTGCTTTGGATACGAGTCTTCAGTAAACTTTAAGTAAATAGTGAAGTGGAAGAAAGCTGACTGCTGTAGTACTAGCGGTTTTGAGGTGATAATATTGGTGGCTGCAGCTGTAGTGAGAATGCATATCAGTTCAGCTACATGTTTTAGTCCTGTAACAGGTATATTAGTTAAACATGGCTGGTATAGTTTAAACTGCTAACCGATTTTGATTATTTTCTGAATCTTTTGGGATTAACAGCAGATTGTAAATCAAATTATGCTTTAGTTTTGTTAACTTGCCTTTTACCCTGATTTCTTGGTAAGCATTTCTGATCATGGTCAGATTAGAATGCAGTGCTTTCGTAGTTCACCCAAGCTGCTTTGCACAATAGAGACTTGTTCAAGTTTTGGATGTAATCAGTAAAGGTATTTTAACTGTTTTCTTTTTGCAAAGATAATTAGTATGTGTTCTGCGCACTTAACATGGTAAGAAAATACTGCAGTTCATTAGTGCTATTTAACTGGAAGTGACAAAAGAACGAGTTAGTACATGCTGTCCTGTATCATAGCTGGAATTCCGATTCCTAAGGAAAGCTGTATAGGAGACCGTTGTGCCTTCATGGTATCTTCTTTGCTGAAGAGGTGAATGAGACCTTGCAACAGCAACTGAATAAGTACAGCTTGTGCTTCACAATTTGGAGGTGCAGTGGAAACAAAACAAGTGCAATAACAATGTTCTTATGAAAGTGGGTTTGTTATGAGTTCTATAATGCATTTGGGGGGCATGCTCAACTGGTATAAAACAAGGACGGACGTGGGCTTTGGATTCCAATTGAAAATTTAAATCTCTCAGCAGCACTGTATTTTCAGTGCAGGTTATTTACAAAGACCTTTAATTTAGTTCATTTTCAACATTTTGAAAGGTGGGACGTACTTCTCAGCAGTTTAGTACATGAAATATGTACAAAGCCTAAAATAATGACTGGACAAAGGCCCTAAAATGAGGATCTATTTTAAATATTTGTTTTATAAACTTGAAAGTTGGTAGAGTAACATTGTTTGTGTTGACATGCATTTTCAGGAGGATATTAAGTCTGGAACTCAAATGTATGTCATTATTTAGTGACTTCAGTCATTAGTAATTTGCCAGATGAAGAGCAGACCAAAAATGAGGCAAATATTTGGACAGCATTCATACATGAGCTGTTTTGGTTCAAGATTTGTTTTCATTGGGGAGTTTGAGATAAAAGCACACTCTAGTGTGTGTGTGTGTGTGTGTGTGTGTTTGTGGACAAGCAGCAGTACTGCTTCCCAGTCTTGGTGGCAGACCTTGGACTGTTCATAGGTTCATACTAGGCTATCTGCCCAAGGGAATTTATAAGCCTAGCCCATAGTTATGTGGCTTTCGCCACCCCTTTAGTTTGAATAAAACTATGCCTATTATTTTGCTGTACCTCTGTCAAGCAGTGACACTGAAGTAATCCCTGGGGTATATCTGCGATCTCCCATCCATTGGTCAAGATTCCTCTTGAAAAGGCCAGCGAGATGCTCTGCCTCACATGTACCGGGATTTTGTTCCACAGCATAGGGAGTCTCTGGGTGATGAATCTGTCCCTCCAGCACGTTCTGTTAATAACCGTGTCAAGGTTTAAGTCTCCCGCCCTTGTGGTTCTGAGGGATCTAGATTTTTTGAGGTGAAGCATATTCATCAAATCTGGGTTTGACATGGCCTTCTATGTCAGGCACAGGTCACCTCTGAGCAAGCGGTATGAGACTGAATAGAGCTGGAGTTCTTTCAGTCGGGCAGCATAAGACATATTTTTGAGACCCTTTATCCTTTTGGTGAGGAACTTTTGGGGCCTTTCCAGTTGCTGCAGGTGGGTCAGATACATTCCGAACGGGGCATTGTACTCAATCATAGGTCTAATGAGTGATGAGTACAGGGGGACGATGACCTCCCTTGATCTAGATGTGAATCCCTTCATGATCAGGTGGGCAATGTAGAAGGTTTTCCTAACTACTTTAGCAACATGAGTGTCAAACGAAAGGCTACTGTCAACCTGGGTCCCCAGATCCCTAATGACTTCTTCTGTGCTCAGTGGATTGCCACCTATATGTAGCTAGGGGTAACCTTGTTTTTCCCGAAGGGTATGACTATGCATTTCTTGGCGTTTAACTTTAGGCCATGGCTCTGGCACCAGTTATCCGTTTCTGTGAGGCCCTTCTGAAGGATATCTGTGTCAGATGTGTTTTCGACAATGGCGCCCAGTTTGCAGTCATCTGCAAACTTTGTCAGCCATAACCCTCCTGTGTTTGCTTGTACTTCAGAAAAGTAGATGCCGAACAAGAGTGGACCCAGGACTGAGCCCTGTGGGACACCACTTGTGACGGGCTTTGAGTCTGACATGGCTCCAGCAACTCTGACCCTGTGGGTTCTGTCACTTAGCCAGTTTGAAACCCATCTTGTGATGTATGGGTTTACATTCAAGCTGATGAGTTTTTCGATGATACCTGAGTGGGGTATTGTGTCGAATGCCTTTGCCAGGTCGAGGTAGGCTGTATGGACTGCCTTTCCCTCATCAATGGCCTTGGTGACTGTTTCGAAAAAGTCAACCAAGTTTAAAAGGCATGATCTGCCTTTGACAAAGCCAAACTGGGTTGGATCCAAAGTCTGCAAGTTCCCTATGTCTTTATTTATGAGTTCCATTATGATCCTCTCCATGGCTTTGCAGATAAGGCTTGTCAAGCTAATGGGACGGTAATTTCCAGGGTCGGTGGAGGCACCGCCCTTGCGAAGTGGGACCACAGTCGCCGTGCGCCACTCCTTGGGTACGTATCCTGAGGTGAGGCTAAGATTAAACAGCTGTCCTAACTGCGGGTTTAATTCCTCATTGAGTTTGTGGAGCACACAGCCGGGGACACCATCCGGTCCCATGGATGCTGTGTTTTTTGCCTTGGAGAGAGCAGTTCTCACCTGGGCGTTGGAGATGTTTGGGGGGCTACAGTCCTCTGGTATAGATATCTCTCCTTTTTGGGGGGAGGGGGGGGAGAAGTTTGCACTGAACCTGTCAGCCAGTATGTTGGCAATGTGTGTAGGTTCAGTAATCTTCACATCATTTTGAACGAATTCTGAGCATATCTGGGAGTTTCCTCCTAGGTTTCTAACATAGCTAAAGAAGGCCTTATGATTGTCTTTAGAGTCTTTGGCGATTTTTCTCTCAAAATTTGCCTTGGATGATTTTGAGAGAGCTCTTAGTTTTTTACTTATAATGATCAAAGGTGTCTTACTTTTCAAGGATTTTGCTCTATCTTGTAGTAGCTTCCTCCTCTTGTTTTAGAGCTTGTTTATGGCTGGGGGTCCACCAGACTGGACGCTTGCCTTTGGTACAAAGAGTCTTAGTTTTGTTCGGGATTGCCTGATCCATGCAGTCCTGTAGGTGCTGGTAGAAGGCATTTGTAAGTGATTCAGCAGTTTGAGTAATGTTTACCACTGGCTCAGGGGCCTTAAAGGAGACCACACTAGTTTTAAAAGTGTGAAGTCGGCTTTTGAGAAGTTTTTCACTGTGGTCTTTTTTTATTTCAGGTGGGGGTGGGATGAGGACCTCCAGCGAGATTAGTTTATGATCTGATCTCACCAGTGAGGGGTATACTTCCGGTGTTGAACATTGTGATCCCATGTTCGTGATGATGAGATCAAGAATGTTTTCTCCTCTTGTGGGGATGGTGACTAGTTGTTCCATGGCATTTGAGTTTATGAACTCCAGGAACCTTTGGGCTAGAGTGTTTGGGCTTGAGTAGTGTTCCCAGTCTATATTAGGGTAGTTGAAGTCACCTAGTATGATGGTGTTTGGAGATACATTTATCCCCTCCAGTGTTTTCAGGAAGGCCATGTGAGGTTCCTTAGTTTGAGAGGGTGGCCTGTAACATGCTACAAATTGCAGAGCAGTCTTGCCTATGGTTAATTGCACCTGGATGGTCTCCGATGCATCGTGCGTTGCCACCAACCTTGAGGTGTGGGTGTCCTTTATGAATATGGACACCCCCTTTCTTGGTGTTGTCCAGATTTTGGGGCGGGAACGCATGATATGAGGTGAAACCTGATAGTGCTGGGGTGCTCTCAGGAGCCTTGAACCAGGTTTCTGTCACAGCACAGACATCAATGTTCTCCATACTGAGAAGGGCCTCGAGTCGTGCATCTTGAGATTGAGACTTCTGGCATTGAGCAGCATTACCCTTAGTTTTTTCCTTTTTGTGTTCTAGGGTGGTAGGTTTAGAATTTGAGCCTTGCCTACAGACGGCACTATGGGGGTGGCAAGAGCCTTTGCCAATATCCGGAAGCCCAGGGGTGACAGGTGCAAGCCGTCCCTTGCGAAGCAGCGTGGCTTGTCCAGCATGTCATCCCAGGCAGACAGACATTGGATCCCCTTTGAATGACACCAGAATTTAAGCCAATTATTAAAGCTGATCATCTTATCACTGTATTGTGGCATCATTCTAGGTGAAGGTAGGATACTGCTCAAGGGCAGGGTCATACCTGCCTGGGCTACATAATCAGAGAGCTCCTCAATGTCTCTCTTCATGTAGTCCTAGGAGGTACATCTCAGGTCGTTGACACCAGCGTTGACAATGACTGAGTCGTACTTGTACCTGCTGTTGAGAGACCTGAGTGCTTGCGTTATGTGGCGGATTCTAGTGCCCGACAGGCAGCTTACTGTGACCTTCTCCTTACTCAGTCTGGTGAGCGGGACGTCAGTGTGTCTGACTATGGAGTCACCAATGACGAGTGTGTCTGGCATTGTGTTTGGCCTTAAGGGCTGTGACTGTTTGACACTCTGACTGTGTGGTGTATGTGTTGCATGTGTTGGGTCCTGAGGTGGTAGTTAAGGTTTTGTAATACAGTTTGGCGAGTATAACTGTAGTTTCAACTGTTACAGATGGCACCACTGCCACCAATTTGTCATGAGACCATCTGTTAGTATGTGACTGGCAGTGATGCAGTTTGAATCCTGCCAAGTAGTATACCACCTGGGTATGTGAAGGGCAAGGGCTTCAGTCTTGGGATTGACTCCATTGTCCAAGTAAGTGTGAATGGTAATAGGTGAATGGTTTCAGCAGTCAGTCTTTTGGTAGCTAACCGGTTATATATTTAAAAAAAAAAAAAAAAAAAAAAGTGAACTATTTAATTCACTAACCAAGTCACCAGATGCAACCTGATCCCAGGAACATAAACTGAATCTACACTGCTGCCCTGGGTATGGGTTTCCAACCACTAAACTCACCCTGATCACTTACAGAACTGAGTCTGTGGCCCAGTCTCCTGTCTCTCTACTCCCTTTGTGAATGATGGGGCCTTTATGTCCAGTACGCATTATACCTGCTGTATAAACAAATGCCACACAGTCTCGCAATCCTCAGAGAGGTAGGTATCTAGGCTGTTAATGAACTGCTTGCCTGAGTACAGGGTTTGATTCCTCCCACCTGCATTTTCATGCTAGGTAGTTCTGAAAATTATGCTTCTTCCTAGCATGGTAGTACTGCCACAACTCTGGATATGACCAAAGACTGCACACCTCCATTACCTGCCACTCTTGATTTTGGCCAAACATAAATTAAAAAATTCACTACCAGCATAATCAAGTAATTTTAGCTAATGAGAGGCGAAAGCCACAACTTTGCCAACCTAGAATACTAACCTGCTTCTCGGGTAATAAATAACTGTAAGATATTTGTGTTGACACACAAGTGGGAAACCAGAAATGTGTGAAAAGCAATTGTATGACGTAGAAAATGAGCTAATCACAAAATATTGACACCCCCCCATCTATTGGTAAACCCCAGCCAGAAAGCCCAGATCAAGTATAGTCTGAAATAGTGGCACTGCCAATGAAAAGGGTTTAGTGACAAAAGGTAGATACCTTGAACTTGCCCAACTCTAACTTTAACCCTATTCCATAAACCTTTGCTCATGTATTCTATCAGCTGTAAGATTATCTTGCACATTTTCACAGCCACCACCATTTCAGTCAGAAATTAATTTTCCTGCTGCTTCTACATATCTCCACTGTATAAAACACAAGATGTGATTCTCAAAAATGTGCATTCCCACATCTATGCTGCCACTTATTTATACATACAGCTTTGTTCAAAAGGGTTGTCAACTATTTGAAATTTTATACACATGTAAGCACACATGCACACACACACAACAGTTTAAAAGTTAATAAATATAACTTTATTTGAACCAAAAGACGACACTGATGCTGATTTGGATTAAGTGAGTACAGAGAGGGTCAGACTTGCACATTGTGCCGTAGTAGCCCTGAGGTGCTTGGTTTGTGAGTCTGATTTTTCTGTACATGTATTGTCTAATCAGTATCAGTGTTGTCTTTTATGTTTCTTCAGAAAAAAAATTCTAACTATTCTTTTAGTACCAGGATATTGGGCATAATTAAAAAAAACAAACTTCATAGATGCCACAAGCAAAGGCTAAGACAAGATGGTTCTCTGGCTTTAACCCCAAATATATTGGTCATCTCTGCAGTCCCACAGACCCCAGTGCCATCCAGATTATGCCCATTTATGCATGGAAAAGAAAATTACTACTTTCTCCACAGTAAAGCATTTGTATTCTAAGGATTAGTTTTCTCTTCTCTGTCTGCATCTTTGAAGTGCACAGCAGTTTCATTTTTATTGCCTTTGGCTTTCTGAATTCAAATGGACATTATTTAAGATGTAGACAATTAAGTCCTTATTTGAGAGACTGTAGAAAGTTGCACTTGCACTTGCATTTCATATGCATTTTTAATCTTTTCTCATCACCACACGGAAAACGTATACATTTTTAGATCACATGAAGCATACATATTGCTTATTAAACATAGTTCAAGTATAACTCTGAAATAGTATTAATATTTAAAAAAACTGTTGAATCGTGTTTTTTTTTTTTTTTTTTAATCCTAGCACCACATCTACAATCACATTCCCTCCCACGCACACATAATGACATGGTTATGAAACATTGGCTCTAAATCATTACTGTTGAAGTGATACCCGGACCACGTGTGTTTTTAAATTTGAGAAAGAGGGGGATGAATGGATGGCTGGACATGGTTATGAAGCTTAAGTTGTATTTTTGAAAGTAGTAAACTTGTTACCTGTGCTGTATGAATTTACAGTTGCTGTTTCTATACTCTTCATGGCATTATTGTCAGATGTGGGGAAATTAAAATGAGCAGTGTGCTATTTAATAATGGACGTAAGAAAAATAATGTCTCCATTTGTGTAGGATATAACCATGAAAATGCCTCCTATGTAGATGCCATTTCTCTAGGGCTGAATGGGTGTATGGAATGCAGTCTTGGACTTTACTACCTTATTCTTCCTTGGTAAGAACAAAAGTTCCACTTAGAAGTCTTACTAACACAGTAGAGTGGAGAGTGGTAAGAATAAGATTTCCCAACCAGTCTGCAATCAAGTTACGATGCTGTTACTAATAAAACTGTCTAGTTCCTTTGCCATAGTTACTCTGAGGCAGCAGTGTTTCTGCAGGAATGAGGCTAATTTTAACAGATAATGTGACTGCTTGTGTAGCAAAATAAATGTCTACAATTGTCAGAATGCAGGTTGGTATATGGTAAATAACAATCTATATTATACCATGACCACCCCAAAACGTGCATGCTGATTGGCCAGCGTGCCCGTTGTAAATCGAGTTATACTAATGGAAAAAGGTCCGGTCGCCCGGACTTTTTTCCATTAGTATAACTCGTTTTTTTTAAAACACTGTCTCGCTATGTTAAATGGGTTTAACATAGCGAGACAGCTTTAAAATAAGCAACGGAGATCTCCGTTGCTTATTTTAAAGCTGTCTCGCTATGTTAAACCCATTTAACATAGCGAGACAGTGTTTAAAAGCAATGGAGAAAGCAAGATCTCCGTTGCTTTTTTAGTGTTCGCTATTTTAAATGAGTTTAACATAGCAAGACAGTTTTAAAATAAGCAACGGACATCTCCGTTGCTTATTTTAAAACTGTCTCGCTATGTTAAACTCATTTAACATAGCGAAACACTAAAAAAGCAACGGAGATCTTGCTTCTCCATTGCTTTTGCCCACAGCTCTGATGTACTGCGCGCGGCGCAGTACATCAGAACTGCCGCGGATGCCAGACATCTGCGGAAGGGCAGTAAACAGGCATTATACTATGCCATTATTTAAGAAAAGTATTAGTTTCTTTTCTTAAATAATGTCATATAATAGCAATAACCACTTCTGGGTGTGGGTAATGCTAAATTTACCCACGGTTGGCTTTGTTTGGTCCCTCGGGCTTCGCCCCCGGGGCCAAACCATGCCAACTGTGGGTAAATTTAGCATTGCCCACACCCAGGCGTGGGTTATTGCTATATTATACCTTATCTAAATTAAATAAATTCAATCCTAACTTTTCGTCTATATGTCCCCATTGTCCGGATCAAACAGCTGATATTTTACATATCATGTGGAACTGTACTAAGATACACAACTTATGGTGTTCCTTGAGAGTTAGATTAGAGAAGATGGGATATGAAAAATCAACCCTTACTTGGGAGACAGCTATATTGTACATTAATATCAATCAACTCCCAAAAATATTAAAACATGTCTTTATTATGATGTGTGCCCTTATTAAATTGTTTATTACAAAGAATTGGAATGTCATGTCACCAATTACATGGGAAAATTTTAGCAATCTTGCTATCAAATATATCTCAGCTCACAAATTAACTTATTCAAAAATAAAAAACAAACGCTATTACCAAAAATATTGGGGTTACTTGCTAGATATAATTCTTGACAAATAAAATTTGCTTACAAATTGTCATGAAAAGCTAACCTTTAAATAAGAAATGAATGTAGTATAACCAGTCTTTCTTGCATCTTCTCCCTTTTCTTAGTATATGTGTAACTAGATATTTCCCTAAACATACAAATAAATGGTTAAATTTCTATTTTTACTTTATATATAGACTATCCCCATTCTAACTATCCCTTATGAGACCAAATGAACATAAGAATTCTCATACTTTACTTGACGATGTAGTGACTTCTTGTGTATATATTGTGTGTGTGTGTGTATGTATATGTATATATATATATATATATATATATATATATATATATATATATATATATATATATATATAATTTTCTCAGAATGAGATTGTTCTCTGTTTTCTTTAGGTAGGTATTTGTATTGTTTATTTGTGTTTTTGAGTTACCGTATTGTTGTTTGAAAAAAGAAAATTGAAATAAAGAGATTTGGGGGGGGGGGGGTGCAGGTTGGTATAATTAAATAGCTGTACAGTCGAATGAGTTGTTGCATACAGATATATCAGTATGAGTAAATGATGGGCAGCAAACAATGAGTAAAATACCTGTAATGTCAACAGTCAAAATAACTGCTCACTGCTGGTGCATAAAACAATTTGTGTTAGAATGTTTTGGAGCTAAGATTTAGTGAGCAATAGCTGAGTGCATTGTTGAAATCATTCATGCATACTGTGCCAAATGATGTGTTCACTTTAACGTGCATCACTGCTTGTGTCTTCAGTGAGTATGTAAGCGCCCACTGCACATTGAAGGCAAACTCCATACAGTACTGTTACAGATTTACTACAGTGATCAAGATATGTTATTCATTACTCCAGTTAAATAGCTCAAATGAGAGACAAAGCTTTTGACTGAGAAGTAAAGCAAAAACCATGTGTTCATTTTTTAAGTGTTTGTCACATTTTAAGGATCATCTCTTTCAGAGCTTCAGACAGTCGTTGCTGTCCAGCCTGCAAGCATGTAAGTATTTCCCACCTCGTTATTACAAGTGCTGGCAGGTGATTAAAGTTCCCTTTTATTCGTAGCCCTTAGCCTTCCATGCTATGTAGCTGAAATTAGAAGAGACAATGACTCACAGTATGTCCTCTACAGTACACACACTGTGCTCAGAAAGGGAGTTTCCGGAGTTTATCTTCCAGTCATGAAGGACTAATGCACACAGTTATAATGGCACTTTCATTTCTTTCATAGGTAGGTACTAGGCTATCGGCCCTAGGGCCTATACAAGCCCAGCCAAAAAGGTACCCTGGCTTTTGCCACCCAAGAAAATTATTTTCCTGTGCCACTGTCGAGCAGAGCCACAGAGGTGATACCCGGGGCGAATTTCCTATTTCCCATCCAATCATCAAGATTTTTCTTGAAGAGTGCTAATGAGGATATAGATAGGTAGTTTATTCCAGAGTATGGGAAGTCTCTGGGACAGGAATCTAAATGTAGCAATAACCTCATATGATTTACTAGGCTAATGCCCCTAGATCCTTTTTAAGCCTAGCCATTTGTGCCCCAATTTTCCCAATTATCAGTGCCCACACACTAGAATGGCTTTGGTATATGCCTAGGGTTACCACATGTCCCTCTTTGTGAGGGACAGTCCCACTTTGGGCAGTTTTGTCCTACAAAAAAAGGCAAATGTGCTGAGATTTTTAAGACAAAATACATTTTGTTTTTAGTTGAATAAAAGTTATTTTGTATCTGAAACACACAAATATAATATGAAATAGCGTAAGCAATATAAATGCTACAAAAGCTTTTGTTTTGGCAAACAAGTGAAGTTCTGTCCTTTGCACTGGCCTTGGGTATGTTTTGTCATGCAAAATCTCACATTTCTACAAAAAATGTCCCGCTTTGGGTATTTGAAAAGGTGACAACACTGTACATGCCTATCCCTTAGGGCATCTACAAACTGCCCCTGTCCATAATGCTCACAGGCAACAGGATGGGGTGAGTTTGTGCTTTCTTATCCATTGGTCCACATTACCTTTGAATAGGCTTAAGGAAGAGCTCTGTTTCATATGAATGGGTAGTCTATTCCAGAGAAGGGGTAATCTAATGTACATACTTGTCCTTCCAACATGTTTTATGTAAACAAAGAAACTGTGTTTGTATACAGCTCAAAAGAATTACAGAAATCAAGTTTACAGACTGGCCTGGGACATCTCTCTCAAGTGTACCTCATTACGTGGAACGTACCTCATTTGGGGTCTTAAAAAGTTCATGTTCCTCAAAGTTCCTCAGTGTTCCACATTGAAAGATTCTGTCACAAGTTCAGTGTTAGGAATTGTTTTAAGTGAAATCCATGGTAAATAGAAATGAATAATATTAATTCATTAAAATATCTTCTTTATAAGCAAAACCAGCATATTTAACCATCCTATGGCCTTCCTAGTTGAAGTTGTGTTAGTAAGCCATTAGTATGGTCCGCTAATGACTGGCAGTAGATATTCATGAACGCCGAGGTGCCAGCTCAACGTCCAACCTTCAACTAAGGCATGCCCATTTACACATGTCTTTCGAACGCCACCCAACCGCAGGGAGAACATGCAGACTCCACACAGAAGGCAGTCCCCGCACTCCAACCGAGAATCGAATGGAAGAAGCTCTTTCTGTGAGGCAACAAAGCTGCCACTGCAAAATGGTTGTTATATGGGTACAGTAAGGAAAAAGAACAGGTTTATAGTTCTTGAAGATAATGGTAGTGAGTGGATCAGCACTAAAAGAACTGTATCATTCCAGACAAAGGCAGAATTGTTTGTTTTTCTGTACATGGTATAGTCGAGTATTGGTTTGTTTGATTGCCCTTTTAAGAAATTGTGTCCACCTTATGGTGCACTTGGATGGTGCAGGAGAATGCAGTTCCCGGTACAGAAATAGCAACTCTGTTAATAGTTCTGTTTCCAGCAGTTAAAACTTGGCCAGTGGAAGATGTGTGGAGCAATTTGTTCTTGCTGGCAAGTAAATGAGTTTCCTGTGAAAAGATCGACTGACACTAAAGATGTGTTACATGCCTGAGGGGCTGTAGTCATTTCCTTGTCAAGTGGACGACTTTAACTTTTCAAAATACATACCCATTTACAGACGCTTTCACTTTCTGTTAGTGTAACAAATGTCTGCGTCTAAAACTGATTGTAATCTGTGCTACTCTTCTGCCATTATTCCCTACCCCATCCCTTTTCCCTGGCAATGTAAACTCTACTACAGTTTTTTTTTTTTTTTTTTAATAGAGATTCATATGTTGAATAACCCAGCCATCAACAATTTAAACATTGGGAACTTTAAATGAAAAGACCAAAGCATTTGAATATATTTGGGCGATTGCGCGCGCACACACGTTTTGGTTTGGTACAATGGTTAAGGTGTTTACCTCACAAAGTACAGGGGTTGTGTCTCACCTTTGAAAGGGAAATTGGCTAGGCTTAAAATGGCCCACAAGGGCAGTCAGCCTAGTACTCAACTATGAACGCACACACTAGAAATAAATCCTTCATTTATCACTTGCCTTCTTTCATGGTTTAGAGAATACAAGGTTGATAAATTGCACATGCCTCTAGACCAAACGTTTTCATATCTAGACCCATAATCTCAGACTAGAGGGGTACTTCAGGCATAGTTGTACAACTTAAACTCCTAACTCCATACACAACTTAATTTCATTTATTAATAGTGAATAAGCTTCTTATCCAAATTGTGGGTGACACATACGTGCACATTGCTATCTCAGGGTACTTGTTTTTAGTTCATTTTCTGGCTGGTGTACCTCAGGTGTGGATTATGCATGTCCTTGTATCCTGTGTCCACTTGTTTTTTTGCCAGGGTCTTTAGTTTCTTTCCACAGCCCAAAGACCAAAAACTGGTGATGTTGTTGTGACTGAAAAGTGTCTAGCTAACTCTATTAAAAGAAAAAAAAAACGAACTCACTGTTTTGAAATCCACACATCAGGTAGATTCTTATTTATGGAGATTAGTTGAAAACACTGTAGATTCAACAACTGCAAAGTCAGATTAGAGAGGAACTGATTCTGGTGCCTACTCACGCATAGGTGGGTCTGTTCTTCATTTAATACGTGTGCAGCATTTCTGCTGTCTGAAGCTCGGATTTTCTTGAGGGTTAGTGTCACACAACATGGGGATGCAGTCCTTTGAGTTCTTACTGAGCATCAGTTTGCACAGATGGGCCACAGCTCACTCTGCTGTGCTTTTAAAACATATGTTCTGCTGTCTGGTAGATGAAATGATGGATTAACATCATGAGCAAAAGAACAGCTAAATTCTGGAGTAAGATGGTTAGAATAAATATCAAAACAGCGCGATGATGTAACCAGACTGTAGAAATCCATGAACAGAATGCAGCATACGTTATGATCCTCTAAACCCCAGGGTAAATTAAGTGGATTCTGTAAACTTAATATTTCCCGCAGTAAAGCAAGACAGGGTGGACTTTATGCCGAAACAGAGACAGAAAAACAAGGCAGCCACAGTGAGCTTCCATTTTTTTTTCAAGCTTGTTGCTAGGTGGCAGAAAGAAGGTTTTTAAAGAAAAACTTCCATTGTAACTTAATGCCTTTTAGAGGCAGGTAGTGTAAAAAGACAACAGTGCTGGCATTTAATATGATGTGGCAGCTGCAGACGACACGTGTGCTGACAGTTTGCACCTTCCTGCTCATGTAAAGTCTTTGGATAAACATACTAGTTTTTATTTTCATTTTTCCTCATGTTCACCATTTGAGTTAACAAACGGCGTGCTGATTGTATATGTTTCTGCTTCATTCGCCGTTGTCTGCTGAGTTCTGCAGAGCCCTGTTGCAATGTCTTTATAGCTGTGGATGCTTTGTGATAAATTTACTTTTGCTAAGTGCATTTGCAGCATTTCCTCTGTATTTAAAACCCATCTGAGATAAGTTTCTGGATCACCCATGAAATGTGAGAAATGTACTCTGTAGTCTTACTTGGCTATAACAGTCTGTTCAGAAGGTATGTTTAGCTGAATTTCACAACTGGCACCCTTCAAATTCATATTTTCGCAAACTTCTTAATTCTTTGGTAATCAGCAGGGAAATGTGCGGACTTAGTGTTTTTAGCTGTTTTTTTTTTTAGTTGAGGGTCGGGGGGTTACAGGAGTGGAAAGAAGTTTCTATGCAGTAAGTTGCACAGTAAAATACTGCTACACAAATGTCATTTTTAAAAGCAAAACATAAAAATACAAAGCAAGCATGTACTCTTTGTTATATGTAGAGTACTATAATACTGTAGTATTGTTTACTACTATAAAGAATTCAAGCCTAAGCATAGAACGTCAAGCAACATATACCAAACCTGTCCTCTCCACTCATATATGGCAATCACAAAATTAGAATATTTGCTTTGAAGGTGACCCCCCCCCCCCACTCCCCATGAAATCCTTTTTAGTCTCCTAGGATTAAGCTTGCATTGTTAAAGGTGGTGTGATGGGCTGGCATTACGAAACTAGTATCGAAGTGAAAGACCAGAAAAGTTTGATGCCTTGATAAGTCAAAGAAATGGTTAATGTCAAATGGGTTGTTGACTGAATAGTGGTGAAGAAACAGTCACAGGGCGAACATATGTAATCATGGAACAGATGTGGGTGAGGTGTAGTGTGCAGAAATTGGAGCCTTATCCTTAATTGCACATTGAAGACTTCCAAGGAGTAAAACAGCAAATTTCTGAATGGGTATTACTTTGTGCACCTCCATCATTAGTGAGGCCATGCTCCTTGTACCTATGCTTTAATATAAGCCCCTCTAGTTCTTACTTTACCTGTCTGTGAACAATGGTAAATTGTGTGTAGTCTCACGTACAGCACCACTGCTGACTTCCAAATCCAGTTACGTTAATGCACAAGCTTCCTTGGTGCATCAACGTGATGTGACTTCTTCGGATTTGATCATTACCAGTTTAAGAAATGCTTCTTGCAGAACTCTCCTAGTTTCATTTTGTTTCTGCTGTAAAACAGAGTGGTAAAGACATGAATGCTAAGGCACAAACAGCAAGCTGTGAGGAATACTGGGCCATTCACTTTCCTGCTAATGGCACACTACAAAACCTAGCCATACACTTGTCTTGATTTTTATCGCATTTCACTGTTTTATGTATTTCTAAGTAAGACCCACAGATTGCAGCTGCTTGCTTTATTGGGTGACTTGTAGTTTGAGCTGCACAGCATGTGTTGAATTTCTGGAACTTGTACCCTGATGTTACATTCACCATGTCTTCTCTTCACTTGTTACCTAAACACGCAGTTCAACCTCAGCCTCTCCACAGGCTACGTGCTCATAGAAATGGCACACAGCAATGGTTATTCCGCTCCACAAAGGAGGGGGCCACAACTAACCCTGGTAGCTATCACCCCATAAGCTTGACTAGCCTGGTCTGCAAGGCTATGGAGACCATCATCATGGAACTCATTAACAAAGACATTGGGAACCTCCAAACACTTGACCCGACCCAGTTCGGCTTTGTTAAGGGCAGATCATGCCTACTAAACCTGGTTGACTTCTTTGAGACAGTCACCAAGACCATAGACGAGGGAAAGGTGGTTCACACAGCCTACCTTGACCTCGCCAAGGCGTTCGACACCATTCCTCACTCAGGTATTATAGAAAAACTCACCAGCTTGAACATAAACCCCTACGTTGCCAACTGGCTTACAGACACAACTCGCGCGGTAAGAATAGCAGGCTCCATGTCCAACTCTAAACCAGTCACAAGTGGTGTCCTGCATGGCTTGGTCCTGGGAGCCCTGCTGTTCACCATATACTTCTCAGAAGTACAGGCAAACACAGGAGGATTATGGCTAACCAAGTTTGATGATGACTGCAAACTTGGAGCCATAATTGACTCTCCAGCTGACATGGACATCCTCCAAAAAGGCCTTACTGAAAAGGACACCTGGTGTCAAAGTCATGGCCTCACGCTAAATGCCAAAAACTGCATAGTCATCCCATTTGGGAAAAACAAAACACCCACGAATTACCACATAGGTGGCAGCCCCCTTAATACAGAAGAGGTAATAAGAGATGTGGGGACCCAGGTAGAATGTAATCTCTCCTTTGACAGTCATATTGCCAAAGTCATTGGGAAATCCTTCTGTTTGGCCCATCTAATTACTAAAGGGTTCGCATCTAGAAATAGAGGTTATAGTGCCCCTTTACTCGTCACTCATCAGACCCATCATAGAGTACAATGCCCCATTTGAGATGCATCTCACAAGGCACTTTCAACAGCTGGAAAGACCACAAAAGTACCACACCAAGAGGATTACTGGCCTCAAACAAATGTCCTTTGCAGAGTGACTGAAAAAACTCAGGCTGTACTCCGTGGCATATCACTTACTCAGAGGTGATCTCTGCCTGACTTACAAAGCCATGTCCAACTCAGAATTGATGGACATGCTCCACCTAAAGAAATCCAAGTCACTGCGAGCCACGCGCTCTAGTGAGCTAAACCTCACCGCAACAATAAATAGAACATGGTGGAGGGATAAATTCCTGTCACAGAGACTCCCCATGCTTTGGAACAAAATTCCTGTCTACATTAGGCAGAGCCCCTCACTAACGCTCTTCAAGAGAAACCTTGACGAGTGGATGGGTAACAGAAAATACACCCCTGGGATCACTTCATTGGCTCTGCTTGACAGAGGCTCAGTTAATCAATGGGGCGACGAAGGCCGACACACTCTGGCTAGGCTTATAAATGCCCTCGGGCAGATAGCCTAGTACCTACATATGAAATGACTTGCTGACACTTTCACAGCAAACAAATGGAAGCTAAAGGAATCAAACCCTGGACTACACAAACTAGCTTGTTTAATTATCTGCTAACTGCTTGCCAAAGGGCTGTTATCCTTGACCAGCCTGAGCATGAGCTCAAGCTACAAAAATTTGAACATCAGTATCTGCTGAGATATTCATTGTATGTGGTGTACTAAACATCAGAGTAATACTGTCTTTGAAAGTTAGTTTCTGAACCAGCCAAGAAGGTGCACCTGGTAGCAAGAATACTAATGAAGACTGTAGTTGAATGTTTGCTGTTCATTATTACATGAGGAAATTTGGGGTATCTAAAAAAACAAACAAAAAAAAAAACAATAATTATAGTTTAGTGGGTGCACCAAATGCAGGTCGACTCATGGATGTCATTTGTGGCCCCTAACCATTTTAAGACTTTAACCACATATGTCTCAGACTTTGCCTAGAGGGTCACACTTGGACCAAATATAAGTACATAGAAACTGGGCCAGTAACAAATAGGCAAGCACATAAATATGTGAGAGGAGAGGGCTTTTATTTATGCAGTACAGATATACCAGATAGCATGGCATCCATAGGCAGTGAAGCTGGAGACAGATAATTCTCTGATATATAGTACATCTACTAATGAGAGATCCACACTTGCATGTTGTGCACTCTATAACTGTGATGGTATAGAAATCGGTCTTGGGGCTGAGTTTCCATATCATTACCTTACAAATTTCTTCGAATCAAAATTCATTCACAGACCAGCTGAACAGGGTCGTCTCCTCCATTCTTCATAAGTGGAAACTGGACATGCTTCCTATGATCCTATGCAGGTCTTCTTAACATTAAGAAAATAAATAATGCACATACCAGCTACCCTCGTTGGACAGTGTATACTTTATTTTAAAATACATCACCTTCATTTTAGTAATAGGATATCCTCAGACTGGTGTAATTAACAAAGAATAGCATTTAACTTAACATATTGCATGAAACTTGACAACAACCAGTGAAATCTCATGCACATTTATAATAAGTAATTTCTGATCAGCTTCTCCTAACATTGGTACAAAGTTTTGGAATCCCAGCCCATATTTGGGCTTATTTATTTTACAGGACAATTATGAAAAAAAATTGTAAAAGACATCCATGCTGTGATGTCTGGGCAGTGAATATCTTCTGCAAAGCTGTTGGAGGGGTAGGTAACTGGAAGCGGCTGTCCCTGGAACAGGTTGTGAGTTTACAGTCGACACTGTAGGAATAGGTGTCCATCAGTCTTTGTAAATGGCGCTGGTAATCATTTTTGCTTTGTAGCTGCATTTTAAATGAAGGTCTGCCTGTGTTTCTTTAAGAACTGTAGCAAGAAGCTGTTTTGTAGGCTTTATTTTATGTATGTATGTATTTGAAGCTTAAATGACAGTCTGTGAACTCTTACTAGTTCTATGCTGCAGTTGCAAAGATGTTTGATACAACAAAGACCTGCTGCGAAGACCGAGGAAGCTGCCATATGACACATTGTGCAGTTCTAGTATCACATAGTGGGAACTTGCATCACATGACGTTGGAACTTGCTGCATATGTTCTGACCCAAACGAAGAAAGGAAAATGCATGCCTTTTGGTAAAAGCACTACTTTGTTGATTACAACGCTGGTTCTCCAGCCAGTCCCATGAGCAGCGAAAGGACAGTTACAAGTCTGTAGAGATTAGGGAGAAGTAACATGGCAAAGGGGATCTGTAATTTACCCTAATTAAATATAACTACTCTGTTTACCAATCATCTTTCCTCAACCTCATAACAGAGGGAAAGAGATATTGCATTTGATGGATGTGCACTGGCATTTTAGACATCAGACCGAAATGACAAATGGATTGACATCCTAATAAACTTTGTGTATCTTACATCTTGCAAACAGGGTTGATGCATATCAAAACAAAGTTTGCATAAATGTCTGGGTGACCCACATTACTTTCTGATGATTGTGACAAAAGTCTTCAGAAGTTTTGACTCCCATTCCATCAAATCCAGCTCATCAAACACCATCCCTTCAGACACTTTGTAGAACACATTTATTGTAGAGAGATAAGCAACCCTGCATCTTTACATACTCTCCATACACTTCCATCTCTGGGGAAGATTAGGTAGGAACCCTTCTCCACCTTTTAGGGCATCCTTTCTGGGTACAGAAGTTATAATACGTTCTCATACTGGTTGACAGGGCCTATCATGATAATACATGGGTGGCACTATATGACTTTTGGGCACAGTTGCTGGGGACTTGTTACTTTTTTAAAGAATAGAATATAGAGCAGGCTGCTCTTTTTCTTCTGAGTGTGTCACTGATCTCTCTTTATGGAGGAGACCAGGTGTGGTCTGAGCGAGGGGATCCGAAAAGTTGCTTTATTTTATTTACATTTTTCTAATTTTCTTTCATTATTTACACATTCATTATATTTACATTGTCATATTTTACACATTGTATGAAACACTTAATAGTCATTTTCCTAAGTATATCTTAAGTATATTCAGTCTTTACATCCCATCCCTTCCACCATAACCTTTTTTATATTGCATATTATTTCCTCATACTTTTGCTTTACAGTAATTTTTTCATATCTTCCTTTCCATAAACATCAAAGAGCAATGAGTAGATTTGATATCATTTTCAGTTTTTTCAGTCCTAGTCTGCTATACTGTATACAGCACCATGTCCACATCAATGTTTTTAAATACTTTCCAGAAATAAACATCTTTTAATAATTTCCAAAAAAAAAAAACTTTCATTTTTACAATTCCAAAACAAATGTTGTGATGTGTTGTAGTGTTACGGCTGTTGCACATTTTTCTAACATTTTATATTTCATGTTGCTTTTCAATGGCAGTTTGTCCAACAGTACTGGCTTCCAGAAAGAATTCAAATTGTTTCTGCTTTTTATTGCTTTCTTGTACTCACCCCTCCCATTTTCCATGCATTAATACTCTAATTTTTTATATAATTCTTTCCTTTCCATTTCTACTTCGCTTATCAATTTCTCATGTCTTTATTTTACTTTCATATGCCCTCTCTCTAATAAAAAAAAAAAAAAAAAAAAAAAAAAAAAACCTTTCTCTCTTCCTTTTCTTACTTCGACCCGTCCACATTTATACATTTCAAGTAACAAATTTCCCAATATTGTCTTAACACCCAAAACAAATTTAATGATGCGAAAATTCAAGCCACTCTTTTCTGTTACATTATAAACTATCCCTTTTTTGTTGGATTCAGCATTTTACGTATAAAACAAAGTCAAACAATTCACTTTAACTTGGAAACATGTATACACAAACCTACTATGCTACTTATGCTAACTTCCTGAAATGTGTGCAGTTAACATACAGTGGATATAAAAAGTTTACACACCCCTGTTAAAATGCCAGGTTTTTGTGATAGAAAAAATGAGACCACAATAAATCATTTCAAAACTTTTCCCACCTTCAATGTGACCTATAACTTGTACAGTTCAATTGAAAAACAAGCAGATGTGTTAGGGGAAAAATATAAAAAAATAAACATACGATATGTTGGTTGCATAAGTGTGCACACCCTTAAACTAATACTTTGTTGTGCGTGCACACGCTTAAACTAATACTTTGTTGTGCGTGCACACGCTTAAACTAATACTTTGTTGTGTGTGCACACCCTTAAACTAATACTTTGTTGTGTGTGCACACCCTTAAACTAATACTTTGTTGTGTGTGCACACCCTTAAACTAATACTTTATTGAAGCACCTTTTGATTTAAATACAGCAGTCAGGCTTCTTTGGTGGGAGTCTATCAGCATGGCACATTTTGACTTGGCAATATTTGTCCACTCTTCTTTGCAGAAATGCTCCAGATCTGTCAGATTGCGAGGGCATCTCTTGTGCACACCCCTATTCAGGTCACCCCACAGATTTTCTATTGGATTTAGGTCTGGGCTCTGGTTGGACCATTCCAAAACTTTAATTTTCTTCTGGTGAAGCCATTCTTTTGTTGTTTTGGATGTATGCTTGGGGGCATTGTCGTGTTGAAAGGTGAAATTCCTCTTCATTTTCAGCTTTCTAGTGGATGCCTGTAGGTTGTGGGCCAAAAGTGACTGGGATTTGGAATTGTTCATAATTCCCTCCACCTTGACTAAAGCCCCAGTTCCAGCTGAAGAAAAGCAACCCCAAAGCATGATACTGCCACCACCATGCTTCACCATGAGGATGGTGTTCTTTTGGTGATGTGAAGTTTTGTTTTTGTGCCAAACATACCTTTTGGAATTGTGGACAAAAAGTTCAACCTTGGTCTCATCAGACCATAACACATTTTCCCACATGCTTTTGGGAGACTTTATGTATTGTTTTGCAAATTTTAGTCTGGCCTGGATGTTTTTTCTGTGTAAGAAAAGGCTTCCGACTTGCAACTCTACCCCCCATAGTACAGACATATGGAGAATATAGGAGATTGTCAGTACTTGCCAGAAATTCCTGCAGCTCCTTCGGTGGTATTGTAGGTCTCTTGGCAGCCTCCTTGACCAGTTTTCGTCTTGTCTTTTCATAAATTTTGAAGGGACGTCCAGTTCTTTGCAACATCACTGTTGTCCCATATTTTCTCCAATTTTTGATGACTGTCTTCCATGATATATCCAGTGCTGTGGAAATTTTTTTGTACCCTTCTACTGACTAATACCTTTCAACAATGAGCTCCCTTTGATGTTTTGCAAGCTCTCTGCGAACCATGGGTTTTGTTAAAGCTGGCAACTGAATAAATGTCAGGAAAATCCTACGAGGACAGCTGAACTTTATTTGGGGTTAATCAGAGTCTCTTTAGTTGATGGCAGGTGCATACCTAAGAAGACTGAATGCTGTAATTAAATCAAAAGGCAGGTGCATACCCAAGAAGACTAAATGCTGTAATTAAATCAAAAGGTGCTTCAACAAAGTATTACTTAGGGTGTGCACACACAACAAAGCATTAGTTTAAGGGTGTGCACACTTATGCAACCAGCGTATTGTACGTTTTTATTTTTTCCCCTAACAGATTTGTTTTTCAATTGAATTGCACAGGTTATAGGTCACATTAAAGGTGGGAAACGTTTTTAAATGATTTATTGTGGTCTCACTTTTTTATATCACAAAAACGTGGCATTTTAACACGGGTGTGTAAACTTTTTATATCCACTGCCTATATCCTGTTAATCAGGGCAAATAAACACTCACACCAACTAACCTTTGTATTTCTTTTAGACCTTCTCTTCACAGTTCTGTTACTATCTGTTCCTTTCCAAACTTAACTCTTAAAATAGCAGTCTCATGTCTAGTAAAATAAATTCCTGGAATTCTTACCACTTCTTCAAAACCCTTTCTTGTGTAATCCTAATTTATCCAAAATTTGTTCTGTTCTGAAAATTATTTCTTCCATCCAGTGTTTGTTCTTTACGACTGAAACCAAATCATCTGCATAAGTTATCAATGGCACCTTTATTCCTTCCTTAACTTCCCATTACCATTCTCTAACCCTGCTCTACATGTCTTTATAAGCTCATTTATTATTGTAAACAACCACATATAATGGGTAGTCCCACTTTTATCCCTTTCCCAGTCTTATCTTTTTCTTCTGTATAAGTTTGCCATCGCAGATGCACACAAAGCTTCATACATTTTGCTCACTGTCCTGATTTTTTTCTTCTACTTTATAGTCTTTTAAATTGTTTAATATTTCCCCATGATCAATGTTATCAAATGCTTTATCCACATCATACTGTTACTTTTTCTTCTCTTTCCCCTAGGCTGTGCACTTTCACTTCTTTAATCATCATTAACATTTAATTTATTTTTTCTCATTAACCCCCTATATCATTTCATCCAGTTCTTTTTATAGAATCCATTTTTTAATCATCTTCATAAAGCTTTAATAGCAGTAACTGGTCTCTAGTTTTTCTTCCCTTTTCCATTTCTTTCCATATAAATGTTATAATCTGTTACTCTTTTTTTTATATTCTCCCCCATCCATTCATTCACTGTTTTAAACTTTCTTTATATTATATGACAATTCCTTATAAAGAATGCATCTGGGCCTGGTGTAGATTTTTCCTTATCCTGTTTTGTAACATCCTCTAAATCTTTCCTCTTGATTCTTTTTTTCATGTCTTCCACTGCCTCCTTTTACCTCCTCTTACATTTTTTTCATCTGTACATACCTTTCACATATATTTGTAATATCTTCTTGTTTATATTTTAGCTTTCCTTTTTTATTCTTTATTACATTTATTTTTCTGTCCTGTCTTAATTTCGTAACTAAAAATGGGGAAACTTTGCCCTTTCAAGTAATATTTTTGTCTAAATATCATTGTCCTGAGCTCTTAATTTTTAAGACTTTTCCCACCTTTCTACACAATTCTTTTGCACATTTCTTTTTGCATATCGTATAACACTTTTCCATCATTTTTAAGCAGATTAAAAAAAAATTATACACCATTCACCATTTTGTTAAACTTCTGTAACATGGCTTCATAAGTCATATGATCTTCCCACATTTGCCCTCATTTTTGACATTCTGTTCCTGCAGTTTTCTTGTCACTTTTTAACCCGTTTCCTCCTCCTGTTACATTTTCATTCTCTTATTATTGCCTATACTGCTCTGTGATCTGAAAACTTTTTCTCTAATTTCATCTTTTTTTTCTCTGATATCTTCTGAAAATAATATATAATCCCTGTTTTCCATAAACCCTTCTTATAAGTATCTTTTGCACCTTTAACTCTTCTTAACCTAACATTTACTATGTCTCATTTTTACATCTTGTGCTATTCTTCTTTTTTTTTTTTTTTTTTTTTTTAAATTACAGTTGGTCTCCCACCACCATGATGGACATATTTACTGTCGCATAACTTTGAATTTCTTTAAACATTTTTTTTCATTACATTTATATACACATGCACTCCCACTATTCTAAACACTGCCTCTCCCATTTCTTAAATCAGATACGAACTCTGCCGGCTCCACCACCATTATATCCAATATTTTAATCTATTCATTGTTATGCTGTAATACCTGAGCATGTATCATTCCCTATAGTTCACACCACTTTTCTTTTCCACTTAATCTTAAATTCTACTCTTTCTTTCATTTGTACATCTTATATTAAGCAAACAAATGACCTCTGCATCAATTTTTCACACCACTCAAACATCAGTCTTCATGCTGTTCATATTCCGTGATGTTATACTTCATCACCCCCTACTTTTTGCATTTTATCAGTCCATCTTTCTTCCTCAGTGTCTCATCTTTCCACTATTCCTTTTTTTTTTATTAGGAACTCTTATAAACTTGTTCATCTGAAGTAGGAGATTCATTTGTCTGCAACCTGTGGGTTATGGATCCGATATCGGATCCGAACCGGCATGGTTTTCCAGCTATGGATCCAAGCTCTCAGCTCCTCCCCTCACCCATAATGCCCTGCTCTACCCTCATGACCTCAGATCTCGTTTGCCGCGCATGGTGACTGGATTTGTTTCTCAAGCTCTCAAGCTAAGTGCTAGTTTAAGTGTTAAATTTCAGAATTTTAAAGTTTTTATTGAATTTTTGTGTAAAAGTGTAGGTTTCCCCGTTGATATATTTACTTTTTTAGAGTTAATCTAAAAGTTATATCCCTCCCCTCGCTGTTGGCGTAGTGTGTGTGTGTTGGGCCTGTGAGTGTATTTTTGTTGTTTAGTTCCTTTTAGTTTGGTAACTACTGTGTTAGATTGGGATGGCAGACCAACCCAAATCTATCTTTTCTAAATGCTCCGAGTGTGGCCATAAGCTTTCCCCAGCTGATGGCCACACTCGGTGTGTTAGATGCCTGGGGGTTGAACACCTCACATCTGGATGTTCCATTTGTGCAGGGTTCAACCCCAGGGCATTGAAGGAGCGGAGGTCCAAGCTTGTTTTGGCGGGCCTTTTACCGCCGGACTGTGCTCCGACCTCCGCGCCTTCGGGAGTAACCGTGCCTACGGTTATTCCCTCTGCGGCACCCCCTCCTCCTCCTGGGACTCAACCTCCCATTTCTGGTTCGGAGGAGAGGGATGCTAAGAAAAGGGACCGGAGGGAGAAGCACCATAAGCGGCGGGCCGAGACCCCTGTTTCGGCCCCGCCAGCCAAGCGGGCTTCTCCCCCGGCTCCGTTGTCGGCTCGGTCTCCTCCTTCTCGGCTCCGGTCTCCAGCGTGTTTTTCACCGGGACCTGAGGAGGAGGAGACCCAATCTTCGTCGAGGCTATCGAGGAGGCACTCCAGGCCTACCTCGGTAGCCTCGTCGAGATCCACGTATAGCCTTTCGGATGCTGATCTGGACCGGATGATGAGAAGGTTCATCCAGGCCCAGATGCAGATGGGAGTGCTCTTGCCTCCCCCCCCTCTGGGGGGGAGCTCAACACCCTTTTTCAAACCGATTGCTCCTTCTCCGACCCGCTATCCGGGTTCGGAGCAGCTGGAGCCGAGCAGCTTCGGAGCCGGAGCCGGGGGTGGGTCGGCGCCGATAGTACTGTGCCGGATCCGACCCTGCCCTCGAGTGCATCGGATCCGACCTCTCGGAGCCTGGATCCGAGCCTCGGATCCGGGGGGATCAGTGCTCCTTCGGCGCCGTCTGTCGGAGCGCACTGTCCCTTCGGATCCGGCGCCAGCGCCGGCTCGATCCACTCTTCGGATCCGAGGGAGCCGGTTGACGGATCCCTTGGACGAGGTCGGCTCCACTTCGGCGTTTGTAGTGGAGAGGGCCCGGTTGAGGGTCTCCGGACCCCGGCACTTGTTTCGCTCCGTCCCGCTCCCTCTGCACTGGACCAGGCTTCCACCATCCGGCCCTTGGAACAGCCCGCTTCTGTGCCCCAAGCTGCTCCAATGGAACAGGTTGCTGCTTGCGAGAGTCCTCTGACAGCCCCAGAGGATGTTCCTCGCAAGCATACGTGCAAAAGGAGGCACATTGACTCCCGAGTCTCTCACGGAAGACACGGACTTGGAGGAAGGGAAGGCTCCCACGGTCACCCCGAGGATGTCTCATTTGGAGACATCATGGAAATGCTCCGTATAAGGGGGTCTGCCCCAAGTCTTCCTCGGACGAGTCCGTGTTCTTGGAGGCATTTGAAGCGGGCCCTTCTACCTCTTGGGTGTCCCTCCTGCCGACCCCTGGTGGACCTCATTACCCCAGGGCGTGGAAGGAACCGGACACCGTGGAGCCAATTCCTAAGAGGCCCGATAGGATCCTCAGCCCACCGTCCGACCGTGCCCATTGGAGTAAGGGGCCTCCGGTAGATGCCATGTTGACGGGCGGCCACCAAGAGGGAACTTGCTCAGGAGAGTCCCTCAGTCCATCCCCGAGCAAGGAGTCTCGGATGATGGACCGCTTGGGGAAGTGGATGTTTAGTTCAGCGACCTTCTCGGTAAGGGCGCTGAACTACCTGGCACACGTCATTAGGATGCAGCGAGATCTCATTAAAGAATACGCTGCATCTCCCCCAGAGTCCATGTCGGAGGAGGACAGGGTGCTGCACTCCACCCGCATGGCCACTCTTAGATCAGTTACTAATACCTCTATGCGGCTACTCTCCCACGCTACGGAAGGCGCCGCTAGAGCCGCAGGGGCAGGCCTAGTCACTAGACGTCAGGCCTGGCTCCGTCACTGCGATTTTTCTGAGCCCTTCAAAGCGTCATTTGCGAACGCCCCCTTTGATGGTTCTGCCCTCTTTGGCAAAACCGTTCGCGAAACCTTGACCCAGAGCGAGAAGGACGGGAAGACGCTGTCTGCCGTCGGAATCTGCTTCTCTGCACCCCAGAGGCCCTACTCTAGGAACCAAAAGGGTCAGAAGTAGATGTGGTTCCGGAAGTCGCCGCAGTCCCAGCCTGCTCCGGACAACCAGTCCTTCCGTGGCAGAGGAGGACAGGGAGGACGCCGCCCTAGAGGCAGAGGGGCTCCCAGAAACTTCGGGTCCAGGGAACCTTTCTCTGAACGGCCCGCGCAGCAACCCTGAGGGGTTGCCCGGCTGCTCCACTCTGGAGGCAGTCGGGGGACGTTTTTCGGGCACCTAGCGGCATGGGAGTCCATAACATCAGACCGCTGGGTTCTCCAAATCATATCCAGAGGATACCGCATCCCTTTTCTTCACTTTCCAAAGTTGAAGTCCCTCCCAAACGTTCCACCCGGTCAACGGGAGGCCGCTTTGGCAGAAATTGGCCATCTGCTAAAGAAAAGAGCCATCCAGCCGGTCCCCCCAGACCAGATCGGATCAGGGTTCTACTCCAGGTTCTTTTTAGTGCCAAAGAAGACGGGGGAACTAAGACCAATTCTAGACCTTTCTCTCTTGAATCTGGCAGTCCCCAAGGAAAAATTCCGAATGGTCACTCTGCAGTCTATTCTCCCCCTTCTGGGAGAAAATCACTGGATGTGCTCGATAGACCTCAAAGATGCGTACTACCACATCCTGATGGACAGGCGCTCCAGGAGGTTCCTCCGCTTCCGGCTGGGAGCCAGTCACTGCCAATTCCGGGTCCTTCCCTTTGGTCTCACCACAGCCCCCAGGGTGTTCACCAAAGTATTAGCAGTGGTAGCGGCCCACCTGAGGCTTCAGGGGGTGCAGGTCTTTCCCTACCTGGACGACTGGCTTCTTACCGCCCCAACAAGGCATCTACTATTATTGGCGCGAGACTCCTTTCTCCATCTTGCTCCCTTTCTGGGCATTACAATAAATACAAAGAAATCCAACCTGGCGCCCACACAGCTCTTAGATTTTATAGGGGCCAGGCTAGACACAAGGAGTTTACGAGCCTTCCTCACTGCGGACAGAGTTCAAAATCTGCAGCTCCAGGTGCGGGCCATTCTCCACTCAAGTTCTGTTCCGGCGGAGTTGGTCCTGAGGGCTCTAGGGTCCATGGCGTCTGCTATAGCACTTCTCCCTCTTGCCAGGCTCAATATGCGCATCCTCCAGTGGACTCTCTTAGTACAGTGGTCTTACCTTGCTCTCCCTATGCATCATCCCATTGCGATCAGCAAGGCTTGCAAGCGGTCCCTCCTGTGGTGGCTTCACTCTCCAGATCTCCACGGGGGCCGCCCATTTTGTGCTTCTCCCCCCCTCGCCACGGTGACCATGGACGCCTCCCGCCTCGGGTGGGGGGGGGCATTTTGCAGGCCGGACCGTCCAAGGCACGTGGAACGATAGAGACCTTACTGCATATCAATGTTCTAGAGATGAGAGCAGTGCTCTTAGCGTTGCTAGCACTTCAGGACTTTCTTCCCTTGGGAACAATTGCGATTCAATCGGACAACATGTCTGTGGTCTGGTACATCAACAAGCAAGGGGGAACAAGGTCTTACCCCCTTTGTCGAGAAGCCATGAGAGTTTGGGAATGGGCAATCTCCACCAACCGCTTTCTAATAGCAACGCACATTCCGGGTCGGTCCAACATCCTGGCGGACAAGCTCAGTCGCACCATTCTGACCCCTTACGAGTGGTCTCTCAATTTTCAAGTAGCGGAACGCATATTCGCACGGTGGGGAACTCCTTCATGCGATCTTTTTGCCTCTCCCTCAAACACCAAGTGCGACAGTTTTTTCGCTCTGATACCCCCTCCAGGAGGTTCTCCAAGAGACGCTCTGGTGCATGCTTGGCCACCCGGTCTTCTTTACGCTTATCCACCCTTGCCTCTGATGCTCCAAGTTCTTCAGAAAGCCTCTCGGGTGGGTTGCAGAATGATTCTCATTGCTCCGTTTGGCCTCGACAGATCTGGTTCCCCTTTCTAAGGTCTCACTCGGTGAATCCTCCTTGGATTCTAGATCCCATTCCGGATCTGATATCCCATCCATCCTGCATACCTCCTCCGAACCTGGACAACCTGAAGCTGACCGCTTGGCTGCTCCAGTTCCACTCTTGATCAGGACTCCCGGTATTTCGTCACCTGTTAAGGCAATTCTGGTGGCAGCTCATAAACCGTCCACTAGGAAAGTCTACCGCAGCAGGTGGAAACGGTTTTCTTTGTGGGCGGAGCGGCAAGGCCTGAATCCCTTCACGGTTCCTCTCCCCTTAGTGCTTGATTTTCTAACCACTCTTTTTAACAATGGTGCCAGCAGTTCCACAGTCAAAGTACAACTGGCGGCAATTTCTCATTATCACATTGGCCATGACTCTAATCCTCTTATGTCAGCCAAGTTGTGCAAAATTTTCCTTAAAGGTACTTTTCTTCTCAGGCCCCCTGTAAAACAAGCGGTTCCTCCTTGGGACCTCTCTTTGGTTCTCCAGGCCTTGACCGCCCCTTCGAACCAGCGGCTACGGTGGATCTCAAATTCTTGTCTTACAAGACAGCCTTTTTGGTAGCCATTACATCGGCCAAGAGAGTTTCAGAGCTTCAAGCATTATCAGCTAAACCTCCTTACTTGGTATTTCATCCGGACCGTGTTTACCTCAGGACCAACCCGTCCTTTCTTCCTAAAGTCGCTTCTGAAGCAAACATTAATCAGTCCATTAACCTCCCTGTTTTCTTCCCTAAATATGAAAACAAAGGTGAATACAAGCTTCACTCATTAGATGTCCACAGGCAACTTAGATTTTATCTAAACAGAACGGCTGGTCATAGGCAATCCGACCAGTTGTTTATTTCCTTTGCTAAATTTAATTTGGGCAAGCCAATTTCTAAAGTTTCTCTGTCTCGCTGGATTTCTCAGTGCATCTTATTGGCTTATCAAGCTTCAGGAAGGCCCGCACCGGAGGGAGCACATGCCCATTCAACCCGGTCAGTATCTACCTCGGCAGCCTTCAAGGCTAGGATTCCTCTAGATGATATTTGTGCAGCAGCCACGTGGGCTTCATCTCATACTTTTATTTCCCACTATAAGTTGGATCTTGCATCTAGGGGTAGAGCATCATTTGGCTCCGCGGTGCTCCGGAATATCCTTCCATGATGGCCGCCCAAGATTCAGGTAGCTGGGGACTCTGTCCCACAGGTTGCAGACAAATGAATCTCCTACTTCAGATTTAGAAGTTATGTACTCACCATAACGTTCCATCTGAGTAGGTGTATTCATTTGTCTGCAACCATCCCGCCCTCCTATCCCCCTGGCCTTTATTTTTCCTGCATATTATCTGTTACCCTTTTCAGGGTGTTTTTGCTGTTGGCAAACTCGATCTGAGGTTATGAGGGTAGAGCAGGGCATTATGGGTGAGGGGAGGAGCTGAGAGCTTGGATCCATAGCTGGAAAACCATGCCGGTTCGGATCCGATATCGGATCCATAACCCACAGGTTGCAGACAAATGAATACACCTACTCAGATGGAACGTTATGGTGAGTACATAACTTCTAATTCCCTCTCATTTACTGACTCTGTTTCTTCTTTAATTAATGAATATGTCAAAAAATGTTTCTCAGTTCCACATTTCCTAGAACATTAAAAACCTCAGCTTTGGCCGGCTAAGATCTAGCTGTATTCAACTGGAAGTACAAGAGAATTTAAGTACCTTTATTTGCACTTTTTTCAAATAATACAGTATTTAAATTGATTTAATTGTGTTGCATGAATATTAACTGAATTGGAAGTTTTTGACTCTGTTCTTCAGTTAGTGCTTGCTTGAATTTTATTGTCCGTTAGTAATTGCAGGTGTGGGGGTAGCCACATTCTTTGATTTCCTGTCACTGCCTATTTAAGTGGTACAGTTTGAAATATTTTCTGCTTAAAAACCTCAGCTTTGACCAGCTAAGATCTAGCTGTATTCAACTGTGGACGTATAAGAGAATTTAAGTACCTTTTTTATCTGCACTTTTTTTCAAATAATACAGTATTTAAATTGATTTAATTGTGTTGCATGAATATTAACTGAATTGGAAGTTTTGACTGTTCTTCAGTTAGTTTCCCCACCCACCCTGCCTGTTTGTATTTTGGTGCTAATCTTAGTGGCTTTGAAACTGCCCGCCCCTCTTGTAAATTTGTGCTTGGATACTCCTTCTGGGCCCATCTCATTTGCTCACTCAACTGAGTGCAGTGAGATCACATTTTGATTTCAGGCACTCCTACTGTGTACAAAGAGAGCATCTGGGAAAGAGAACAAAAAAAAATTAAGCTCGTTTCCTGCCTTTCCTGTTAAGTGGTCTAGACTGTTTGTAGGCTTCTGAGCCCCCAAGCCCTTCTGTGTTGGAGGGAAGCCTTCTAGCTTAGTTTTGTTTCTTATAACTAGCCAGTTTTCTAGTTTCAGCACTCAAATCTGTTTCTTTGAACTCAGCACTTGTTCAGAACTCATTGTAAGCACTACATAAGCTGCAAATTACTACAGCACTCAACTTTCCTCACTTGTCTAGAGGAAAGCAGTTTTTAGTACTTAATAAATAAGTACTTATCCAGGCATGTCTAAGGGTCAGCTCCCAGTGATTTCTCCTGATGAATCTGGGCATCTTGGAGCAATGCAGCAATTGCCTCATGTACACAGACAACCCTCTCCTCCCATCACCCAACACTCCAACCTGAGAGAGATGCACTTGTATAGCCAAACTGGAAGCAAAGCTCTCTTCACCCAAGACTGGACTAAACAGTCAAGAGGAGAAGGTAAACACTTGCACCACACCACACTCATCACATAGTCCCTCAAAACCTACACCACCAAATCACACACATAGAAACACAAAACACACCTACATTCACGGAGGCTCTTAATAAAAACCTGCCCAAGCATCAGGGACATCCAAAGCATAAATGCAAGCAAACTGCACCCCCCCCCCAACACAAGCCAAATGACACAGTCCACAAACTCAGTGTGCCACTCAACCACAGCCCATAAGGCATAACGTACCGAACACATAGGTGACTCTATAGTCAGGCACAGTCAGGCACACTGATGTTCCTCTCACTAGACTAAACAAGGAGAAAGTTACTGTCAGCTGCCAGGATCCACCACATAACGCATGCACTCAGGTCACTCCACAATAAGTACAAATATGACACTCTCATTGTCCATGTTGGTGTGAATGACCTGAGACGTACCTCCCTGGACTACATAAAGAGAGACATGGAGGAGCTCTCCGATCTTGTATCCCAGGCAGGTATGACCCTAACCCTGAGTAGCATCCTGCCATCACCCAGAATGATACCACAGTACAAGGATAAAATGATTGACTTCAACAATTGGCTAAGCTTCTGGTGTCATTCTAAGGGGATCCAGTATTTGTTTGCCTGGGACGACATGATAGACAGACCACGATGCTTTGCCAGAGATGGGCCTGCACCTGTCACCCTTAGGATTCCGGATACTGGCTAAGGCTCTTACCACCCCTATAGTGCCTTTTTTTAGGCAAGGTTCAAATGACAAATTCACCACCGTAACAGGTACAAGCAAGCAAAATCTGAGGGTAATGCTACTCAATGCTAGAAGTCTAAACCTCAAAATGCACTCACTCGAGGCACTCCTTAAAATGGAGAACATTGACATCTGTGCAGTGACAGAGACCTGGTTCAAAGCTCCAGAGAGCACCCCTGCATTACCAGGCTACAATTCATACCACACCTTTCGGCCACCTAACCCAGAACGAAGCACTAAAGGCGGAGGCGTGTCCATATTCATTAAGGATATCCACACCTCCAGGCTAGTTGCACAGCATAATGCATCTGAGATTATCCAAGTGCAGCTAACTCTGGGCAAGACTGCAATCCAAATTGTAGCTTGCTACAGACCCCCCACCATGCCCCAGGATTCCCACTCCTCATTTCTTGATACACTGGAAAGCATTGGGGTACAACCCAACACCCTAATAATGGGCGATTTCAACTACCCCACCATTAACTGGGAAAACTACTCGTGTACCAACTGTTTTGCTCAACGTTTTCTAGACTTCATAAATTCCAGTGCCTTGGATCAACTTATTCACACCCCCACCAGGGGCAGCAATATCCTAGACCTGGTCATTACCAAAATGGGAAACTGGTGTTCTACACCAGTTCCTCGTTGGTCAGATCCGACCACAAGCTAATCAGCCTAGACATCCACATCCCACCCCCACCCCCAATTAGGGAAACCATCATAGAAAACTTCTCCAAAGCCAGCTTCACTCTTAAGACAGAAGTGGTAAACTTCACGACACCCATGCAGATGGACAACAGAGGTATGACTGCTGAATCCTACACAAATGCACTTTATAAGGACTTACACGAGTGCATGGATCATGCTATCCCTAATAGAATCAAGATGTTATCCTCCAAAAAAGGAAGCCAATCTGGTGGTACTCTGCCATAAACAAACTCTACAACAGAAGAAAGAAACTGTTGCAAAAAAGAGTAAAATCCCATGACTGGAGGAACTCCCTGGTCAACCTCAGTAAGAAGCTGAGATCCCTCATAAAATCCTCCAAAGCTAGTTACGAAAACAAAATTGCCACTGGCTCTAAAGACAACCACAAAGCATTCTATAGCTATGTCAAGAATCTCAATGGGAACACTCAGATCTGCTCTGAGTTACAACACAATGGCGCTAAATATACAGAACCAACTGATATTGCCAACATCCTAGCAGATAGGTTCAGTGCTAACTTTACCCCCCCACCCCCTAGAGGGCCCATCTCTATACCGGAAGAATGCAAAGTTCCTATAATTACGGCTGCACAGGTAAAAAAAAAAACACTCTCCGAAGCCAAGAACACAGCATCCATGGGACCTGACAATATCCCAGGCTGTGTTCTACATGAACTACAGAATGAACTGGCACCCTACCCAAGTACCATGTTCAATCATAGCCTCAGCTCTGGCTTTATACCCACTGAATGGGGCACCGCGGCGGTTATCCCACTCCACAAAGGGTTAGCCACGACGGACCCCGGGAACTACCACCCCATTAGCCTGACGAGCCTGGTCTGCAAGGCCATGGAACGTATCATCGTGGAACTCGTAAATCTCCAAACTCTGGACCCTACCCAGTTTGGATTTGTAAAAGGCAGATCATGTCTCCTAAACTTGATTGACTTCTTTGAAGCAGTCACCAAAGCCATAGATGAGGGTAAAATGGTTCACACAGCTTATCTAGATCTCGCCAAGGCTTTCGACACCATCCGCCACTCTGGAATTTATAGATAAGCTCACTAAACTAGGTATAAATCCCTATGTCACAAGATGGGTTGCCAACTGGCTCACGGACAGAACCCACACTGTGAAAGTAGCGGATTCCAAATCCGACTTCAGACCAGTAACAAGTGGAGTACCACAGGGTTCAGTCCTGGGTCCTCTCCTGTTTGGTATCTACTTCTCTGAAGTGCAGGCTAACACAGAATGTCTTTAGCTAACAAAGTTTGCAGATGACTGGAAACTAGGAGCCATAATCAAAAATCCTAACGATGTGGACAAACTACAAAAGGGCCTCACTGAGACCGATACCTGATGTCAAAGCCATGGCCTGAAGCTCAATACCAAAAAGTGTATTGTCATCCTCTTTGGTAAAAACTGTGGACCCATGAACTACTACATAGCTCGTAGTCTACTTAATGCCGAAAATGTGATGAGACCTTGGGACACAGGTGGGACAGTAGTCTCCCCTTTGATAATCACATCGCCACAGTGGTCAGGAAATCCTTCTATGTGGCTAATCTCATCACAAAAGGATTCTCATCCAGGAAAAAAAGAGGTCATTGTTCCCCTCTACTCATCACTCATTAGACCCATTATAGAGTACAACACCCCTTTTGGTATGTACCTCACAAGATATCTACAACAACTGGAAAGACCACAGAAATACCTCACAAAGAGGATTACTGGCCTCAGATGCCCTACGCAGACCGTCTCAAAAAACTACAGCTTTACTCCATCGCATATCGCCTACTCAGGGGCGATCTCTGCCTAACATACAAAGCTGTGTCAAACCCAGAGCTGTTGGACATGCTCCACTTAAAGAAATCCCAATCCCTCAGAGCTACACGCTCTAGGGACCTAAACCTTCTCACCACAATAAACAGAACATGCTGGAGGGAATAGATTCCTGTCCCATAGACTTCCCATACTCTGGAACAGACTACCTATCTATGTCAAACAGAGCTCCTCATTAGCTCTCCAAGAAAAATCTTGATGATTGGATGGAAAATTTACCCCAGGGATCACTTCTGTGGCTCTGCTCGACAGGGGCACAGGAAAATAATTTTCTTGGGTGGCGAAAGCCAGGGTACATTTTTTGGCTAGGTTTATATAGGCCCTAGGGCCAATAGCCTAGTACCTACCTATGAACCTATGTTTTCCAGTTTCTTTTTTTCTGGAATGCCCAAACTCCCCACACCCAATTTTAACAATCTTAAATTAATATGATTCATCTCCCTCCCCCAAATGCTTTTGACTGCCCCGAGTACTTAACACTCCAATTTCCTATTTATTATTACCGTATTAGGTACATGCAGTAACATATTATTCAGGGACATGCTGTAAAATATTTTCTGTTTTTAAAGTTGCATAATCTCCCATTCCCCAGTCTATACTCTTCTGCCATCCACAGCTTTAACGTCCTACACGTTAACATAAACTTAGAAGAAAATGTAAAAAATATCTTTCTAAGTTCTGAATTGAAACAACTTTTTTAACTTTTGGTAAATACATTACTTTCAAGGAGATGTATTATTTCTTCTTTTATATTCATTAAATTTTTCTACTAGCTCAAATCTTTTACAAGTTGTTGTGGAAAGGTTTAGTTTCTGTATACGTTAATGCCAGCTGCACTGATTCCTAAAAAGCACAAGAGTTTTGTTTAAACTAAGGTATGCTTCTTTGCTATTCATCCTTTTTCACCTTTACCAGTGGCCTTTTTCTTCTGCTTTCACTAGCACCAGTTAGGTCTCCACTGCACCTGCACATCATTCTCTTTCTTCTGTCTTTCTGCTACTGCTGCATACATTTTCCTGTTTTAACACTGCTCTTAAGTCTTTCTGTTTACCACTCTTTGCTCTAAATTCCTGTAATCCAACACAGAGCTTGCCCCTTAAAACCAATTACTCCATTGGATGAACATGACCCCTCTCTATCCACACCATAATTTACAGCATCCTTCTCTCTTTTCTTCATCACAAAATATGTTGCCGACTTCCACCTTTCACTAAATGGCTTCTGACTCCACCAGTACTCCTTCATCCATAATTTTGGTAAGACAGTCATCCAGTTACCATGCTGTCATTATATTCACCTCCCAATCATTTTCCTTCTGAATTACATTCTCCATTTTCTCTCTCGTACTCTTCACCAGTAAGAAACACCATCTTGGACTCCGTGATCACCAGTAACAGCCATCTGGTGCCACCGAGAGTCCGCCTCAAAGAATATGGAAAGTTCCTCTGTGCCCTGACTAAATTTCCCCAGATTTCATCTCTAGTCTCCTCTGAAAAGAGGACACTGACCTAATGGGACTAACCTGGTCAACAAAGAATGAATAAATAAAGTAAAACAGAGATATGATAACACTTCTGATTTATGATTGAAAAGGATTTTGAGAACAAGTCACTTACCTTAATTAGAAATGGAAAGAAATGTCTTTCATAGTTTCAGCAGCCAACTAATAGTTTTAACTTACCGTGTTCCAGTTTTAATTTTTCCAAGTCTTTTGGGGATTCTAATACCATGATTGGAATGGACCCCATTCCCAAGTCCAACTATGATTAAAGTTCATGAAATTAGTATTGCTTCAATCTTTGTTGGCCAGAATTGTTCTTTGCAGCACCCACAAAGTGCCCAATATTGACTCCTCCTGTAATTCATACAGAGTTACATGTATCCGTAACAAATTCATACGGAGTTACATGTATCAATAACTTACCCAAGTATGATTCTAAATTCTTTTTTTTTTTTTTTTTTTTTTTTTATTATTAAAGACCCACTGTTCCTGCTAGTATTGGAACTGTCTGGGTATCCTTCTTCCACATTGCCCTCGTTTCTGCCTGTGAATCCTGGTATTTTGAGTTTGTCTCTGTCTTTTTACATAAGACTATAATCACTGGGTATATCGATTGCAGTGATCAATGCTGCTTCTTTCTTTTTGTCCTGGGCTACTGTATCTGGTTTGCTCGCATCTATTTTTTGAACTGTTGGTAATGGGTGATCCCATATGATGCAAACTTCATAATTTTCTATAATGCTTTGTGGCTCATGATTCCAGCTGTTTGAAACTCTTGATAATTGTTAAAGTTGAGAGACCAGCACACTTGCTGCTTTGCTTTCAAATCAGCAAGTAGTAGTAAAGTATTATTTTCAAGGTTCAGTACCTCCTGCACAACCATGTGAATGATTGCATCATGCAGCCCCTTCTTGCTACTTTTTGTACACATACTATGAGAGCTCTTATGTCATGGTGAAATGTGAGTAGTCCTAACTCTTAATGTAGGAATAATCATCTTTACTTATGAAAACATTCAATTAGGTTTGCCAGCATTTTATTATTGGTATACTTCACCAAGTAACTGCCTCTCAGTTAGCTGTCCCTTAAATATAATGGCCTAATGTCAAATATACAGCAGCTATGCATGGGAATTTTGTGCAAGAAAGTCATTATTGGACTTTGCAAGAAAATGGGAGCTGATGAAAACAAATCTGGCAAGGGCATTGAAAGAAGAAAATAGGCAAACTCAGATGGAATTCACTGTTAAAGTAACCTCTTTCAAAGATGTACTGTTGTGGTAAGTGCTTTATGCAAATGTACTTTTCCAGCATTTTTAATTTGGAGTAATAAAGTTTTTCTTTCTCAATTGTTAATATTTGATCACCACATTACTTGGTTTTGTACTGCTGTAGTTATTTTCTGTCTTTTGTAGCATTAAGAGGGAGTTTTGGAGTACTATGTAACTAAGAATGTTAGCAGTCTGCCCTTTTCTCCTGAATGGTTTCTGAATGAAAGTACCACTACTTGGTGGGTAGCACTTTAAAGTGTAGATGTATATTTCTGTGCTCATCGTAAGGATCTCACTCCTGCATTTTTTTTTCATAAATAGGAACAGACATTAGTGTTCCTGACAAATTTAGAGTAATTATATGTCACCCTATGTAGAGGGTGCAGGGTTACTAGTAAGAATTTATGTTGTAAAAGGATGTGTAAATACAGCATCTCCAGTACTCTCTCTCTCTGCAGCTGAGTTGTCATCTCCTTTGTCCAAGGTTCACAGGCCACTTCTGGCAGGACAAAGGGACTGTACCCTTTAGCTTTCACCACTATTTTTAATACAATTCTGCCAAATTTTATTTTGCATTGTGCATTTGCTACTGTTTTGTAAATGACTTTCCTGGGAAAAAGTCGCCCAACAGATGCATGCATGGAAAAAGGTTCCCCCCAAAGAGTTACCACTTAGTGGCTGTTCTGTTTTGGTGAAAAACATAATGTCTCAAGTAGGGACCATTTCAAAACTTTTAACAAAAGGACATTACTTGGAAGAGCTTGAATTTGTAAGTGTTCATGATCATAATTACTGCTCTCCCAGGCTGTATACCACAAGTAAGATGCTTTGACTGGAATTCACAAAAAGAACTGGGAAGATCCCAAGGCTTTATTCTAAGTATCAGAAGATAGAGAAGTCTAAAAAGATCTGAATTAAATACTTTTGTTTGAGTGCCTGAGCAACCCTGCAAACTCTTAAGGCCTTAATTACCTGTTCCTGATGAAGCTTGTGTAGATCCATCAGTGGTTTGGGTCCCTGCTAATACTGTCTTTCCATGTATCCTTTGGAGGCAAATTGTGGTGTGACAATTGAAACTCAAGTCAGCCAGACCTTAAAACAAATTTGTTGCTGTACTGCAGCTGGATGGCATCCATTAGGTATTTGTATAGTTTGTTTTTGCTTTGAATGGGGCTTCAGCACCCAGCACATAGCCCTACCACTGTGTGTGGATAAGCATAACACACCCAAGTTTTGGGCATATTGATTAGGATGCCCACAATGCAGATGTCTGCAAATGTCTATTTAAATGGTAGAAGAGTAGCCACAGAGGAGTACCTGAAGAGAAGTAGGGTAGACCATTCTTGCCCATAAACCCTGCTGTATCCATTTCTCCTGTACAAACCCAAAAGAATATGAAAGAGCCCTTCCTTAGAAAAGGTCTGTCTCTGAACTGTAAGAGGAAGATGTGGCTTACATTCACTGTCCTCTTATACTGTGCTCGTGTTGTCATTGATACCATCATAGGTAACACCTGTCTCCTCCCCAACAAAGGGCTTCCTTCCCAGAGGCCATTGACAATGAGGCAGAATTTGTATAGCAGGTCATAGAGCTGTCTGTTTCATAAATAGAGGTGTTATGAGCTTTTATATATAGAGCAGCTTAACAGTCTGCTTTTCTGCATTACTTAATCCTACAAGGATATATTGGAGAACACTTTGGTACCAGATTGACAAGCTCCTACCCCATAAAAGTCCAGTAATTTTGAGAAGGGAGCAAGATCTGTGGAAACTCTCATTCAGGAGCCCTGTGATAGAACCAGCTGTTTACTTAGAAGCATCAAGCAGGTTTAGGGCTGTGCCATACCTCAGTATTTTCTCCTGTAACACCATATTCCACCAGTCATCTACCCATCCTCAAGTGGTATAAGCTGAAGCCCCAGATTTCACATTAATTGTTCACAGTTATTTATCCCCTCCCAAAGCAGTCCACATTTACCAAGATGTTAGAAGTCTGAGTGTGAGAAAGTCCATACTAGCTAAGTGGAATGGATTTTTATATTTTGGATGGCAAAAGACAACCTGATCCAGTAACATTTAACATATCAGAAATCTTACAGTATTTATCAGGAAATTTTGACCAAAGCTTGGCTTGACTTTGTTTAAAATGCATGTTTCTGCCATCACAGCCAGCTTGTGACTCTGCCCACCTGTTTTTACTATTGAAACTTATGTGGCATCTTTATGTAGAAGATTAAGGTTATGAGCTGTCTTTGATTCCCATTGTCTCCATTTGCCTTAGTTGCAATTCTGAGCAAGACACTTAACTAGACATTGTTCCTGGGTCATAACTCAGAGGAGACCAAACAGATTTAAAACATGATTAGGCATTATGCTAACAAGAAGTGATTTAGACAGTCTGACAAGGTGTTCATTTCATCAGTGCCAGGGAAACTGGGCAGACAAGTGTTCAAACAGACTATATCTCCCAGTGGTTGAGAAATTGTATGACCTCCTTTTATGATGCTTTTAGGAAGGAGTTATTGCGCAGATGACAGCACTGCTCAGTAAGGTAGCTTCCTTTCCAGTTTGCCAGAATGTCTGTGAAGCTGCCACTCAGGCCTTCATTTGCAAGTTTTCAAAGTGTTGCAGACTGAACATTCAGTTAAGGAGTTTGACTTGTTTAGCCTGCTCTATACTTGTGGGTACACAGTAGGCCTCCAGACACGTATCCAAATCTGGGAGCTTCAATGTTTGGAAATGCCCTCTCTTAAAATGCTGTGCGTCAGTGATATTTGTGGTGTGATGTATTGCAATTGTGCGAGTATATTCACCATAACTATAAATGTTTAAAAAGTAGGAAAGTAGCTGCAACATTAAACCTAATGATGAACATAGTAATATTATGTGAGGAATTTCACCTACCAATAGGAGCTTCCACATACCTTTTAGTCTTCCTGAGTAGGCAGGTTTTTGATGCTTAGCCTCTGCCCTTTATAGTAAGTTGTGGTGCAGCTTTGTGGTTTTCCTAAGTGGACAGTCCCATTGTGTGTTTTTGATGTGTGATAAAGTCAAATACATTTATGTGCTTCAACAGAAACCTTTTTGATTTCCCTTTTTGGCGTGGGCTTGAGGATAGAGGGTACACTTGTCGGTGGCCCCTCTCTTCACAAAAAGGAAAAAAGGTTGCACTGTTTACATGTCTGTTTACAGCTGAGCTTCTTGCTTGTCTATTATGGCACTGAATATAGTGCTGCACCTTATTTAGGGATTATGAAGACTGTTTTAAGTGTGGCCAGAAGACTGACATCTACATGAAACTATATTGCATTAATTTATGAATACATTACAGCTTTCATCCTACTGTTGAAATATGTAAAGTTATGATGAAGACCTTCCTTCAGCTGTACTGCTTTCATTAAGTCTATAAGGGCTATTTGTAGAATTATAGTTTAATTTAGCAATAACCCATGCCTGGGTGTGGGGTAATGCTGGATTTACCCACGGTTGGTGTGGTTTGGTCATGAGGGCGAAGCCCAAGTGGCCAAACAAAGACAACCGTGGGTAAATCCAGCATTACCCACACCCAGGCATGGGTTATTGCTATTACACAATGACATTATTTAAGAAAAAAATACTTTTCTTAAATAATGGCATTGTATAATGCCTCCGTGCTGCCCTTCCGCAGCTGTCTGGTATTCTGCGACAGTTCTGATGTACTGCGCATGTTTAAGCTTACGCAGTGCATCAGAGGTGTGGGTGGAAGCAACGGAGAAAGCAAGATCTCCGTTGCTTTTTTCAAAATGTCTCGCTATGTTAAAGGAGTTTAACATAGCAAGACAACTTTAAAAAAAGCAAAGGAGAATCTCCGTTGCTTTTTTTTTAAAGCTGTTTCGCTATGTTAAACCCATTTAACATAGAGAGACAGCTTTAAAAAAAGCAACGGAGAAAAGAAGATCTCTGTTACTTTTTTTAAAGCTGTCTCGCTTTGTTAAACTCCTTTAACATAGCGAGACAGTTTCTAAAAAGCACCGGAGATCTTGCGTTCTCCATTGCTGTAAAACAAAAAAAAAAAAGACTTGTACTAATGAAAAACGTCCAGACGACCAAACCTTTTTCTATTAGTATAAGTCTGATTTACAACGTGCACGCTGACCAATCAGCCTGCACATTTTGGAATATTAATGGGGGTCGTTGTATAATGTGGTGCTATTATTTGCTTGACTCATCATGCTTATAGTACTTAATTTTATTGGTGATACAATTTTGTCTGTGTGATGAAGTGTTTAAATACTTGCCTCCTTGATTTTTTTCTCCATATGATATTTAACTTGCTTTACAGTGTTCAGACAAAGTTATTTGGCAACATTTAAATTGGGACCTGAATGTAAGCAAAGAAACCCTCAAGGAAGTATTTGGAGGAAAAACTTGTACCTATGGACACTGTCTACACAACCAAATTTTATAGAGCAGTTAACTTTGCATTCCTAGTGTATTATGTATCGTTGGGTAGTCTTGCTTTAGTTATTGTTCATTGTGCGTGTTTGAATATACTTGATGTGAAATATATTAGCAAGAAAGTTGTGACTACAGGAAATTGTGCTGTTATTTTTGATTATTTATATATATATATGTATATATATGTGTGTGTGTGTGTGTGTGTGTGTGTGTGTATATATATATAGATATATATATATATATATATATATATATATATATATATATATAAAATATTCTTACTTTTCATTTGCATTCTCTTTCTGTTAGGCTCGAATGGACTCTGGTGACAAGTCATCATCAATTACTATTCGAACAAGTCCAGGTAAACAAGTTAGAATAATGGTTGTTTGCATTTTGATTTGTTTTTGCACTTTTAATTTGAAATTAACATGTGGTAACCCTGCCTGTTAATATGCAACTACTTACAACTGTATTTTTAGGTAAAGCACCAGACTTATTCCAGGGTGCTAAGAAAACCAGCGAAAAGATTGAAAGAGAAGTACATTCTCCTGTTCATTGTGAAACTTTCACCAAAAAGCAAGATACCCCATTGAAAGCCAGTTCAAAGCTGGCACTAATGAAACAAAAAGATGATATGAAAAAGAAAAGTGTTGATGTACCTAAAGCAGGAAATGTATGTGCAGTATCTGCAAAAAGAGAAGCAAGCACATCTCCAGAAAAAAAAGGTACACAAAATGTTCAGAAAGAGAGGACTTCAGAGAATAAAAAAGAAACAAGTACTCCGAAAAAGAAAATATCCCCCCAAAAAGTAGTAGTAAACAGTATTCAGAAAGAGAAAACATCAAGTCCACAGGATCAGACTGTGTCACCCAAGAAATCAGAGGTAGAACATGAATTTGTTTTTATGCTGTGACTTATTATTTGGCTAATTTTGAGACTGTCTCACAATATAGACAAGTCAAGTTTGGTGATGGACTCTACTGTGGAAAAAGTAAGGAAAGAATGTTAAGATGTTTTAAAGAATGCATTGTTTTTGGTGTATGCCACTGTCAGGTGCTAGCTATGTTTTGCAACACTTGTTCTGCCTCTTGAATGCTGTGAAACCTAATGAGTTAGCTTGATACACTGTTAACTGCATGCAAATATTTTTTTTACAGTAAAGGTGCAGAGAGTTTTGGCAGGAAAAAAGATGCAGCAACATTTGACACCTTTATTCATTAACTTCAATATTGCTCAATATCGGTACACATTAACAGTTATAAAGAAGCCATTATAGATTTTTCCTTTTCATGCATTATATGTGTAGTTTTTTGCTAAACAATTATTCAATTTAACATTGCTTAGATTGCCCATGTCCCTACCGAACATTATTCTGCATGTATTGTTCACATAGATCCTGTTTATTTCTATGCAGTTTGTTCCTTCCCTTCATCTATCTGCTTTGTAACATTCAGTAATTATGTTATGATTGGTTTGGCCATTGATTTCCATTTTCTAGTTACTGCTTTTTTGACAGTCAGCAGCATTAAATCTAGTAGGGTCTTAGTATGTCTAGGCATTTCAGTTTCTGTTTCCAAGCTCAAAAGTATAATTTCCTTAACTACTATAATTTGCTTCCCCAACATTTCTGAGAAAGTATCCTGTAGGGTTTGTAGTTTGTCTTTCGGCTTTTCCCGGTTAGGGGTCGCCACAGCGGAACTCCGGTCTGCTAATGATTGGCAGTAGATTTTCACGAATGCCGAGGTGCCAGCTCGACATCCAACCTTCAATGAAGGCACGCCCTTACACATGTCGTTCGAATGCCACCTATCCGCGGGGAGGACGTGCAGACTCCACACAGAAGGCACTCCCCGCACTCTAGCCGAGAATCAAACGGGAGAACCTCTTGCTGTGAGGCAACAATGCTACCGCTGCACCACCGCGGAACTTTATTTGTAATTAAAATATACTTTGTCTTTTCTCAAAAAATGGTAATTATTCAGGAAGACTATAAGAAATGCTACTATACTGCAAAGTATACAATGGTAGCTCATCAGTATTCAAAAACATGCATGCTGATTGTGCCTGATGTAAAATTGAGCATACACCAAAAGAAAAAAATCCAGCTGCTGTACTTTCTTTTATTAGTATACGCTGTGGAAGTCAATGCAGAATAGCATTAATCCTGTTACTCTAGCAGCTTTCTAAGCTTATAAGAGCAGCATTTACAATAGGGATCTTTGTCCCCCTTAATTTTAAGGACCTGTTAGCTCAAGACAGTATCCTGTAGGGAATTTTTTTAAATCTATGAACTTGTAACATCTGCAGAAAAAAACATGTTCCCAAGTATCCCGTTTTCCAATCACACCTCCAGCAATTGATGTCTACTGTGGAAACATTCTCTGAAGTCAACTTGGAGTATAAAAACATCTATGCAAGCCCTTTCATAAAAAATTCCTAAACCCATCTAGATTTTGCTGTATATTTGAGAGCCATACAGGTGTCTTCCCCACTCTTCCTTTGTATATTGCCTTTCCATTCTCATTTTGCAGTCTTTTCTAACCTTTTCTGGTTGGTTCTTATATTTATCATGCATTGTTTTATACGCTGTCCTAACTACCCATTTTTTAATTGCAGCTTTAATTCTAGACTTTGTTATAAACTCAACCAAAGCTAGTCTTTCATTTAACACTTCCCTGTCTTTTTCTCTCTGCCTGTATTCTGTTATTGATCCCTAGTAGGGTAGGCAGTCTGTAACCTGCATTCTAAGCTGCTGCTTGGCCTCATCCCAATCTGAATTTTCACTCCCAGGTATTTGACAGTTCCTTGGTTCCTTTGTCAAAACTTCTCCAGTAAATTACAGCTTTTTGTTGCCTATTTTGTATGCTCCTACCTGCAAATCATCCCCTATTGGTAAAATCTCCTTTCTCCATTCCCATGTGTTGGTTTTCAAAATGCTTTCTTCTACTTTGTAAGTAGAATATTTTGTGTGGTGGTTCTCCTTACGGACTTGCATCTAAAATCCTAATCTCTCCGTACTTTGTGATCCCTTCTGTTTGTTTTCTGTATATGAGCCTTAAACTGTGTAGTTCTATAATATCACTTCAAATCTACCCAAAATCACCTTGTTCCTTTAGGAGAAACAACGTATCCCATTTAACTCAAGTCTGCTATTCTTCCCAAATACATTCCTTCAACTCCATATTAACTGAAGTCCATAGCTGCTTCTCTAGTTTATAGAAACTATGCCTGACCTGTATAAAGTGGTAAATGGACTAGAGATATTTTTACTGCTCTTGTCTTACCATCCATATCCATAGTCAAAAGCTTCCAACGTCTTGATTTTTGTATTATCTTTTCTTTCCATATATCCTTAGTTGCCATAATAGAATCTTTTTCAGTCCAAAAACCTAAATCTTTCATCTTATGTCTCCTTAAATGTGGGTAGTGCTGAACCATTGCATTTGTGGGAACATAGTTTACCCTAATAACCATTGATCTGATATCTCTCGCATTCCCCCTCACATATGGGTTGCAGAGCCAACCCTCTGATCCGACTTGGCCTCTTTTTAAAGAAGGAACCAGCTTTTCTACCATCAAACTTCAATTGGCAGCCATCTCTAATTTTCATTCTGGTAATGTTTTCAATTCCCCTTCAACTTCCAGACTGTGCAAGGCCTTCTTAAAAGGGATTTTCCTTCTCAGGCCTCCGGCAAAAGATCCTTCCCAGCTATGGGATCTCACTGTGTGTGTTGCAAAGCTCAACTCAAAAAACATTTGAACCAGATGGTGATTTGTGAGTTAGTTTTTCTTGGAAGACAGTTTTTTTCATTCCCATCACCTCAACAAAGAGAATCTCGGAGATTCAGGCCTTGTCTTCTAAGCCGCCTTACATTATTTTCCACAAGGATAGGTTGTGTCTCAGTACAAAACCTTCTTTCATGCCTCAAATCCATGCCACAAAATCCAGTCTCTACCAGTCTTCTTCCCAAATTTCTGTAATGAGGGAGAACGTTTGTTGCATCTGCTTGATATTCCCAGGCAGTTATGTTTTTACTTGCACAGGACGAAACATTTTCAAAAATCAGAACAATTATTTGTGTCGTCCTCTTTAGATATCAAGGTCAGGTTGTTTTGAAGGTTGCAGACCATATTACCTTGATTTTATACCAAGAATGGTTTGCAGCTACCTTGTCCTCCTAAGACCCATTCTGCTAGATCTAGGTCTACCTCATCTGCTTTTTCTTCCAGGGCTCTTTAGATGATATCTGTGCTGAGCCACCTGGTTGAAGGCTCGCACATTTGTCTCTGATTACAAATTGGACATTATTTCCCGGAGCAGTGCTTCAATCGGTTCGTCACTACTCCAGCATATCCCTCCATAAGACCATCCAGGAGTTGTATAGCTGGGGATTCTACCCATACATGAGGAGGAATGAGAGAGACAACATCCGATTTGTTACTTATGTACTTACAGCAACTTGGTATCTGTGTTGTCTTCTTTCATTCCTCCTCATCTTCCCACCCTGCCACCCCCTTCCTAGTGCCTTAGAAGACCTGGAGAAAACTTATCAGGAACTGTTCCTGATTTTGGGCTTCTGGTTATGGATGCATACTCACTTCCTTCTTTCTTTCCCTGCTCTCTATTATCTAATGAGCAGCAAACTCGATCTGAGGAGGTTGATTGGAGTGCGGGGCATTGTGGAAAGTGGGAGGAACTCGAGACTTGGATCATAGTCTGAAGAAATGCGGCAAAGTCAGGTCCAAGAGTTGGTCCATAACCCATAAATGAGGAGGAATGAAAAGACAACACAGATACCAAATTATGATAAGTACATAAGTAATAATTTTACATCTCTGTTTACTTTATATCATAAAAAGCTTGGAACAGTCTTAGAATGCTACCCAGTACTGAAATGTTGAGTACAAAATAATGTAATCTGCAAGTACGTCTATTTTTTCTCGAGTACTGTGCCAATTATTCCCTTGAATTTGCTAGTCCCTATGGCAATGTCCTCTTTCTCTTTTATTTGCCATAGAGCCACAGGAAATGCAAAAGCTTGAAGTTGCTTTAGACACAACCTTCCAAATCTTTATCACGTTCTTTCCTCTTGGCTTCCAAACTTCCAACCTTTTTTCTCTCATCTACTATCATCTTAGCTATTCCATTTTTGAGCCTCAACTTCATCTAACCTTGGCATATCCAAGTCTTCCATAAGTATTTCCATTTGTATATTTTCTTGATTTCCCCATTCCTCTGCTGTGTTCATTTTCATAGAATTTCTGAAATCTCTATAATCCCTTTGTAGGGTCTCTGGTTATTTTTCTACTGGGGTTGTTATAAAAATACTCATTTAACAGCTACCTTTTTAAACTCATGCATATTATCCAAGTACTCCTTTTCCCTTTATCACTCTACAATAGCTATTATTGTTCTGTAGGATTCTCCTTCACCTGCAATGCTTTAACCTGTGATGATCCCTCTAAATAATTCCTGTTACATCTGTCCCCATATCTCTTTCTCCTCAGCTATCCCTTCTGAAAAAAATTGTGTGTCTGTAAGAACTCCTGAGTGGTTTTCATTGCCACCCATTTCTTAAATTCCTCACCTTTTAATAGGTAAATAGGAAAACATCAGTAACTCATTTTTACTTGATTTATCCTGCGTTTTTATCTTAATCTTTATTGGCACATGATCTGAAATGGTTATTGGCAGTGTTTTAGACCTTACAATTAAATCCCCTTGCTCCTGTGAAGTAGGGTTTATCTCTTGTCTACCTTGCAGTATAGTATGTAAATTATGGATAGGTTCCTGATAGTTTCACATTTTTCATCCCAAATGTTTTCACATATTTCTATAGCATCTACTCTGCTTTGTTTTATTTTCCTTTCTAGATCCCCTTGATGTATCATCACTTTTGCAGATCAATTTCCAGTCCCTACCCATGAATAATAATTCATTCTAGAAGCTAATTACCTTTGCCATAATTTTCTTAAGTTCCTTAATATTCCTTAATATTACTTTTAGGTAGAATGGTTATAATACATGTAATTTTAACTCTCTTTCTCTGGTGATAAACCCCTCTTTACCACATATCTACCACTGTTGTCTTTTTTCTTCTCCTGTGTCATTATTGGAACCGCTCTTTTCCATTGTCCCTGATACTCTACTGAATAACCATTCTGAAGTCCTTTTTTGTAAAATTCACATGCTTATTTCTATGTTGGTGTGTCTCCTATAATATTGATATTTGTATGTTATACTTCATATAATTCAATACTCTTTGCTTCTTGTCCATATCTGCAGTGTTATTCACATTCTGTGAAATGAGTGATAAGGCAGTTATTCTGATTAAATGCCATTGTCATAAATTCTACATGACATTTCTTAATATGTTCCAATTTGCAAATTGTATGCACACAATATTGTGCAGGCTGATCTTGTGTGCAGTTGCAGCTTCTCATGTTTGTATGGACCATGTCACATTTTCCCAGAGTTTTTATTTTAATAAAAACATTCCAGGAAAATAAACACTGTATATATTTTCATTTTTAACCCCCAATCCATTTTCACTTGCATTAATTGGACACAAGTATATACACTTTCCAAAACTGGAAAATACCCCCTTCCATGTGTTGGTGAATACCCCAGGTAAAAGCTACACCCACAGGCTTTATGAATTCTAAAGGTAATCATGCTGAAAACTCATGTTAGAGTCTGTGTCCCATCCTGTACTCACACCATCCATTTTCCCATCTCAACTTCACTCCCAGTGATGAAAAACAACTGACTTTTAGACTTGGTGCCCTACCATTAAATGAATAAAGTAGATTTTGCATTGTAATTTATGCTAAAGGGATTAATGTTGCTAGGGATGCATCTGCTTGTATTTCCTTCATTTATTTTCACTGAATTGCTTGTCATCTGAGTTCTAGTGTGTGTTTCCCAGTACAGATGCCTCAGATGCCTCAAAATTCACAGTCCAGCCATTTCTTGATTAATTGCCTGAGACTGCAGACATTCCATCTGTAACTGCAGAGCTCTGTTGGTTGATAAAAAAAAATACCATTAAATGGTTCTGCAGTTGCTTGACATAGCTCATGTTGAATGCTAGAAAGTTATTTCACATGATTTTAGTGTACACTTCCACCTGTATACATAGCATCAAGGGGTGACTATAATTTAATATACACAATAGGTTCATTTCTACTACTACTACTTAGCAGTAGTACATTATACTACTTGTATCTAGCCTTCATCTTGTTGCTTCATAAAACCCAGCTACATTACAATTGAAAAAAAGTGCTTGCTAACTTTAACATCACTGACATTAACAGTCATCCATAAGACTCCCCATTCACATTTAAAGTACCTCTATATACTTTGCAGAACTACTTTGCAGTGTAGCATGTACTTGACTTTAGTAAATTTATTATGCACGTTACTAAGAGAAAAATAACCTTTTCCTTGGTTATATCTTCATTTTCATCACTGTCCTCCTAAACATTAACAGCAAAGTGAAAATTATACTTTAAAGTCCTCCCACCAATGTAACACAGTCAATCCACAAACTGGTAGTCTTTTTTTCTCCACCTTTATGTCCAAACTGCTTTGTATGGAAATGAAAGTTTACAGTTCATCTGTGTATTCACATTTTTGCTGCCTACCTTCATCATAAACTCATCCACCGAATGCCAGTCTTTGGTTCAAGTCCAAGGTACTCCTTTTTTCTAGTCACTTCCTGAACTTTTTCCCTACTGCTCAATTGTTTTCGTTTGGAACACTAGAAGAGGTTTTACTAGCAAGTTCTCTAGGGATTGTACCATTGTCAAGAGGAATGAGCAGAAAGCCCTTAAACTTGTTGGCTCACGTTTTGCTCTGTTTGTGTGTGTGTGTGTGTGTGTGTGTGTGTGTGTGTGTGTGTATTTTTTTCCCCTTTACCTGTTCTGCATCCAAAAATGCCTTTGCTGCTTCTGAAAAAAATATTCTGAAGGACAGCTGAATATAGAGTTTTGCACCTGCCTCCTGACATCCTCTGTGTGTAACAATACACTTGCTTCTGTTCTGGCTGGTATACAGTGAATAATAATTTTGCATGAATACTGTGGTGTCCCCAGCTGATAATACTTTAACTTATGGCACAGTTTTGTTAGGAGTAGCTCCTTCTGCTGATATTACTGCATCCTTACTACTGTATGATCGGCTTCTTTCTTATGGCCAGATTTGGAGCATAGACACTGTGTGCCCCATCCTGCTGTGGAATACCAGTTCACTTGCTTACTTGTACTTTCATAACATTAATGCAGTACCTTCCTTCCAGTTGCTCTGATACAGCAGACATTCTCAGGTTTTCTCTATATGCTGTGTCTTATAGCTCTGTTTTTTGAAGCTATTCTTCTTGAGAAGCTTCATATTCAGCAGATGTGTCCTTCATTTCATCTTCTAATTTCTGCAGTTTATCATCTTATTAAAATAGCTACTTAAGACTTCTGTTCTGTCCAGCGTTTGACATTTGATTGTATGCATTTTTCCAGTGTCTCATGTTTTTAAGCACCTCTGAATGTGTTTAGTTTATTTTTCTTTCTAAAGCACTGGAAGCCATCTCCAGTGCTGAGGCTGAAACCACGGCTGCTTTTTGCTGAACAGCTGCAAGGTTCTTCCTGTCCAGAGTTTTTTCTTATCTTTTCTACTTGATTTTGTCTTACTTTCTTCAAATTGCTTCTTTGTTGATATTCTGGCAGTGCAATGAATAACTAGTAACTGAATTTTACCCAAATACCTGGCCTTTGCTGGCTGTTTTCCAGAGCATCTTGTTTGGCACTAGGAGAGTTCTGATCCAACTTATTTAACAGTGTGTAGCCATCTTAGAAGTCTAAGACTCAGAAACATTGTTCAGTAGATATTCTTCTGTCCTGTGCTTCTCTTGTTTCCCTGATATTTGAGGAGGTGGGCATTTCTGTTTTGGCCCACTGTAGGTTTCTTTCAATTGTGTTGGTCATTACAATACTTTTATGGCTGTTGAACACAGCAGGGCTCATTTGTAGAGATTTAGGATCATGCAGAAAGATGCGAGTCTTCATCCAATCATGTACTTTGATTTGCATCTGTACACTTCTCTTTACCAGTTCTCACATTTTAAAGTTGTCTTAGGCAGCGAGTGCCTTCAGTTTGCACAGAGTGGTACTCCTCAAACTGTCTCCATTAAAGGTATTATACTTATAGGTTCATAGATTAGTACTAAGCTAACTGCCCTTGCGAGCCATTTTAAGCCTAGCCAGTTATCCCTTGTGAGACTCCAACCATGCACCTTGTGTTTGTAAGGCAAACACCTTAACCATTAAGCCACCCTCCCACCTTATATTATGTCCCTTGCCAAAAATATATCATTTTTTGTAATTCTTTCTGCTTATTCTATGTAACCTGCTATAATTAGTTTATACTTTTCAGTTATGAAAACAATGTCACTTATAATTTACTCCTCCTATCCTGCTACAAAAATGGCATACCTTATAATTTTCTTTACTTAGCTACCCATAGTTGTTCTGTGTAACTACGATCACTGGACAAGTCAGAAAGTCTGCCTACCTGGTTTTCCTCCATTGCCAGTCTCATTAGCACTGTGTTTACTATCGAAATGTACTAACAGCTTCATTTTTACAGGTGACAAACTCTTGCTGTGTATGAACAATTCTGAATGTGAAAAGTGTAAATTCTTAACTAACCAAAAGGTCTCCATCTCACAAATAGGTCCTGTGAGCAGGACACATCACCACCACAGTCACATTTAAACCACACTGAACTGACTTATGTAAAGGGTATAAAACTTCCCTTTAAAAGCCTTTCAGAACTGAGAATACATTGCAGAAAAGGTGACAGGATATGAAATTTATTTCTATATATTGTCCCTGCCACCTTTTATTCGTACTACAGGCAACCACGCTACCTTTAAGACCTTGCTTCATTCCCATCTCAAAACCCTCTGGGAATGTTCCTGCTCTCATCCCACATGACTCCTCTTTTTCCCCATTTCTCACACTCCTTTACTTCTCTCTTCTCTTCATCATACTGAGCTTCACTGACTACTACCATCTTAATTTTTTTCTCATTTACTCTACTTTTTTATTGTCCCACCCTTCTTAGATTCAACCTCTTATTCCCCCATCCTACTTTAACTCTAAGATTTCATGTAAAACTGTAATGTCAACCCTGTTATTTCACATTGTAACAAATCTAACAGGAATATGCACCAATGGATTTTTCTTATTTTAATTGACGTCTGTGTGTAATTTTACCTTTTGCTTTTTTGGCTTTATTTTCACTGCAGTTGTGGATTTTTTGTCATGTTGTGTAATATCATTGTTTTTTAATAGTATTACATAAATGTAAATGCATTTTATTCGTATTATGTTGTTGTTCATGGAGCTTTTCTCCCCACGACTCCATTGAAAACGGACCCTTGGCCCAATGGACTATCCCGGTAAACAAACTAAAATATTAATAATAAAAATATTTATGTATATATATCCACTTAACAGCAACAGAATTCAAGATTGTACAATATATAGAGAGGGAAATCACTTAACACTTGACTCTTGTTCTTGATATAACTAATATATAATAGTATGAATGCTCTAATGTATTTTACTTTTCATTTTATGATTTTTTTTCCATTTCATTAATGTATTTCCAGCCTAACAAAATGCACTGCATTCATAAATAAGATTAAGTATTTTACCGTTCAGTAAGCCAAAGTGCATATTCAGTGGCTGGTGACCCCTGTCTGACAGTTTCGACAGCATTTAAAAACTGTATGCATCATCAGAAGTGCAGGGAGGATTGCCTGGTGGGAAAAATTCAGCTTTAAAGGAAAACAGCATTTGTCAACACTTGCTGCCCCCCCCCCCCCCTTCATAACTCTGGGACTCCATTAACAAGTATCAAAATCACAATAGGAAACTCTGTTATTGTTGAGTGAGAATGATCTCCAGCGAATTATATGACTTCCAGTTTCATTTGTTTCCATGGACTGATGTTTCTGACCTGACTGAGGACATTGGTGGCCAGTTTGGATGCAATTTTGTCTGGTGTTTTGTTGCAGGAAAGAAGAATGGATTGGTCCCCTTTCTGTTCTGAAATTTGCCTCGGATCCTTTGTGTTATAACAATGCAATTTTGTTCTAGCAAAGTTCATCCCCTTGATTTTTTGATGTGGTTATAGAAAACCTTTTATTTTCAGCCACTCCTAGTGGCAAGTGTAAATGCTGAACGAAACTTCGCATCTTCTGATAGTTTTTAGTTTTGTTTTGTTTGGAATTTACCTTAGCTTGTTTCCTTGGGTTGAGTAAAATCTGAAGAATTTATACACTCTTCCTTTTGGTTTAATAATTTTAGATTATATTGCTGAATTGTAACTTGTGCATGCTGGTGCACATTGCTGAATTTTCCACTATATTTATGCATCACTGAGATGCATGTTAACAGTACAGTTGTTGGAAGTATGTAGATTGCTGTGAATGAGTCACCAAAAGGGTGAGAGGAGGAAGGGAGCTAATATATATTCCCAATTGATTGATGCATGGTGATTGTTCAATGCACTATAGCAGTCAATTGAAAAATCTTTGAAGGATGGTAACTTTTGTTTGGCTTTTTGTGTGTGAGGAACATCACTGTGTTAGTGAAAATGGAGTGGAGTGATGTTTAATTTACTACAGCTGCCAGATGTATTTGTCATAATGATATCCAATATGTTCCCATGCTTGTTGGAACTCATACCATCTCTACAAGATTAATGTTTGAGGTGTAAATGTTTTTACATACAATTATTGTCCGAGACATAATCCTTCTAATAACTTGGTTATTTAGGTCACTAATTAGAAAGATGCTTTTTTGTTATTGGTTGATGAAGTATTTAGCAGTACCAGATCATGTACACAACATGATACTCACCGAGACAGATGTCTGGTGTCAGAGCCATGGCCTCAAGCTCAGTGCCAAAAAGTGCATTTTCATCCCCTTTGGTAAAAACTCTATACCCGTGAACTACCACATAGGCAGTCTACTTCACACTGAATGTATGATAAGAGACTTTGGGACCCAGGTGGACAGTAGTCAGGAAATCCTTCTACGTGGCACAACTCATCACAAAAGGATTCTCATCCAGGAAAAAAGAGGTCATTGTTCCCCTTTACTTGACAGTCATTAGACCCATTATAGAGTACAATGCCCCTTTTGGAATGTACCTCACAAGACATCTGCAGCAGCTGGAAAAGCCACTGAAGTACCTCACAAAGAGGAGTACTGGCCTCAAACAGATGCCCTACGCTGACAGTCTCAAAAAACTCCAGCTTTACTCCATAGCATATCGCCTTCTCCAAGGGGATCTCTGCCTAACTTATAAAGCTATGTCAAACCCAGAGCTGTTGGACATGCTACACCCAAAGAAATCCCAGTCTCTCTGAGCTACATGCTCTAGGGACCTAAACCTTGTCACCACAATAAACAGGACATGGAGAGAGAGATTCCTGTCTAAGAGACTTCCCATACTCTGGAACAAGCTACCCATCTATGTCAAGCAAAGTTCCTCATTAGCACTCAACAAAAATCTTGATGAGTGGATGGGAAATAGGAAATAAACCCCGGGGATCACTTCTGTGGCTTTGCTCGACAGGTACACAGGAAAATAACTTTCTTGGGTGGAGTAAGCCAGGGAACCTTGTTGGCTTGGCTTACTTGGGCCCTTGGGCCGATAGCTTAGTACCTACCTATGAACCCTGGCTTCCCCAAAGTTTGTAGGAAGGTTGGAAGAGTGGCATTCCTGTGTGGAATAGTTAAGAATAAGTTGCACTTGTCTGTGATATACAAGTCTGGTACATGTGGTGGGCTTGAAGCTAATATTCCCCTATCTGGTAGAAGCAGATGTGACGACAAGACAAAGTTTGGTGTCCATGGACTTAGAAAACTTGAGTAGGGACCTGAAGTACCAAGACTGTGCTGTGACCACTGTTAAAGCCAGGCTGGTTTGACATATGCTTTTCTTACTGCATCGTATAGTACTGTACCCTTGTCAGAAACTTCTAGAATGTGAGGAAAAAGGCAGGAGGTTTAATAATTGTGATATTATGAATTTATTGGAAGGGTAATATGAATTTCATACTGAAAAGAACTTGATTCTACTGAATACTTGCTTATATATTACAAGTGCTGGTAAACTGAGTGTAAATGTTAAAATGTTAAAGCATAGGGATTTTGCCTTGACTTTGCCCCAGATGACCTGGGATCAGCTAGTATCCTGGGCATTAGAGGACCCAAGCTTGGAGGGAGGAAGTAGGGTTCAGTGGTTGTGTTAAGCTTGCCTGTCCCAGCAAGTTGGTAAGTTCTTGCTGCAGGAGCACCATCTGGAGAAAACCAGTAATGAAGTTCTTCTGTCTCACCGTTCATTCTTACTGATTGGTTCGGAGTCGATCCCTTGGCTCTGAGTCGGCCTACTACAAAGTTCGAGGATTTCCAAGTAGCTCGAGGCCACGTCCCTATCTCGTGATACACCTAGAGTTACCTCAGATCTAGTTTGCTGCTGCAACAGATCGGAGGTTCTCACTAGCTCGGACCAGTAAAAACCTTACCATTATATTTACTATTATATTTCTAAAAATTGTTGATATTTTCTTGAAAAATAGATAGTTAGGTAAGCTCTTATAGCTGTATTTGTAGTTTCCCTTTCTCTTGTGTGCCTTTTTTCATAGCTATATATTTGGCCTCATTTTTTTTTTCTTAGGCCTAAGGCAAGACAACGACCCTAACACTTTAGTCATAGGTGACTCTATAGTCAGGCGCACTGATGTCCCACTCACCAGGCTGAACAAAGAGAAAGCTACAGTCAGCTGCCTGTCTGGTGCCAGGATCCGGCACATAACGCATGCACTCAAATCACTCCACAACAAGTACAAATATGACTGTCATTGTACATGGTGGAGTGAATGACTTGAGATGTACCTCCCCGGACTACATGAAGAGACATGGAAGCGCTGTCAGATCATGTGACCCAGGCAGGTATGACCCTAACCCTGAGTAGCATCCTGCATTTGCCCAGAATGATACCACAATATAAGGACAAAATGATTGACTTCAACAATTGGCTAAGCTTCTGGTGTCATTCAAAGGGGATCCAGTATCTGTCTGCCTGAAACGACATTATCGACAGACCACAATGCTTTGCCAGAGATGGTCTGCACCTGTTGCCCCTGGGATTCAGGTTACTGGCTAAGGTTCTTACCTCCCCTATAGTACCTTTTTTAGGCAAAGTTCAAAGGACAAAACCACCACCGTAACCGGTACAAGCATGCAAATTCTGAAGGTAATGCTACTCAATGCTAGAAGTCTAAACCTCAAAATGCACTCTCTCGAGGCACTCCTAAAAATGGAGAACATCTATTATCTGTGCAGTAACTGAGACCTGGTTCAAGGCTCCAGAGAGTACCCCCGCAATACCAGGCTACAACTCTTACCACATTTTTCGTCCACCAAACCAGGACCGAAACACTGAAGGTGGAGAAGTGTCCATATTCACACCACCAGGCTAGTTGCCCAACACAATGTGTCTGAAATTCTCCAGGTGCAACTAACACTAGGTAAGACTGCAATCCAAATTGTATCTTGCTACAGATCCCCCATCATGCCCCAAGATTCTCACTACACCTTTCTAAACATACTGGAAAATATTAGGATACAACCAAACTCCCTAATACTTTGTGATTTCAACTACCCTGCCATTAACTGGGAAAACTACTCGTGTGCCAACACCTTTGCCCAACGGTTCTTGGAATTCATAAATTCCAATGCCCTGGATCTTATCTAGTAACAATTTGTTTTTGTTCATATTTATTAATATGCTTGGTTATGTACATTATTGTTTACATTTAAAGGATAGCAACTTTATAAACAAAGTTTATTGAATAATATATTAATCTTGTATTTATTAACAGGTTAGGTGAAAATATTGATTTAACATTTATATTTATTGGTATTATCTTAGTAATTTAAAGTGGAAAGTATTGCTTTAAAAGCTCTTTCAGTGATGTAATGATGTGCTTAAACACATTAGTTACCTTATTGGTTGATGTTTTAATTGGAATGAGTATTTTAAGAAGGGTTGTGATTTTGTTGTACATTGTCTGATGAAGTCTGGTGATTGACACCAGATGAAAGTGCCAACCTTGTGTTAAATAAAAACTTTTTGCTGACTTACTATCACTCGTTCCAGCTTTGTGTGCGGATTCTCTGGATTTACTGGTTTGGGCTTTGAGTTTTTTGTCTACAAGTTAATCCATAGTCCCACCAGGGGCTCCAATATCCTAGACCTGGTCATTACCAACATGGGAAGTTGATGCTCTACACCTATGGTCACCCCCTTGTTGGTCAGGTCTGACCATAAGCTAATCACCCTTAAAATCCACATCCCACCCCCCAGTAAGAAAACCTCCATAAAAAACTTCTCCAGAGCCAACTTCATGCTACTCAAGTCAGAAGTGACAAACTTCATGACACCCGTGCAGATGGGAACTGAAAGTTTGACTGCTGAATCCTACACTAAGGCAGTGTACGAGCACATCCATTCATGCATGAATCATGCCATCCCAAATAGAACCAAGATGCTCTCCTCCAAAGCAAGAAAGCCAATCTGGTGGTCCCCTGCCATAAACAAACGTTACAACAAAAGTAAGAAACTGTTGCAGAAAAGAGGAAAATCCCAGGATGCAGTAAACTCCCTTACCAGCCTCAGTAAGAAGTTGAGAATCCCACATAAAATCCTCCAAAGCTAGTTATGAAAATAAAATTGCCAAAGATTCCAAAGACAACCACAAAGCATTCTATAACTATGTCAAGAATCTAAATGACAATACTCAGATCTGCTCTGAGCTACAACAGAATGGCATTAAATATACTGATCCCAAGGATATTGCCAATATCCTGGCAGATCAATTCAGTGCCAACTTCTCCCCCTAAACGGCCCATCTCAATACTGGACGATTGCCAAATTCTGGTAATAATGGCCATACAGGTAAAAAAAACGCACTCTCCATAGCTAAGAATACAGCATCTATGGGACCAGATGACATCCCTGGCTGTGTATTACATGAACTACAAAATGAGCTGGCACCTCACCTAAGTGTCATGCTTAATCATAGCCTCACCTCAAGCTTCGTGCCCACTGAGTGGAGCACAGCTACAGTTATCCCACTCCACATGGGGGGATCCCCCTTGGATCCTCGGAACTACCGCCCCATCAGTCTGACGAGCCGGATCTTCAAGGCCATGGAACTTATAAACAAAGACATTGGCAACCTTCAAACACTGGACCCCACCCAGTTTAGGTTCGTGAAAACCAATCCTGTCTCCTGAACCTGATTGACTTCTTCGAATCAGTCTTCAGAGCCGTGGATGAGGGTAAGGCGGTCCACTGTCTGGACCTCGCCAAGGCCTTTGACACCATCCCCCACTCGGAAATCATAGCTAGACTTACTAAGCTGGGCATTAATCCCTACGTCACTTGATGGGTTGCCAACTGGCTTACTGACAGAACCCACACTGTAAAAGTAGCCGACTCCAAATCCAGCTCCAGACAAGTGGAGTACCTCAGGGTTCAGTCCTGGGACTTCTCTTGTTTGGCATCTACTTCTCTGAAGTGCAGGCCAACTCTAAGGGACTCTGGCTAACAAAGTTCACAGATGACTGCAAACTGGGAGCCATTATTGAATCCCCAAATGATGTGGATACTCTACAAAAGTGCCTTACAGAAGCAGATGCTTGGTGCCAGAGCCATGGGCTCAAGCTCAATGCCAAGAAATGTATAGTTATCCCCTTTGGGAAAAAACATGTACCCATGAATTACCACATAGGTGGCAGTACACTAAACACCAAGTGTGTGATAAGAGACTTAGGGACACAGGTGGACAGTGGTCTCACCTTCGATAACCACATTGCCACAACAGTCAGGAAATCCTTTTATGTGGCACACCTCATCACTAAGGGCTTTTCATCCAGAAAAAAAGAGGTCATTGTCTCTGTACTTGTCCCTCATTAGACCCATTATAGAATACAACACCCCTTTTGGTATGTACCTCTCAAGACATCTGCAACAACTGGAAAGGTTGCAGAAGTACCTCACTAAAAGAATTACAGGCCCAAAGCAGATGCCCTACACTGACTGCCTTAAAAAAAAACTCCAGCTGTACTCTATTGCATATCGTCTACTCAGAGGTGATCTCTGCTTAACATACAAGACCATGTCAAACCCAGAGCTTTTGGGCATGCTTCACTTAAAGAAATCCCAATCCCTCAGAGCCACATGCTCCAGGGTTCTAAACCTTGTCATCACAATAAACAAAACATGCTGGAGGGATAGGTTCCTAACCCAGAGACTCCCCAGACTCTGGAATAGACTGCCCATACATGTCAAGCAGAGCGCCTCTTTGGCCCGCTTCAAAAGGAACCTTGATGATTGGATGAAAGAAAAGAAATTCACCCCGGGGATCGCGTCAGTCGCCCTGCTAGACAGAGGTCCAGGGAAGTAAATAGTGTGAGAAGAAATAGCCAGGGAATTGTTATGGCTAGGCTTGTATAGGTCCTAGGGCCGATAGCCTAGTACCAATCTATGAACTTGTTTAAATTTCTGACTGAAAGTTGTTTAATCAGTGACCTTATGTCACCTTCTTTCTCAGAGATAGTATTGCGTGATTACTTAGTCACAACTTTATAGCTGTTAGTTAACTTTAGTAGTATGTAGTTTAGTGATTTGTCACTAATTGATAATATCTACTTAGATAATTAGTGTGCTAGATTTGTTAGCTATAGTTGAAGGGCTTGTGTGCTTATATTTAGCCTGTTTTTTTATTAGAAGGCATGTTCATATATTTGATTGTAGTTAGCCTTCGTTTAAAGAGCTTGTGTGTTTGTATTTAGCCTGTTTTTTATTAGAAGGCTAATTCATATTTGATTGTTGGGTGCGTCCATTTTTTTCTCTCATGGCTGATGACAAGGACAATCACCCTAAGTCCAGGTTTAAAAAATGCCCTAAATGTGGGCAGAAGATGTCTCACTGACAGCCATGTCCATTGTGTTTATTGTTTAGCTGCTTTACACTTGCAAGAAACCTGCTACATATGCCATTCCTTTTCCTCTCGGGTTCTCCAAGAGAGAGAGAAATTATTCCAGTGACAGAGGTTTATTGAAACCTTCTTTCCAGGAGGCTTTGAGTGACCAGGATGGATCTAGTAAGTCCTCAGTCTTCCAAGACTTCTGTGGAATCAAAAAAAAAATCAGAAAAGTCTTAAATCTGCTCCACAGGTCTCGGAGCCAACTGTCTTTTCTTTTCGGAGCTGGTCCCCGGTTTTGGAACCGGTATCTGAAATTCCAAAATCATCTTTACTTCAGTCGGTAGCATCGATCCATTCATCTCTGTCTTTTGTTAGCCTTTCAGATTTGGATGTGGATCGTGTGGTGCAGAAGCTTTTACAGGCACTGGCCTTTGCAAAAGTATCGGCTCCAACCCAGGCGGCTTTGGAGCCGAAGACCCTTATGCTAGCTACAACTCTTCCTCCTCCGAGCCATACCGGTCCTTCAGAGCTGAAGGAATTGGACTTGATTGTGGAGCCTTTGGAGCAGGCGCCTGCTTCAGTGTCTCTGGCTCTGTTCACTCTGACATCTTCTGCGCCGATCGAGGACTCTAGGAGTGGACACTCTCTGGTCAGGTCTGTAGAGGATATTCGAACCGACTTGTCTTTTCCGAGACTGCCTCTCGGGGCTTCGGCTCGGATGAGCTCTGCTCCTACCTCAGGCTCGGAGCCCACTGTGCCGGTGCTATCGACAGTTTCCTCTCATCACTCTGTCCCTTCGCATCAGAGCAGGGGTGCCTTCGAAGCCATGAGGAGAGTTATGTCTCCTAAGACATCCTCAACCTCAGGTCCGGCTTCTTCATCCCCTAAAGTGCCTGTCTGCTTCACGGATCCTGGCAAAGCGCAGAGACCCAGAGCCTCAGGAGGTCCCATTGGTTGGCCCATGGTCTTCCAGGACCTCACCAGAAGCTCCCACTGATTGGGGTTCCTAGGAAGAGAGTTTGTAAGGGGAAACATTTAGACTCCTCTCAGGAGTCCCTCACATCTGATACGGACTTGGATGAATCAGAAAGGTCCCCCTCTGAGGATATCTCATTTGCAGAGATACTTGAAATCCTTAGGCAGAGGGGTGACTGGCAGTCCACAAACCCTACTGAAGATGGGTCAGTTCTCCTGAAGGCTTTCAGGTCTCAGCCCTCCACCTCTTGGGTGTCTCCACCCTTTGATGAGCTTATGCAGTTGGTCTCATGAAGGGCATGGGAGTCTCTAGACACCATGGAGCCTTTCCCCCAGGAGGCCTAATAAGTTCATATCTGCCCCCCAAGATAAATCCTTCTTGACAAAAGGTGTGCCAGTTGATGCCATGATGGGTGGCAGCAGCCACCAAAAAGGAATTGTCAGAAACTTCCTCTTCTATCCATCCTCTAACAGAGACTCCAGGATCATGGATAGATATGGGAAGCGTATGTTTAGTTTGGCGACTTTTGCACTCCGTTCGCTTAACTACTTAACCCATTTCACGATACTACAGAGAGATCTCCTTAAAGAGCTGGGAGATGCACTTCAGGGTACAGTAGCTGCAGGAGCTACAGACATAGTTGCCTCCCAACCTGCTGCCCTCAACTCCATTGTTAACTCGTCCATGCACCTCATTTCATATGCAGCTGATGGAACGTGCAGGGCAGCCGGTACAGTTGCTCCTAGGAGACGCTCCTGGATGCACTTGTGTTCTTTCGTGGAGCCCTTCAAGTCATCCTTTGTGAATGCCCCTTTTGATGGCTTGTCCCTTTTCGGGCCCAAAGTTAAGGAAACTTTGACCAGGTGTGAGCAGGAGGGAAAGACTGTCTGCTGTCTGAGTCTGTTTTTCCATCTCTACCAGACCCTACCCCAAGGGTCAAAGGGGAGGGAAAATGTGGTTCCGAAAAGCCCAAGGAGCCTTTCAGGACATATGTGGTGAGCCTCTCTCCAGGGGCAGAGGAGGGGGCAATAATGGAAGACGCCGCCCTTGTGGCCGAGGGGGTTCACAAAACCAGGGAGACAGAGAGATCACTTCTTTGGGAAGCCCTACCAGCGCTCCTGAAAGGAGGCCTGCCTGTCCTGCTGTGGAGGCAGTCTGGAGTCGCTTATCTTTGTACCCAGATGCCAGTCTCAAAATAACAAATGACAACTGGGTACAAAGTATAATTTCCAGGGGATATTTCATCCCATTTGCCACACCCCCTCCACCGACAAGAAAAATCCGGGACGTTCCACCCAGTTACAGGGAACAAGCAACAGTAGAGGTCCAAACGTTGCTAAGAAAGTCATTCAGCCAGTCGCAGCAGACCAGACAGGATCCAGATCTTAGTCAAGATTCTTTAGTCTCAAAAAAGACAGGGGACTGGAGACCTATTTTGGACCTCAGCAGACTAAAAAAATCCGTCAAGAAAGAGAAGTTTCGGATGGTCAGGCTTCAGTCGATACTTCCCTTTTTAGGGAAAGACAGTTGGATGTGCTCGGTAGAGCTCCAGGATGCGTACTACCACATAAAAATGACCAGGCCATCCAGGGATCATCTGCGCCTCGGGCTGGGAGCCAATCCTTTCCAGTTTCGTGCCCTGCCCTTTGGTCTCACTACTGCCCCCAGAGTGTTCACCAAATGCATGGCAGTGGTCACAGCTCACCTGAGACATTTAGGACTCCAGGTGTTTCCGTACCTAGATGATTGGCTTCTCACCGCCACCACCAGGCATCAGCTCCTTCAATCCAGGGAATCGACTCTGTCACTCTGCAGCCAGCTGGGCCTTACAATAAACGCAGAAAAATTTGCCTTGTCACCATCGCAGTATATTGTCTTTATCAGAGCAGACCTGGACACCACCACCACCTCCACGCTAAGACTTCCAGTAGAAAGAGTCTTACTACTCCATCAGCAGGTCTGCATTCTGATATCCAAAAACAAGGCTCCAGCATCAGAAGTTCTGAAATTGTTAGGTATGATGGCAGCAGCAATTCTGGCCATGCCACTGGGTCATATGCACATGCGGATACTGCAATGGCTATTGTTCATTCAGTGGTCTTACCAAGAGCTCCCCGTGTCTTACCTGATAATGATCATAAACTCCTGCAAAAAGGATTTTCAGTGGTGGTTGAACTCACTTCATGTCACGATAGGACATCCCTTTGTTTTACCCCCACCAGCGGCCACAGTGACCACGGATTCTTCCCTGATAGGGTGGGAGGAGGGTATTTTCAGAGAACAGCCCAAGGCGCATGGACTGATCAAAAGACACATCTGCATATCTGTCTTAGAGATGAGAGCAGTACTTTTGGCGTTGCAGTACTTCCAGGACACACTTCTTCTGGGTACGATTGCGATCCAGACAGACAACATGTCAGTGGTCTGGTACTTGAACAAACAAGGAGGAACCAGGTCATGCCCCCTTTGTCGCAAGGCTGTAAGAGTATGGCAGTGGGCTATATCCACCCATTGCTTTCTGTTAGCAACGCACATCCCAGGGAAGTCCAACTTGATAGCAGACAAGCTGAGAGGAATGTTGTTGCCCCATGAGTGGTCCCTCAAAACAAAAATAGTGGGCAGGATATTTCACAGGTGGGGCCAGCCTTGCTGCGACCATTTTGCCAGTCACATGAACACAAAATGCAGAAGCTACTTTGCCCTGATTTCCCCCTTCGGGAGAAGCCCCAAGGGATGCACTCGTTCACGATTAGCCCCCAGGTCTCCTCTATGCATTCCCGCCAATCCCGTTGATACCCACGGTATTACAGAAAGCAAAAATCCCCTCATAAATCCTCCGAGGAAGCTATACCTTAGCAAGTGGGAAAAAAAATTCTGTATGGGCCTCTAAAAACAATATTGATCCTTACCAAGCCCCTATGGCCTCTATACTAGAATTTTTTACCATTATTTTCAGTAAAGGAACTGCAGCAGCAACAGTCCGTGTTCAAATTGCTGCCGTTTCTAATTTTCATCTTGGATTCGAAGGATTGAATATTATGTCACACAAATAATCCAAAGCCTTTCTCAAAGGGTCCTTTCATATCAGACCACATGTGAAATCTCCCTATTCCCCATGGAATCTAAGTTTTATGCTTTCCCGCATTATTCTTCCTCCATTTGAACCAGCTTCCTCATGTGACCTCAAATTTTTGTAATGGAAAACTATATATGTTGTGTAGTCAAATCTCACCTTAATTTTTTACATATGGGTTCAGAGCCGATCCTCTGCTTAGACTCGGACTATTTACAAGCCTGAAGACTTCTGGTTGGCTCGTGGCTAAACGAGTATCCCATAGTGCACCAGTACAAATCTCAGATCTCATTTGCCACGTCGATGAGTTCGGTTGTGCTTCTCTTGGCTCTGGCTAAGTGTCAAAATTTTTCTATTTAAATTTTGTATTACAGTTATTACTGTGTTGTAAGGTGCTATTATCCTAGGCAGTAGTATTTGATCTTTTTGGTGCATTCTTAGCTTAAACTTGTTTTTAGTCTGGTATTCTGTGTGCCAGTTTAGAGTTCTTTGTAGGCGCCATTGCATTTTCTTTCCTTATCAGATAGTTTGTGGTTGTTTTCCACTGCTAGTTAACAAGGGCTCCCGTTATTCTGTTGTTTTTTCTAGACTGTTATTGGCAGATTAGTTTCCTTAATCTGAGATTGTATTTTCGGCGGGGATCCACTGGTTATTTGCTAAGGGTTGGAGTTCCTCCCTTAGTACGTTAGTTATTTTCTTCAAATTGTTACCACATAGAGTAATATACAATTTTCTGTGTGTGCTTTTTCTGGTCTGTTTAATTAGAAGACCTAGTTTTCTGTCCATCTGGCTAGGCCCATTTAAGTTGGAGGACCTAGTCCTCGTGGTACTTCCTTCTGTGGGGCTAGGCCCATTTTAGTTAGAGGACCTGGTCCTCTCCCCTTCTTCTTCTTCCTTTCCTGTGTCTGTGTGTGTGAAATGTCTAAAGAGAGTAAGGAGCACAAACCTTCGGGTTTTAAGAAGTGCATGAAATGCTCCCAAAAGATGTCTTTAATGGATGGCCACAGTAGCTGTCTACTGTTTAGGGGCCATCCACCTGCAAGAATCGTACTTGTTCTGCCATGCTTTATCTCCTAGGGTGTTTCAGGAGAGAAGGAACAAACTTGTACTCGAGGGTCTACTAAAACCATCTTTTGAGGAAGTTCTATCCAGTTCTTCGGCTTTCTCCAAGTCTGGCAAATCTAAGTCTTTAAAAAGGCCTTCTCCGGCACCGGCTGGTGTCTCGGAGCCACCTTCTCAACAGTCAAAGTCTGCCTCTTCGCCTCCACTGCCTTCGGAGCCGAAGGAGAGAACCATTGTGGTGTCAGTCTGTTCAAAGTGTTTCGGAGCCGACCTCTGAACCTATTGAATCGGCAATTGAATCTGCTACTCGGAGCCGGTCTGTGGATTCCCCACCGGTTTCCGTGTTACTGAAGTCTCCACTGCCCCCTAGATCAAGATCCCTTGCTATGTCTTCCAGATCTTCCAGGAGCCTTTCGGAAGAAGGTATGGAGAGGGTAGTGTTGATACTCCTGAAGTCGTCTTCCTTACCAAAATTATTGTTGGCTCCGACCTAGTCTGTTCCGGAGCCACTTGATCCAGCTTTACCCTTGTCTGCTATTCCTCCTCAGAGCCATGTCAGACCTTTGGAGCCGGAGTGCTTGGTGCCACTGGAAGTACTATCGGTTCCAGCTCCCTTTGTAGCTGCTATGGAGCCAGGTTAGCCTCCGACACGCTCTGTGCCGACCATTGTGTCCAGTGGCTGAAGCTGTCCTGTCGGCACCGACAGGGAGGGTTGGAATCTATCTTCAGTCCTGAGCCTTCCTCTCGGTGCGTTGGCCAGGGTGAGCTTGGACCCTGCATCTATCACAGAGCCGACGGCTGTGGCTCCGACGTCAACCTTTGTCTCTTTGGAGCGGGGGAGGTCTTCAGAGCCGGAGAGGTCGGTGTTTGAGATGATGGCGTGATGCCTCATTCTCCAGCCACTACCAGTGGTACCAGCACTCTACCCCCGAGAGCACCCACTTCGGTCACGGCCCCTACTTTCTTCGGAGACAGCAGAGACCCTCAGCCTCAGGAGCCATCGGCTGGTGGCCTCACTCTTCTGAGGCCTCCTTGGAATGTCCTTTCGAGGAGCCTCCCCAGAAGAGGCTATGTAAGAGGAAACATGTTGACTCCCAGGATGAGTCCTTGACATAGGACAATGACCTTGAGGAGTCGGAAGGGTCCCCCAAGTCATCGTCTAACGATGACTCCTTTGTAGACATCTTGAAGATTTTTAAGCAGAAGTGCGACTGGCCCACTGTCAACCCTTCTGATGAGGAGTCTGTGTACCTGAAGGCTTTCGGGTCTCAACCTTCTGCCTCTTGGTCTCCACCTTTTGACGAACTGCTGGATCTAGTTAGTCAAAAGGTGTGGGATACTCCTGATGCCGTGGAGCCAGTCCCCAGGAGACCGAATAAGTTTCTGTCTGCCCCTCCTGGTAAAGAGTTTTTGTTTAAGGGAGGTGGTGGCTACAAAGAAGGAGCTAGCGGAGACTTCTTCCTCTGTTCATCCGCCAGATAAGGATTTTCGACAGATGGACAGATTTGGGAAGTGTATCTTTAGTTCAGCGGCATTTACCCTTCGGTCGTTGAACTATCTCACTCACTTCACGAGATTACAGAGGGATCTCCTCAAGGAGTTAGGAGATTCTATACAAGGTGCATGTACTGAGGGAATCCCTGACAAGATCTCTGCTCAGTTGTCCACCTTAAATTCTATAGTTAACTCCTCCATGCGGCTTATCTCTTATGCGGCTGATGGAGCGAGTAGAGCAGCGGGTTCAGGGGTTGTCCTGAGGTGTCACTGCTGGATGTGCTTGTGTAATTTTGCGAAACCGTTCAAGTCTACTTTCACCAACGCCCCATTTGATGGTTCCTCATTGTTTGGTTCTAAGGTGAAGGACACACTCACTCGGTGTGAGCAAGAAGGAAAGACACTTTCTGCCGTGGGAGTACATTTTACTGTTCCCTCTCGACCATAATCCAAAGGTCAAAGGGGTGGTAAAATGTGGTTCAAAAAGTCATAGAGGGTCTTACCGGACACACAGGGTGAACCCTCCTTCAGAGGCAGAGGAGGAGGAGGAAATGGGTGACGTCGCCCTAGAGGCAGGGGCGGTCCGCAGTACCAGCAAGGCCGTGATTCCTTTCGGGGACAGCCATGTCAGCGCTCCTGATGTGAGGCCTGACTGCGTTTCTCTGGGGCCGGTTGGGGGTCCCATTTCTTTGTATCCAGAAGCCTGGCTAAATATCACTCAAGACAAGTGGGTACAAAGAGTTCTTACCAGAGGCTATATCATACCCTTTTCCCTTCCACCATTTGTTCCCAAGAAGATCCCAGATGGTACCACCTAATCACAGGGATCAGGCAACTGTGGAGATCAACAAGTTGCTTTTAAAAAGAGTCATCCAGTCTGTTCCAGCAGACCATATAGGATCCGGAACTTACTCCAGGTTCTTTTTAGTACCAAAACGAACCGGAGATTGGAGGCCAATATTGGACCTCAGCAGGTTAAACAAATCCGTGAAGGACAAGTTTCGGATGGTAACTCTGCAGTCGATACTCCCGTTGTTGGGGAAAGATTATTGGATGTTCTCTCTCGATTTCCAAGACGCCTACAACCATATAAAAATGGACAAGGCATCAGGGGCCATCTACACTTCTGGCTGGGAGCCAGTCATTATCAGTTTCGTGCTCTGCCCTTTGGTCTCACCACAGCCCCCTGGGTGTTCATCAAATGCATGGCAGTAGTGACAGCTCATCTGAGACGTCAGGGATTCCATGTGTTTCCATATTTGGACGACTGGCTCCTGACCACCCCCACCAGACATCTACTCTTCCAAAGTAGAGACCCCACTATTTAACTTTGTGCTCAGTTAGGGATCTCCATAAATTGAGAAAAATCTGCATTATTGCCCTCTTAATCTGTGATTTTTATAGGAGCAGATGTAGACACAGTGAACATGACAACTCGTTTCCCCGCCGACAGGGCACAAAGCTTAAACTCTCAAATTCAGTGTCTTCTCCCATTGCGGAAGGTCAAAGTGAAGTGGGTTTTTCAGCTCCTCTGGATTATGGCTTCCACCATTCTATTAGTACCATTAGTCAGGTTGCACATGAGAATTTTCCAGTGGCTTCTGTCTTCGCAATGGTCCTTCCAATATTTCCCGCGGAGTCATCCAATCCTGCTGACGGATTTGTGCAAGAAGAACCTTCTTTGGTGGATAGCCCCCAACAAGTTGATCATGGGCACCCTCTTTGTTCCTGCCCAACCCGTTGCCACTGTGACCACGGATGCCTCCCAGATCGGGTGTGGGGGGGGGGCATTATTTTGGCAGGACTGTCCAAGGCACATGGCAAGAACACAAGGCTCACCTGCATATCAATGTTCTGGAGATGAGGGTGGTGCTCCTGGCGTTGGAAGCACTTCAAGACCTTCTTCCTGTCTGGACTGTTGCGAAACAATCAGACAGCATGTCGGTAGTTTGGTATATCAACAAACAGGGCGGTACCAGATCTTACCCACTCTGTCGAGAGGCCATGTGAGTTTGGGAATGGGCGATTTCTTCCAAGCGCTTTCTGGTTGCAATGCACATTCCAGGGACGACCAATGTGTTAGCCGACAAGCTCAGCCGGGCGATCCTACTGCCTCAGTGTCTCTGAAACAGGAAACAACGGAACAGATTTTCTGCAAATGGGGACAGCCTTGCTGCAACCTCTTTGCCAGCCCAGTCAATAACAAATGTAGCAGTTATTTTTCCCTCATTCCCCCTCCGGGGGAGACACCCAGAGACGCTCTGGCTCACGATTGGCCCATGGGACTTGTGTATGCTTTTCCTCCATTTCCTCTCATTTCCAAAGTGATTCAGAAAGCCAGTCGGCTGGGAAGCAAGTTGATCCTCATAGCTCCTTACTGGCCTCGTCAGGTCTGGTTCCCCTTTCTCGGGCCTCTTCTCCTGGACGATCCTTGTATCCTGGACCCAGCTCCAAATCTGTTGACTCACATGTCAGGTTCACTACATCCCTCAATCCACACCCTCAAGTTGACAACGTGGCTGCACCAGTTCCATCCGTAGTCGGGCTTCATGCTGCATCATCCTCAGTATCACATATATTCTTATGTCCTCACGTAAACCTTCAACTAGGAGGCTGTATGGCAGTAAATGGAAAAGATTTTCTATTTGGGCACAGAAAATGAATGTAGATCCCTACACTGCTTCTATCCCTGGGATTTTGGAATTTCTCTCTGAGCTTTTCCAACAAGGAGCTGCCGCCACCACTATCAGAGTCCAATTGGCAATTTCTCATTTTCACTTAGGGTTCCCAGATAACAATTTAATGTCTCATAAGCTATGCAAGATCTTTTTGAAAGGAATCACTCTTTTGAGACCACCACTGCAAGAACCTGTGGCTTCTTGGGATTTAAATTTTGTGTTGTCCAAACCGTTTGAACCTTCCCACTTTTCATTGAAATTTTTGTCTTGGAAGACTTTGTTTTTGGTAGCTATTACGTCAGCTAGACTGGTATCGGAGCTACAAGCCTTGTCTGTTAAGTCACCTTATTTGATCTTTCACAAGGACAGGGTGTCACTGCGTACTAATCCCTCCTTTGTCCCCAAAGTTTGTTCCCCTGCTACCTTAAATCAATCCATAGAGCTCCCAGTTTTCTTCCCTAATCACTGTAATGCAGCTGAATACCTTTTTCATCAGCTGGACGTTCATAGAAAACTACGATGTTATGTGATCCTATCTCGCCTACATTCTGTACTGATGGGCTCGGAGCCGATCCTCGGCTCCGGCTCGGCACGCTATGCTATAGAGCGAAGCCTCTTATTGGCTGAGCTATTCTCTATCCCAGGATGCACCACCGCTAATCCCCCAGATCTCGTTTGCCGCTTACAAGCTAGGACGTGGTCTCGAACTTGGCTGAGCTAAGTGGTGTTTTTTTGTGAAAGTTTCTGTCAGAAATTTCGAAATTCTTTATCCAAAAGCTGTTTTAACAGCTGTTAGTGTGTATACGTGTGTTTTTTTGGAGAATTTGTGGTAAAAATTTGTGTTACATAGGGAAAGGTTTCCATTTAAGTTAGAGGGGCCTTCCCCTCGTTCTTGATGAGTTTTTTTCTTGTTGTTTCTGAGGTCAAGTACCTGTTTAAGTTAGAGGGTTCTTGGCCCTCTTTTGGTGTTATTCGTTTAGTGTTGGGCTTGCGCTCTTGTTAAAAAAAAAAAAAAAAGTTCTTCAATTTCTCTGTTTGTACTGTTTTTTTCTCAGACAGATATTTGGGCAAAGTAATTACATTATGTCTAAGGAGCATAGACCCTCTGGGTTTAAAAAGTGCACGAGATGTAACTATAAAATGTCCATCACAGATGATCACTCCTTATGCGTGTACTGCTTAGGCGCCAAACATCTCCAGGAGTCCTGCAGAGTGTGTCACGCCTTTTCCTCTTAGGTCCTCCAAGAGAGGAAGAATAAATTGATTTTAAAAGGGCTTATCAAGCCCTCCTTTGAAGAGTCCTTATGTTCCTCTCCCTCTCCAGCTAAGAAAAAGAAATCGTCGGCTCCGACCAGTCCGTCGGAACCGACAACTAAGAAACCTAGGCAGGCTTCTCCTTCGGCTCCACGGACTTCGGAGCCGAGGGCGGAACGGTCTGCCTCGATGCCTCCAGCCTCGACTCCTCTGGTTTCGGAGCCGATGGCTGGGGCTTCGAGAGGCGGGTCACCTTCATCGGCTCCACTGATTTTGGAGCCGATGAGGGTTGCCGGCTCAGACTCTTCCCCCTCGGCGCCGAAGCCCACCTCGGCACCGAGGGAAATTGTTTTGGAATCTCCCTCTGCACCAATACTGGTCAAGTCGATTCAGAGCCGGTCCCCCAGTCCTTCGGAGCCGATGGAGAAGTCTGTTCAGACTCTGTCGGTCTCCTCCTGATCTTCCAAGATGTCTGATTCGGACATCGACAGGGTGCTCCTAAGACTTTTTCAGTCTCCTGTATTCCAGAAATTAGTTTCGGCTCCGGCCCATTCGGCTTCGGAGCCGATGACCCACCCTGTAGTTCTGGTTCCTCCTCCAACAGCCTCGGCACCATTGGAGCCGGTGCTGGTGGAGCCGATGGAGGTTTTCGGGTCGGCTCCGACCCTTACTCCAACCCCAGCTCTCGAGTCGGAGTTCGGTACACGGACCTCCTCTGTCGGCCCTGGGGGGATGCTTCGGGACCAATGTTTTCGGTTCCGAGCCTTCCTCTCGGTGCATCGGCTGCAGGGGTACCGTCTACTGTTGTGGCCACGGGGGTTGGACCTTCCCAGGACTCTGGCGGTCCGGCCTTCAGGGCCATGAGGAGTGCTTTGGCCAAATCCTCTTTGGCTACCTACACGGTTTCACCAGTACCTTCCATACACACGGAGACCGGGTCTTTGGTAGTCCCCCTGTCCCTAGACAGCGGAGCCCCGGGGCCTGAGGTCACCCCCAGTGGGAGTTCCCCCCCTCCTGGAGGTCCCTCTGAAGGTTCTTCAGAGGAACCCCCAAGGAAAAGACTGTGCAAGAGGAAGCACGTCGACTCCCCTGAGTCTCTAACGTCGGACACTGATCTTGATGATGCGGAGGGGTCCCCTAAGTCGTCCTCAGATGATGTCTCCTTCGCAGACATCTTGGAAGCCCTCAAACAATGAGGCGGCTGGCATTCCAAACCCCCTTCCGCTGACGAGTCGGTGTTCCTCAAGGCCTTCGGGGCTCAGCCCTCCGCCTTTCGACGAGCTCCTAGATTTGATCTGTCGAAGGGCGTGGGAACATCCAGACTCTGTGGAACCGGTGCCTGCTCGCCCAAACAAGTTCTTATCAGCACCCCCAGAGAAGGAGTTTTTGACCAAAGGTGTGGCTGTAGATGCCTTGGTGGTGGCATCTGCTACCCAACAAGATGTAGCAGAGGCTTCGACGTCCGTCCATCCTCCTAATAAGGAGTCTAGGAGCATGGATCGGTACGGGAAGCGCACCCTCAGTTCAGCGGCCTTTACCTTAAGGTCCCTGAACTATTTAGCGCACTTCACTAGATTTCAGAGGGATCTGATCAAGCAGCTTTCAGATGACCTCTGGGTAACCTACCTGAGCAGCTGGCCCAGACGGTTGGCTCTCAGTTGGCTACGCTGTTATCCATATCAAACTCGTCCATGAGGCTCATTTCATATGCAGCCGAAGGGGCGAGTAGAGCGGCGGGTACGGGTGTTGCTCTACGGAGGCAAGCCTGGCTCCGCCTGTGTCATTTTGCGGAAGCCTTTAAGTCTTCCTTTGCCAACGCTCCCTTTGATGGGTCCTCTTTGTTTGGACCCAAGGTAAAGGACACGTTGACCCGCTGCGAGCAAGAAGGTAAGACTCTGACTGCCGTAGGGGCATGATTTTCCTCTCCCTTTCGGCCTTATCCCAAGGCTAAAAGAGGAGGGAAAATGTGGTTCCGTAAGTCCCAGAAGTCTTATCCCTCGCAGCAGGACGATCCCCCTTCTAGAGGCAGAGGAGGGGGAAATTTTTCTGGAAGACGCCGTCCCAGAGGCGACAGAGGCCCCCGCAACACTGGAGACCGCAAGTCCTTTTGTGGCTCTTCAGCCTTCCACAATCCCTGAAGGATTGCCCGACTGTGCAGCTAAGGAGCCAGTCGGGGGTAGTTTTTCGAGGCACCTAAAAGCCTGGGAGGGTATCACTCAGGACCGATGGGTGCTTTGAATCATCGCCGGAGGTTACGCCATCCCTTTTTCTCACTCCCCACCGCCGTCCAAGAGAATCCCGGACCCGCCACCCAGTCAACGGGAAATCGCAGCCTTAGAAGTCTCAAAGCTGCTTCAAAAAGGAGTCATCCAACCGGTCCCCGCAGACCAGATCGGATTAGGGACTTACTCAAGATTCTTTTTGGTGCTAAAAAAGACCGGGGACTTGAGGCCCATTTTGGATCTCAGCATCCTAAATCGATCAGTCAAAAAGTCCAAGTTCCGAATGGTCACCTTACGATCCATTCTCCCACTGCTGGAGAAAGGTGTTTGGATGTGCTCCATAGATCTCAAGGACGCCTATTACCACATACTGGTAGATCAGGCGTCTAGGAGACATTTGCGCTTCAGCCTGGGAGACAGTCATTTTCAGTTCTGCGCACTGCCCTTTGGTCTCACCACAGCCCCCCAGGGTGTTCACCAAATGTTTGGCGGTCGTGACTGCTCACCTGAGGAGTCTAGGATTCCAGGTGTTTCCGTATCTGGACGACTGGCTCCTAACTGCCACCTCCAGGCGTCTACTGTTACAAAACCTACAAGCCACAATATCACTAGGCACTTCCCTTGGAATCACCTTCAATTGGCCAAAGTCTGTGTTGCTGCCATCTCGGCGCATAAGGTTCATCGGAGTAGAGATAGACTCGAACCTAATGCGGGTCTATTCCTACAGAAAGGATACAAACTATACAGGCTCAAGTCCGAGCCTTGATTCTCAGATCCAAAGCTCCAGCCAGTATGGTCCTGCAGCTATTGGGCTCTATGTCGGCCACTGTTCTTCTAGTCCCCTTAGCAAGATTGCATATGAGAATTCTGCAGTGACTCCTTTCGACACAGTGGTCCTTTCAGGATCTCCCTCTTAGTCACCTCATCCGGATCACGGAAACTTGCAAACGGGACCTTCGCTGGTGGCTGGTGCCCTCCAATCTGGATCAGGGGCGACCCTTTGTTCCACCTCCTCCTGTGGCCACTTTGACTACGGACGCCTCCCAGATGGGGGGGGGGGGGCATTCCCTGGGCAGGTCAGTCCAAGGCAAATGGCATTCGGAAGAGAGCCTCCTTCATATCAACATTTTAGAAATGAGGGTGGTGTTTCTGTCCCTACAAGCCGTTCACGATTACCTCCCTCAGGGCGTAATTGCCATTCACTCCAACATGTCAGTAGTCTGGTACCTGAACAAGCAGGGAGGGACTAGATCCTACCCCCTTTGCAGAGAGGCCATGAGAGTTTGGGAATGGGCAGTGACGACCAAATGTTTTCTAGTGGCGACTCATATCCCTGGCAAGTCCAACGTGATAGCCGACAGGCTAAGCAGAACAATTCTCTCTCCTCACGAGTGGTCTCTGAACGATGCAGTGACAACTCAGATCTTCAGCAGATGGGGAACTCCTTGTTGTGACCTCTTCGCAACCCCGCTGAACGCGAAGTGCAAGAACTTCTTCTCTCTCACTCCAGCTCCGGGGGAGAGTCCTATGGACGCATTAGCCCATCCTTGGCCCAACGGCTTGCTATACGCCTTCCCCCAGTTCCCCTCCTTCCCAGAGTGATCCAAAAGGCGTCTCACTTGGGGAGCAAAATGATTTTGGTTGCCCCTTACTGGCCTCGTCAGGTATGGTTCTCCTATCTTCGGAGATATGCACTGGACGGTCCATGGTTCCTGGATCAGATCCCAGACCTATTAATTCATCAGTCGGGACAACTCCATCAGTCCCTTCACACTTTGAAGTTAACAGCTTGGCTCCTCCTCTTCCGACTATAGTCAGGAATCATACCTTAGACCCAGAAGTCATTCATATCTTATCCTCGGCCCACAAGTCTGCCACTAAAAAATTGTATACTAGCAAATGGAAGAGATTTGCTATTTGGGCTCAACTCCGGGGTCTGGATCCCATCACTGTTCAGGTATCGGAAGTCCTGAAATTTCTGACTTCCCTATTTAATCAAGGTTCTTCAGTCTCTACCATCAAGGTCCAATTGGCAGCTATTTCCAATTTCCATGAATCTGCAAACCCACCTTTAATGAGCAACAGATTGTGTAAAACCTTCATGAAAGGTGCTCTGCTTTTACGACCTCCGATTTCTTATCCTGCTCCTCCGTGGGATCTCGATGTGGTGTTACGTGCCTTAACCTCCTCCCCCTTCGAGCCAGCAGCAACATGTGATTTGAAATTTCTTTCTTGGAAAACCACCTTTCTGGTCGCGATCACTTCTGCCAGAAGTTTCAGAACTTCAAGCTCTGTCTGTAAAACCACCGTACCTGGTTTTTCACAAAGATAGAGTATCCCTCAGGCCTGATCCATCTTTTGTCCCTAAAGTTTGTTCCAGTTTTTGCCTGCAACAGTCACTAGAACTTCCAGTTTTCTTTCCAAAGTACTCAAACAAAGCGGAATACATCTTCCACACATTGGATGTTCATAGGCAATTGCGCTTTTATTTAGACAGGACCCAACAAACACGGAAAACAGATCAGTTGTTTGTGTCCTTTTCAGATAATAAATTGGGCAAATCCGTCACAAAGGTCACTATTGCCAAATGGATCAGGGACTGTATTAGTCAGGCATATTCCTCTTCTAATAAAGAGCTTACAACCTCTATCAAAGCTCACTCTACAAGAGCTATGGCTACTTTAATAGCATTCCATTCTAAGCTTGCCATTAGTGACATTTGTGCTGCGGCTACATGGTCTTCCCCGCACACTTTCATTTCCCACTACAAATTGGATGTGGCATCTCGGGGGCGAGCTTCATTTGGTTCCACAGTGCTCAGGAGTGTTTTCCAGTGAGCCACCCAGGATTTAGGTGCTAGGGACGCTGTCCCATCAGTACAGAATGTAGGCGAGATAGGATCACATAACATCTTTTAGTTATGTACTTACCATAACTTTAGATGTTTGGGATCCATCTCGCCTACATTCCTAATACCCACCCTCCTTCCCCCTGCCTTGGAGATCAGAAGAGATCGGACGGTCCGAATTCCATTGTTTCATCTTGAAACATCTGGCAATGTTATATAAACAGTTGTGTGTGTGCATGAATGCGGACAAACAAGATCTGGGGGATCAGCGGTGGTGCATACTGGGATAGAGAATAGCTCAGCCAATAAGAGGCTTCGCTCTATAGCATAGCGTGCCGCGTCGGAGCCGAAGATCAGCTCCGAGCCCATCAGTACAGAATGTAGGCGAGATGGATCCCAAACATCTAAAGTTATGGTAAGTACATAACTAAACGTTTTTATTTACAGAGGACCAAGGAATTTAGGAAATCAGATCAACTATTCATTTCCTTTTCTGACTCCAGATTGGGCTTACCAGTTTCTAAAGTGACACTAACTGGATTTCCAGTTGCATAGCCTTTATCTACAGTTCGGAGGGCAAACCTTTACCCTGCAGGATCAAGGCTCATTCTACTAGGTCGCTGTCTACCTCTGCAGCCTTTCAAGCCAGGGTCCCACTTGATGATATTTGTGCAACAGCTACGTGGGCTACCCTTCACACTTTTATTACAAATTGGATTTAGCTTCCAGGGGTAGAGCATCCTTTGGCTCCATCGTGCTTAAGAGTATTTTCCAGTGAGCCACCCAAGAATAAGGCGCTACGGATGCTGTCCCATATGTAAAAATGAAGGTGAGATTGGACTACACAACATAAAGAAGTTATGTACTCACCATAATGTTCCATGTTGGTAGTCCATCTTACCCTTCTTTATCAACCTGCCCTCCTGCCCCCATCCTGGAAGATCTGGAGATGATGATAATAATTTAGGTATATTTGGTTGGAGACCCTTTAGTATTGGTTTGTCTGTTATGTTTTTTTTCTTCTAGTGAGCAGCAAACAAGATCTGGGGTTTGTACTGGTGCACTATGGGACACCTGCTTAGCCACGAGCCAACCAGAAGTCTTCAAGCTTGTAAGTTGGCCATGTCGGAGCTGAGGATCGGCTCCGAACCCATATGTAAAAATGAAGGGTGAGATGGACTACCAACATGGAACGTTATGGTGAGTACATAACTTCTTTTTTTAGGGGCTTTTATTTCTGCCCACAGTGTGTCAGAGGTTCAGGCCTTGTCCATTAAACCTCCTTACTTGATTTTCCATGCTGACAGTCTCACTTTGAACAAACCCCTCTTTTTTGCCTAAGGTATGCACTGAAACTAATCTTAACGAAATTATTGATTTGCCAGTTTTCTTCCCCACTCACTCCAACAGTCTATAATATAATACATGCTGCACAAACTTGATGTTCATAGACAGCTCAGATTTTATTTGGATAGAACAAAAGATTTCAGGAAATTAGATCAGCTTTTTGTTTCCTTTTCAGACTCCAGGAAAGGTATGCCAGTGGCTAAACAACTCTGTCTAAATGGTTATCTGATTGCATCACCTTTGCTTGTTCAGCTGCCAATATGCCCTTACAGCATAAAATTAAAGCTCACTCAACCAGAGCAGTTTCTACATCATCTTCTTTTTCTGCCAGACTTCCTATTGATAACATTTGTGCAGCAGCCACTTGGTCGAAACCTCCATACCTTTATCACTCATTACAAAGTTGACAGGGCCTCCTTTGGATCCACGGTGCTGAAAAATATACTCCCGTGAGCCACCTGAGGTAGATGGTGCTTGGGACGCTACCCATCAGTAAGACTGAACGACGAGAGAGAACAAAGTTAATGTTCCATGTGAGCTGTTCATCTCACCTTCATTCTCATGTCTTTCCCTCCTACCCCCGCCTGGGTTTTCAGAATACCGAAATGCTAGATCCTTCCTGGTCACTCAACCCTTCTATACTTCCTCTTATGGAGTTCTAGAATGACATATGGTATACGCAGCAAACAAGATATGAGGTAACTCTAGGTGCATCATGGGACAGGGACTTGACCTCGAGCTACTTGAAATCCTCGAGCTTTGTAGTAGGCCCACTCGGAGCTGATGGATCGGTTCCAAACCCATCAGTAAGAATGAAGGCGAGATGAACTACTCACATGGAATGTTATGGTAAGTGCATAACTTTTTTATTGTCATTTGAATATGGAGTCTGAGGTGAGAACCCAGTCAAGGAATGTTAGCCCTTCATCTAATCCTGTCTGGTGTGTGGAAGTATGCATTCTCCCTTGACTTGTCCTTGGTTTGTCTGGTAGGAAATAGACACCATATGTTAGCCTGGGTGTGGGAGATGGGAACCAAAAATGTATGTTTAAAAAAAAAAAAAAAAAAAAAAAAGTGTAGTAATATGAAGGTAACTCTGTTAATTCATTTTTTCATTTGTTTGCTTTAAGTCTGAAAACACCACAGAGTCTGAGAAGAAGCGCCAGAATTTTATGGCTTATAAGAACTTCCTAAACAGGGAAGGCCCGAGAGCACTAGGCTCAAAAGACATCCCTCAGGTAAGAGAGAAGTTTACTCAGGAACTGCATTTCAGTAACGCACTGTTTTGTTTTCATATTTTACTTTGAGTGATGTTTGACAGTTTTCTTACCTAAAAGAGTAAGAAAAAGTGATATTCGTTGTAAAATTGTATAATCTGAAGTAGTTTACTTCATTTGGTCTTCAACGTTTAGGCTTCGGATCCATCATGGATCCAACACGGCCACATAGCTAGTACAATGTCCCCTGTCTCCTTCCTCCCTTCAGATTTCATTTGCCGCTGATACAGCCTGCAAACATGGTCTGAGCTGTTGGCAGCGTGGTGTGTTTTTTGGTCAAAAATCACATTGAGTGAGTTAAACATTTTTTTTTTCTAATCTCCTTTGCTATCCTTCCCCTTGCGATTAGTGTCAGTAAAAAAAAAAAAAAAAAAAAACTATTTTCTGCCTTTCTTTGTGTAGCGTGTGTGAGTGTATCTTGGTCTTTATCTAGGGGGCAATGTCTGAAGCCCCTAAATCTGGCTTTAAACGCTGTTCTGAGTCTGGCCATAAACTCTCCTCTGCTGATGTTCACACTCAGTGTGTCATGTGCTTGGGTGCTTCTCACCTTGATACCTAATGTCCTGTCTACACTGGGTTTAACCCCAGAGCACTTCAGGACAGAAGGAACAAACTGATAGTTAAGGGCCTTTTGCCCATGTCGGGAATGGCTGGTCCCACCTCATCCAGTGGTTATTCACCTGCAGCTGTATCTTCCCCTTCCCAGGCCTCAGGAACTCAAACTCCTGCCAAGAGGTCTGGGGAAGGGGAGAAGACAAAAAAGGATAAGGCCCCGCAAGCGGTCTCCCCACCGCCCTGTCCCAGCTGGGCCACCCTCCAAAACTGTGACTTCCTGGCCTGGTCTCTCCCCTGCTCCGCTTCCCTAGATTTTCTCCTGAGCTAGAGGTGGTCAGAATGCGGTCTCCTGTTTCCCCTCACTACCGTTCTAGACCCATTTCTGTGGCCTCTTCTTCACACTCCACCCAGTCCCTTAGTGGAGATGGACAAAATGATACGGAAATTCATCCGCATTCAAATTCAGATGGGGATCTTGCCTGCACCCACTCCCTCCGGAGGGGGTACCTCGAAAACCTTTTTCTCACCAATTTCTCCTTCTCCAATCCAACCTTCGGTATCAGAGCCACTGGATCTGAGGACCCTCGGAGTCAAAGGGTGGGCGCCGATGGTACCTAGTACCTCGACGCTGGCTGTTACTTTGAGTTTGTCGGATCCAGCCATAGCCTCGGGGTCTGATCCGAAGGGGTGCTGTCAGCTCCCAGTGGGTCGGATCGCAGTGCCTCCCTCGGTATCTTGGCTCCGACTCCCCTGTCTGATCAGAGGGGAGCGGCTCCATTGAGATCTACTTTGGAGGTCCATTCTCCATCTGCCTTTGGCATGCTGGAGAGGGTTCTCTCGGCTCAGAGACCCTTGACCATCTTGTCCTCTGACTCCGCCCTGATCCCCTCTGGATTTGGTACAGTTCCAACCATTTCATCCTCTCAGGGACAGCCCGCCCCTGTAATGCCTCAAGCAGCTCTAGTCAGGGAGCACCTGGATGTTTGCAAGTCCTCCCCAGAGAGCCACACTGAGGAGGTCCCTCGCAAACTGACGTGTAAGAGGAGACACCTGGACTCTTTCTTCGAGTCAGTTAACTCAGACACTGATTTGGAGGAAGGGGAAGGTTTCCTCTGACCCCCCCCCCTTACCTAGTATGTCTCATTTGGAGGCAACATGGAAATCCTGCAGCAAAGGGGGGGGGGGGTGTTCTGCCCAAAAAAAGACCCCAGATGAAGCAGTGTTTCTTAAGGCATTCAGCATGGTCCCTTCTACTTCCTGGGTGTCCCCTTCCACGGATCCCTTGGTGGATCTAATACCATCTCGGGCATGGAAGGAGCCAGACACGGTGCAGCCTATTCCAAAGCATCCTGACAAGGTCCTCAGTCCCCCAGCAGTCAGGATGCATGGGTTCAAAGGATCCCCCATAGATGCTATGGTCATGGCAGCGGCCACAAAGAAAGAGCTAGCTCAGGAGAGCTCTATGGGCCACCCTCCTGATGGCGAGTCACGGACTTTCGACCATTTTGGGAAGAGGGTGTATGCTTCAGCAACCTTTGCCATCTTGGCATTGAACTATATGGCACACCTGACTCGATTACAGCGTGACCTAGTCATGAAGGTCGCTCAATCGACCCCAGAGTCCATGTTGGCAGATGACAAAAAGACGTTCACCCAAATGGCCACTCTAAAAGCCATTTCTAATACGTCCATGCGCCTTCTCTCCTATGTCACGGAGGGAGCAGCTAGGGCTACCAGTTCAGGAATCACCATCAAACGTCATTCCTTGCTCCGGCTGTGTCAGTTCTCTGACCCCTTTAAAGCATCTTTTACCAATGCCCCCTTATGATGGTCTTCCCTTTTTGCAAAGTCAGTGAGAGAGAGAGACTTGTCCAGAGTGAGAAGGACAGGAAGACTCTGTCTGCTGTCAGGATCCGCTTCTCTCCTCAAAGATCCTTTTCCAGGAATCAGCGAGGGACGAAGAAAATGTGGTTCCTAAAGTCTCAGGCGTTTTCCTGGGACTCTTAGGACATTGTCCCCCAGAGACAGAGGGGGTTACGATAGGAGCTGGCCTAGAGGCAGAGGGGGTCCAAGAAGTACTGGGTCCCGAGAACCTTTCTCAGACAGGCCCGGGCAGCAGCCCTGAAGGGTTCCCAGACTGCTCCTCTCTGGAGGCAGTCGGGGGGGGGGGTCACCTTTCGCTGCACCCAGCGGCATGGGAGTCCGTTACAAACTATCACTGGGTGCTGCAGATCATGTCCAGAGGCTATTCAGTTCACTTCAGCCAACCACCTCTTCTTCACAGACACCTCCCAGATGTTCCACCCGCTCAACTGGAGGTAGCAGCCTTAGAAGTAGACAAGCTGCTAAGCAAACGAGTCATCCAAATGGTCCCCCCTGACCAGTCCGGATTGCGGTTTTATTCCAGGTTCTTTTTAGTGCCAAGAAAACAGGGGACCTAAGACCCATCTTGGATCTTTCCATTCTAAACCTGACACTAACCAAGACAAAATTTCAGATGGTCACTCTTCTGTCTGTCTTGCCCTGTCTGCAGACGAACAACTGGATATGCTTGATTGATCTCCAGGGCGCTTATTACCATATCAAAATGGACAGATGCTCCTGGAGGTTTCTCCGCTTCCAGCAAGGTGCCATTCACTTTCAATTCAGAACCCTTCCCTTTGGTCTCACCACCTCCCCCCTGGGTGTTCACCAAAGTGATGGCAGTAGTTACGGCTCACCTGAGGGTTCATGGTATTCAGGTCTTTCCATATCTGGACGATTGGCTCTTTGCTGCCCCAACCAAGCATCTTCTGTGCCAAGCCAGGGACTCTCTTTCTGCTCTTAGCCACAAATCTAGGCATTACCATCAATCTCTCCAAAAAAGCACCGACTCCGGTTCAGAGCCTGGACTTCATCGGAGCTTAGTTAGATATGAATCAAATGCAGGTCTTTCTTATCCCAGAGAGAGTACACTTTCTGAAGCTGCATGTCTTGCAGATTCCTCATGCAGAGATTCCAATGGCAGAATCGGTTCTCAGGGCCTTGGGTTCCATGGCAGCTACAATCCTTAGCATGCCTTTACATGCACATTCTACAATGGACTCTTGCCGTCCAATGGTCTCTTCTGGACCAACCCTTGTCTTATCCTGTTCAAATAGCCCGGGTGTGCAGGGACTCCCTTCTGTGGTGGATTCAGTCTCCGGACCTAACAGAGGGTCCTCCTTTTCTTCCACCCTTGCCCAAAACCACAGTGACCACGGACACTTCCCTGCTCGGGTGGGGGGTGGCATTGCTCGGGACGGACAGTCCAAGGCACGTGGTCCCTTCCCGAGACCAATCTGTATATTGACGTGCTAGAGATGAGGGCAGTGCTTCTAGCGCTGCAAGCTCTTCATGCCCATCTGCCTCTAGAGATGATTGCCATCCAGATGGACAAAATGTCAGTAGTCTGGTACGTCAGCAGACGGGGGAACCAGATCCTACCCCCTTTGTTGCAAAGCCATACGAGTGTGGGAATGGGCGATCTCCACTGGTCGTTTTCTGGTAGCAATGCACATTCTAGGTCAGTCCAGCATTCTAGCGGACAGGCTCAGCAGGTCCATTCTGATGCCTTACAAGTGGTCTCTGAACCCTTCAATGGTAGAGCAGATCTTCCTCAGTTGGGATCATCCTTGCTGTGATCTCTTCGCATCTCCATCCAACGCGAAGTGCAGCACGTTCTTTGCCCTGTGCCCCCCTCAGGGGGAAGCCCCAGAGATGCTCTCGTTCATGCTCGACTACCTGGTCTACTCTATGCCTATCCTCCTCTGCCCTTGATCTCCAAGTTTCTGCAGAAAGCTCACAGGCTGAGGAGCACAGTCATCCGCATTGCCCCATTCTGGCCTCGCCATGTCTGGTTCCCATCCCTATGGTCTCGCACAGTAATTCCACCATGGATTCTAGATCCAGTTCCGGATCTTATTTCTCATCCCTCGGGGATACCTCATCCAGATGTGGTCACTCTGAAGCTCACTGCTTGGCTGCTCCAGTTCCCATGATAGGACTCCCGGTTTGTCTTCCTCGGTTAAGGAGATTCTGGTTGTGGCTCACAAGTAATCAACCAGAAGAGTCTACCGTAGCAAATGGAAGCGTTTTTCGGTCTGGGCTTCACAGCGTGCCTTAGACCCTTTTACGGCCCCTGTCTCGAAAGTTTTAGATTTCTTAGCGGGTCTTTTTCAACAGGGTGCCATTTTGTCCACTATTAAAGTACAACTGGCAGCTATCTCTACCTTTCATGTGGGGGACAATGACTTCCTTAGCATCTTCTAAGCTCTGCAAGGCTTTCCTAAAGGGTACCTTTCTACTTCGTCCGCCGGTGAAAGATCCTATGCCTCCTTGGGACCTTAACTTAATTCTCTAGGCTCTAGTTTCACTCCCTTTTCAACCTGCAGCTGCAGGTGAGTTACAATATCTGTCCTGGAGGACTGCTTTCTCAGTAGCCACAACTTCTGCTAGGAGGGTGTCAGAACTCCAAGCTCTTTCTATCAAAGTGCCTTACATGATCTTCCACAAGGATAGTCTCCCTACCCACCAATCCTTCCTTTTTGCCAAGGGTAGCCTCTGAAACAAACATAAACTAAACTATAAATCTACCAGTATTTTTTTCCAAATTTTCAAAACAGGGGAGAATATAAATTACATTTGTTAGATGTACATAGACAACTGCTGTACGTTTTTACCTTCACAAGACTAAATCCTTTAGAAAATCTGGCCAGTTGTTTGTTTCTTATGATCAACCCTTTTTGGGCAAACCAATTTCCAAAGTAATTGATAACCAAATGCATTACCAGGGCCTGTTTAGCAAAGGGGCTCTCTCCGCCATGTCAGGTAAAAGCACACTACCAGGTCTTTGGCTACCACGGTAGTATTCTGGTCCAGGGTCTCTCTGGATGACATTTGTTGTGCTGCTAAATGGTCCTCCTCATACCTTCATTTCCCACTATAGTTGGACATCATTTCCAGAGGTAGGGCTTCGTTTGGCTCTGCTATGCTCTGGGAATATCTTTCCATGAGGGCCTCCCAGGTGTAAGTCGCTGGGGACTCTGTCCCAAAGGTTGAAGACCAAGTGAAATAAACTACTTCAGATAAAGAAGTTATGTACTCACCATAACGTTCCATCTGAGTAGTTGTACTTCATTTGTCTTCAACCGTCCCCCACCTTCTTTCCCCTGCCTTGTCATTTATTCTGACCATGTGTATGAAAGTGATTGTCACATAAGGTTCCTTATGTTCTTGGCTCAGGAATTTTAGGACAGTCAGCAGTGGTAAGGCCTTGTTGGGTCGGGTGTGTGTTTATTGTCAGCAGCAAACTCGATCTGAAGGGAGGAAGGAGTCTGGGTGCATTATGAGTAGGGGTTGAGGAGCTGAGAGCTCAGATCAGTGATGCTTGCTAGCTATGTGGCCATGTCGGATCTTTGCCAGATCCAAAGCACAAAAGTTGGACAGACTGACTTGTTCACTGTGGAAGCCTTTTGAAGATCTTAAACTAATTTTTGTCCTGCAAAGAGGTAGTGGCAAAAGTAGGCTATAGATATCTAATTCTTGATGGACATAAATTGAAATCTTGTTTTGTTTTCTATATTGCATTAAAAGGTTCATTTATGGTAGATAGTGAGCTTTAAATTACAGCACTTACTCTTGACTACATGACATAGGTGAAATCTTTTTTTCTTAGTCCACCAGCAGTCTGGCTTTAGTGTGAAATTACAGGTGACCAGTAGTAAGTTTGATATTTTTCATGGTATTGTAGATTGCGGTAAGAAGTAATGCACTATTTCTACTGGTACTACTGTCTAGACATCATGCCAGAATTTATAATGTGGACATTACCATAGAAAAAAAAAACAAACAAAAAACCTTCCCTTAACTCAACTTGGGGTTTCATATTTCTTAGGGAGCCGATAACTGCTTAGAAGGCTTGACCTTTGTTATCACTGGAGTCTTGGAGTCAATTGAACGTGATGAAGCCAAATCTCTTATTGAACGCTATGGAGGAAAGGTCACTGGCAATATCAGCAAAAAGACCAGCTACCTTGTCATGGGTCGTGATGCAGGAGCTTCTAAAAGTGAAAAGGTGACAGTATGGGCATGTTGTGTACTTCCTGTGCATTAACTTAAAGATCATTTGTGTGCTACACAGTACATCTGAATTAAAATTCTCTGTCAAAATAAAAACATGAGCCTTGAAAGAAAAATCTATGCCTAATTGTATTAACTGTATGCTGAAGTTTTTTTTTCAGTGTATACTACTTCTGTGTTGTATACTGTGCTAGACGAGATGATCTTTTGAGTTTGTCCTAGTCACTCAACATGCTGTGTTTGTCTTCCTGCCTGTCCTGAACCATTTTAAGGCAGACGTTGGGAGTTTTCTTTTACAACTATCCAGGTGTTTGCTGAAGTAAGACCTCCAGGCCTAGGTGCTAGTTACCAATGTCCACCCTTTGCATTTTTCATCTGCACCCTCAGAAGCATTCTGCAAGTATGGATATTCCTGTTACTGTAGTATGAAAAGCTAGATTCATGAGCGTTTGCGTGATGGACAAAACGTCAAAAAAAACTGCTGAAAGCCACTTTCCATAAACAGAAACTAAAGCTTGTTTTGCAGGGGAAAAGCCCTACCCCTACACCCTCTTTGTGGGAGAGAAACCCTACAGTCACACACACCCTTACTTACAAATGCCAACTCTGTGCTTGCAGAACAGAGTAGAAAGAGCAACTCTGCCTGTTTGCTGAAAGTGGCTTTCAGCAATAAAGCTTGTCTCACTTTTTCTGTGGGACAAACAGCATTCACTGAAACACCCGTTTCTGCAAAGCTCCACAGAGACCACTCATTTTCCAAGATCCCTAGCAAATGGATTTCATGACAGAAATGTGACATACTTGTAACTGATACTGAAAAGAACGGTCACAGAATCAATTTGTCAACAAAACATTGAAAGTTGCCCCTGCACACCTCTTTGATTTTGGGGGTGCATTACCATGGAGTAAGTGGAGTTCCATTATACAGCAGTCTGGACCTTAGCATGCCAGCCACACCACTTGCACATATGTGAAGACATTTTAGTGGTGTCAGTCTCAGGTAGATTGAATTTCTATCTACTTTGATACCATACAGATGCCTTCCCATGGTTAATGGTCTCTGTCTGACTTTTTGCATGGGCTTGTATTTAAGGGCTGGACATTTTCTCTACTGATGCTTGCTCCAGTCTCTGGCACTTTTGGTTAAAGTAAATGTATTGCGAAATACCCAGCTTTATTTTATTCATTCATTTATTCATTGTGTTAGTTGGGTTGATGGCCTTGTCCACAAACCTTCAGTCACAACTGGAGCCAGTAGGTAATTATAGTATTGTCACAAGTTACATGGAAAATGTCATTGATGGGAGAGCACAATGAAACACAGCACAGTAAGTATACCTTATTAGACATATGAAATTGTAATAAGATAATGACAGCAACAGTATGTGTAAGCTGTTGGATGTAGTAGTGTGTTTCAACACTGAGTCAACTATGTCAGCAAAACATGCAGTATTTGCATTTTTGTTTGTAATTATATACTGTGATATATTCTTTTCCACAAGAATATTATGTAAATGTGTATATATAAGGAAAAGTTTCTGTAGACTATTTTTTTTAATCCTTCTCCTGAACCTTGCCCAGTGGCAGGCCTGTCTGCGCCCTGTATATATCAATGTCCTTCTATTCTGCTGTTGCAATGTTCTTTACATAAAGGAGATTGCTTGCCAAGTGACCTGACGTTGGTCAGTCTACAAAAGTCTTTAGCGCCTAAGGTGCGTGGTACATCACACACAGTCTGCTATCAGACATAGGCAGTAAAAGTGATGTATGCACGCACCATCCTCAGAACTTCTTTGCCGCCAAACAGAACGCACTTCCCATATGTATGGCCTGACCACTGAAGAAGCTTCTGCTTTGATGAGTGTCCCTTTGGGAAATCATTTTCTTATCTTTGATAAAGTTCTAAGTTTAATGTCATCCAAGAAGGGCAAATGTGAATGTGGATATCAGATTCTACATAAGGACAGCCATCAACAGTGCCTGTTTTGTGTGGGGGCCTTCACACAACCATACGGTGTCTACCCTATCTGCCAATCCTTTTTTCCAAAAACCCTATGGAGTAGGCTTAGCTCACTTTCCATATATCCGGAAAATCAGTGTCTCAAACTCCTCTCCAAAAAGATGAAGAGGCCCTTGACCTCGGAAGAAGAGTCGTAAGCATAATGGATGGCCAAAAAACCTGGGTTGGAAGCCTCAGCTGCACCTCCAGGGCCTGACATCTCTCCCGAGGCGACTACCAGTTTGGGGATTCACTCTAGGCCCTCATCAGAATCACAGCCCGAACCCGTAATGGAGGTCGCCTTGGGGCAGGATAGTGGTACCTCCACAGTGATACAAAAGGCATCCGCTCAGGATGTCCAAGGGAAACCCCGACTCATTTCTGAAGGGCCCCGAGTGATTCTGACCATCCTTGTTTGCGAGGAAGTAGATGCAGATGATATAGAAGGCAGGCCTACTTCTGGCCTAACTTCTCTGCATAGAATGAACATACCCAGCAAAAAGAAACAGAAAACTAAACACATTTATCCTACCTCTGACCCACAAAAAGATTTACAGGCCTTTTCCCAAAGTGTCCGTGCCCTAATGTCTCTTAAGTTCCATCCAGGGGTTACTATCCCTTCATCCCCATGGCCTGATCCTGCACAAAAGGGGGTCAGGGAAGAATCATCATCTGAGGGAGGACCTGCCTTCAGATGAGGAGTCCATAGCCTACTCTACCCAAATACCTCTAGACTGTGCTTTCCCAGAGGAAGATTCTGATATGACTGACTCCCCTGTAGGAAATTTCCTTCATTGACACTCTAACTAGAATGCAAGAGCATTTCAAGTGGGAAACCAGTGAAATAAAGGATATACAAACATTTATTATGATCTATTGCAAGTGGACACCCCCTAGTCCCCCCATTATCTCATCTATCCTTCTAACCTTCTTAGATGCCTTTGCATCCTCTAGTAAGGCCCTTGACTCTCAATCACCAGCACCTAAAAAAAAGCACAGGTTTTATAAGGTGCCTAAAGATTGTAAGAATTTATTTCGAGCACCACCAGCTAATCCATCAGTCATCACGGTGTCCTCTGACAAACCCTGTAGGCTTCTCCCCCCCCCCCTTCTCTGATTCCTTCAGACAAAGACAGCAGTCATTTGGAAAGACTAGGTAAGAAAGTTTTTATACTTCCACAACTCTTGCATTTACGGGTATAAACTACCATATGACTAAATATTCATTGGAACTTTTGCCTTGACTGTCTAAAGTAATTTCTGAATTACCTGAATCTGAGAACAAAAGCCTAGCTTACATCCATGTTAGCTACCACATCCTAGGTCACCAGGCATTCTATCAGATATAGCTATGATGCCAGAGGCTTCTGCTAGGGCAGCTGCATCTGGGTCTGTCCTGAGGAGGTTTGCATGGCTTCAGGCTTCAACCTTTACTGGCGGATTGTCAAATCAAACTTGATGGATGCTTCCCTGGACAATGAAGCTTTGTCTGGCTCTGCAGTCACTGAACTATTCAAAACCTTGTAAGAGAATGGCAAAGAGATGAAAGAACTAAAACACCTGATGGTTTCTCTGGTCCCTAAATTTGAGAAAAATTATCCCTCTAAACCAGTCTTTGTCAGGGGGCAATCCAGACCTGCTCAACACAAGTCCAGGAGAACAGGAGAGAGTCAACAATCATTTTGTACTCCACAATCCATCTCCAAAGCAACCCTTTCCTGACAAACCAGGGTCCATCTGACTATCTGGGCCCAAGCCCCCCCTTAACCTATCCCTTTCAAGTCTGGTTTGGGAAACCATTACTCAAGACTCTTGGGTACTTTCCATAATAAAGAGCCGATACTTCACGGTGTGAGAGTGTCAACCAGCATTCAGGGGCATCCCCCAACCCCCCCCCCCCAAAGAACATCTTCCTCTCTGGCCACCTGTACTTCAACAGCTGCTGGATCAAGACACCATCAAGCATGTACCTGCCCGTCAGAGGAAAAGGATTCTTTTCCAGGCTATTCCTGGTCCCAAGGAAAGAACCGTGGAGGCCTATTTTAAACCTCTCCTCCGTAAACACCTACCTAAATGTATCCTCTTTCAGGATGTTTACCTTACAAACCTTGTTCCCCCTGATCCTACCTCAAACCTTTATGGCCTCCATAGACGTAAAGGATGCCTATCTTCATATTCCAGTGGCCTCCATAGACATAAAGGATGCCTGTCTTCATATTCCAATCCACCCAAGATGCACAAAATATCTCAGATTCTCTTTAGCCTCTGGGCATACTTAATTTTCTACCTTGCCCTTTGGTCTCTCAACTGCCCCAAGGGTTTTTCACAAAGTGCCTAGCACCAGTGGTGGCATTCTCCAGACTGTAACACATCCATATATTCCCATAGGTGGACAATCTCCTGCTCTAAACACACTCCAGAGTTGCTTCTCTCAACTGCATCAAGGGTTTTTCACAAAGTGCCTAGCACCAGTGGTGGCACTCTCCAGACTGTAAAGCATCCATATATTCCCATAGGTGGACAATCTCCTGCTCTAAACACAGTCCAGAGTTGCTACAGCAGGACCTCGACCATGCAATCAATTATAAAAAAAATTAGCCCTCACCCTAACACAGGACCAGATTTTCCTAGGGTGCAGGATTCAAACTGACGTCTTGTGAAGGTTTCTCTCCCTTTACAAATAGCCCAGGAGCTCTTTGCTTTCTTTCAAAGTTTCATTCCCCAGTCCCACATTTCAGCCAGGACTTACCTCAGGACCGTGGGCTTTATGGCCTTCACCATTCCCATGCTTCCACTGGCAAAAATGCACAAGAGGAAATGGCAGTGGTACCTAAAGTCAGTGTGGCTCTAGCGTGCTCACCAAATGGAGTTCCAAATCCCTCCTCTTCCCTACCTAGAGAGAGCGAGAATAAGTTGGTGGATTCAGCAACTCTCCACCAATCCAGCACTCCTGCTCTATACTTTGCCACCAGTACAGGAAATGTACAAAGACTCTTCAGACTCTGGATGGGAAGCAGCTGTAGGTGCCATGAAAGCTCAAAGAAATGAGAGCACTACTTTTGGCACTCTAGGCCTTTCAGCCTCTCCTCACCCCAGAGCCCATCAAAGTCTTAACAGACAACATGACGGTGCTCTGGTATATAAACAAATGGGGGCACCTGTTCATACCTTCTGTGCAGAGTAGCTGTACAGGTATGGGAGCTAGCAGTCAAATTGCAGACACCACTTCAGGCAGTATACATTCCATCCAACTTGGATGTTTTGGCAGACGCACAGTTGGTCCAGAACACAGCCCCACGAATGAATGCTTTACAGGGACATGTTTCTGGACATTGTCCACCAATGGGGTATTCCACAAGTTGATCTTTTTGCCTTCCCCATGAAGACAACTTCCTCTATGTTGTGCCAGAGACCCACATCCTCTGGCTTGGAAGGTGGATGCCCTAAGTTTCTCCTGGAGAGGATGTTCCTATGTGCATTCCCTCCCCTGCCTCTTATCCCAAGAGTTCTCTTGAAGATTGGGCAGGACAGACCAAAGATATTGTTGGTGGCTTCCTTTTATCCAAGTCAGGTGGACAGTGGTCTCACCTTTGATAACCACATCGCCACAACAGTCAGGAAATCCTTCTATGTGGCACACCTCATCACAAAGGGCTTTTCATCCAGAAAAAAGGAGGTCATTGTCCCACTGTACTCATCCCTCATTAGACCCATTATAGAATACAATGCCCCATTTGGTATGTACCTCTCAAGACATCTGCAACAACTGGAAAGGCCTCAGAAATACCTCACTAAAAGAATCACAGGCCTAAAGCAGATGCCCTACGCTGACCGCCTTAAAAAACTCCAGCTATACTCTGTCGCATATCGTCTACTCAGAGGCGATCTCTGCTTAACATACAAGGCCATGTCAAACCCAGAGCTGTTGGACATGCTACAGTTAAAGAAATCCCAATCCCTCAGAGCTACACGCTCCAGGGATCTAAACCTTGTCATCACAATAAACAAAACATGCTGGAGGGATAGGTTCCTGACCCAGAGACTCCCCAGACTCTGGAATAGATTGCCCATACATGTAAAGCAGAGTGCCTCTTTGGACCTCAAGAGGAACCTTGACGATTGGATAGGAGAAAGGAAATTCATCCCAGGGATCACGTCATTCGCCCTGCTAGACAGGGGTCCAGGAAAGTAAATAATGTGGGAAGAAATAGCCAGGGAATTGTTATGGCTAGGCTTGTATAGGCCCTAGGGCTGATAGCCTAGTACCAACCTATGACAGCATTGATTCCCTTTACTCCTGCATTTTAGCCAGGGACAATCATCACAAGTTACCCCACAGAGTGGTCCTACTCACACACGACATGGGCACCTTCATTCGTCCCCCCACTTGTCAACCCTGTAGATGACTTTGTGGGTGATATGGCCGTGATTCTTTTTAGACTCGTTTTCTCAGAGGATGTGCTAAGGGTACTGCAGGAGACCAGGAAAACCAATACAACAAAATCTTATTTATCCAAATGGAAAAAAATTTCAATCTGGTGTCTCTTGTGTAACCTGGACCCAACAACAGTGGATGACTCACAGTCCTATCATACCTTTGTGATTTGCTGGAGGCTGGACTAACCTATTCAGTGAAAGTACATTTGTCGGCCATCTCTGCCTGTCTGCCTCTCACCTCCCTTGGCCTCTAGGTTTAAGGTCAAACAATTTCTGAAAGGCATCCTGCAAGTGAGACATCCCAGGAGACCAGTACCTCCTCCCTGGGATCTTAACTTTGTTTTGGAAAGCTGACTCTGGCCCCCTTTGAGTCAGCAGCTTCTGCCTTTTTAAAATTCCGCTCCTGGAAAACTGTTTAGCTTCTGGCAATCACCTCGGCCAGAAGGATTTCAGATTTACAATCCCTTATGCCCTCCTCTCCATTTCTAGTCTACCATAAGGACAAGGTTTCCCTCTGCACCAGTCCCTCCTGTATGCCAAGGGTGGTCAAGGAGCTATCATTAAACCAAACAATCCATCTTCCCACCCCCCCCACCCCTCAAACCTCGGCAGAGAGAGTCCTGCATACTTTAGACATACACAGACAACTTGGATAAAACCAGGAAAACTGACCAGCTGTTCATCTCTTTCCACCCTAGAGCCCTAGGGCTCCTGGTTTGTAAGCAGACTATTTCTTCTTGGATCGCTAAAGCCATCACCTTCTGTTATGAACATCATGGAAAGAGCCTCCCCTCCCCAATGATGGCGCATTCCACCAGTGCCATGGCTTCATCTGGCACCTTTTTTAAAGGATTAGACACCATCTCCATTTTGGAGGATGCTACTTGGTCCCCAGTCCATACTTAAACATTACAAACTGGACAACATTTCCATATCCAGAGCAGAGTTCACTAGGGCCATTCTCTACGGCTTTCTGGAAAGCTCCTCTATCCTCCCTCTACCTCCTTTCTCTCTTCCTAATGAGCTTTTGCACCCTCCCTCATGTAAAGAATACTGCAACTGTAGAGTAGAAAGACATAAGTTGTGTAAAATCTAACCATAACGTTAGATGTCCTCCTCCTCTTTGTTGCAGTATTCTGTCCCACCCTTCATCCCCCTGCATTTTTGTTTCTTGGATGTACCTATGCTACATTACTATTTCTCGGGCATTCTCTGTGGGGCAGTCATTTCTGAGGATGGTGTGTCTGTATGTCACTTTTATAGCCTACATCCCATATAAGACTATGTGTGACGTAAATTGGATGGGTTTCAGTGGCTGCCTGGGCAAGGAAAGATTGTGTATGCTTCCAGCCATGTCATCTCTAACGCATGAGCTTCTTAACAGTGCATGCCTACCCTAGTGTCTTTCGCTGGATGCCAGTTTTCATGCGCACATGACAGATGATCCATTCTTTACCTCCTTCAGCTGTACCATCAGAAGGGAGATGTTCTTCATGTTTCACTGTTGCAGTCATCGCATTTGGGTTATCTGCTTGCAGTCGCCCTGAGTCGGCCTGATTAACAAAGTCTTGGGTCCTGCGTCGGTTGTTGTCCCTTCTGTGACGTCAGGTTGTCAGGGGTATAAAACATGCAGCCGACACCATTACATCAGTCTTTCTTGCCGTGTGGTGCCCATAGTAGTAGTAGTTCGCAAGTCGTCAGACTCCTGAAATTTTTGTTTTCGAGTTTTAGAACAAGTCTTCAACTAAAAGCAAGTACCCCGCTGGGGAAACTTTTTTCTTGCTCTAAACCGATGTCAGTAAAAGTAAATAACTGGATTACTTGTAGAATGCAAATACCTCATAAAGATTTTCATTCGTACTGTATTCCTTGCCTAGGCCCTGACCACGACGTACCTCGCTGTCGGTTTTGTGCCTTATATCATAGGTTCATAGGTTGGTACTAGGCTGTCGGCCCTAGGGCTTATACAAGCCTAGCCATAACAATTCTGTGACTATTTTTTTCCCCACACTATTTACTTCCCTGGACCCCTGTCTAGCAGGGCGACTGACATATCCCCGGGGTGAATTTCCTTTCTCCCATCCAATCATCTAGGTTCCTGTTGAAGAGGGCATGAGAGGCCCTCTGCTTGACATGTATGGGCAGTCTATTCCAGAGTCTGGGGAATCTCTGGGTAAGGAACCTATCCCTCCAGCATGTTTTGTTTATTGTGATGACAAAGTTTAGATCCCTGGAGCATGTGCCTCTGAGGGATTGAGGGATTGGGATTTCTTTAAGTTTAGCATGTCCAACAGCTCTGGGTTTGACATGGCCTTGTATGTTAAGCAGAGATCACCTCAAAGTAGTTGATATGCAACAGAGTATAGCTGGAGTTTTTTAAGACGGTCAGCATAGGGCATCTGCTTTAGGCCTGTGAGTCTTTTAGTGAGGTATTTCTGCGGCCTTTCCAGTTGTTGCAGATGTCTTTAGAGGTACATACCAAATGGGGTGTTGTATTCTATAATGGGTGTAATGAGGGATGAGTGCAGTGGGACAATGACCTCCTTTTTTCTGGATGAAAAGCCCTTAGTGATGAGTTGTGCCACATAGAAGGATTTCCTGACTGTTGTGGCAATGTGGTTATTGAAGTTGAGACCACTGTCCACGTGTGTCCCTAAGTCTCTTATCACACTTTCGGTGTTTAGTGTACTGCCACCTATGTGGTAATACACGGGTTCGTGTTTTTTCCCATAGGGGATAAGTATACATTTCTTGGCATTGAGCTTGAGCCCATGACTCTGGCACCGAGCATCTGTTTCTGTAAGGCACTTTTGTAGAGGAAACCACAAACTATCCGTCGGTATATTTTTGCCTCTAAATATTTTGTGCTTGGTTTATTTATCCGGGTGCGTCTTTGGTAAGCCATCCGACTACCGACATTCTGAAAAAACGCAAAGATAGATCGAGACAGGCCGTCTAGGTCCAAAGCTGCCGACGACGCTTCTCCTAAGCCAGTCGCCAGTTTGCCGGTACTCAGTGAGGCACTTTCGCGGCCCCTGATACTCACTACTTCAGATTCGCAGGCCTCTACTGAGACCTATTCTGAATCCGGTATGCCGCGAGATGCTTCAACTGTGGAACCTGCGGATGTCTCTACCTTGGATGGGTCTGGGGCCACTGTGCAGGCACCGGCTTCTGAGGGTGTATTCAGGCCTACTGACTTCCATATTAAATCAATGCCATCTTCTTCAAGGCCTAAAACTCGAACCATGCCTAGAAAACTGACACCCATCCCACATGGTCAGGCCTCTATGCCTAAAAAATAAATGATAAGAATGGCTGAAGACCTTATTACCTTAATCAGGGGAAGCCAGCCTTCGCCCTCTAAGAGACCTAGGACTGAGTTTGCTTATGATACCTCTGACCAGGATTCAGAATTTTCTGTTTCCTCTGATGACCAGGATTCACCCTTATCTACCTGTGAGGATTCTGATGCTGAGGACTGTATTCCCTCTGCTCGCTCCCCCCATCCCAGAGGATTTCTCTTTTGGTGAAACCTTTCATACTCTCAGGGAGCATTTTCATTGGGAAAGTCAGGATTTCTGTGATTCTTAAGAGGCTTAGGGATTTCTTACTCCTGCCCCAGCACAGGCCTTTAGCCATACCTCCTGTACTAGACATTGTTGATGCTTTTTCGGACTCTAGCTTGACCCCTGACTCTCTACCTCCTGCTCCAAGAAAACCTGATCAATATTACAGGGTCCCTGACTCTCACAAGTTCCTTTTTAAAAATCCTACTGCGGATCCTGAGACCATTTCACAGGGACCCAAGGGCATTAAGGCTACTACTGCCAAAATTCCTACCCCCTGTGATAGAGACTCCAGGGTGCTGGATAGGTTCATAGGTAGATACTAGGCTATTGGCCTTAGGGCCTATATAAGGCTAGCCAAACAGTACCCTGGCTTTTGCCAACCAAGAAAATTATTTTCCTGTGCCCCTGTCAAGCAGAACCACAGAAGTGATCCCCGGGGTGAATTTCCTATCTCCCATCCAATCATCAAGATTTTTCTTGAAGATTGCTAATGAGGAGCTTTGTTTGATATAGATAGGTAGTTTGTTCCAGAGTATGGGAAGTCTCTGGCACAGGAATCTATCCCTCCAGCAAGTTCTGTTTGTTGTGATGACAAGGTTTAGGTCCCTAGAGCATGTAGCTTGGAGGGATTGGAATTTCTTTACGTGGAGCATGTCCAACAGCTCTGGGTTTGACATAACTTTGTATGCTAGGCAGAGATCGCCTCTGAGTAGGCGATATGCGACAGAGTAAAGCTGGAGTTTTTTGAGACGGTCTGCTTAGGGCATCTGTTTGAGGCCGATAATCCTCTTTGTGAGTTATTTCTGTGGCCTTTCCAGTTGTAGATGTCTTGTGAGGTACATACCAAAAGGGGTGTTGTACTCTATAATGGGTCTAATGAATGATGAGTAGAGGGGAACAATGACCTTTTTTTTCCTTAGATGAGAAACCTTTTGTGATGGTGTGCCACGTAGAAGGATTTCCTGACTACTGTGGCGATGTTTGATTATCAAAGGAGAGACTACTGCCCACCTGTTTCCCAAGGTCTCTTATCACACTTTCGGTGTTAAGTAAATTACCGCGTATGTGGTAGCTCATGGGTACAGAGTTTTCACCAAAAGGGATGACAATGCACTTTTTGGCATTGAGCTTGAGACCATGGCTTTGACACCAGGCATCTGTCTCAGTGAGACCCTTTTGTAGGATCTCCACATAGTTAGGAGTTTTGATTATGGCTCCTAGTTTGCAGTCATCTGCGAACTTTGTTAGCCAAAGACGACCTGTGTTAGCCCGTACTTCAGAGAAGTAGATGGAAAACAGGAGTGGACCTAGGACTGAACCCTATGGTACTCCACTTGTCACTGGCCTGAGGTTGGATTTAGAGTCTGCTACTTTCACAGTGTGGGTTCTGTCAGTGAGCCAGTTGGCAACCCATCTTGTGACATAGGGATTTATACCTAGTTTAATGAGTTTGTCTATAATTCCAGAGTGGGGGATGGTGTTGAAAGCCTTGGCGAGATCTAGATAGACTGTGTGAACCACCTTACCCTCATCTACGGCTTTGGTGGCCTCTTCTAAGAAGTCTGAACAAAACAGGTAAACCAAAAAAAACTAATTAATCCACAGTACAGAATCCGGCAAGTCCAAAGGGCATCCAACAAACAACGCTGAATAAGCAAAATAAAAGTTTAATGCAGTAGTTTGAAGCGCTTTTCGTCTGCAAGATATGCAGACTTCCTCAGAAACATGTTTAAAAGTTACAATCGGTCCTTAAAAAGAGAATCAAACTCTCTAATTACTGAGAACATCAATAAAACAATTAAGTGCAATTAATTATGCAAAAGGTTACCATAGAGACAAAATCCTCCAGACAATTGACTCCACCATCATCCTAAGCAGTAAAAAATGTAAACTGCATTATCTGACCCTAAAATAAACCTAAAACAAAGGCTTCCATGAAGAAAACCACACGTCCACTTGCACAATGTGTATATATTAATACTGATGGTATTTACATTCAGTACTATATAATACCCTATCAAAGATGTTAGTTCAGTTATTCAAACTATGTAGTGTCAAGTTCTAAAAAATAAAAAGTGAATATAAAAAATAAATAAATATGAAGCCCACACTGGGCTATCTCTGTAAACTTCTAAGTTTTAAAACACTACTTATTGAACACGAATTGTTCAATCCTGGACTAGAATACGCATTGAGCCTAATTTGCCATTTAAGTTCTGATTCTTCTAAGAGTAAGGGTAAGGGAGCACCCCTTTTCAAGTATTTGGTGAATAACCAAAAACTTAAAACTGTGTTCGTTATAGCTACAAATATGTTTAGCTAATGCGTTCTCCTGTTTTTTTCCTCATAACAGCATACTGATGCTCATATATTCGTTTACGTAGTTTCCGCTCCGTTTTTCCTACGTAAAATGCGGAGCATCTCTGGCACTTAGCTAGATAGACGACCATTATGGAGTTGCAAGTGGCTCTACACTGCAACTTGTATACCCTGTGTTGTATCACAAATCTGTTACTTTCTTCAGTAAACCTACACTGGTTACAATTTTGGCATTTGAAGGTAACAGGTGTCCTAAAAAGACTGGCACAAGGTTGTTCTAAAATAATTTTCAAGTTCTTACCCCTCCTAAAAGTTACCTCTGGGCGAACTCCTACCTTGGCATAAACCACGGGGTTACTTTTAAATAAAGCCCAATTCTTACCGATAAGGTCGATGCAGTGATGACTGTACGTATCATAAGTCATAATAAGTCTAGGACCCAAATTACTAGTGTTAGTGACCTTACTGGGTAAACTAATTGATCCAGAAATGTTTGTCGTCAATATTGACCCCACTGTTAATTGAGAGCAGTCTAACATTCAGAATGGGTTTGTATATCCCATTCAACCTTTTATGCTTAACCTCATTGATCAAATTAACAATAAGGTTTAACAGATAGCCTCTGTGCAAAAACATACTCTTTAGAAGTTCGCACTCACAGTGGAAGTAACATCCAAACTCACTATACGGGCCGCCCTAACTAACTGGCCTTTAACTACCGAGCGTTTCTGATAGTTAGGGTGGCAACTACTGAAATGTAGAAAAGAGTTGGAATATGTATCTTTTCTATGAATACTAGCCACGTAACACTTTAGTTCCATTTTCTTAGCCAACCAAATATCAAGGTAAGCTATAGCTTGATTACTGTATATTGAAGTAAAACGTAAAAAGTCCGTGGAAGTATTAAACAAGTCCAGTAGTGTATTGTCAACTGTTTCATCGCCCTTAAGAAGGATAAAGATATCGTCCAGGTAACGAGTGTAAAACACTATATGGGTCATCAGTGTGTCTTTGGTAAAGACGTATTCCCTCTCCCAATAAGCCATTACCATATTAGCTATACTAGCTCCACAAGGGGAGCCCATAGCAACCCCAACCTTTTGTAAGTAGAAGTTGTCACCCAGCATAAAATAGTTGTTAAACAAAATTATTTCAAGGAAGTTCCATTGCCAGGGAAATTTCTACAACTGTGGCTCCATTTTTCTTCATCATAAGGCTCACCCAATCTATTCCTATGTCCTGGGGAATACAAGTATACAAGTCTCTTACATCCACCGTTAAAAGTTGTAACTGGTGTCAAATTCAATCTCATCTACCTTCCCTAAGAAGGACCATGAGTCCTTGCAAATTTGATGTTCAAAGGACAAGTATTTCTGCAGGATCGAATCAACTATCTTTGCACAAGCATAGGTAGGTGAGCCACGGCCATCCACTAATGGTCTCATAGGGGGGTTCTCTAAGTCTCTGTGGCTTTTAGGTATGCCAAACAGGTATGGATATCTAGGATATGATGTAATCATGTACTTGTAGTATTCCTGCTGTAATCTACCCTCGATGAACATTTCCTCAGTACTGTTCCTTATTACTGTTCCTTATAATAGAGTACGCCCTGTTAACTTCAGATTTAGAACTCAGTTCATATGAGGCGTTGTCCAAAAGTTTTAACATACGCTCAAAGTAGTCATTGTCATTGAACACTACTACACCCCCACCCTTATCTGGCTTACAAATCCAGATATTATGTGTCCTAATGTATTCCAAGTGTTCCTGTTCAATTTTACTAATATGATCGTTGTTGTAACAATTGTTGTTATAAGCAAAGAGATGGTCAAATCTCTGTCTCAAGTCTAGTTCCACACATCTGTTCGAAAATCTGAACCAGTGGATGCAAGGGAGGGTTAAAAGTGCTGGGAACTCTAAAATGGGTTGATGTTTGAATTGTCTGCATTACCTCCTAACATCAAGTTAAAGTTCAGTTTACGTACATACAATTTAATATCCAAAATTATTGTTACAATATCAAATTTTTGTTTAGGGACATAAGTGTGACCTTTCGCCAAAAAATCAGCTATCTCACTGGAAATTGACACAGAGGAAAAATTATATACTTTAAAGTCGCCAGTACAATTAGTGATAGGTTTCACTTCCATACACATAGAAGGTACAACATTTCCACAATTATTCGCAACTGGGGCAACAAAAAGATCTTCACTAATTTGACTAAGAACCTCACTCTCAAACAGTCAATATCTTGTCCAAGGCTAGGTTCCATCTCACTCAAAGAAATTCTGTTAGTAAAGTCAGGGACGCTAATCAAGTCCTGCGTTTCCTGAACTTCTGTGTGTTCGTTTTGCTTGGAAAAAAAATGTTTCGTTGTTTGGGAATTGCACCCAAACGACTGCCGTCCCGAAAATTCTGAGACTTACTGTTAAAATTCTGTTGTCCCTCATTACCATGATGTTGGTTGTGATTCTGAAGTCTTTCACTCCTCCTAACTTCAGTTTCAAATTGTGAATTAGTGTTGTCCGGATCATTATTAGTACTCTGTGTTGTATTGTGAACACTAGAATGACTCTTAGCATGTACATTTAAGTTGTTATTGGGCAAAGAAGCTCCATTGCTATCAGAAGACTGTTTCTGCAAATTAAAGGGACCTTGCCAAATTTGTGAAGCAGATGGGGTAGGATAAACAGTACCCTCCCCATAAGCTTTACAGTCTCGTTCTAGCTTCTTTACTTTATTAAGCTTAAGTTTTTCCAAGTATTGGTCTATACTGTTAAACGTACGACTGTACTCATACTTATATCTCACAAATTCATTATGCGTTTTAATGCTCAAGTCTAAAACTTCCTTACTCAAGTCATTCACCCACACAGAGTAATGTTTTATCATGAGCTCCAGTAATTCGGAACCTTGTCAGTCGAATAACAAAATTAATTCATTGTGAAAAACAGAGTTAGGAACCAACCCTGTTGGAAATTGGAAATGTCTTAAACCTTTTGGTACGAGATTCTGTGCCAAGCACTCACGGAAGTAAGAAATTTCTAATTGTAATTTCTTCAACTTCACTAACATGTTATCAAAATTTTTAAGTTTAAAAACAATGCCCGGTGAAGTATTTACCTCTGGGTTAGCACCTCCATTCGATACATATTGCTGGCTGTTCGAATTCGTAGGAAAAGAGAAAGAAAAACCTTCAGCTATCCAGTTGTCCAATACTGGTAACCTTGTATGATTGTTATTGTCTAAGCCAGTTTCAGGGTTTGTCCTTTCTTCCGTTCCATTGGTGTTCAAGTTAATATCCCCTACATAACGAACACCTAAAGCTGTAACTGGGTTGGAAACAGCTCCTGTTCCGTCTCCGTTAGGTGAACTAATCGCCAAAAGCGTATTACGTGTGTTGATACCTGGGTTCGAAATAACTGGCTCGCCTTCAATCAATCTATGTGGTGGAGTCCCTCGTACATAGTTAACAGCAAAACCGGCATGTTGTTGCTAGAAGTAGAGTCGCTGGAAGGATGCAATAGGTCCTTCAAGACCTGCTGTTGAGTGTCAAGGTGGTCTAGTCCGGCACACAATGAATCCATTCTCTTTAAAAGAGAATCGAGTAAAAAGCCATTATTCACAGAGTTAGATAAAGCTGGTGCTGCGACCACAGCATTATCACAGCTCCATAAAAGTTCACTGAAAAACCACTAGGGCTTGTAACAGATCCTGAAGCCATATAAATTCCGAACAAAACAGGTAAACCAAAAAAAACTAATTAATCCACAGTACAGAATCCGGCAAGTCCAAAGGGCATCCAACAAACAACGCTGAATAAGCAAAATAAAAGTTTAATGCAGTAGTTTGAAGCGCTTTTCGTCTGCAAGATATGCAGACTTCCTCAGAAACATGTTTAAAAGTTAGTCAGTCCTTAAAAAGAGAATCAAACTCTCTAATTACTGAGAACATCAATAAAACAATTAAGTGCAATTAATTAAGCAAAAGGTTACCATAGACACAAAATCCTCCAGACAATTGACTCCACCATCATCCTAAGCAGTAAAAAATGTAAACTGCATTATCTGACCCAAAAAAAATCCTTCTAAGAAGTCTTTCAGGTTTAGGAGACATGATCTGCCTTTTACAAACCCAAACTGGGTAGGGTCCAGAGTTTGGAGATTACCATTGTTATTGTTTATAAGTTCCATGTTGATACGCTCCATAGCTTTGCAGACCAGGCTAATGGGGCGGTAGTTCCCGGGGTCCGTGGTGGCTCCCCCTTTGTGGAGTGGGATAACTTTTTTTTGCAACAGTTTTTCTTCTGTTGTAGAGTTTGTTTATAGCAGGGGACCACCAGATTGGCTTCCTTTTTTTGGGGGATAGCATCTTGGTTCTGTTAGGAATTGCACGATCCATGCACTTGTAAGTGCTTATAAAGTGCAATTGTATAGGATTCAGCAGTCGTATCTCTATTGTCCGTCAGCATGGGTGTCGTGAAGTTGGCTTTGAAGAAATTTTTTATGGTGGTTTCCCTAATGGGGGGAGGGGGTGGGATGTGGATGTCTAGGGTGATTTGCTTGCGGTCGGATCTGACCAACGAGGAATTGACCTCTGGTGTGGAACACCGGTTGCCCATGTTGGTAATGACCAGGTCTAGGATATTGCTGCCCCTGGTGGCGGTGTGGATAAGTTGATCCAAGGCATTGGAATTTATGAAGTCCAGAAAACGTTGAGCACAAGAGTTGGTACATGAGTAGTTTTCCCAGTTAATGGTGGGGTAGTTGAAATTGCCCATTATTAGGGTGTTAGGTTGTACCCTAATATTTTCCAGTGTATCAGGAAATGGAGTGGGAATCCTGGGGCATGATGGAGGATCTGTAGCAACCTTCAATTTGCATTGTGGTCTTGCTCTTAGTTGCACTTGGATAATCTCAGATGCATTATGCTGAGCAACTAGCCTGGAGGTGTGGATATCCTTAGTGAATATGGACACATCTCCGCCTTTAGTGCTTCTGTCCAGGTTAGGTGGCTGAAAGGTGTGGTATGAATTATAGGCTGGTAATGCAGGGGTGCTGTCTGGAGCCTTGAGCCAGGTCTCTGCTACTGCATAGATGTCGATGTTCTCCATTTTAAGGATTGCCTCGAGTGAGTGCATTTTGAGGTTTAGACTTCTAGCATTAAGTAGCATTACCCTCAGATTTTGCTTGCCTTGTACCTGTTATGGTGGTGAATCTGTCATTTGAATATTGCCTAAAAAAGCCACTTTAGGGGTGGCAAGAGCCTTAGCCAGTATCCGGAATCCCAAGGGCGACAGGTGCAGGCCATCTCTGGCAAAGCATTGTGGTTTGTCGATCATGTCATCCCAGGCAGACAGATACTGGATCCCCTTAAAAATGACGCCAGAAGCTTAGCCAATTGTTGAAGTCAATCATTTTGTCCTTGTACTGTGGTATCATTCTGGGTGATGGCAGGATTCTACTTAGGGCTAGGGTCATACCTGCCTGGGCTACAAGATCAGAAAGATCCTCCATGTCTCTCTTCATGTAGTCCAGGGAGGTACGTCTCGGGTCATTCACACCAACATGGACAATGCTAGAGTCATATTTGTACTTGCTGTGGAGTGACCTGAGTGCATGCGCTATTGGGCAGATCCTGGCACCTGGCAGGCAGCTGACAGTAACTTTCTCCTTGTTTAGCCTGGTGAGTGGAATATCAGTGTGCCTGACTATAGAGTCACCTATGACTAGTGTGTTGGGTACGTTGTTATGCCATATGGGCTGTGGTTGAGTGGCACACTGAGTTTGTGGTCTATGTGTCATTTGGGTTATGTTGGCTGTGGAGGTTGCTTGCGTTTCTGCTTTGGAGGTCCTGTTGCTTGGGTAGATTTTTTTTTAGCCTCCGCGAATGTAGGTATGTGTTGTGTGTTTTGTGTTTCTATGTGTATGTTTTGGTGGTGTAGGCTTTGAGGGACTATGTGATGAGTGTGGTGTGGTGCAAGTGTTTACCTTCTCCTCTTGACTGTCTAGTCCAGTCTTGGGTGAAGAGAGCTTTGCTTCCAATTTGGTTATATAAGTGCATCTCTCACAGGTTGTAGTGTTGGGTGGTAGGGGGAGAGGGTTGTCTGTGTACATGAGGCAATTGCTGCATTGCCCCAAGATGCCCAGATTCGTCAGGTAGACGGGCCTGCCTGGATAGGTGCTTATTTAAGTGCTAAAAACTGTTTTCCTCTAGACAAGTGAGGAAAGTTGAGTGCTTAGTAATTTCTAGCTTATTTAGTGCTTACAATGAGTTCTGAACAAGTGCTAAGCTCAAAGAAATAGAGTTGAGTACTGAAACTAGAAAACTGGCTAGTTCTAATAAACAAAATTAAGCTAAAAGGCTTCCCTCCAACACAGAAAGGCTCGGGGGCTCAGACGCTTACAAAAAGTCCTGGATACAGCAAATCTTTATCTGGGCAAGTCAACTTATAGGAAAGGCAGGAAACAAGCTTAAAAAAAAATCTCTAAGTGGAAAGGGGAAAAGAAGTGCAGAAGCTAACTGGGTTGGCCTTCTCAAATGTTCTCCCTGGAATAGGTAGAATGAGGTAAGAAGGTATAGAATGGGGTAAGAAGGTGTACACTTCTGCAACTTTGGCCATTAGGGCCTTAAACTGCCAGTTTCATATGTTAAAGAATCAGCAGCATATTATCATCATCATAATCATCCCCCTTTTTCCCATTTTACATGGGGTCGGGGTATCATATTAACTGTTGCCAACTCTCTCGGTTCAGTGCCACTCTCCTGCCTTCTTCAACACTCATGCCTGACTGTCGCAGATCTTCTTTCACACAATCCATCCACCTCTTTGCTGGACACCCTTGCTTCCTCTTACCTTCTTTCCTGTCTGTCCCAAATCTCCCTCACCAGATTGTCTTCTGCTTTTCTACACATGTGCCCATACCATCGTAATCTGTTCTCTCTGATCTTTTCTGCAGCATATTACTGGATGGCTTAAACAGGAAATAATGATTCCTGATTGTGCTGAAAATAAGGATTTACTGCATTTAGCTGAACAAGTTGGAAAACATGCTTTGCAGTTTGGTTTTGATTCACTAGAGGCATCTTGCAGGGCTGCTGTAACTGGGTCTGTACTTAGAAGGAATGCTTGGCTTAAGGTGCAATCCTTGCCAGATCATGTTAAAGCAAAATTACTGGATGCTCCCTTAAACCAGAACCTCCTGTTTGGCAACAAGGCAGAAGAAGTTCTTAAAAAGATGGAGGAAAAAGCTAAATCTATGCAAACTGTTAAAGATTTTTTTACAAGTACAACCTCCAAGGTTTTGTAGGTGTTGGCCTTCCAAGAATTGGTCCTTTCCTGCCTCTTCCAGACCTTCTTAGTCCAAACCCAGATCCAGCAGAGCTCCCAGGCTTCAGTCCCAGGGTACGCACAGGACTAAGCAGTGGGGGGGGCCTCCATTTCCAAATATGGGAGTAATAAAACTCCCCCCCCCCCCATGGTAAACTGTCTCAATGGCAACTTTTTAAAACTTCCAAGCACTTCTCAACTGACTGCCCCTTTGTGGGGAAAGATTGCTCTTCATGCAAAGAACTGGCAACTCATTAACCAGGACAAATGGGTTTTAAATAGTGTCCGAGGGATACAGATTTCACTTCCACATGTTACCAACACCAAGCGGGTGGCCAGATCTACCCCCAAATCAGTGGGCAGAGGCTCAAGAGCAAGTACTTTCTCTCTTAAGCATGGGGGTTATTCATTTGGTACCAGAAGAGGAAAAGGGACAAGGTTTCTACTCAAGACTTTTCCTGGTACCCAGAGAGGACAATTCATGGCATCCTATCCTGGACTTGTCTACTTTAAACACCTTTTTGGCGATTCTGAAATTCAAGATGCTGACTCTTCACCTGTTGCTCCCTATACTGGGCAAAGACACCTGGTTGGCAACACTATTTTTAAAGGAAGCATACCTGCACAATCCCGGTCAGGGAATCTTGCAGATGATACCTATGATTCAAAGCAGGCTACACGCACTATCAGTTCTCTGCACTGCCCTTTGGCTTATCTACTGCACCCAGGGTATTCGCATAGTGCCTAGCTCCAGTCATTGCAATTTGCAGGCAAATATATATTCAAATATAACCATTCCTGGACGATTGTCTAATTCAGGCAGAAAGCCAGGACATACTTTAGAATCATCTGGCCTTTGTACACCATAAACAAAAAGAAATCACACCTGGCACCCTTTCTACGAATTATATTCCCGGGAGCAAGCTTGAATTATAACTTCCCAGATGACTTTCCTCACGCCAGAGAAATAAATTAATTTGACAACCTACTTCAAACAAGTGGCCACAAAAACCCTGCTATCTGCAAGGCAAATACTACAAGCATTAGGGTTCATGGCCTCCTGCATTCTTCTAATTCCATATGTAAGACTGCATATGAGGAAACTACAGTGGTATCTAAAAAGCCTATGGTGTCAACATTCTCCGGATCTAGAAGCAATGATTCCTATCATACCTTGCCTACACCTAGAGTTTCTTTAGTGGGCAGAGGCCTGCCACCAGAACAAGGTACTATCATTCACACTCCCCTGCTGCCCAGACCCTAACAGACGCATCAGGTTATGCATGGGTGGCTCACCTGGCAGGGAAGTGCATTCAGGGCAAATGGAACTCAAGTCAAATGCACTTGCATATCAATCAAAAAGAAATGTTAGCTGTACAGAATGCCCTGACAGCCTTCAAGAACCACATTCTTCCAGGACAATTAATGGTAAAGACGGACACCACCACTGTTAAGTAGTACATAAACAAGCAGGGGGGTACACCATCTGCAGACTAGCCATGGCATTGTGGAACACAGCCCTGAGCTACGAAGTGCATCTATTAGCCCAATTCCTGCCAGGAAAACTAAGCACACTGGCAGATGAACTAAGCAGAAACCTCATGGACCCACATGAGTGGAAACTGGAACCAAGGATTTTCAACATGTTGACAAGCAAATGAGGGAGCCCAGATATAGACCTATTTGCCTCCTCCCAGAACTATCAATTGGACAAATTTTGCACAAGGACTCCCCACAAACAAGCTTGGAAAGTGGATGCTCTGTCCTTCAACTGGAAAAACCTATCCATTTATGCCTTTCCTCTCTGCCTCTGCTCTCCAAAGTACTACTAAAGATCAAACAAGAAAAACGAAGGACAATTTTGATTGCACCAGACTGTCCACGCCAACACTGGTACCCCCTCTTACGCAGTGTGTCACTGTTGGCCCCATGGCACCTGCCTCCGACTCCTACCCTGTTGTCTCAGCAGAAGTACCAGATTCTGTACCCTCAACTTCACACACTGAACATAGCAGCCTGGCTAATTACCTAATCTCACCTTTACCATCCCTCAGTAAACCTGTGATGGATATCATTTTAGAGGCAAGGAGGCCTAGTACTAGAAAGTCTTATGCTGAAAAATTGGAAATATTCTGTGCCTGGAACCAATCTCAAGGGATGAGCACAGCAGTGTCTAATTTACCTCAGATGTTACAGTACTTAACTGAGATGCTTCACAAGGGCCTGTCCTTTCTCCTCCATCAAAATTCACGCCTCAGCTATTTCAGCTCATTATAACACAGAACCTCCCCTCTTCTCTCATCCACTGTACATGCAGATGTTCTTCGTGTTTCACTGTTGCAGTCATTACATTTGGGTAATCTGCTGGCAGGTTGCCCTCAGTCGGCCTGATTAACAAAGTCTTGGGTCCTGTGTCGGTTGCTGTCCTTTCTTCCATGACGTCAGGTCATCAGGGGTATAAAACATGCAGCCGACGTCATTACCTCAGTCTTTATTTTCCGTGCGGTGCTCGAAGCAGAAGCAGTTCGCAAGTGCCGGTCGGCCAACTCCTGAAATTTTCATTTTCGAGTTTTAGAACTGAAGTCTTCAACTTAAAGCTAAGTACCCCGTTGGGGAAACTTTTTCTTGCTCCTTACCGATGTCAGTAAAAGTTTATAATTGCATTACTTGTGGGAAGCAAATACCTCATAAAGATTTTCATTTGTACTGTATTCCTTGTCTAGGCCCTGACCACGACATACCTTGTTGTCGATTTTGTGCTGTATTAAATCAGCACACTATTCGTTGTCGGTACATTTTTGCCTCTTAACTATTTCGGTTCTCTGTTTAATTATCCAGAAATGATGTCTGTTAGCCATCCAACTACTGGAATACTGAAAAAACGCAAAGAAAAAGACAGAGACAGACAGTTGAGGTCCAAAACTGCCGACGACGCTTCTCCTAAGCCAGTCGCCAGTTCACCGGTACTCAGTGAGACGCTTTCGCAGACCCTGATACCTGCTACTTCTGATTCGCAGGCCTCTACTGAGATCCATTCGGAGTCTGTATGCAGCGAGATGCTTCACCTATGGAACCAGTGGATGTCTCTGCCTTGGATGGGTCTGGAGCCGCTGTGCAGGCACCGGCTTCAGATGGTGTATTCAGGCCTACAGATTTGCATATTAAACATATTAGATACTAAGGCCTAAATCTCGATTTGTCTAAAAAAACTGACGCCCAGGCCACATGTTCAGGCCCCTATATCTAAAAAACAAATGATCAAAATGGCTGAAGATTTAATTACTCTAATCAGGGGTAGTCAACCCCCCCCCCTTTCTCAGAGGCCTCGGCCTGAGTTTGACTATGAATCTTCTGAACAGGACTCTGTTTCTTCTGACTCTTCTAATGACCTGGATTTGTTCATACCTAATTATGAGGATTCTGATGCAGAGGATTCCATTCCCTCTGCCTCCCCCCCCTGAGGACTTTTCTTTTGGGGAAACTTTACATACCTTAAGGGAGCATTTCCACTGGGAAAGTTAGGAATTTTCTGAATCCAAAGAGAGGCTTAGGGATTTCCTTCTTCCTCAGCATAGGCCTTTGGCTATACCTCCTGTAGTAGACATTGTTGATGTGTTTTCGGAATCCAGTATGGCCCCTGATTCCCTGCCTCTGGCTCCTAGTAAACCAGACAGATACTGTAGGGTTCCTGAGTCTCACAAGTTCCTTTTCAAAAATCCTGTTGCGGACCCTGAAACCATTTCTCAGGGGCCCAAGGGCATTAAGACGACTTCTGCTGAAAATCCTACCCCTTCTGATAGAGACTCCAGGGTGCTGGATAGATGGGGTAAAAAGGTTTATACTTCTGCAACCTTGGCAATCAGGGCTTTAAACTGTCAATTTCATATGCTAAAATATCAACAGCATATCATGGGACTGCTTAAAAAGAAAATGATGATTTCTGACTGTGTGGCAAAATCAAGATTTACAGGATTTATTGCATTCAGCTGAACAAGTTGGAAAACATACTTTGCAATGTGGTTTTGATTCTTTAGAGGCCTCTTGCAGGGCTGCTGTTATGGGGTCTGTGCTTAGAAGGCATGCTTGGCTTCAGGAGCAATCTCTGCCTGATCATGTTAAAGCAAAATTGTTGGATGCTCCTTTGCATCAGGACCGTCTGTTTGGCAATAAGGCTGAAGAAGTTGTGAAAAAGATGGAAGACGAAGCAAAATCTATGCAAACTCTGAAAGATTTCTTACAAGTGCAACCTCCAAGATTTAGTAGGCATTGGCCTACTAAGAACTGGTCCTTTCCAGCTCCTTCCAGATCCTCTCAAGCCAAACCCAGACACACCAAAAGCACCAGGTTTCAGTCCCAAGGGACTCTCAGAACTAAGCAATGGGGGTGCTTCCACTTCCAAATCTGGAAATAACAGGACAGCACCCTATGGTAAACAGTCTCAATGACTTTCCCTTAAAATTACCAAGCACTTACCTCTCAGCCGCCTCTTTGGGGGGCAAAATTGCTCTTTATGCAAAAAGCTGGCAGCTCATAACCCAGGACAAATGGGTTTTAAATAGTGTCCCAGGGATACAGATTTCATTTCCACACATTGCCAACTCCAAACGGATGGCCAGACCTGCCCCCAAATCAGTGGGCAGAGGCTCAGAAACAAGTACTTTCCCTCTTAAACATGGGGGCTATTCAACCAGTACTAGAAGAGGAAAAGGGACAAGGTTTCTATTCTAGACTTTTCCTGGTACCCAGAAAAGACAAATCATGGCGTCCAGTTCTGGACCTGTCTACTCTAAACACCTTTCTGGACATTCTAAAATTCAAGATGCTGATGGATCATATCTTGGAAGAACCCCTGATCTAGTTTGTATGCATGATAGTTATACAGGCACAAGGAACTAATCTAAGGGGGCAGCGAAAGCCAACACATTCTGCCTAGGCTTATAGCAGATAGCCTAGTACTTACCTATGAACCTATTACTCTTCACCAGTTGCTTCCTATGCTAGGCAAGGATGCCTGGTTGGCAACTCTAGATTTAAAAGAAGCTTACCTGTATATCCCAATCAGTGAATCTTGCAGAAGATACCTACGCTTCAAAGCAGGCTACTTGCATTATCAGTTCTCTGAACTGCCCTTTGGCTTGTCTACTGCACCCAGGGTATTCACAAAGTGCCTGGCTCCAGTATTTGCATTTTGCAGGCAAAGAAATATTCAAATATATCCATACCTAGACGATTGTCTAATTCAGGCAGAAAACCAGGCCATACTTATAAAACATCTGGTGTTTGTAAAAAGGGTTCTAACTTGTCTAGGGTACACCATAAACGAAAATAAGTTATAATTGGTACCCTCTCAAAAAATTACATTCCTGGGTGCAAGCTTGAAGACAACTGCCCAGATGGCTTTCCTCACGCCAGAAAAGCAAATTCATTTGGTGACTTAGTTCAAACAGGTGGCCACAAAAACCCTGCTATTTGCAACACAAATACTGCAAGCCTTGGGGTTCATGACCTCCTGCATTCTTCTAATTCCGTATGCAAGACTGCATATGAGGAAACTTCAGTGGTACTTAAAAAGTTTATGGAGTCAACATTGTCACAGCCTAGAAACAATGGTTCCTGTCATACCTTGCCTACGCTTAGAATTCCTATGGTGGGCAGACACCTGCCACCAAAACAAGGGACTGCCATTCACACCACCCCCTGCCACCCAAACCCTAACTACAGACTCATCAGACTATGCATGGGGGGCTCATCTGGCAAGGAAGTGCATTCAGGGCAAATGGAGCCCAAATCAAATGCACCTGCATATCAATCAAAAAGAAATGCTAGCTATGCAGAATGCTCTGACAGCCTTCAAGGACTACCTTCATCCAGGACAACTAATGGTAAAGATGGACAACACGGTTATGTAGTACATAAACAAGCAGGAAGGGTACACATTCCTACCCTCTCTGCAGATTAGCCATGACATTTTGAAACGTGGCCTTGAGCTACCAAGTACAACTACAAGCTCAATTCTTGCCAGGAAAAGCTGAATATTCTGGTAGACGAACTAAGCAGAAATCTCATGGACCCACACAAATGGAAACTGGAACCTCAGATTTTCAACATGTTGACAAGCAAATGTGGGAGCCCAGACATGGATCTATTTGCCTCCCCCCAGAACTACCAGTTGGACAAGTTTTGCACAAGAACTCCTCACAAAAAAGCCTTTCCTCCTCTGCCTCTGCTCTCCAAAGTTCTGCTAAAAGTCAAACAGGACAAGCCAAAAATTCTTTTGATTGCTCCAGACTGGCCACGCCAACACTGGTACCCACTCCTGCACAGCGTCTCTCTAATATCCCCGTGGCACCTGCCTCAGACACCTTCCTTACTGTCTCATCAGGAGAACCAGATTCTGTACCCCCAGCTCCCTGCATTGATCCTTGCAGCTTGGCTAATCACTTAAATTCACCCTTAACATCCCTCAGCAAACCTGTGATGGATGTCATATTGGAGGCGAGAAGACCTAGTACTAGAAAATCTTATGCTGAGAAATGGAAAATATTCTGTGCTTGGAATCAATCTCAAGGAATGAGCACAGCAGTGCCCAATTTACCTCAAATTTTACAATATTTAACTGAAATGCTTCACAAGAGCCTGTCTTTTTTCTCCATTAAAATCCATGCCTCAGCCATTTCAGCTCATTATAACACAGAACCTCCCCTCTTCTCTCATCCTCTGGTCAAGCAGTACCTCAGAGTGGCCAATAACTTGAGACCACCCAGGAGTGCTCCAACCCTGGGGCCTTAACTTTGTATTGGAAAAACTGAGTCTGCCTCCTTTCAAGCCAGCTGCTACTGCAGACTTAAAATTTTATCTTAGAAAACAGCCTTCCTTCTGGCAATTCCTTCAGCTAGAAGGATATCTGAGTTACAGGCCCTTATGCAGTGGAGCCTTTCATCAGTTTTCATGCGGTCAGGGTGTCACTCAGGACCAATCCATCCTTCATGCCCAAGGTGGTATCCACTGTGGCTCTTAATCAGTCCATTCATTTGCCAACTTTCTTTCCCAATCCACAGAACAAAGGAGAACGGATTCTGCATTCATTGGATGTGCACAAACAACTGAGATTTTACTTGGACAGAACTAAAACTCGAAGAAAATCTGAACTGCTGGTAGCATTTGCTGCAGGGGCAGAGGGAAAGGCTATTTCAAAACAAACCATTTCTAAATGGATAAGCCATTGCATTAATTTCTGCTACAAGCATCACGGAAAGCCTATCCCCCAGGGGATCAGATCTCATTCCACCAGGGCTGCATCTACTTCTACAGCCTTTCTCAGAGGTGTTCCTACCAGGGATATTCTAGAAGATGCTACCTGGAGTTCAGTTCATACTTTCACCAAGCATTACCATTTACCAATTTTCTCTAAATCCTGAGCTGGCTTTGCCACTGCTGTCTTGCAGGGCCTTATAGCTGGTCCTAATGCTGTATAAATCCATCCTCCCAGCCATGGCTTTGGGAATATACCCAAATGTAATGACTGCAACAGTGAAACACGAAGAACATAGCACAGTTGTGTACACTTACCGTAAATGTAGACGTTCAAGTATATTCACTGTTGCAGTCCTGGTTACCCACCCTCCAGACCCCTGTTTTTTTCTCTGACTATGCCTCTACTTTCTGTTCCTATGCTTAAAAGCCTTTTTTTGTATTTGCTTTTGATTGGAGGTATATTGCTGTAATTTAAGATTATATTTTGCTCCCCATTCGGGGGGCGCCTGACATCTGGGGCAAGAAAAACTGAGGTAATGACATCTGCTGCATGTTTTATACCCCTGACGACCTGACGTCATGGAAAAGGGGACAGCAACTGATGCAGGACCCAAGACTTTGTTAATCAGGCCGACTGAGGGCAACCTGCTAGCAGATTACCCAAATGTAATGACTGCAACAGTGAATACACTCCAACATCTACACTTATGGTAAGTGTACACAACTGTACTTTCCTCAGAGGGGCCAACAATTTACGACCATCCAGGAGAGCTCCAACTCCAGCATGGGACCTTAATTTTGTATTGGAGAAACTCACTCTTCCTCCTCTCGAGCCAGCTGCTACTGCAGACTTAAAATTCCTTTCTTGGAAAAGAGCTTTCCTTTTAGCAATCACTTCAGCAAGAAGGGTATCTGAATTACAGGCCGTTATGGCAGTGGAGCCTTTCATCATCTTTCATGCAGACAGGGTGTCCCTCAGGACCAATCCCTCCTTCATGCCCATGTTGGCGTCCAGTGTGGCCCTTAATCAGTCCATTCATTTGCCAACCTTCTTTCCTAATCCACAGAACAAAGAGGAATGGATACTGCACTCTTTAGATGTGCACAGACAACTTAGATTCTACTTGGACAGGACTAAACCTCAAAGGAAATCTGAACAACTGCTGGTGGCATTTGCTGCAGGGTCAGAGGGGAACTCTATTTCAAAGCAAACCATTTCCAAATGGATAGGCCATTGTGTTCATTTCTGCTACAAGCACCGTGGAAAATCTATCCCATAAGGGGATCAGATTCCACTCAACCAGGGCTGCATCTACCTCTACATCCTTTCTCAGAGGCGTCCCTACCAAGGACATCCTAGAAGCTGCTACCTGGAGTTCTTTACATACTTTCATCAAGCATTATCATTTGCCAATTTTCTCTAAAACCGGAGCTGGCTTTGCCACTGCAGTCTTGCAGGGCCTTATAGCTGGTCCTAATGCTATCTAAATTCCTCCTCCCATCCTTAGCTTTGGGAATCTACCCAAATGTGATGACTGCAACAGTGAAACACGAAGAACATAATACACTTACCATAAATGTAGATGTCCGAGTGTATTCACTGTTGCAGTCCTGGTTACCCTCCCTCCAGCCCCCTTACTTCTTTTGGCTATACCTGTACTCTCCTTTACTATGCTCAAAAGCTTTTTGGTGTATTTGCTTTTTTGTTGGAGGTATATCCTTGTTTATTTATAGATTTAATTGCTTCCCATTAGGGGGACACCTCATAATCTGGGGCAAGAAAAACTGATGTAATGGCATCGGCTGCATGTTTTATACCCCTGACGACCTGACATCACGAAAGAAGGGACAGCAACTGACACAAGACCCAAGACTTTGTTAATCAGGCCTACTGAGGGCTACTGCAAGCAGATAACTCAAATGAGATGACTGCAGCAGTGAATACACTCGAACATCTACATTTATGGTAAGTGTACACAACTGTACTTTGCTGCCCCCCCCCTTCCACAGTGATGGAAGAGCTGACTTCAGCATCTCGAGTCTTTCCTGCCTACCCAAACTCTCCAGTGCCTGTGCTGCTAATCCAGTATGGGTCACCTGGGGGTCACAGTCAGGGCTTCATCCCCTCCACAGCAAAAAAAACAGATGTCTATAGACTACAAAAATATGTATACTGTGTCTGTATGCCCTCTTAACCCCATATCAGATAAAGAGCTTTTGCATTCATTATAGGTTCATAGGTATTTACTAGGCGAATGACCACAAGGGCCTTTTTAAGGCTAGCCATGCATCCGAAATCTATGAGAAGTTTTGGTACCCTTGATAAGTGTGAGCTGGTGCTTGGGATGTGAAACATTTACAAGCAGGGGCCTGGGAGCTGAACCATTTACAGGTTGCCATTGTCGGAGACATAGTTGCCAAGCAGGAGATGAATTTCCTGTTCCCCATCTAGTTGTCGAAGTTGCATGTGAATTGTATTAGGGAGGAACTCTACTTCACATGGACTGGGAGCCTGTTCCAGACATGGGGAAGTCTCGGAGATATTTTTTGTTACATTTGTTGACCGGGCTAGTCCAACTGGATACATGTCCAATTTCAGTAGAGGCCCAGGGACAAAAGCTCCACAAAACACACCATCATTTACAAATGCAGGTACATTTACAGATGTTTTACCATTCATTTCATTTTGTTGCATTTCTGTAAACAGAATCATGGTTCATTTTAGCTATGGTTAGCCATTTAAAGCTATCTCTAATAACATTTTTAAATACAGGAGCACACTCTCTTTGCAGTTAACAGAAAAGTAACTAGCTTATGCAGGTATGGTAATTAGTACCCTGAGAAAATTGAGGTAGTTAGGGTTAGAACAAGGGAAGAAAAACTGTGATTTTAAGATATGGTTTCAATTTGCTTTTAAGTAGTGTTGTTGAGGAAAGGGAGGTTAGGTCTCTGGGGTGGGAGTTCCAGGTTTTGCCCACAGTATTAGCGAACAAGAAGTCACCAGCCAAATTGTTAGCTTTACCTATTTGTACAAGTAGTTTATTTGCTGAGCGTAGGGTCTTGAGGTTGTTATAGGGGGTGATTAGGTTAGTAAGTATTGGTGTGTTAGGTTGGTTTAGGATCTTGTGGGCAACTGTTAACTGGTTAAATAGTAGTAGATTTGGCAACTCTAACCATCCTTGCTGCTTAAGATTATCGCAATGATGGGTTCTGAAGGCAGACCCAGTTGCAAATCTGGCAATATTATTGTTGGAGATTGCAAGCTTGTTCAGGTTGTTTTTACGTAGTTTGGTATATATAGGCGAGGCATAGAGAAGGGTAGAGATTAAGTGGGTACGGGCAATGGTGGTCCTGGCTAGTGGAGTCACAAAGGGTTTAATCCTGTATAGGGATCCTAATTTTTTGTTGACTGTGTTTATAGTACTGTTAATATGTGAATCAAAGGTAAGGTTTTTGTCAATTAGTACCCCAAGAAGTTTAGTAGTAGAATCAGTAGATATAATAGTACCATTGCTTCATGTCACAGTAAAGTTAAGTGGGGAGACCCTACGGGTGGGAGTGAATAATAGCAGTTTTGTTATTTTGGGGTTCAGGATGAGTCATCGGTGTAGAAGCCATTTCTCGACTGTATTAAACACGTTTTGGGTTAGGGACTGTAGAGCATATTAACGTGGAATCATCCACGTATTGGATACAAGTAGCTTGAGGTATTACAGAATGTAAGTCATTTATAAAAATAGAAAATAGGAGAGGGCCTAATATGGAGCCTTGAGGGACTCCAAGGGCAATTGGGAGGTGGGGAGGAGAAGTTGTTCTCTCATAGGCTAGCCTGCTGTCTGTTGTCTAAGTAGGATTGGAACCATTGGATTGCCAGTGTGTCTAGAGACAGGTTTTTGAGTATGATTATGAGTAAGTGGTGGTTAACCATATCGAAGGCTTTCGAAAGATCAATGAAGAGGGCTGTGGATAGAGCGTCGTTGTTGCGATTCTTATTAATACATTCAGAGAAAGATAAGAGAACAAAGGTTGTGCTATGAAATGGCCTAAACTCATGTTGGCAGTTGGCTAGTAAGTTTTCTATTAGGTGGTTTAACAGCTGTTTATAAATGCATTTCTCCATGATTTTTGCCAGTGGAGATAATACGGCTATAGGTCTATAGTTTGATAATTCTTTGGAGTTACCACCCTTATGCAAGGGGATAATGTGTGAAACTTTCCATATTGATGAGATAGTTCCTTCAGTAGTAGTTCTATTAATCAGGATGGAAATTGGGTAGGCTATGGCTTTTGCAGCTTTTTGCAGATATTCTGCAGGTAGTAGGTGTGCAGAGAGGGTGGTAGGTTTATGCTTTTGTGTAAGGGTGCAGACAAGGGATGTAGGAACGAGGTTGAAAGTGATATGATGGAGGTGTGTTAGTGATGGAGGTGGTTGATGATGAGGTGTCAGGGGATAGCTGAATGGCAAGAGATTGAATGGTCTCTGTGAAGAAAGTGTTAAAGGTATTGGCTATTTGCTTGGGATTATCATGACCAAGAGCCTAAAGGGATGTGTGTGACTGAACGACCTGGGTGTAAGAGTTTAATGCCTGACCAGAATTTTCGTGGTTTGTTTTGGTGGGTTTGTTGGAGCTTAAAGTAAAAGTTTTTGTCCAACGGATATGGCTTTTCTGTTTCATTTATTTAGTTACATTTGTTGACCGGGAATGTCCGACTTCTTAGCTGTCTAAACTTTAATTGATCTGCAGGGTTTTTAGTAAAATACCAGTTGGCCCAGAGCTTGTTTCTAAGGAGGATTTTTTGTTTGGTAGCTTTTGAGAGCCATGGGGCTGGTTTAATCCTGGCTCTAATTGTAAGTGGTGCATGTTAGTCTAAAATGGCTAGGAATTTAGTATTAAAGTATTTTACTGCTTCCTCTAGAGGTAGGTTTTTCAGGGGTGACCAATCACATGCCAAAAGTTCTTTTTGAAAGCTGTCAGGATTAAAATTCTTGTTGGTCCTCCTTGTCCTATAGGTCATTGGGTTTGGATTGTCACTCTTGTATCTGATTATGAAGGTGAGTGAATGGTTGCTTATATCTTCGGGGAGGGTTCCTACTTTGTAATTTTGATGGTGACTATTTGTGAGAATCCAATCTAAGGTGCTTTCCTTGTTATTAAGTTTATTGGTCCTTGTAGGGGATGTAATGGTTTGACTAAAACCATATATGTTAATATGAGTAGGCAGCTGTTCAGAGGTACAGCTCCTTAAGTTGATATTAAAGTTGCCAAGCACTATGGTTTCTTGTGGGTAGGTATTAGAAAGCCAACTAAGAATATCCTCTAGGGTGTTAGAGTTATTACCTGGGGCAAGATGAGCACAGATGATGTAGATGGATTTACGTTCATTAAGTTGCGATTTGGAAATAAGGATTTCAGCCTTACTTGTTAGTGGACGTATAGAGTCTATAGGGGTCACCTGTAATCCAGATTTGTATAGAATAGCTAGTCCCCCACCCTTCTTAGCTTTATGGTCTAGTCTCAAGATCTTGAAATACAGCAGCACGCTATTAACCAAATCAGAATCCAAAACAGCAAAAAAACAATGGCAGCACCAGGAAATAACATTAATCCAAAAGTTCAAGTCAATATTCCAGTAAAATACAAGCCAAAAGTAAGCGCTTTTGTCTCCTGCACTGGAGACTTCTTCAAGACTAATGGCTTACACACACACATAACCTATTTAAATACTGAAATAGCAGTCAATTAAACATAATTGGCAATAAATCATTAAAAGCTCAAATAGTTCTTAAAACAACAGTCAGCCTAATGCTGACAAATACCTCTAACTAAAATCCCTAATGCTTCAGTCCCTTCCTTTTTAAATACATAATAAGTTCTTCTCTATTATTAAGTCCTGGGGGAAAACATGCATTTAATCTAACCTGCCAGCAGTATTCCAACCACCCTAATTCTTCTTCTACATTAATACTTTTGACATTAAGATGCACTGAATCTATTACCAAACACTTAAAGTTGCTTTTACATCTATTTTCCACGTAATGCTTACCCATAGCGTATTTTACATCACCCATACCAATGGCATAGTGGTGTTCATAAATTCTCCTATATAATTCTCTCTTAGTTTTACCTACATAAAAGGAGCTACATTCTACACATATTAATACATAAACAACATTTTTAGATCTACATGTGAATCTACCTGGGACTTCTACTAAAGTTTTACCAAGTGTAATTTCATGACTATCTATATATAAATATTGGCAATAATTACAACTGAAACACTTTACCGTTCCTTTCCTTTCTTCCACAGCTTTATTTTTATTTAACTTCTTTTGAAGTATGTTTTCACTATGCAAGTTAATAATTTTAAAGTTCACATTGTTTACGTCTTCCATTGTTTTTGTTGAAAATTCCAGTTCTTTCTTGGACCTTTCCTGCCCCCCACAGTTTTTTATATTAATCAAAGGGCGGGACTACAATATATGGAACTGTTGCGTGATGCCAATATAAGCAAAATAGATGATATAACCACTAAAGTTAAAATTAATTATGATATGCTCAAAGACAATACTTCCAGGGACAATTTTAATAGTAAAATGGTCCTTATACAAGAGAACTTACATAAATTAAATGGAGTTGTGTCAAAGGAAAACCAAAAAGTTTTACAGAGACAGAAATGAATACGGAAGTGGAGTGGCCACAGCATATGGGTTACGATTGCAAGCTAATGCCAGCAATATTATACATAAAGATTCTACTGCAAATACTGCCAGTTTAGAAGGTGAAGTTAATACTGTAAGGAGGTTGGAAAGACTGGGCAGTAAGAATAATATGCAAGTTGTGGCTGATGTTCATTTCAGTACTACAGGGGAAATTAGACAACATGCAAATGAACCAGCAGTGAGACCCAAAGTTAAGGATACCAGTAAGACAAATAAATTGAGAGTAAGCACACTTAAAAGGAACTTTGAGAGATGATAACAAACAAATAGAAGAGGAATATGAAAGAATAGACAACCAAAGAAGAACATGGGCCCAAGTGACAGCAGATGGTCATAATGATAAAACGGACTATAATAAAAGACAACAGTCACAAAAAAACTGGGGGGGGGGGGGGGGGGCAGGGAAGGTCCAAGAAAGAACTGCAATTATCAGCAAAAACAATGGAAGGCGTAAACAGTGTGAACTTTAAAATTATTAACTTATGTAGTAAGAATATTTCTTATGATGACTGCTGTGTACTGAGTAAGGGGTGGAATTTCGCCCCGGCACAAAGGGCAAATAAATTAGTGATGATCAATAAGTTAAGAGATTATGTGAGGAAATTAAACCTCAAATTAATATTTGGAAATCAAAAACAAAATAACTGTGAATTTTATAAACCAAGCAGTTATAATCCACCTTTATCCAAAGAATTGGAAATGTTTCTCAATATGTGTGAAATGCAGATGCTCGAAATGTTAGAAAATGATACCAACTTTAAATATTATAATTTAACTAAGAAAGAGAAAGAATGTTTTGATGCCTTAGTTAAAGATGAAAACATACTTATTTTTAAGGCTGATAAAGGAGGTTCGAAGGTTTTGTTGGACAGAGATGATTATGAAAGAAAAATGAAAGAAATGTTATCTGATCTAAACTAGTTAATCTAATAGAAATAAAGAAGGGATTTGTATTAATAGACGCATAGATGAGTGGTTCTATGCAGGAAGAGTAGATGAGGAAATGAAAAGAAATATAACTAATAATAATCCCAAGATCAGTAGGATTTTTGAAATACCCAAAATCCATAAAAATATTGATTCTCCTCCTTTAAGACCAATAGTAGCCAGTAGAAATAGTAAGACAGAGGGCATGTCTATCTTAGTAGATAAACATCTACAAAAAGTGGTACCTAAGAGCGTCACATATATAAAAGACAGTTATGACTGTATGAATAAACTAAATGATATTAAGGTCTCTGACTCAGATATATTACTAACTTTAGACATTACTTCTTTATATACAATGATACCAAACAAAGAAGGCATGGAGATGGTTAGAATGGCGCTACTGAAATCGAGAGAAATTTCTTCTAACACAGTGGGACTGCTTATGGAGATGACAGATTTGGTCTTGAGCTACAATTAGAATTTTATGATCAATTATTTGTGCAAACAAATAGGGTTGCTATGGGTGCTGTGTTAGCCTCTAGTTATGCTAACATTTTTATGCAGGGATGGGAGTCAGCCAATATCTTTGAAAGTGTTTTTGCAAAAAATATTAAAATGTTGAGATTTATTGACGATGTTCTGATAATATGGGATGGCACTGTTGACGAATTAAACGAATTTTTGAAATGTATTAACAATGTCTATTCCTATATTAAGTTTATGTACAATTTTAGTACAGAAAATTAATTTTTAGACCTTATGATTTACAAAACAGATGGTAAATTAGTTTCTAAAATTCATAAAAAAGAATTTCAAAACAGTATGTATTTACATTATTCAAGTTTACATCCAAAAAAGACCAAGTGGAACATTCTCAAAGGTCAAATAAATAGAATTAGCAATTTGACGAAAGATGATGAAATCTTTCATGTTGAGGCTGATAAGTTTTGCAAAAGAATGTTAACTAGAGGTTACCCCCAAGAGATGGTAGATAAGGTGATGGCAGAAGAAATTTTGAAAAGGAATAATATAATTGTAGATAAACCAAAGGAGAACATTTCTGTAGACTTCACCACATCTTTAGCATTACAAAATAGCACAGATTCTAATACTATTAAAAGTATAGTCAGAAAGAATTGGGGAATACTAAAAGGAAATAGTGAAATCATACAGAAATTAGGAGATGAACCCAAATTTGTACAAAGAAGAGCAAAAAATTTTAAAGACTTTTTTCAAAAGAAGTTAAATAAAAATAAGGCTGCGGAAGAAAGGAAATGAATGGTAAAGTGTTTCAGTTGTAATTATTGCCAATATTTATATACAGATGGTTATGAAATTACACTTGGTAAAACTTTAGTAGAAGTCTCGGGTAGATTCACATGTAGATCTAAAAATGTTGTTTATGTATTAATATGTGTAGAATGTAGCTCCTTTTATGTAGGTAAAACTAAAAGAGAATTGTATAGGAGAATTTATGAACACCACTATGCCATTGGTAAGGGTGATATAAAAAACGCTATGGGTAAGCATTATTTGGAAAACAGACGTAAAATCAACTTTAAGTGTTTGGTAATAGATTCAGTGCATCCTAATGTCAAAAGTATTAATGTAGAAGATGAATTAGGGTAGTTGGAATACTGCTGGCAGGTTAGATTAAATGAATGTTTTTCCCCCAGGACTTAATAATATTGAAGAATTTATTATGTATTTAAAAAGGAAGGGACTGAAGCATTAGGGATTTTAGTTAGAGGTATTTGTCAGCATTAGGCTGACTGTTGTTTTAAGAACTGCTATTTGAGCTTTTAATGATTAATTGCCAATTATGTTTAATTGGCTGCTATTTTAGTATTTAAATAGGTTATGTGTATGTGTAAGCCATTAGTCTGAAGAAGTCTCCAGTGCAGGAGACGAAAGCGCTTACTTTTGGGTTGTATTTTACTGGAATATTGTCTTGAACTTTTGGATTAAATCTTGAACGTTATTTCCTGGTGCTGCCATCGTTTTTTTTGCTGTTTTGGGTTCTAGTCTCAAGATATTGTATCCGGGTGAAATAACGTCATTATCTTGCAGGGTTTTTTTTGAGCCATGTTTCAGTGTGACATAGGATGTCAAATGAATGTACATCCATGAGAGCATGTAAGTGGGCAACTTTATTATTTATGCTCCGAATATTAAGATGAGATGTCAAGAGTGAGTTATAGGGTCTGGTGAGCAATTGTGTATTAGCAGGAGTTGGGGTGCGGGGCTCTGTTGTTGTGGTAGAGTCTGGTCCAGGATTTGGGTAGCTATCACCATCTATTAAAGGGTGGACTTGTATTCTCATTGTAAGTTTTAAAAGTCTACATATTAGGTTGTGTAATTTCCTAGCTCTTGGACTTCAGAATTTGATGCGAGTCAGTCTATGATATCTAGTTGGTAGGTAGTTTGTTGTGCTGGGTGTGTTTATATGGCTGTGAGGGACTGTAAGTATTGGTGTGGAGGTTTGCATTATGGAGTAATTAAGTCCTAGGCAGTTTAAGGTATTCATAGAATGTAAGTAGGTAAGGTATAGAAAGGTAGGAGTGAGAGTAAGAGTAGGAACTTTGGGAATGGTGAGCTAGATGTAGGTAGCATAATGGAGGTATTATGTATAGGTTAATGTATAGGGATAAGTTCTGACTGTGGTCTGTAAAAGACCAGTGGGAAGTGGGTTATATCACTTTAAAGAGGTGGATCCTGTAATTGGTTGTCTGGATGTGGGGGTGTGTGGTTAGGGAACATAAATGTATATAAATGTAGAAGCACTGGGGGTGGGTGAGAATTGGGGTCAGGGTAGGGGAGCGGAGTGAGCCCGCAGAGCGAACGGAGTGGGTAGAGCTAGTGAAGGACTAAACCCTATGAGAACAATCAGTGGGGTGCTGACTGCTAAGGTAAGTTTAGGGAGAGATGGTAGGGAGGGTAGATTGAGTGATATACAATGGAAAGTAGAAGGCTAGAGTGGGACTCCAGGAAAGATAAGTGTAGGAAATACTGGATGCCTGAGAGTTTTATATTAAGATAGTAAGGTATATGTTCAAGGAGATTAGTCCTGGGAAAATGGTGCCACCTCGTGGCCAATAGGATATATTGCAAGTGTGGCTACTCGTAGGGGTTAACAGGTCTAGAAGTAAAAGGAGGGAAAAAAATGGAGAAATATATGCAGAGGCTATAAGAGGGGGAAGGTATGGTATTTGGGAGAAGTGAAGGCTTTGGCTGTTGGCTGTCTTGGCTAGGGAGTGTACGTTAAAACCTGCAATTTAACTTCTTTTATTGTTTTAAACAAGTCTATTCATTACACACAATGGTCTAGTAGACATACTTTCTTGTTTCCTTGAGGGAATGATGCTCAGGGAGAAGTTTGGCTCTATCAGCTTAGGGAAGAGAGAGTAGTTTTTAGGTAAATGTAAGGTTCTTGGTCGTCAGATAGGGCAATTTCCCAATCCTTAGTACAGGACAGGCAGGTTGGAGAGTTGGGTACATAAAGGAGAACAGAAAACAAATTGGTAAAGAAGACATAAGATTGGACACACTTACCCAGTAAATAACAGCTAAAGATAATGGATATATAAACCTATTAGCCAGGTAAAAGTAGTTACTTTTCTGAATGTTCTTAATAGCAAATAAAGTTAAAAATGCTAGGCAGATGCAGTTCTCCAGTCTAACAATACTTATTAGTTTTCAGATAGACTCGATATATCCACAGCTATACAGTTCTTAAAAACACAGCTGTACAGTTCTTAAAAACACAGCTGATCAAAGACTCTTAACAGCCATTTGCTTCCAGGTGCTGATTATAGGTGCCTAAAATGAACAAGGAGATAGTGCTTTGCATGTGTCGCCTTTCAACAGTTATAATGCACTAAGGCAGTCTAGCTAGTTTAGCATGTAGTGTCAGGAGCACTAAAGCACTTCAGTAAGTTCAGCAAGTGGCCTCACAGGATTATACATGCTCTACAGAGCAGCTTTTCTTGATAGAATTGTACTAATTTTACATATATGCAGTTTAGATACATTACTACATTAAAGCATTCTAAGTAGTACAGTGTATAGCCCTACAGCATTGGACATGGTTATTAAAATAACTGATTTAGCTTAAATTATAACATAGGCGACGTGTGGCGACCAGGATACAGAAACGTTAGTCAAAGTTAGCATTTTCTGTGTAAAATAGAACCATAAACAACATTAACGGTCTGTAGCTAAACAAAGTCAAATAGCGTGCAATCAAGGTAAGAGAAGCGGTAAGCTGACCTGGCATGTACTGTGTAAAGTCTGATAGCAAATTAAGTATCTATGGGCACCTCACAATTATTATAGTGTTCAATTGATCAAATTCCACGTGTATGGAGTCATGGTAACAAAACACTAATCCAACGCAGCGCTTACTGTGTAAAAGGGACTAATATAGCTATTTTAAATTGTATTTTAACAGTATCCAGCGCGTACACATTCTACAAATACAGAAACGCTATTTTAACACTGCACATTCAGTTTAAGATGGAACACATGCATTAGTTCATATATTAGCAAATATTCACTATAATATAGCTACTTTAAATTGTATTTTGTCAATATTCAGCACGCACACCTTCTACAATTACAGAAACGCTATTCTAACATGGCGCTTTCAGTTTTAGAACAGATGCATTAGTTCATATATTAGCAAATGTTCAAAGTGTATGTGGTCTACAATTACTGGCACACTACCTTAAGAAGGTGTTTTTAGTTTAAGAGAGAACAGCTGTTTTAGTTTGTTTTAGCAACAATTCCACATGTAAGCAGTCTACATTACAGAAATGCGAGTCTGACCTGGCATCTTCTGTTTAAAATATACATACCTGTCTTTCCAGCTGTTCCTATTTATATTACAGGCACGGTTTAAATCTTTAGGATGGGAAATTCTGGTGTTTGTTTTGTGGATAATACAGAAGGTCCATCAGAGTGGGGTCTGATGATGCTCTGTATGCCAGGCATAGATCTCCCCTCAGCCTGTAGGAGACAGAATACAGGGATAGGGCCTTGAGTTGGTCTGCATAGGACATTTTACTTACGCCCTTTATTATTTTAGTGAGGGACCTCTGTGGACATTGCAGTTGTTGAGTATACCTGGTTAGGTATATACCAAAGGGAGCATTGTTCTCAAGGATAGGTCTGATGAATGCGGAATACAATGGAACAATGACGGTCTTGCACTTAGATGCCATACCATTTTTTTTTTTTTTTTTTAATAAGTTGCACAACACAGAATGATTCCCTCACTACTGTAGACACTTGAGGGTCAAAGGTAGATTACTGTCTGTGTGTTCCTAAGTCCCTGATTACTGGATCAGCTCTAAGGGGTGTGTCATCAATATAATAGTTACCAGGGGTCAATGACGTCCTGAAGGATACTATTATGCATTTCGTGGCATTTAGTTTTAGTCCATGGCTCTAACACCAGTTGTTTGTGTGTGTCAGCCCTTCTTGGAGAACATTTGTGTCTATCTGGGTTTCAATGACTGCTCCTAATTTGCAATCATCTGCAAATTTAATCAACCAGAGTCCATCGACATTGGTCTTGACTTCAGAGAAGTAAATGCCAAAAAGGAGCGGTCCAAGCACTGATCCCTGAAGGACTCCACTTGTGGCGGGCCTATTTGTAGAGGTAGACTCCCCAATTCTAACTTTGTAGGTCCTGTCTGTGAGCCAGTTGGCTATCCACTGGCTGACATACGGGTTTGTACCAAATCTCCTGAGTTTGTCAACAATGCCCAAGTGGGGTATTATGCCAAATGCCTTGGCCAGGTCAGGGTAGGGAGTGTGAACCATTTTGCCTTCATCCATTGCTTTGGTGACCTTCTCAAAGAAGTCCACCAGGTTGAGTAGGTGTGACCTGCCCTTGACGAAACCAGACTGGGTTAGTTCCAGTATCTAGAGGTTTACTGCATCATTATTGATCATTTCCACGATTTTTTTCCATGGCTTTGCATACAAGACAAGTGAGACTTGGGCGTCTGTAGTTTCCCGTGTTTGTAGATGGCCCACCTTTCTGCAGACTGTTACTGCTCTCCATTCATGAGGCATGAAGTCTGTTTGGAGGCTATAGTTAAATAGCAATTCCGGAGGTCCTGATAGTTCATGTTTCATGCTATTTAGAAGGTATCCTGGGATATTGTTTGAGCCCATTGATGCAGTGTTGTTGGCCTTGGAGAAAGCATTAAGGACTGGTGAAAGCAGGAGGAGTTATATTTGATGATATTTCCAGATGGAAAGTTGAGAAGGGAGAAGAGTGATAAAGTTGGGGCTGAATTAGTCAGCCAGTAGGTTTGCTGTAATCCCCCATTTAATCACTGGTTCAGTATTGGTGGCTGCATTTACATTGAACTCTGCACACAAGTTTATATTGCCCTTGAGGGTTGTGGACATAGCCAAAGAAAGCCTTGTGGTTGTCGTTGGCGTGGGAGGTCAAATTCACCTCAAATTTGGTTTTGGTAGACTTTTGTCCTCTGAGTTGTTGAGTTTGATGAGTGCTTTTATCATGCTGGCTGCTATGCCTCCTAATTTTTGCCATGATTTTCATTTTTCTGTTATACAGCCTGTTGATTTTGTGATTCCACTAGGGTGGCTTGTTTTTTTTTTTTTTTCTTTGTTCTGTTCTTTTCTGGTGGATACAGCTGCCTCTACACAAGTATTAACATGCTTGTGTAGGGTTTCTGTGAACAGTTCTGCATAGGCAGCAGTGTTCTCAGGGTTTATGGTGGCTTGAAATTTTGCCTTATCATTTAATAGCAGGAAGTTAGCCTTAAAGTTGTTTCTGAATATTCCTGGGTTATCTGGGAGTCCAGGTTTTATTTTTTATTTCAAAGGAGACCATTATGAGGTCCGAACTTGCCAAGGAAGTCATTCCACTAGGTGATGTTCAGCAGTCTCCCATATTAGTGAGGACCAGATCCAGTATGTTGCACCCCTGGTTGGTGTATTGACCGTCTGGTCCAGGGAGTTTGTGTTTGCAAAATCCAGGAATCTCTATACATGTACGTTTGGTGCCCTATAGGATTCCCAGTTAATAGTGAGGTAATTAAAGTCGCCCATGAATATGGTATTGGGCTAGATGTGATTTCCATTAAGTTTAAATACATGGTATAGATTTCCTTGGTCATAGAGGGGGGACCTGTAGCATACAGGAAGTGGTACTGGATTTTGCCTATGGTAATTTGAACATGGAGTAAGCAAGTGCATTGTCCTGTTTGACCAGCCTTGAGGTATATTTATTTTTGATGTAAATCAAGACAACACCACCTTTAGTCCTGGTCTGTGTAGTAGCTGGTCTAAATGTGGAAGGCGTTATAACCTTGCACTGTCGGTCTGCCCTCTGCGGCTTTAAATCCTGTCTCAGTGACTGCACAGAAGTCTGCGTTCTCCATGGTGAAGAGAGCTTCTCGGGAGTACAGTTTTTTGTTTAGACTCCTAGTATTGAGCAGTAATGCCTTTAGATTTTTTTGGATTTGATTTGCAGTGTCAGACGTACTTTGGCATTGCCTAAAAAAGGCACTGTGGGTGAAGATGATGCTTTAGCTAATATTCAAAACCCTAGAGGGGAGAGGTACAGACCATTCCTGGCAAAGCAGCGTGGTCTGCTAACCATTTCCTTCCATGCTGACATATATTGAACCCCCTTAGAATGACACCAAAAACTAAGCCAATTATTAAAGTCAATCAGTCTTTTGTTCGTATTGTTGCATCATCCTTGTAGAAGGTAAAATGCTGCTCAATGCTAGGTTCATACCAGCGTGGGAGACGCATTCCGAGAGCTCCATATGTCTTCATATAGTCTAGGGAGGTACATATCAGGTCATTTACACTCAGATGGACTATGACTGAGTCATACTGGTACTTGACTGAGTCATACTGGTACTTTTGGTCCGGTGACCTGAGTACGTGCATGACGTGCTGGATCATAGTCCCTGATGAACAAGTGACCATGACTTTCTCCTAACTCAGCCTAGTGAGAGGGACATCAGCATGCCTTACACACCATGACTTTCTCCTAACTCAGCCTAGTGAGAGGGACATCAGCATGCCTTACAGTGGAGTCTCCAATTAGCAGAATGTTGGATTATGTGGTGGCTTGCCTTATGGGCTCAGAAGTAGAGGCTCCATGGGATGTGGCTATATGTGTTGATATGGGTGTTTTAAGACTGCATTCAGGGCTGATGAGGGTATTTGTTATGTGAATTTTGTCTAGGAGGTCTTTGTTTAGCAAGATTATATTTAAGTGCCTCAGCACATGTGGGTCTGCATGTCTGCTCTGAATTGTGTGTGATGGCTGCAGTGTGTATACTACTGACAAGTGTATTGAAATTAAGAGTACTTTTATGTGAGTGTTTTGCATTCAATGACTGTGTGTAAATACACCTCTCACATAACACATTCAGTTTGTTTGAGAATAACTGGTTGTCAGTAAATATGAGGCAATTTTTAAACTGCCTCAGGATGCCCCTATCCTACATTCATAGGTGGTTAGTAGGCTATTGACCCAAAGATCTTTATAAGCCTGGCCTTGTGTACCCAGTATAATACTAGAGAAACCCAATATAAAGATCATACCTTAACATGAGATCTTAGTTAGCAAGGATTGCCCATATCTAGTCGGGTCATAGGTGAAATCCCCAGAAAGAATTTCTGGTTTCCCATCCAGTCTTCTAGGCTACGCTTAGGGTCAAAGAGGGGCTCTGTTTGATGTGAATTGGTAGCCTATTCCAGAGGCATGGCAATCTCAGAGAGAGAGATCTGTCTATTTAAGTTTCAAGCCAGGTTAAGGTCCCTGGCGTGGGTGACTTGTCCCATTTGACTTGTGGATGTGCAGAATTTCCATTAGTTTTGGGTCCGAGATTGCTCTGTAGGCCAAGCACAAGTCTCCTCTAAGCAATTCTGTACTTTACTGAGTACAGTGACAGTGTCTTCAGTCTGTCAATGTACAATATGTGCTGGAGACCCTGAATTTTCTTTGGTAGTAATCTCTGAGGTCTCAGGTTGCTGCAGGTGCCTGGTTAAGGTACATACCAAAAGGAGTATTGTACTCAATTATTGGCCTGATGAGGGTTGAGTACAGGGGAGTTATCACCTCTTTCGCTCTTGAGGCAAAGCCCTTACTAATGAGGTGTGTTATATAGAATGCTTTCTGTACCACAGTAGACACATGGTAGTCAAAGTTTAGGCTGCAGTCGACGTGTGTTCCCATGTCTTTCACTACTGAGTTCCTAGAGTATTATTCTTTATATGATAGTCTGCAGGGATATCATTTTTACCGAAGGAAGGGTGATGCATTTTTTAGTATTGAGTTTTGCGTCCATGGCTTTGGCACCAATCACTGGTTTGTGTGAGTCCCTCTTGAAGTGTGTGTGTGTGTGTGTGTGTGTGTGTGTGTGTATATATATATATATATATATATATATATATATATATATATATGTGTGTATATATATATTTATATATATATATATATATATATAGATAGATAGATAGCTATATGTAGATGTAGACATATGTAGATATATATATATATATAGATATAGATACAGACATATGTAGATATATGCAGATATAGATATATGTAGATGTGTATGTACATGTGTATATGTATATATATATATATATATATATATATATATATATATGTATGTATAAATATATATAGATGTGTGTGTATATGTGTGTGTATATATATATATATATATATATATATATATACACATATAGTGTGTGTATATGTATATATAGATGTGTCTGTATATGTATATATATATATATATATATATATATATATTTATAGGTGTGTATATATGTATAGGTGTGTGTGTGTGTGTGTGTATATATATATATATATATATATATATATATATATATATATATATGTGTGTATATATGTATAAATATATATGTGTGTATATATGTATATATATATATATATATATATATATATATATATATATAGATGTGTGTGTGTGTATATATGTATATATATATATATATATATATATATATATATATATATATAAAACCAGTCAACAAAAAGGCAACCACACCTCTATAGGCAAATGCTACGCTGGATGAAGCACCAAACACAAGTAATATAATAACAAGAACACCAGCAATAGCAACCATGCATCTATTTCATCTGTATTTTCAAGGAGATGCAAGCCACAGATAGTTCCACGCCTCAACGATATAGAAAAGCGACTCAGAAGACTCGAAAATAAAATAAACTAAGTTTAATGTAGAGTGCACTCAGTCAATGGTAAGCGCTTTCACAACAGCTTCTTCAGACCATAAATGACTGAGCAGTAACCATCAAATGGTGTTCTTGTTATTATATATATATATATATATATATATATATATATGTGTGTGTGTGTGT